>NC_142642.1:31005000-31630000 GCF_053813885.1 Theobroma cacao
GACCAAAGGGCCTCTGTGGTGACAGTCGAATAGTTCAAGCCATGAGGACGGATAGTGTGAGTGATGATGAGGTGCAAAACTTGATCAAAGAAACATAGCCTTGTGCAACTAGCATTGCCTATTTCATTTGGTGGAGGGTAAATAAACGTCGACCGAAGGTTCCCATTATCAAAGACACAGTGGAGATCTTCTTGGAGGGAAGTAAGGTGAAGGACTCGTTCTATCAGCTCATGAGTAACAAGGATCCGTTGTCCCATGACGTGGGTGACAAACATATCACATGGTTCACTAGTTGACCTGTTTCTAACTCAGCATATTTTTGTGCTGCATTGAAGTAAAAAATTCGGACCAAATTCTCATAGTATTTCCTATTCAATTGTAATAATGTGTCCACCCTAAATTTTCAAAGTTCACATGGTTTGGGAAATCAATACACTTTAAATAATCAAAGTCAATTATACGTCCAGGCATTACCTTGTGTTTGACGAAATTGGCGTTGAATCTCTCAACATGCGATGGATAAGTGAAATTTTACAAAAAACAAAAACTCACTATCGAGGCTAAGGATGTTTTCGCACCAGCAGAGCTGCTTGAACCACTGTTTTGAGTCACCTTTGTGCATTTAGTTTTGTGACTAATTTTCCAAAATTAGGAAATGAGAAATTTGGAGGCTTTCGGTGTTTTGAGGCAAAATGATTCGGTAAAGATGTCAAAGAGTATGACGTAAATGATTTAATCGACAAAATTACAAAATTAGTTTGGTTAATTTGTGAGTTCGTGGGCAAAACTTGATAAGGAAACCCTTTAAATAGTTTAGGGTCTAACACATTCATAAGTAACTTTAGAGGTTTTGAGGGTGAGAGGGTTTTGGAGGCATCGGTTCTAAGAACGAGGCAATGGCATGGGTAGTCTATGATCGAAATATCTATCGATAGATGTTAAATATATCAATGGATGCCACTTCATCTTCTAGCATATGAAATATCTATCGATAGATTTTAAATATATCGATAGATGCCGTTTCTCAAGCATACGAAATATCTATCGATGCATTTTAAATATATCGATAGATGCCTTTTCATACTCCAACATATGCCTACAACTACTGATAGATTGTAAATATATTGATAGATGTCGTTTCATCTTTCAGCATACAAAATATCTATCCATAGAGTTTAAATATATCGATAGATGCCCTTTTATTTTTCAGCATATGCCTACAACTACCTATAGATTTTAAATATATCGATAGATGCCCTTTCATCTTCCAACGTACGAAATATCTATCGATAGATTTTAAATATATCGATAGATGCCTTTTCATTTTCCATCATATGCCTACAACTACCGATAGATTTTAAATATATTGATAGATGTCGTTTTATCTTTCAGCATACGCCTACAACTACCGATAGATTTTGTTCCGGATTGTACGCTACAAGCTATAATGTGGAGGTCAAAGAATAATGTTTCGCATCGAATTCATGTAAAACTATCAAAAGTTGGTTTAAGGGTGAAGAGAAGGTCCTACGACATGGTTATTGCATAATATTTTTATATGAGAATATTACTCAGGTCATAATTCAAAAAATACCATTAGTATTTTTAATTTTATTCAATTTACGCAATAATAAGTATTTCTGAATTTCATAAACATTTCAAAAGTTTTAAAAATATTTAAAATTTGCAATGTTTTTATTTCAATGTGATTATTTATTATTTTAGAGTATTAATATTGAAAAGTCAGATTTTATATTAAAAATTATAAGTTTATTCAACTTATACAGTTTTTTATACATAAGGGTAATTTTGTCAATTTACAAATGATGTTGCAAAGTCATATTCCCAAACACTACAATGTAATCCTTTAAGCAATTACATTGACATTCTCTGTAATCATCACTTCCCCTAGTTATACCAAATGTTGCAAAGTGTTATTCCTAACAATCACGTTCCTTGTAATATACCAAACCCTAACCCATAATTAAATGAAAATCTCTTAAACCTATCTCTAATTGTAAGTTCAACCACTAAAACTGAACTGTCCTGCACTGTCTTAAGCAATGGCCGCATCTTCGAGTAGACCCAATGTCAGTGACTATGGTGACCAAATTATGGGTGATGATGAATACTCAAGGCTATGATCAAAGAAGAAATGGAAACTAGATCTTCAACTGCTTGCCGCATCAATTAGTTTTTCAATTGAACCAAGTAATGATTTGTCCTCATCCCTACAGTTTAGGGACAACTCACATGCTGCTAGGTATAAGGTAATAAAGAATGCCATCATATCATGCGGGAAAGTGTTATATTGAGAAAGCTTTAAGGAAAACGTACACCTTAAGGGTAACTTAAATTTGTTTTTTGACATGGGTAAACTTAAGGGTCTAAGTGCCTTTCCATATATTGATTATAGCCTGACTCTTGTTAGGGAATTTTACTCCAGCATTCGCCGGAGTGAAAATGAATTTGAAAATCGTAGTGATTTTAACCCATTTGTTTTGAACGTGTTTCAGGGAGGAATAGAGTTTACAATGACTACCTTTGATATTGGGAAGCTCCTAAAAATAGAGTACACATAAGGACAATACATGTTTCCCCAATTTTATAAGTCGTGCCCTATGTGGGCCCACTTGATTGTCAGAAAGGAACCATACAGCACAAATTCATGTTCTGCTCATCATGTGAATTCTACACCTTGGAGGCTGATACATAATTTTCTCGCGTCCACATTAAATGGAAGGATCAATTATTTAAGATGTGTTAACATTGAAGATTTGTGGATGATGGAATCAATTGGGACCAAATTTGGCCTGAATATTGCAGAATATATGATCTTCAGAATGAAAGGAGTTGCCATACGGGAAAAGACAACCCTTACATATGGAAACATCATATCGGCTTTAGTTAAGAAAAAAGGAATATGGAGCAATAGGTATCTAGCTGAATGGACTAGTGGCAAGCCTCGTAATCTCTCAATTGGATGGCTTGTGAAAAGGGGATATGACTTGAGTGTTGATAAGCCATTCAGCTCTGTCGAAGGCAACCCAGTTTATCCTACCCATGATACTCCATCTAGTGGTCCATCTAGAGTTATTCCAGCTCCTGTTTCCAATGATGTGATGTATAATATGTTTATGAGGATTGATGAGAAACTCAGTAACCAAACTGCTAGATTGCAGACATTGGAATTAAGGATACAGAATGTTGAGAATCTTCTAATGCAAAAAACATATACAGCTGTTTGGGTAGTAGAAGCGTGGTCGAAAGAAACAGTCATGAGATGAGTTTTTCCCACATGAACATCAGAGAAAAAAGAAGTCAGCTGTCATTGGTTCTGGCTGAGTCAAGCAGAGCAGATGAAGATTCATATTTTGAGAGTTATGGGTTAACTAGATAAGGGATGCTGTAATTTGTTTACTAAACAATTTATGGTATATTGTTTATTTTTAAATTTGCTCAACATGTGTTTTAACTTTCATGTGTTTAGGGTAACTTCTGGTATAGGGTTTAGGGTATTTAACTGGATATTTTGTTATGATGGTGCTTGGGGTTGGGTTATGGTTTGATATTGTCCACCATAATTGGCTTACCCTTTTTCAAAGAACATGACATACAAAAAATGAGTCACGTGATCCCATATCAACTAGTCACGCGATCCCATATCAACTAGTCACGCGATTCCATAACAAGTGGTAACGCCAATCCATACATACTACTCATGCGACTTAATATAAACTCGTATCGCGATTCCGTAATAACTAGTCACGCGACGCCATGTTTGCTACTCACGTTATCTTATAATAAATACTCACACCATTCCATAATAAGTGGTAACGCCACTCCATACTACTCACATGACTCAAGATCAACTAGTAACGCGATTTCGTAATAACCAGTCACGTGACGCCATGTTTGCTATTCATGCTATCTTCTAATAAATGCTCACACTATTCCATAATAAATGGCAACGCCAGTCCATAGATACTACTCATGTGACTCAATATCAATTAGTAACGCGATTCCATAATAACTACTAACGCCACTCCTTATTTACTACCACATGAGTCAATATCAAATACTCACACGATTCTAAATCTTAACGGTTCACGCAATTTCATATTTAATAGTCACGCAATTCTAAATCGATTAGTCACGCAATTCCATATTAACTACTCACATGATTCAAAATTGAGTAATCGCGTGATTCCATAGCAAATACTCGCACGAATTAATATCAACTGGTGACGTGATTCCATCTCCACCATTCACGCAATTCAATATCCACTGGTTACAACCCTATGTCACGCAATGTAATTCAACATGTCATATAGGCTATAAAGTAAGGGGGTTGGCATATGCAAAATCATGAACCCTGGCATGTAAATTGCGCAAAATACTAACAGAATTTAAGATATGAATAAGAAAAAAAGCAATGTTGTTCTTATTGGACTTGTATGCTTATCACATCAATGAATATCAAACTGTTCTTATTGCCCTTTTTCTTTTTTACTAAATGATACAAAAATGAAAAAAATGTAAATGATACAATAAAGAATAATATGGACATGATACAGAAAAATGGTATTTACATATTGAAAAAGAATAAACAAATTAAAAAATTTCACTACTGATGTTATTTGTAAAAATCTCAAAGGTAAACTTTTTCAAAGGCTGTCTATGGCGTTTGCCTTCAGTGTATGATCCTCCAAACAGATCAACCACTGCAACAAGGCAATAACCCAATCCTCGCAATTGTGCGAATCTTCCTATATCGGGGTCTTTGCATTTAATTTATACCTCATTCATGTCAAAGGTCGTTTCTGATGATGCGAGCTGGCAAAGTACCCGGTCTGGTGGCATATAATGGGAAACAACGTTGTTAGTGGACTCATCTACTGATCATGTAAGTCGAACTTCATTGCTTCTGCACGATTGTACGATGAGTCCACTAACATCATATTCCAACTCAGCAAGTTGATGTGCACTCCCACCCAGTGGCCATCGAAATAGTACAGTACGAGCATTGAGTCAACCTTATGCCATGGCAAACCCCATAGAGGACTCCCACCCCTCGCATACTTAAGCACATGGTTTGGCATTACCGCCTGACTCGTCTTGAATGTTTTATCGGTCAAGGGAGGATTCATTTCTTGGGTCAGCCTCAGCAAAATTATCTATCAATTATGTTACGCACAATAGTTAGATGCAATTAACTAATACACACCTCATACATTTGAATAATTACAACTCATTAACATATAATATACTTACATAGAAGGCGGTGTTAATGATGAATATTCTGTGTTTATAGAGTTGTCGATGGTGCTCGCGCGCCCGCTTACACAACACACTGATGCATGTGTTAATGTGTTGGTTGTCCAACAACTCAGTCGGCATCTCCAATCACCGAAAAAAATCAAGGCCCTCCTATCCTTTAATGCCCAGAATGTTAACCTCGCATATTTATAATACCCACGTCAAAAGGTATATGGAGTAAATACCCTAAAACCGTTGACTCTAATATCGTGTATTGTTATCATTTTACCTAGCTTGCTCGTTTTTCATAAAGAAGTCATATTTATCCTTCAAATCATCTTTTGCTTTACACTGGACTAATAGCGGGTTAACGTATGGGCTTTGAAGGTATTTGCTGGTTAAGCTTAAACGTGCCTCTTCAGCCTGAGGTCAACGTGGAGCCTCAAGAGAAGGTGTGATCTCATCATAGGGGGGGCCTCTAATGGAGTTGGGACAGGAGTAAGACACGGGGAAGTTATAGTTTGACTACTCGTAAGATGAGGTGCCTCTTCGACCTCAGATGGAGGCGGAGCCTCATGAGAAAGTGTGCTCTGAGAATGCTGGGCTGCCTCTAGTGGAGGTACGATAGGAGCAGGATGATGTTCGATTGGGCCAGCATGAGGTAAGCTTCGAGCAGATGCAATTGACTAATTTATGCCACCTGCATCATCGAGATCAACCCTAATACTACTGCATTCTTTGTCATGCGCACCATCCTCTTCACCCATCAATCGACCTTAAACGGTTGAAAAAATCAAACACATTAAAACAGTGTATACATCGAGCATATTATAACCTACTCGATAAAAAATAAAAAGCTCATACCTCATAATGGTCGATCAACCAACCAACAATTTGATCCTCCAACCCTTACAGTGACTGTTGGATATGCTGATGTAGTGACTGCATCTGCATCTACATCGCTCGCTAGATCTCCAACTGCATTGCCCACTAGATCTCCAACTGCATTGCATGCATCTGCATCTACATATCCATCTGCAATGATTGTAGGTCTTTCTTCCACTATATCCACATTTGTTGTAGCTCTAGCTTAATGCTCGTAGTCATTTGTGGACGCAGCGATGGGTTGAGCGCTTGAGGATGAGGAGGGGCAACAGTAGAAGTAGGAAAAGAAACAGCGTGAGGAGTCACAATAAGAGCAGCAAGAGGAGCAGCAGGAGAAGTAGCATGAAGAGCCACATGAGGAGAATCAGGTGCCTCAACAGCGCTTGCAACCTCAGCAATAGTGAACTGGGAATGGACCTTTTTGTTCATGGTGCATCTCCGTTTAACGGCTCGTCTTATCAAACTTTTCCCTTTGCGATCCATTATCTTCCTCCTATTTTGGGGACTGAATTCTGACCGACCCTTCAACTTTCATAATGGAACGTATTGTTGCCCCTTTGAGATATTGACGTCAATGTGGGCCTAATATGCGATCAACATCTCTTTCACAGTTGGCTCCAACATCCTCACTAGGCACAACTGCACCAAAACATACATTGGCATTAAGTATAACCCTCGCTACCCTATGACGATAAAAATAAAATTTAATAAAATAAAAAAATATGGTTTCTTTACTCACCTTGCCCTCTCTCTCCAAACTTGCAATATTGACGTGGAAGCTTATAGGCCTTTCTTCACAATGCCATTTCAACATTCTTGGCCAAAGCTGTCCAAACTAGTGCTGCCTTCCAAACAAGCTTCTGATTTCAAGAATTGCTTCCAACGCCCAAAACTGCACATCAATTGTGAAACATTTTTTACTCAGCTCGTAAATTCTTATACGAAAAGAATAATGATAATGATAAACATTAGGGTATGGTAGACAACTTGAAATGCCCATATAAATCCGTAAAGGTGGTAGTGTTTTTTCTCTAGTATACCCATAGTAGGAGGTTTGAAACCCCTCATCAAGTAATTGACGGTCATACTCCAAACGTAAGTGCCCCATGGGAATGCATTCCACTCGTCGATGTTCTCGACCAACAACAACAACCATGGAACCACTGATCATCTGTAGTCTTGACTAAATAAAACATTGATTGCGATCAAGACGAGGGCCATCTTGGTCGCGTCTCCCTTCTACTGAAACTGCCTTCCCTTGAATGTGTCTAACACATGTTGTATCTTCACCTCATTACCCGCTACCCAATATCGTAGGTGAATTCCTCTAGGGAGGGCCTCGTAGGGATTGACAATAAGGGCCGGTAGGGCATCAAGCTTCAGTCCTGTCACCAGACAGAACTCCTTCTTCAAAAATCAGGCCTTCGTTTTCCCTATTGCAAACCATAACTCACCCTTAATGGCATCAGGTTCGTTGATTCTGCATAGCATTAGGTTGTGCACAAGACTGGCACAAAATAAACTCTTCTTTGATTCGAAGTCCATCATATGCCCAAAGCATGTTCTCTTAAAGTTTTCCAACTCGTTTACTTACACAACATCTCATGTATCATGTGCAAATGCGACCACTTACAATGGATGTTAATGCTAGCATTGAATCCCCACTCGTGCCTCAGCACATAAAGCAAAAACTCCACATTATCTTGCTCTGTTCTTGTGCTGGCCATCTGCGACATAAAACATATAACATTCCCATTTTATTCATGTTAATACCATCATTGTAAATTAACAAAAAAACAAGAGCAATTTCTACAAAATAACCTTCCTCAGAAGCTCACTCAAAAAATAACCCTCACAATAATTTTAACTGTTTTTAGACAACCCTGAAATAGAATAATTAATGTAAGTGTTCAGCATGGATTATTAAGTAAATCAACATATACACATTAAAGCATTACAGTTGACCTAAAAGAATACAGAATGAACCTAATGTCAGTCATGCAATGCCATACAGATAAATTTCATGCAGTTATGACACTCGTGCAATTTCATACAAAAAGAGTTACGCAATGCCTTATCAAATAGTCACGCAATTACTAACATTAAATCACGCAATGATCTATAAACAAGTCATGCAATGCTAAAAACAACTAATCGAATCACCTACACACTAACTGACGCCATGCCTGAACAATATTCACGCAATAACCTATAAACTAGTCACGTAAAGACTTATCAATCAGTCATGCAAAGTTTAACCGTTATGCAATCACGCAAACCTTAAGTGACCCCATACAAAAATCCAATCACGCAGAAGGTGTCAATCATGTAAGCAAGCCCTCAATCACCCAATATCTAAACCCTCAATCACGCATACATATCAACCACTCACGCATGCCCAGTGACTTTTCCACCCCAACAACACCAACAATACCACCTTCATGCTTATATTAATCAATTTCAAACAACAAGAATATCAATATGAACAAGCAATAAGTATAGGTTTATGCTCAAAAACTTAAACCCTAAACATGAAGAATAACCATTTCTCCACATGTTTCAAAATAAAATAAAAAAAATTATACCTTTTTTTGCGTAATGTCAACTTCCTCTCACTGCTTAATATGTGAACTACCTTTATGCGAATAATAACCACTCCAAAATGCTCCTACCACTGTGAAAATGCTCGAAAGTTGAACTGGCGAGGAATGTTTTTAACAGAATTGCTTCTGAGGAGATGTACGGTCTGTCGATGAGAATTGGGGAGTTGTGGACCGTATTAACATACTTGACCCATTAATAGGTTTCGAGTTAAGGCACGGAGCCTAATGAATGGGTCGGTTTCATTAAGGATAATTTTGTTCAAATTTTATTTTTCTTGGTTAAAAACAGTTAAAATTATGAGGAGGTCTATTCTCAAAAATGCCTTATGAATGGAGCCCATTTAAGAAAAGAACTCAAAAAAAAATTACCATAATTTTCCATGCCTTATAGTTAAAGGAGGCGTGTGTAATCGCCGCAAGACCGTGACAAGTATACCATTTCTCCCAACATGTGCCCATAACTTTTCTCGAAAACAGAAACACTATGCCACCGACTCAACCCTTATGTCAAACTAGACCGTAGCCACTTCTTTACTGAACTTGTGTATATAAATATAATCAATGCCTAATTGAAAAAGATTAGAACCCAATAAGCAGTATCTGGGTCGACCGGGGTTGTTTGTAAAAGCAGTTAGCTCGTCGCTGACATGGAGATCATGAGGAAATTATTTAGGATGTTCTTGCTGCTGCTTATTGTTTTGGCTTATCGTAAATATATCTCTTTCTTTGATGGCTGTATATTAATTTATCTGTTTCTTTTTCAGTTTTAATTGACTATTTCCCATTGCTTTATCTGACCGTAGAGGAGATAGTGGTGCCGAGTTAGGCAAGACTTTATGAGTCAAAGAGCCATGTTTTTAAGGGAGCATGTCTGAACGATCACAACTGTGGAATGGTGTGTAGAAATGTGTAGAAATGAAGGTTTCTTGGGCGACAAGTGTCGAGGCTTCCGTCACCGCTGCCTCTGCACTAGGCACTGTTGAATGGGCTTCATTTGGCCCCATCAGCCTCAAAATCCCATGCAAAATCATATCTAGCCTTGAAACTACGTGGAATTGCCATTACATATAAATAAACTCACCTTCTTTTCTGTTTATGGAGAATTAATGAAGTACTTGTATATGTTA
Source organism: Theobroma cacao (assembly GCF_053813885.1). Taxonomy (NCBI): domain Eukaryota; kingdom Viridiplantae; phylum Streptophyta; class Magnoliopsida; order Malvales; family Malvaceae; genus Theobroma; species Theobroma cacao. Next base: position 31,014,875 of record NC_142642.1, read on the forward strand.
TTTTGGTTATCATTGTTTCTTTTTCCTCCAATTTTCATTCGATGCAGCGGTGAATGGTCTAAGAAAAATATAGTGCTAGGATTTATTCGAACTATATGAAGGTTTTAAAATTATCACCTATAAATCCATACCGGGGAAATTAAACCAATCAATCTAACAAGAAGCATGTTATTAATTTTTTTTAAAAAAATAATCTCAAGTCGTCTAACTATCATCGTATAATTGTATATCTTAATAATTTTTGGTTATTAAGTATTGGGTTAGGGCAACAAGTGGGAAAACCGTTCATAAGTAATAAATTATTTGATAATCTTAGATTTAAAGTGATTAGAGTTTTGAGGTATTACAAAAATGCTAAAAGTTTTGTCTAAATCTCATTAAATTATAAAAAAATATTTTTATATTAATAATTTAAAAGTTAAAAATATATTTGAAAATTAAAAGTAAATAAAAATATTTTTTTTATTTATTATACAATAATAGTATAAAGGAGGGGGTGGGGCATTCATTTAGGTTTTGCTTCTTTTGTACGGTGTTTAGGGATGCTCAGCTTAGGGACATTGTTGACTGTGGAAGGACTCATTCAGCAGTGGAGTGTTCTGAATGGGTATAGTTTACGAAAATGGATGGAAGAGACTTTTTGTACAAGTGGATTGTGGAGGTGAAATAGGATCTTAATGTGGACTTTGAGGCTCACTAGAAATTGAATTTGAAGTGGAGGAGTTTTGATCCACTATTGAGAGTGTCTTTTGATTGTGCGAGTGATTTGCCTTGGTTTGGGTAGCTCAAGGTGCTGGTTATGCAATTTATTTCCTATTTCTTCACTCATTTTCTTAAATACAAAAAAGAAAAAAAGAACAAAGAGAAAAAAAACAAATAAAGGAAAAAAAAAAGGGAAAATCTGGTAGTGAGGTCTGAGTGGGCAGGGTGTTTTCCTTAGGCTGAAGGGGGAGGGAGGTTTTCCTTTTAGCTGTTATTTAGGAAAGGGTTTTGGTTGCATTCTGTTGTGGAATGAGGGAGGACAGGGAGTTAGTAGGGGAGCGTGTAAGAGGTTGGGGAAAGGTCTACCTAGGGGAGTAGCTTCTGGACTCTCTTTTGGGGCCTTTTTGAAGTAGAATGTAGGTTTTCATGAGTGTTGATTGTTAGGATTGAGAAAATTCTGATTGGTTTATTTTTGGATTATATTCTCATTATTCTTTTGAGTTTTGAGAGTAGGGCGTGCTGGCTGGAATTTACTCTTCTTTGATCCTTTGGGAGTTGCATGAGTCTTTTCCAGCCGCAAGAGTGTTTCACTATCACAAGAGGGAGCGGAAACGGATTACTCAAGCATGATGATGAAGAGGTAATTGTTGAAAAAAAAGTTGAAAATGAAAAAAAAGATGATGGGAAAGTTGAAATCAAGTGATGTCTTAGGTTAATTATCTTTCACCTTCTTTTCTTCACAAGTTGCAAAAGCAAAAGCTTAATAAAAAATTTCAGAAATTTTTTAATGTCTTCAAGAAATTACACTTAAATATCCCTTTTGTTGAAGTTTTAGAATAAATGTCAAGTTATGTCAAGTTCTTGAAAGACATTGGGTGAGTTTGAATCTGTTCCTCTCACAAAAGAAGGTAGTGCAATTTTCCAAAATAAATTGTCACCAAAGCTCAAGGATCCTTCAAGTTTTATAATTCCTTGCACAATTAATAATTTGTTCTTTATTAAAGCTTTAAGTAATTTGGGTGCAAGTATCAATTTGATGCTATTGTTGATCTTTGAAAAACTTGGTTTGGGGGAATGCAAGTCAACTTTTATGACATTACAACATGTTGATTGCTCTTGTTTTTTTCCAAGAGGAATCATTGAAGATGTTCTTGTCAAGGTGGATAAATTTATCTTTCTAGTTGATTTTGTGATTCTTGACATAAAGTAAGATATGCGAATTCCAATCATCCTTGGAAGACCTTTCTTAGCAACAACTAAAGCTCTAATAATTGATGTGAAAAAAGGTGAGCTTACTTTGAGAATTCAAGACCAATAGGTAATATTCAATATTTGTAGAACTTTAAAATTTCCCATAGAATCTAAAGAATGTTTTTTTGTGGATGTGGTAAGTAGTCTAACAAATGAGGTATTTCTAGAAGAATATCACATAGACCCACTTGAAGCATGCATAGTTTCTAATTTTGGTAAGGATGATCTTGAATTTCTCGAATACTCAAATTTTTTTAGATGCTCAATCAAGAATTAGATCTAATCATCAATTTGAATATTTAGATATTTTAGCTTCCCTAATGCAGTCTTCTAAGCCTTTTATTGAAGAACCATCTACATTGGAACTTAAGCCTTTGCCAATACACTTAAGGTATGCTTTTCTTGAAGACTCTTCTACTCTTCCAATTATTATTTCTCTTCTTTTACTAACATATAGGAAGACAAGTTGTTGAATATACTTAGAGAGTTCAAGAAAATAATAAGATGGACCACTGTAGATGTTAAGGGAATTAGCCCTTTCATATTCATGCACAAGATCAAGACCAACCCTTGGGTAAAGCCACTCAAGCAAAGGCCTTAGTCCCCAAATTTAAAGAAGTCCCATATCTATAATATAAAAAAAAATAATTGATTGGGTCAATTAGTTGACACTTGTCATTCTCAATTGAATTAATTTTTTTACACTTTATGTCCAAACTATATTGTTTTTGACATGTGAAAGTTTATTTATTTTTATTTATTTAAGTAAAAAAACTTGAACACAATAATTTCTAACTTTTAATGTTTAAAGGATAGATTCATTTAATATTTATTAATTATAATTTAATAATTTTTTTTGTTTATATCCTCTTATTTTGCATGAACTTGAATCCATAGTATTTAAACATCTCTTTTATATATGAATGTTTAAATTCCAATAAATATCCATAAAATTCATTGAATAAAATAAAAAAGTCAAGAACGCTTACTCATTTCTCAATATACATAGCATACAGTCATTATTGAATAAACAAATCAACTAAATTTGACAACCTTTAGCCAAGTATTTTACATATAAAAGATAAATATTATTAAAAATTAGTAATTATTTTATATTGATAAGATCTTTATGTTATACTGTTGCCATATATTCCACAACTGTTTATCTTAATTTTTTCAAAAGTACATGTTATATACTCTCTTATATCTTAATATTTTATTATACATCTAACAATTTTTGATATGATTATTGTCTTCTTTAGATAGGTATTGTTTTATAATCATATATATAGATGCAGGTTTCTGATAATTGAAACTAGAGCAAATAACTATTTTCAACTAATACCAGTTTATCTTTTCCTCTACCAGCAAGAACCATATATTCATGTAATTCAATAATACTATATAGTACAACAATAGAAACCAAAAAAAATGGAAACAAATGTATATGGCAAAAGGAAGAGTAAACTGTCACTAATGTTAGACATATTTCACAGTTGTGCAACCATTTATATTTTCTTAACATTTAGCTAAGTACAAGTCCTACATCTAGAAAGTTGATATACTATCACAACCCAATTTCTCGGGCTATGATCGGCACAAGGGCCCAATAGGCATAGCTCACCAAACCCAAGCAAGCATATCTTTCTTTAAGATCTATTACTCAAAATTTCTAGTGAATGTTCTTTCGAAATTAGACCGTAAGAACCAAGTATATATATATATATATAGGGTTATCATTCTTCAACCCTAACCGACAGGGGTAATCAATCAACATACAAAGTGCATAACAATCTCATAATTTACATTACAGTAAATATATACACTGACAAGAGACCTTGACTATTAGCGGAGTGACTCTAGGCATGGGTGTTGCTACAAGATACCATAGTACCTACCAAATGACGAATACAAATGGACACTTCAATCTAGGTCCCAACTACCTCCGAATCTGAAAATATGAAGTTAAAAAGAGTGAGTATAAACCCAGTGGGTGAACATAAGAAGGGAACAAGCAAATGATGAGGAGAGCTTTTCGAAAACATGATGCACTTGTGTAATAACAATGCAATTTAGTTTAATTTCTTGTAAAGCCCTTAATTCAACCCTTATTTATTTAATCCCTTAAGGTAAAGGATTTATAATCCACAATGGAGTTGAAAAGAGTGAAAACTACAACAAATATCCAATCAAGACAAGCAAAATAAAGGGTTTTTCGCTGCAGTGGAAAGACATTTTATAGCATATAGTACAATCACATTTTTTATATTCATAACTTGTCTATAGCATCTATATATATATACATGTACACCACCGCCGCCTTACTCAGCTCATGTGCACTCCCTACACGCACATTGTAAGATTATCATGTGCACTCCCTACACGCACATTTCAATATCATCACACACACTCCCGCCCACATCATTATCGACATGTGCACTCCCACACCGCACACCACAAGCACCGTCACGTGCACTCCCACACCGCACGTACACGGTTATAGCTACTATACAGAATTATCACTCAAAGCATAACACACATATCTACATAATATAGGAACACATGGTTTCATTATATCACATATTTTACCACATAAAAACATTTCATCAAAGGCTTGTTCCCATGCACGTTTAAAAGAAAAGTCCGATAAAATATTTCAGGTGATTCAATTAAACACGTATGTATGTATCCCAAAACATTTTAATGCAAGTTCACTCACTTTATGATAATGGGATATTATATTGCTATTAGTTCGGAGGCATAATCTAGCTATTTCTACTTACCGGTAGCTCATTATTTCCTTCGGCATGCCACCACAGTCTACTATCTTTACCTTTTGCACTTCCTAACAACAATCCAAATTCAATATTTTAGTGTACATCGTTTCTACTTCTCTTTTTCCTTCTTATTCAACTAACTTATATCTTGACACATTTTTACCATAGTTACCTTTATTTTTTACTTGCGTAATTCTTTAAATTATAATTATCGGTAACTTAATTATGACTCTAGCACCCATATTAACCTTTTCTAGCCATTTTCATTCAAATTCGCTTAATATTTCCACACATAATCCACATATATGGCAACAACAATCATCCTCACTTTCACTCAATTATTTCCAAGCTTACAATTAATATAATTGCCTTCCAACCATACCCACGACATCACAATAACCCTACATATTGCACACAGTCATTCTCACTTTATTAAACCAATCATAAGCTTCAAATTGTAGCATTAAGCTTATCACTTGGTTTTAGCTTGGATTTCACCTAATAAAATTCATAATTTCCTCACATCCATGGCCACCATAGTTGCCACAAAATAATTCACACATTATTTCTCCAAAGATTTAACCAACCATGAGCTTAAAACACAAAAATCCTTACCTTATGTTTCTTGAATCTTGAGACCCACTTGATATTTCTTCAATTATTCTTGTATAACTCACTACCCAAGCCTCTCACATTCCACTCCTTTCTTTCCTTGGCCGATTCTCTCTATTTTTCCTTTCAAATGCATGGTGGCAAGGTGAAAACGGCATGTAAGCTTGAAAATGGCATGGGAGCTTGAAGGAGAAGATGAAAATATCTTGTGGGTGGAGATAAGAACCGACCATGAGATAAGAATGAAAAGTCAAAGCTTTCTTTGGAAGCTTTGACCAAGCTAATGACGAAATTATCATTTTACCCTCCAAGGTTTTCACATTTTTTAATTGTATCCTCCCACAATCTTTTAATTCTAATTTCTTTCTATTTTTCTTCCTTAACACTTGTATCAATAAAATATCAAGTTTATACTTCAACGTGGTATCACCGCAATATTTAAATATTTACCTACTCGTACTAACTTTATTTAATAAAGACACGCGGCTCCGTTAACCTCATTTTTTTTTTGAAATTTCCTCATTCCTCTTCTCCCCCACTTAGATTGACCGTATACTCCTTTTTCATGAAAAAATTCTGACACTGAATAAAATATTAATATTTTAATATTATTTTATTTCAAAAATTTTCACTTGTTTCCTGCGCACCCAAAATGTCTTATTATGCTCCGATTCACTTCTGACTCACTTTTAAATATTCTAATTAACCTCGATTGGCATCCGATAAGTTTTATTAGCCACCATATCGAAGTACGAGATATTACATGTACGTCATCAAATAAAAATGAAAACCTCCAAATCACAAATGTTATTCATTTTATTTGAACAATATATTTTTAATAAAAAAAAATTACTAGATGTTTAACAAGATTATTATCTTCTTTGGTTAAATACTGTTTTAAAACCATATATTTAGGAGCAACTATTATTGATTGAAACCAAAGCAAATAACTATCTTCAAGTAACGCTAGTTTATCATTTCTTCTACCAACAAAAACTATACATTCATGTAGTTGACTAACACAATATAGTTTTTCTTACAAACTTTTTTGAAGGTATGAAATTGAGGTCCACTCCAATATAATCTATATTTCCTATGACCATCCTAGTTTTCATAATAATAATATAATTTATTGTATTAAAATATATAAAAATTAAGATAATGACTCAAATGTTTATCTATTCTCTCATGCCTAATAAATATTTATTTACTCTCACTTCCACATTCTTATTAATTTTGAACTAATTATCTCATTTCCTACTAAAAATCTATAAAAGTAAAAAAATAATTAATAAAATGATATATTCTCTTACTTCTCTAATTATGTGCCTAATAAATCTTAATTTTTTATCACTTTCCAATTTCTACAATGCTATTAATTTTCAACTATTTTCGCTATTTCCAATTAATTAATAGTAATATTTATTTAATGATCTTGAACAACCATTTTTTTGCACTTATTTCTTCTATTTCTAATCAACTAATGGTAAGATGTATTTAATGAATTCTTCTTCCTTCATTTGCTTTTTCTTCCTTTTAACTTTAATTTTTCTCAAAAAAATACGCAAGAAGTTTGTTACGCTATTATTTTCATAAACCGTAAGCCTCATTTACGATTGCAATAAATGTGTACGCAACAATGAGGTATTATTATTTTAATCTTTGCAAACTCTTTCACTTTAATTTTGAGTTTATATTGTGTTGTTATATTATCTTTATTTTATGTGATAGTTAATTTATTTGAATTAGAAATTTTGATTGTTGATTTTATATTAACCATTTAAAAAATATAAAATAATTATAATAGCTAAATATTTTTTATACTTCCTAATAAATATTTGAATATGTCAAATCAAAAATATGAATTTGGTTATTCAAATTTTAAAAAAATTTTCTTAATTTCAATAAAAAGGTCTCATTGAAATATTTTGCTTTAGACCTTTGATATTATTGAGATGCCTTTACACAAAATCCTTCTTGAGGACAACCACAAGGCAACTATTGAATATCAAAGAAGACTCAATCCTATCATGAAAGAAGTGGTCAAGAAAGAAACCATTAAGTGATTGGATGTTGGAATTATTTTTCCAATTTCTTATAGCATATGGGTAAGTCTAGTCTAATGTGTACCAAAGAAAGGGGGAATGATTGTGGTTTCCAATAAAAACAATGAGCTGATTCCTACACGAAGAGTGACTGGATGGAAAGTTTGCATGGATTATTGCAAGCTTAACAAAGCTACAAAAAAGGATCACTTCCCTCTTCCCTTTTTTGATCAAATGTTAGAAAGGTTGGCTGGTAAAGAATACTATTGCGTCTTGTTGTGGAGGTGTCAGACCTTATCTGGCGTGACTAGGTTTCTTTTCCTGTTTTGATTTCTTTCATTTTATATTTTGACTGTTAAAAAAGGGTCTAGAACTAGAGTAATTTTCTGTTTTCATTTAGCCTTTTACCAATTAAAGGAGAATCGATCAGTAATTTGCAAGAAGAAATCACGAGGAAGTTGTTTCCAATAAAAAAACCTACCATATTTAGGTTAATCAGGAAATAACAAGAAGAAAATTTAATTTGTTACAAACTTTGTTTGAAGAAGAGAGGTCTTTATCAGAGTAGATGAAGTGGAATATGTCCTTGATATTGGGATAGGGTGGTGTTTAAATCAATCTGAGTGGCTTAATTCGTGAACAAACGAGGACATAGGAGGTCAGTTAGAATGACTTAAGGCGAAGATGATGAACTCCATGAACTATGAGTGGTGAAGCAGAAAAGGTGTGTTGATCAGATTTCATTTTGATTCTTGCACAACTTGTCAAAATGCAATATACATATTTGCTTGATTTCGACCCTGAAACAAAAGCTGTCCAATTATCTTCAATTGCATTAATTTAATTTCGGTTGTAATCAACTTATCTAGAATCCGGACCCAAACCAAATAACGAGTTATCTAAATCAATAATTTAATTTATCTTTCGGTTGCAATAAACTTTTTGAACTTTTTTTATTCTAAATTTTTGTTGGATTTTCCAAAGAAAGTTGCGTGAGGTACTTTATAAAAAGCTAATACATCAAGAAGGAAGAAACTTAATAGTAGTAACTTTTAAAACATTTTAACGAATTAAAAAGTTTCAGGCTTTATATATAAATGCTTCCCTTGTATTCTGATTTTACTAGCCTGTCAAGGAGTTTTGAGTTCTATAACTCTCCGTCTCAATGAGCTTGCTCAAATTCTTACTCTTGCTGCTTTATCTTGTTTCTTCTGCTAGTTTTGTGCGGCCACTATGCCACGATGATGAGCGATCAGCTTTGCTACAATTCAAGGAAAGCTTCATCGTCAATTCTTCGGCCTCTGACAGTGATGATGCCTATCCCAAGACCAACTCGTGGGAAGTCGAAGGGGAAAGTGCAGATTGCTGCTCGTGGAATGGGGTCGAGTGTGACAACAACACTGGTCATGTCATCGGCCTTGACCTTGGCAGCAGCTATCTCTATGGTTCAATCAATTCCAGCAGCAGCCTCTTCCGTCTTGTTCACCTTCAACGGCTCAGTCTAGCAGAAAATTTCTTCAATTACTCTAAAATTCCTTCTGCGATGAGGAACCTTTCAAAATTAACATCTCTTGACCTCCGTTTCTCCAGCTTCTCAGGTGAAATACCGTCAGAAATTTTTGAGCTATCACACTTGGAGGACCTTGATCTTTCACGGAACTTGGTGAATCTGCAGAAGCAAGGCTTTTATATTCTCGCTGAGAAGTTAACGAAACTCAGTAAACTTTATCTTTCCGATGTGAAGATATCTTCTAGGGTACCTGCTGTTCTGGCAAATTTGTCTTCATTGACAGCTTTAATTTTGAAAAATTGTAGCTTGCATGGTGAATTGCCCACAGGAATTCTTCAATTACCCAATCTTAAGCATCTCCGCTTGGAATTGAATCCGGATCTTGCTGGGTATATACCAAATATTCATGGCAGTTACCCTCTTATGGAGTTAAGCCTTGCGCATACGAATTTTTCGGGACAACTGCCAGAATCAATTGGAAAGCTCAGGTCCTTACAATTGTTGGACATCTACAACTGCCGTTTTGAAGGGTCAATACCTACCTCGATAGGTAACCTTACTAATCTTAACTATCTTGACCTCTCGTATAACAACTTTTCAGGACCTATCCCCCATTTGCTTGGAAACTTAAACCAGCTTGATACTTTGGATTTATCTTTTAACAGATTTGTTGGTGAGATACCGTCTTCCTTAGCCAATCTTTCCCAACTCACTTATCTGTCCCTTTCCACCAACAATTTTAGCCCTAGACCTTTGTCCTGGCTTGGTAAGCAAACCAAGCTAAATTTGCTGGACCTGACAGAGACCAATTTATATGGTAACATCCCTCCTTCTGTCAGAAACTTGACTAAAATTTCTGAATTGTATCTTGGATGTAATCAATTAGATGGTCAGATTCCAACTTGGATAGGAGACCTTACCCACCTAACTCTGGTCAAACTTCAGGAAAATAAATTGGTAGGTCCTATTCCACAGTCAATCTCTAGGCTTGAGAATCTCATACTTCTTGATCTACAATCAAATTTTCTAAATGGCAGTGTGAAATTTGGCTTCTTTGTCAAGTCAAAAAATCTCATCAGACTCCAACTTTCAGGGAACAATTTGTCTTTGACTGATGTCAAGATCAATTTCACTCTTCCTAAGTTCAAGCTTTTGGGATTGGCTTCATGCAACTTACTTGAGTTCCCAAATTTTCTCCGTCGTCAAGATGAATTAGAGTTTCTGGAACTTGCTAACAACAATATTCAAGGCAAAATTCCAAAATGGATTTGGACCATTGGAAGAGAAACACTATCCTATTTAGATGTTGCTTATAATTTTCTAACAGGATTTGAGGAGCTTCCCGCTGTTCTTCCATGGAAAAGGTTAACGATTTTGGACCTTAGATCTAACAAGCTGCATGGATCACTCCCCAATCCACCGCCTTCTGTCATCACTTATTTTGTCTCAAACAACTCACTAACAGGGGAAATCTCACCAATGTTCTGCAATCTGTCTTCTCCTGTTGTTTTGGAGTTTTCGAATAACAATTTGAGTGGAATGCTGCCACCATGTTTGGCCAACCTTGGTGCCTTTCTGAAAGTACTCAATATTCAAAATAATCACTTCATCGGTGACATTCCTCAAACGTATGTGAGGGGTTGTTCATTGAGGATGATCAACTTTGCGCAGAATCAGTTGCAGGGGAAGATACCAAGATCACTGGCCTATTGCACCATGTTGGAAGCTCTTAATCTTGGAAAAAATCAAATAAATGATACTTTCCCTTCTTGGTTGGGCGTTCTTCCAAACCTTAAAGTTCTGGTCTTGAGATCCAATCGATTACATGGTGCGATAAGGAAACCTCAAAGCAGTTCTGAATTCTCGAAGTTGCAAATAATCGACATCTCTGACAATAATTTGGGAGGTGAATTGCCACTGGGGTATTTCACTAAATGGAATGCCATGAAAGTTTTCAACGCAGGTAACTTATCATACATGAATGCGACCACAGGCTTTCAGAATAAAGAATTTTCATGGTCTGATTACTATCGCTACTCAGTTGAATTGACAAATAAAAGAGTGGAACTACAATATGAGAGCGTTCAAGATTCCTTCACTGCCATTGATCTCTCGAACAACAAATTTAATGGAGAAATTCATGAAGACATTGGAAATTTGAAGGCGCTTAATATGCTTAACCTTTCAAACAACAATCTCACAGGTCATATCCCATCATCCATGGCCAGTTTAACACATCTTGAATCGTTGGACCTCTCTCGAAACAAGCTCTCAGGAGAAATCCCTCGCCAACTGGTACAACTCACATTCCTCTCATTCTTTGATGTCTCTCATAACCGTCTCAAAGGGCCCATACCTAGTGGAAGACAGTTTAGTACATTTGATACTAATTCATTCCTTGGAAATTTGGGATTGTGTGGAAGCCCTTTGCCCAAAAAATGTGGAATTCCTGAAAAGTCCTCAGGGCAAGATCCTTTGAACTCTGAAGAAGATAAAGGCATCGGAAGTCTGTTTTCGTTTGATTGGAAAGTAGTTTTGGTGGGATTTGCAGCTGGGCTAATCATTGGAATGCCTCTAGGTTGTAACTTTATTAACAGGAAACATGGAAGGTTTTTAATGGTTTTGGGAAACAAGCAGTTGAGAAGAAGAGAGAAAACGAGGAGGCATAAATTTTGTTTTTGAAGAACCATAAATGGTTTCTTAAAGCAAATTGTCTTTTGATGACCAGTGTTGAAGTAGTGGGTTTCGTTTCTGGGAAGAGCTTCACTGGTTTGGCAATGGAGGTTCGCGGGAAATTCAAGTTTGTTGAAGTAGAAGAAGAGCACATGACTTGCATGTGCCTCATTTAAATGATATGTCGTTTAGCTTTATTACTAGTGTCGTTTTATAACTTCTGTTTGTTCCTGTTTTAACTTGGCAAAACTGTGCCGTTTCACTCAGCCAATTTTTCCTTTAATTTGTGAGCCGTTAGAAAGGAATATTTTGCAGTCTCCAATGCAAAATTTTCCTCCGTTGTTTGCTGTGGCCAGGTGGCCTTTTTTGTTAGTTGGTTTGCTTGTTTCTCTCAACCGTATATAAATGAGACGTTTATGTTTATAATGAAACGATGAGGTTTTATGCCGTTTTAGCTTCACAACTATTTTTCTCTCACTTCTCTCCTGATTTCTCTTTTTTCTTTCTCTGTTCATGTTCATCATTTTCACCCATAAATTCATCGTTTCTCAACAACCAGTCACCTAGGCAAATTTGCTAAGGTGCATGGAAGGAGCTGATTCAGATTCGGATGAATTTCTTAGGTTCAACTGAGGACTTCTCTTATGTTGTAAAGAAAGGAATGTGTTCCGAAGTTAAATTTCTATGTTACCGGATGTATGTGTGTGCTTAATTCTAACTTATTTGTAATATTTTCTTCTCGTGGATGATGGGAGTGATAAAGAACTTGTTGATGTATAGCAATAGAATAAAGGTCTTTGATTTGTCTTGTTACGATATAGAGTCATGCAACTTGTTTAGTACGAAATAAATGAAAAATAAAAGTAAAGGGGGCAGCTTATTACTGTGATATAATTTGTGAGAAAAGTTTTTGGAGATCGAGCTTTGCCAAACTGATGCGTTATTATACAACCGGACGTTGATGCTTGCTCCTTTACGGGCCTTTCTTAAGTTTCCTAAGCCGGATGTTAATGCCATGCCGATCTATTGTAATCGCGACCAAAAATATTAATGCCATTTTGGCACTTGACCCCTAGTGAGAAGAGTAATCTTATTAAGACTAATAAAATTTTAAACCATCACTATAGCCATTTGTCATGCTATTTTCACCATTGTCTCCACTGAAGTCAGGTGTTGACTACCGTCACTCTTCAGTTTTTAATTTATTTATTGTTAGATGCGTAAAACTTGATATATTTATATATAGTATAATTATTTTTATAATTATCTTTTAATCACCTCTCATATAAAATTCTGAATTCATCATTGATTTAAGTATCAAAAATAGACGTAACATCATTATAAAATAATTATTCTTTTAATTCCACATCACTTACTTGTTAGCAAATAATTATTCTATTAATTAACGTGTTAATTAATTAGCACAACTTACATCAGGGCCGCCCCTTGGGTGAAGCCACCCAAGCAAGGGCTTTAGGCCCCCAATTTGGGGAAGCCCCAATTTTAGAGAAAATTTATAATTTTATAATAATTATAATATAATTAATTATATTAAAAATATATAAAAATTAAAAAAATATATAAAAGTAAAAAATAATTAATAAAATTATTTGTTCTTTCACTTTTTAATTATGTGCCTAATAAATCTCAATTTTTTTATTATTTTCTTATTTCTAAAATGTTATTAATTCTCAATTATATTCTCTCATTTCTAATAAACTAACAATCATATGTATTTAACCATCTCTAACAACTATTTTTTTCTCACTTATTTCTCTTATTTCGAATCAACGCATTTAATAATTTACAACAGCTATTTTTTTTCCTATATATAAAACCAATTATTTTTTTTCAATGTACAATATCTACTTTTGAAATCTTCCTTTCTCATTTGCTCTTTCTTCCTTTAATTTCAATTTTTATCCAAAAAATACACAATAAGTCTATTCTTTTATTATCTTCGTCAAGCTGTGAGCCACATTTGAAAGAATATTGCCTTAATCTTTAATGTTCCTTAAAATATAACAACTATTCTGACATTGATGGTTTCGATTTATTTTCAGAGTTAAAAATTTTAAAAGAAATTATACAAAAAGAAAACAGTCCAATTGACATACTTAATCATATAAAAAGACTTGATTCTTTTCCAAATGTATATATTGCTTTTAGAATAATGTTAACAATTCCAGTAAGTGTTGCTTCAAGAAAAATAAGTTTTTCAAAACTAAAATTAATAAAATCTTACTTAAGATCAATAATGTCTCAAGAAAGATTAAATGGATTTATTATATTATCAATTGAAAAAGAAATATTAGAAAAACTTGATTATAAAAGTTTAATTAAATATTTTGCATCTCAAAAAGCTAAAAGAATAAAATTTTAATATTTTTTTTAATTTTAATTAAAAAAAAACCTCATTTAAATATTTCGCTTTAGGTTTTTGAACTTATTGGGCCGCCCCTGACTTACATCAGTAAACTTATGCTTATTCAACATTAATAGAGTTGTTCATAGATCAACTTGTACCGAGATTATCAAGCTTTTCATTTTTAAAGTCAAACTCGAGTCAACTCCACTCAACCTATTTAATTATTATTTTATTATTATACCAATAGTATATTATTCTATTTTAATCTTTAATATTTTTAAAAAATTTTAAAATTAATAAATATATTATTTATCAATAAAATAAAGTAATCGAGTTGAGTCTGGCTAAGCTGAAGCGTAAAATTCTATATCCAAGCTCAACTTTGGATTGAGCTTATAAGCCTACGTGAATAGTCTAGCCCTTATATACCTTTGAATTTAGAAATGACTCAGTGTGGACATGTTGAACCAACGAGATGACACACTAGAAGAACTACTCGAGGCATTGAAGAACAAGGTATGTAGGCCTTAAAGACGAGCTCGTTACACTTAGGCAATTAGAGAGGGTGGTGTGCTTGTTGTCCAAATGGGGACTCGATTGAAAGTGCATAATTCCACGAAATTTTAAGGCCAAAGATAGGCCAAGTATGTCAATAATTTCTTATGGAGTTGGAGTAGTATTTTCGGGCCATGGGGATCATAGAGGACGTTATGCGCATCAACACTGTTGCCATGTACCTAGTGGACATAACTTTACTATGGTAGAGACATTGATGTGTTGACAAGCTCGAAGGAGCGATCATCAATAAGCAATCTATAGGGAGCTTCAACTACAATTTTACCTTGAATAGTTAAGGATAAGGCAAAAGGAAAGCTAAGAAGGTTGGTCCAAAAGGTTGACGTACGAGAGTAAGTGAAAGAGTTTTTTTGATTTAGTATTGCAACTGAGGGACTTAAGTGAGAAAGAAACACTAATTGCGTTTATGGATGGGTTAAAGCCATGGACAAAACAAGAGCTTCAGCATAGAGGCATGCAAAAGCTCACGTGAAACACAATGGTGGTCTAGGTTCTGATTAAGTTTTGCTCATTTCGACCTAAGGAGAAGAGCAACAGTGGGGGAGACAAAAAAATAGGTCAAAAGAAGAAGTCAAGGAAAAGTTGACACATGACTAAACCAAGGTAGTCGCCAAGTGGAACGGCAAGAAAAGGAAGCCCAATAAATGTCTTTTGTGTAACAAGCTCATGGCTATTCTGTTAGATAAGGAGGATCTAGGCAACGAAGGTGGTGACTTGTTGGGATAAGCCGTGCAGCTAATTGGGATTGGTTAAGGCTTAATTCTAATCATGCAACAACATCATTTATGTTAAATGATTAAAGATTTTCCTTCATCAATAAGACATCAATTATAACAAATTATAAGTCTAATTGGATGATGTCTATGAGATTAATATGCCTTGAAAGGGAATTGTAATGGGTTGCAGTTTATGAGATCTTTATGCATCAAAGCGTTGTCTCAAAATGTTCCTAGTCAATGTATCATTGAGACTGGACATCAATGATACCTAAAGACTGGTACATTCTATGTTCCTTACTTGACAAGTAAGCAACCGATCTCATAAGTTGAAGTATAGAGATACATGGAACTAGAATGTATGTGCTTACCTAAGAGAGCAAGTTCACTGAACATGACCTGCCATAAGAAGTGCATTTAGTATTTCACTCAAGTGTTTGTGCAATACTTCACATGTGTCAGTTGTGTAAATACTTCTTAGACTTGAGACATCAGGTTGTCTTATATGTGGAGTGCTATACTTTGATTTTATCCCTACGGGTGCCTAACCTAAGATGCTAAAACCGGATGCTTTTGGTTATGGCATGAAGCATGTGCAGGTAAATAAGTGGTCAAGATAGGAATCATCACCCCAAGTGATGCAGGGGACATATCCTAATTGTTCTTGGTTGATATTAGCTTGTTGAAGTCCTTAGTCAAGGTAACTTAAAAATTATGAAAAGAGTTTCATAGGTCTTTATAAAGCTGATGATCAAACTTTAAGAACAACTATGGAGATCAATAAGAGTAAACACTGCACCATGCTCTTATCATCTTCGGGATATATGATGAAGAAATGAATTACTCTGAAAGGCTGATCATTGAAAGGTTAAGTCAAACCATCTTGACTCTTTTAACACTTGGGTGGCCATGATGGATTGCTAGATCCCAATCTTTATCTATGAACTCTAAATAGTTAACTTGCTTAATAATAAATTTAAAGTAGTTTAAATTTATATAATTCTAAGTTTAAATTAAGAATTATATGTTGAATTCATTACCAACATGTTAGAAGCCTAATGGGTCACACACCTAAAATGAATGTTGAAAATAAAATGGGAGAGGTGATTAAGTGGGACTTAATCAAATTAGAAGTTATAAGCTTCTTAGCACTTAATTAAAATTGTTTAATTAAGTTGTGCCTAATTAATTAGATTGTTTAATTAAATCATTGGGTTTAATTAATTAAATTGTTAAGTCATTGGGCCTAATTAATTAAATTAAACAATTAAGTTATTGGGCGATTGATTAAATTTGTTTAATTAAGTCATTGGGCCTAATTATTTAAAATTGTTTAATTAAATTGTTAACTTAATTAATTAAATTATTTAATTAAGTTATTGGGCTTAATTGATTAAATTAAACAGTTAAGTTAATTGGGCTTCTTAAGGACTTAATTCAATTGTTTATTCAAATTATTGGATTAATTGGTAATTACAAAATAGCTTTGTAATTAGGGTTTAAAATTAATCTAAGGTATAAATACCTTGCTATAGCCTCCAAAGAAAATGAGAGAAAACGGCTGAAAAAAAAAAAAGAACGGCACATTAGAAATTCCTTTTGTCTTGTCATTCCTTGTGTGAAGAAAAATAGTTTTCATTCACTTGATTTCTTTTGTGTGTTCAGCCTCACAATTTTGTGTGGGATTATGAGTTTATAAAACTCATCTTTGCTAGCACATTGTCAAGGCATAACACTCCCAATCCTTAAAGAAGGATTTTCTAATTCATTAGTGTGGATCACCATTGGAGGTGACACAAAGATTCCTTGAACAGCTTTGGTTTGCGACAACCAAGCTGAGGTGGTTGAGCTTTTTAAAGGTTGATTTGGTGGTTTAACAAAGGATTCATCAACCTTTGTTATTTAGGTAAACTTGATATGAACATATAATTTTTATTTTTAATTTAATTCTATACTCAATTTGGCATGAAAGAGATCCTAAGATGGTGAGGCGTAATTTAATTTTAAAATTATTTTCACTGCGTTTCATTTGTATTTGATGGATGATCAATCCTCACCCAATATGACTAGCATATAGAAGGACCTGAGAAGCGATCAAAGCTTGGGAGCCTATTGTTGCTCAAGGAAAGAAAAACCCATCAAACAACCTAGCCAACCTGAGAGAAAGGCTAGAGTAATGGCGAGGAGTGCCACCATCTGTGGCCAACAATGTCACGACCCTGTACTCCCCTCGAGATCGTGACAATCGCCGCGGTGTCCTAGTAGACACTCATTACTCGAAATGTCAACCCGAAACCCCGCAAGGCTTTACTATCAGTTTCTCATTTCCCTTGTGAGCAACCATTGTCAAATATCATGTCCTAAAAGATTTTAAACTGTTTCCAACTAAAAACAAATAAAATATTAATTTTCGTCTCACAGGGGTATTTTGGTCATTTTTTCTCACAAATTTTGAAATTGGCTAAAACGTAATATACAAGTACAAAACACATAATTCATATTCAAAATGAGTTTAAAAGTCTAAAATCTTCATTTAAAACGAAATTACGGTTATTTGAATATAATAAGAAAATAAAAGAAATATTAAGTAAAATATTCTATTTTCTTATAAAACAATATTTATAGAGTTATACGTGAATAATTTTTATAGCGTAAAAGCTAAATAAATTTATACATACTGAAATACAGTAAGCCAAAATATTTAATTTAATTTATAATAACAAGAGGGTCCCCGAATAAACAAAAGTAAAGAAGACTGTGAACCTACGATTTGGAAAATGCAGATCCAACGGTAGTCCTCGATGAGATCAGCTATCTACAGTCTATACTGAACCTGAAACGGGTGGAAAGGAGGGTGATGAGATTATAAAATCCCAATGAGTAAACAGACATCATCATAAATATCTAGAATTGAGTATATGGAGACAATAAAGTAAATCATCATAAATTGGATCACAGCATTAGAATACATTTCATTTAAAATATGTAAAGAGGTTTATGAATTTCATAAAAACTAGGCTTGTGCCATAAATCCATTCTCAGGGACACCTTGGCTGAGGCATCCTACCGAGACCTCCAAGGCTATTAA
The DNA here is from genome assembly GCF_053813885.1 of Theobroma cacao. Classification (NCBI taxonomy): domain Eukaryota; kingdom Viridiplantae; phylum Streptophyta; class Magnoliopsida; order Malvales; family Malvaceae; genus Theobroma; species Theobroma cacao. The sequence continues at coordinate 31,033,193 of NC_142642.1, forward strand.
AATTCACATTTCACATAAATCATGTTTTTGTTTTGAAAACATAGCAGTTCCTTGGCGTTAGTTGAGTTCCCCCTCACGTGGTGGTTTGGCGTGAAGTGAACCCTAAGCTTTACCCCAAAAGATACCCTACGCGCCTCTCCATTCGAGGTAAAAATATAATGGGGTTTACTGTGCCTCTTTAAAAGGTTGGTCCACAGAAACCCCCTACTGTAGTGATTAATTAATATATATAATCCACCATACAATAAAACTCAATAACATGATATGGCAATTTTTTTGTAATTCACAGTCATTCAAGGCAACCAAACAATTCGCATTTCAATACAATTGCCAACTAGCCAATCATGCCCGATTTATCATAAGCCAATCAATTTAAACAATCAAATTGCCACAATTAACAGTCTTCGTGTACTCTATTTTTCAAAATCACTATTAATTTCAAAACAATTTATAATTTAATTTCATTGAAACACATTTATTCATAAAACATGAAAATTTACCTTTTTAAATTCCTTTTTCCATAGAATTCATGAAATCATCTAAAAATCACCCTAGATAATTAAAATGACAGTAAGTTTACTCACAATGTCTAGAATGCAGACTTTCGACGCACTCTGTCTACTGGTCCTCGGATGTAATTTCCTTGCCTTTATTGGAGAACTCACCACCTTGACACAGTACAAAATCGAGAAATTCACTACATTGGTACTAAATTGAAATTAAACTCATTTAGACTATTAATGCATAATATGGAATGCAAAAATGCACCGGTAACTATCTAAACTCGGTATTGGCCTAATTTGTCTTATCACTCGATTAAATTACTAACGCGTCCAATTTAATTCCAAATTAATTTTTTTCAGTTTCTATATCTCAATTGCACCCAAATTGACTTAATGTCCCTCAGTGTGGTGCAAATTATCAGTCTCAGTAGTAAATTACGAAAATACCCCTAGTGGGTAAAAATTCGTATTTTTGCTCCGAAAATTCTCATTATTTTTCTAGGCTCATAATTCATCATTTCTTAACCAATTCTCCTAGAATAAAAATCAAACTCATCCTCACTCATACATGGTAAAGTCGGCCATTAATGGTTGTGGGAGAAATAAATTCCTTTATTGTTGTTTTGTTTCTAAATATGCTAAACTAACTAAAAACACTAACATAACTTAAAATCAAATTAATCTAACAACTTTCTCTCTCCTAACCCATTTTGATCAGCCAACAATTCATCATAAAAACATGTAATTTAAGCATGGAAAATAAGGAGAAATGCTTAAGGAAAATAGATTTCAAGCTTAAGTTGAAAAATCCTATATTTTTCACTTGTTTTCCTTGATTTTTCACACTTTTTCTCTTGAAATTCCTCACCTAGGGTTTGTTCTTCCTTTCTTTCCCTCTCTTCCTTGCTTGGCCGAATATTTGGAGAATAATGGGCTGATTTATGCTGATTTTTAAGTTAAATATTAAATTATCCTAAGCTTAACACATGGCATTTTCTTATTGGTCTATTTTTGAAATTTAAAAAATTTAAACATTTTATCTCCACCACATGATTAGTCAAGGGTCAAAGATGAAGATAAAGGAAGACCATGTGCTGGAAAAATATCCTAGTGGTGAAAAATTATAATTTTGCCCCTAGAGTGGCAAAATTACCATTTTACCCCTTTACTCCAAATTATACCGAAATTAAAATTTTTCACTTCTAAACTTCAAATCATACTCCAATAAGTCAAATGGGGACAAATAAATCTTTTCTAAAATTACCATTTTGTCCCTAGGTGGCAAATTACCATTTTGCCCCTAGATAGTGAAAATTTTGATTTGACTCAAAATTGATCCTCAAACTCCGAATTACCATTTTGAGTCATCCTTGGACTGTGACACTCTTAATTTCACCTTAAAATTCCTATTTGATCTAGTTCGAGGATTAAATCAACTTTGTTGTACCTCTAGGTACAATACCAACTTTTTGTAAATTTTTCGGGACTCTCCTAGCATGCAATCATGCTATCATCACATGTATGTCATGAATAGTATTTTATAAGGTTGGGCTTTACAAACGAAGCCTAAGAGTGCATTGAGATTAGGCAACATCATGTTACACAAGGGGGAGCAACAATGAGTGATAATGGAGTATCGTAGAGTTCGAAAGAGATAAAGAATAATGGTGATGGAATCGCCATAACTAAAAGCTAGAAAGGTTAAGAGGCCAAAGATAAAAATACAAAATTGTCGAGACCAACCAAGCACTCATAAGACCAACAGGATAAGGTAATGGTGGATTGGTCTGCAGTAGATGTCTAAGGAAATAGTGGATGCAAGGGAAGTGTGCAGAAGACAAGAATGCTAAAATAGTGATACACAAAGGATCAACATGCGACTAGATAATGTGCAAGGCAAAGTTGTCCGAGATAAAGCATGTGAAAGCAGCAATCAAGGCAAGGGAGCCAGAGGCAGGAGTGCACCAAGTAATGCCATTCGAGGCAAAGTAGTGCAAGAGGACAGTGCCACGAGCTTGCGTTTTCAACCCAAATGATATGTTTGTTAGGTGGAGGAAGGCCCATGTTTATATACCTAAACTCACCCCATCTCTTATTGATTTAAGATCCGTAACATTTAACCCCACCCAATTATACAACGTTCTCATTGCACTAGCTCTTTACCTATAAATGAGAGAGATCCTTTCATTGACCTGGATTTGCCTCGACCCTCACATCTCTCCTGAGAGTCTCACATTAGTGAAGATTTGAGTTTGCTATGATACTACTTATCACAGGCTCACGTTTTCAACCTAAAATACATACCTATTAAGTAAAGGAAGACCCATGTTTATATACTCAAGACCTACCTCATCTTTTTCTTATTAAAGATTTATAACAAGACCCACCCCATCTCTTTCTGATTTGAGATTCGTAACAACAACACGCAACAATGCACATTGAGCTTCATGGGCTTTAAGAATAAGAGCTTCGAATTTAGGTTCAATCTAGAGAAAAGAAAAATGGGATTGGGCCTAAAGTCTATTTTATAACCAAGTCTAATATGAACAAGGCCTAAAGAAACCCATTAGACTCAAAATAACTTGAGTATAAAAAGGGTGTCAAAACCATTTACATATCAACAAAATATAAATAAAAATATAAATAAAAATATAATAAAAATAAAAAATAAAATAAAAGGAATAAAATGAGGTGTCCACATGTGTGTTTCCCCAGCACATGATTAAACTATTTTGGATGAACAAACCTCTATGATAGGTTTGTATGATATATTTTATACAGACACAAGTGTCATAAGACCGAACTTGAATATTGCTATTAAAATGGAAATTTAAACATATCTAATAAATAAAAACAATTTTACTAAGCACTCGAGTATTTAGCTATTGGTTGGTGCATGATTTTCCTGTTTAAAAAATAAGGTTCGAATCCTCTTTATCCAATAAAAAAATAACTTTATTAAAATAAAAAAAGAGATTAACTATTCAAGAGACTTGCAAAGAATCTTGGAGACATGCATGATTAACAAGGGTTAAATAAACGCAATGGTTGAAGATATGCTTTGCCTTTTTTTTTTTCCCCCAATCTTCGCATCGAAGGTCTTTTTTAATTAAGTCATCGCAGTAGAAGAAAGTAGCATCCAAAACATGATTCACGATCTTTTCCCATTTCCGTCTCCCTTAGTCACCTTACCGCTTGGTTTGGTTGGTTTTTCTTTTTTTTTTTTTTTCTGTTTTCTTACATACCAATTGTTTTTTTCATTCTCGTTTCTTCTTTTTCACTTTGAAACAACTAAGCTTGTTACGTCAAGTCGGTCAATGTTAAAATATAAGGTGCACGTCTTGTTTCTTTATCTCCGATTTGTTCTTTTACACTTGGAATCCAGCAAGCTTGTTTCGTAGAGTCGGTCAACGTTAAATTTTATGATGCACCTCTAATTTCAAATCAAGTGCAATTAATGTAGAAGCTTTTGTTTTATTTTTTATTGAAAAGCCGTTTTACCCTTTTTTTGTTATAACATATATTATTTTATTTTAACTTCTTAATTTATATAAAATTTTTATTTATTAATATTATTTTTTAATTATCAAAATAATAAACATATGACGTGACATATATTTATTATGCAAAGATAACAATATATAAATATATATATTTATACACAAAAAGCATATACTCGAAAGGACATCTCGTCAAAATATAGCTTACTACAATACTAGGTGACCTTTAAAAATAAATTTTCAACTCAAAATTAATCAATCGGCAAATCAACCCTTTTTAAATGTTCAAATACCTCAACTTAACCACTGTAAAATTAATTTTGTCAATGCTCGATGCACCCCTGTGTACAGACAAACGTGTCTACTGTGTGACGTTTATTTCAATTCAATGTAAGGATTAACAAGCTTATCTTTGGGAGACACCAAAAGCGATAGAAACCGCTTTTGAAATTAATTTGATAGTACGTTTAATTTTTGGATTAGTATTAAATAAAATAAAGCGATAGAGCCCGCTTTTATTATTTCCTTCCTAAAACAAAAGTGAACCGCTTTATTTATTTATTATTTTTTCAAAAGTGACATAAGCCTCTTTATCACACCCAATTTCCTTTTGTGTCTTTTATTTTTTGTTTTGTGATGGCTTGTTTTTTTACAAAAATAAAATAAGTAAATAAAAAAATTAAAGAAAGGCGATTAAAATTATCGGATAAAATGAGTTGTCTACATTTGTGCTTCTTTAGCTTATGTATAAATTATTTTTTATGATATATTTTATAAAAACACAAGTGTGTGAGCCCCGACTCAAATATTGCTATTAAAATGAAAATTTCAACATATCCAGTAAATAAAAGCAACTTTTGTGAAAGAGAAAAAGGAGGTTAGTCATTCGCGGGTGGAAAGCTAGTGGCCATCCTTCAACATGAAAATGAAAAGGATGCAGAAAAACGCGGTTTGCAAAGAATCTTGGAGACATGTATGGATTAAATAAACGCAAAGATGAAAGATATGCTTTGCTGTTTTTTGTTTTATCTAATCTTTGCACCGGAGGTCTTTTTTAATTAAGTCATCGTGATAGAAGAAAATAGTATCCAAAACATGCATGAGTTACGATCGTTTGCCATTTCCATCTCCTTGCCACCTTACGGCTTGCTTTTGTATTTTTTGTTTTTTCTGTTTTGCTAGATACCAATTGTTTCTTTGATTCTCATTTCTTCTTCTTCACTTTGAAACAACTAAGCTTGTTTCGTCAAGTTTGTCAATGTTAAAATAGAAGGTGCACCTCTAATTTCAAATCAATTGCTAAATAGTGTAGATACTTTTGTTTTATTATTATAATATATATTTATTTTATTCTCAATTTTTTGTTGATATAGAATTTTTATCTATTAACACTAATTCTCAATTTGATATGAGATAAGGGATTTATCATATGACATATATTTAACGTACAAAGATAACAGGTATATACACGCTAAAAAAAACAAACAGGCATATAAATGAAGAGATAACCGTCGAAAGTATAGATACTATAATTAATTGGCAAGTCCACCTCTTTCAAGTATGACATTTATTCAACATTAAGATATGCTTTGCCCTTTTTTTTTTCCCTAATCTTCGCATCGAAGGTCTTTTTTAATTAAGTCATTGCAATAGAAGAAAGTAGCATCCAAAACATGATTCACGAACTTTACCCATTTCCTAAAACAAAAGTGAACCTCTTTATTTATTTATTATTTTTTTAAAAGTGACGTGAGCCTCTTTATCACACCCAATTTCCTTTTGTATCTTTTATTTTTTTTTTGTGATGGCTTGCTTTTTTAAAAAAATAAAATAAAGTAAAGTAAAAAAATAAAATAAATAAATAAAAAATAAAATTAAAGGAAGGCGATTAAATCTATGGGATAAAATGAGGTGTCTACATCTGTGTTTCTTTAGCTCATGAATAAATTATTTTATATGATATATTTTATAAAAACACAAGTGTGTGGGACCGGACTCAAATAATATTGCTATTAAAATGAAAATTTTAACATATCTAGTAAATAAAAGCAACTTTTGTAAAAGAGAAAAAGGAGGTTAGTCATTCGTGGGTGGAAAGCTAGTGGCCATCCTTCAACATGAAAATGAAAAGGATGCAGAAAAACGCGGTTTGCAAAGAATCTTGGAGACATGCATGGATTAAATAAACGCAATGATCGAAGATATGCTTTGTTCTTTTTTGTTTTATTTAATCTTTGCATCAAAGGTCTTTTTTAATTAAGTCATCGCGATAGAAGAAAGTAGTATCCAAAACATGCATGATTCACGATCGTTTCCCATTTCCATCTCCTTGCCACCTCAAGATATTTTTAATTTTTGGATTAGTATCCAAATTTGGTAGTACATATCTATATGTGTTGTACTTAAGTACTCATGATACATTAAATCTAATTGATGTAGAGGATTTGTTTTATTTATTATTACCACATACATTGCTCTCACATGTACAGACAATAGATATATCACATGACATGTACTCTAATTATAGAGGTAATATATATAGCATGAATTTAAGACTTGAATATAAAATTAAAGTCTATCATAGTGGAGCTAATTAGAAATGCAGTAAAAATTACTTTGATATCATGTTAAATATATGATGGGCATCTAACTGAAACTAATTGGTGGAAAATTTATTTTATTTAAGTGCTCATGATACTCCAAATTTATTTTAACTTGGAATTTGTTTATCGCCATTGATTAACACTCTCCTCATAACGTGGGAGTAATTATATTTAAGGAGAAACAAGCTTATCATGTAGCATGTGGTTCATGGACAAAGATTAACAAGTCCACCGCAAAGGGAACACCAAATGGAGGTATGTAGAACTTGCGCTAATCATCTAAATGTGCTAAGAAAAGAAGAAAAATTTTTTGAGTATGATTTTATTGTGTATAAACAAACTTCAAAAAAGTATATAATATACCAAAAAAATTCCAAAAAAGATATATAAATGTTTCCATGTGTTCGGTAAAAAGTTCTTTCTTTTTTAATTGAATATGTCCTTATCTGAAAAGATATTATATAATTGAACACCACTGTGAAAATGGAAATATTCCAAATTTTCAATAAAATGTTACTACGAAAATTAATGATTTATTTTGTGGCCAAAAAAGATAATGACTTATGATTTGTACATTAAATTTTTTGTATAATATATTTATAATAATCCAGAATCTATCATTGTAGAAATTTACAATACAATAATGTACCTGATTCTTAATACATGATTTTATAGCAAAAATAGTATTGATTAATTTAACAGTTGAGATTCAGTACACTAAGATCTTTCCTATCCTTTTCTACTAACTCTCAATGAGTGAAATCTTAATGTTGTTTTAGATAGAAGGGGGGACCTAGCCTTACCTTTAGATAATGAACCCTAGTCCCACTCATTGTAGGATTTAGAGTTTCTTACACAAATTCACATATAAGCGTACTTTTAAGCCCACACATAACATTGGAGTCTAGTCCACTTTAATAAATCATATTATGGACTAGCATTTTGTCACTTTATCAAGACCAAATTATCTTAGCTTGATTTTGATAAAATACAAAAAATTAATAATATAAGTCCACACTTTGATTTTACAAGAAAATGTAACAATCTCCCACTTGGGCTACATTATTTAAATTTAAATTTTGAAAAGTAAATTTCTTAAAATTGACTCCCATGCTAAGACAAATAAAACCTTTATGGGCTTAATTTTAAAAAACAAATTGATTTTGAGACTATTCCAAGTACTATTTTATCTAATAAAATTTTGTGATATAAGAAAATAGCAGTAACTATACCTATAAAGATAAAGCACTAACTATAATCACATATATCACTCAATCCTATCAACATGAACTCAATGTGGTAGTGTAACAATGAACAACAACACTTCCTTGATGATCTATATTTCATGTGTTGTTTTAATTTGTCAATCACTTTGTTCTCTATTTTATGCAACACAAGCTTGCAAGACAAACACTTTATTGTTTATTCAATAAACTTGTATATCTACCTTACATATCTCAAAATATATTTTGTGTCAAAGACATACCTTTAAGGCTATCAATTTATGCCCCAACCTATACTTAAGACTTATACCTGTCTTAAGTCTTCATATATGCACAAATGTATATATACATAAATACTCTAGGACTGAATATAATTGAATAATCATTATTCATAATAAATCCAAATACATCAGCAAGGACATGCTCCAAACAAATTATGCATAAATCATAAAACAATATCAAATCCTTGCACCCAAATATTTTGTTCATTGGTTGGTGCATGATCTCCTAACTTAAAGTATAGGATTCGAATCCCTCTTTCTCAAGTCTAAAAAAAAAAACAATATCAAATCCTCCTATTAGCTAAGTACATAAAAGGACTTCACAATACCCATGCCAAATATGTTTCTTCATATCAATAGGCCAAGTCCTTTGGTATCAACTTTCCTATTATCGATATTGGATCTCTTCCATGCATCAAAGGCTTTCCTATTACTCTCATAACGTTCAAAAGTATGTTTTACAAGCTTATCTATGTTTAGAATTAAACTTATGTCTATATCTAAATGGCAAACTCTGAATTACTTTTCAAATTCTTAAAGTTTGACCCATTCAAAATCTCAATGGTGGCCAAGTCTTTTATTAATAAGATGATGAAAATACTCCAAAAACCATAAATGAGTATATCCACAAGGTTCATGCACATCATTATGACAACACCTTTGGGCGGAATGTATGACATGTAATTATGATAACCTTTTCACATAAAATTGGTCATTGAGAATATAACATAATTTTGTAACTTACCACTTTTAGATGAATAAACTACTAGAGCTAGCCAATCCCCACACACACGTTTTTATGTGCTATCCTCTAATTTTACTATAAAAACACCACCTCTACGGGAATGAAAGTACACCAAAGCTAGAGACATCCTTAAAACATATGAAAACAATAATTTTACAATACTAGCCAATTGACCACTTTGGTGACTATGAATTAGCTAACATAATAAAACTTCTCCCATAATGGAATGTTGCTCTATATTATCCACACAAACTTTATGGTATGATTTTTTTTTAAAAAAATTAACTAAATGCGCATGGGGCATCATGTCTCAAAAAATCATACCTACATATGTGACTTAATGTTTGAGATATGCAGTCATTATATCTCTACCCATGTCACTAAATAAACTTGATACATTGAATATTGAAAATATCACTTTATAAGATTTTAGTTATCATTTTGTACTCTAGAACTTCATCCCGAGAGTATATAACATATGCAAATATCTAGGGAGAGTATGTTCTACCGTTAAAGTCAAAGATATGTATATTATTTTTCGTTCTCATGCATTCTAAAAATATATCACCCATATATCTGGAATAATCAATTAAGTGCACATAATAAATAAATAAATAAATGCCAAACATGCACTAAAAATTAAAGAAAAAATAACACAAACAGGTAGCAATAAGAGAATGGATTAGAATTTCACCAAGACAAAAACAATCAAAACCAATTTGAATTTCTCCATTAAAACTCAATTAAAACAACTTATGACACCTATTCACCAAAATCCTACAAAGCAACATAAATCAAGATTAATTGCCTAATAGTTTCAGTTTCATAACCACTATGGACCAATTTTTATTTTCTCAAAATTTGATTCTCTAAACCCTATATTTTATGCAATCAAGACTTATGTTTTATCTCTATAACATAAAAGACCTGTTTTATAAAGATAAATTCGATTTAAAACACATCAAATATTAAATTTTTAATCTATTCATGAATTGAATTTTAAATTTGAATCTGAAACATTAAGTTTTGATTTCTTCACTACAAGTCAAATCAAATTACAATCTTTATACTGATTTCACGCTTGCATTAAAAGAAACAAAGGTCCTATGTTAACATTTTGGGCATACTATATATATATATATATATAGTAACGGAAAATAGATACAGAGCTGATCAGGGTGATCAGCCACATACAAAGAGCAGTCCTGCAAACAATCGCCCCATCATACAAAGCTGTTCAGGCTACACTTATATCTGAAAAATAACACACAAAATAACCATAAATCACCCCATAAAAACAGAACACCTCAAACAAATACACTTGGGACGAACACATAATTTAAACCGAGACACTGTCACAGGAGCACGTAGGCAGTAGCAGGCACGAATAGAACATAGATGTGGGATTGCTTAGATTCTGCGATGGAAGGGGAATTGAACTTCACTGTTGATGGATCGGTGCGTGGTAAACCCAGGCCTTATATATAATTATAAAAGAAATCATATTTCATTCTTTTTCGTCAAATTAATTGGAGAACCAAAGCCGATTGAAAAGCGTTTCAGTTCGTGGGAGTCTCATCTCGGCCATAAGGACCACCTTTGCTGAAGCCGGGGGGCCGCGGTGGATGGCAGCTACCACCCCAGTTTGCCTTTCGGCACTCAGGTGGAGGAGGAGGTTGTCTTTTGCGATGAACGAAATCAGGGGGGCTACCTTCAACCCAAAGAGGAAGGAAGAGAATGGATGCGGAGAGGATGACTACTAGGAGTAGGGCCTTCATTTGGAAGAACGGATGTGCTCTGTTAGGCTTTCACCTCCGCACTTCTATTTATAATGTAGGTGTCTTTTTTTGTTTTTAATTCTAGTACCCAAATAGAAGTAGGAAGTATCCTTAAAAGTAAATGATGAAATGGAGAGGAGCTAGGAAGGATCATATGATGGTTACTTACTTTTTATAAAAGTTGTAAGAATTTGAACTGAACAAGTGGCTAACAAGGTTAAATTAGGTTTTGTTTGGCTGTTGTTTTTATTATTCATTTTTGCTATATTTTTGCATATTAGAAAGTAACTATCAAAATGAAAAGCAAAAGAAAAAAGTTAACGGCAAACCATAATTAATTAAAAATAAGAAATCATTAGAATGTGACATCACTTAGAATAACAGGTTTTTTTATTTTTAATTCTTCAAAAATATAGGGAACTTGTCTTTTTTAATTCAATCTATTTTCTATTTTATTTTTTAATATCTTTTTTTACTTTTTGGTATTAAAAACTATGGAATATATAAATATTAGACAAAAAAATAAAAAGGCTAAATTTAACATAATAATTCTTGGCCAAGAAATAAAACATAATAGCTGCTAAAGTCAAATTGATATTTTTAATCTTCTTGTTAAGTCAAAAATAAACGTTCAATTTTAGACAAATAACATATTTATTTTTATAATTGAACACAATTTCTACAATATTTCTTTTCAAGTAAAAGTCAAGCTGTCAAAGTAATGACCAAATGACATTTGTTTGTTATTTCTAGGCATAATGCTCCCTTAAATTATTTAAAAATTTTAAATAAATCTTTATTTTTTTATTTTATTTAATCAAATCTCTATACTTTTATTTCAAATCAAATAAACTCTTATAACTAATGGTTGACTAATTGTTATTAATCAAAATGTCAATTGTCATTTTATATCCATATGACGTTGATATGATGTTGATGTGGAGAGTGATCAATATACCATATTATTATCCATTATGACATATTAACATGTCATGTTAGTGCCACGTTAGCGTCACATAGTATAGAATGACAAGTATCATTTTAACTAAGTTAACAATTAGTCATAAATGCTTATTTAATTCAAAATAAAAGTATAAAGGCTCATTGGGCTCAAAATAAAAATATAAAGACTTAAATGAATGTAATAAAAGTATAAAGTCTTATTTGAATTTTCTTGAATAATTTAAGAACTTTTTTAGATATTATATCTTATTTTTCCTTTTTTTTTTGTTTTAGGAAACAAAAGTAAAACAAATGTATGGATATTATAAAAGGAAATAACAATTTTCTAGAGTTAAAAATTAAAATTATATTTTTTTCCAAGTAAAAAAAACATAATTAAAAATTTTTTACAGTCATTTTGATATTCAAAATTATATTAATTGTTACTTTTACTACCAAAATAAGTTTGGATGTAAGCAAATAATATTTTTAATAGTAGTTAAAACTAACATTTTTATTTATTTTGAAGAAATAAATTGTGTGATTTTTTCTTTATGTAGAATAATTAGGTTAAAGTTGGTTTATTATTAATTTTTGTAATTCATAAACCAATCATGTTGTTACTTTATACAATTTATATTTTATAATAATTTTTTAGTAAACAAATGCAAATAGTTAAAATTATAACTAAAAGGAGTCTACGAACTACAAAGCAAATAGTAGGAGTAATGATCAAATCAAACCCATTGTCACGACATATGAGTCTCAAAACTTGACCCTAATTAAAAAGAAATCATCAACAATCTTTTTTATTTAAGTGTGATTGATCATTGTAATTGAATTTATCTTTCTAATTAGATCCTAAATTTAACTTAAATTCAATAAAAAAGGTAGGGTTAGGTCTATAAATCAAAGTTGGAATCAAAAGTACAATTACACGTTGAAAAAGTATCAGTACCTTTGCAACATCCGCTCAAAATAATATCAATTAATCATGTTCTATTGTATTTTTTTTCTTGACAAATAGTCCTTGAGTTTATATTTAATTTTATTCCCCTAAATTATCATTTTTTTTGTTCTTTTTCCTTTCTTCTCATTCTTTTTTTTTCATTTTTTCTTTTTCTTTTTGCCCATTTTTTTAAATATTGGAGACTTTTCTAAGCTCCCCCAACACTTTTGGTGAAAAGTAAAGAGAGTCTCTTAACTTTAGGAGTATTCAAGAAATCATTTATTTTCTTGAAGAGGTTTCCACATCATTGGAGTACTTCGATGATTTATGCAGAAGATTTGGATTAAATCTTTTATTCTTTCTTATTTCTTTTGTTCTATTTCCTAAATTTTATTCTGAAGATTTTTAATACCTTTTCCATATTTTTATTATTATTAAATAAATGAAAACCTTTGATATGGAAATTTTTCTTAATTATCCAACACATTAGATAGAATTTAAAAGAATTTTCTTACTTAGGAATTTTCAAGAAAATTGTAACTTGCAACTTTTTTAAAATTCCATAATTGGAAAATTTTATCTATTTGCAATCGTTTTTATTTTCTTTTGTTTGTTATTTATATTTTATGTATTTTTAGACCTGATATATTTTTATTTTTATTCTTTTTTATTTTATATGTTATTCTTTCTTCTTAGTCCCATTGTTTTTTATTAAAAAAAATTTTACATCATTTTTTTTCCTATATATATTTTAATTTTTTCTTGAACAAAAAATTTGCTAATGTTTTCTTTAAAAAATTAAATGAAAACCTTTGGTATTGTAAAATTTTACAAATTATCCAATACTTCTTGTAGAACTTTAGAAAGTTTTCTTACCAAGAAATTTTCAAGAAAATTGTCACTTCAAACTTTATAAAAATTCCAAAATTGGTTATATTTTCACTTGCTTGTGTAATTATAATAAAATGTATAAGATGTAAACAAATATCATTATTCAATTAAGAATTTTTTACAATTTTATTTACTATACATTAGTTTTATTATCGACATTTTTTGTGTAATTATTTAGGAATAGTCTTCTTTGTGAAAATAACTTTTGGGATTCCTTCCAATAGTTTTGGTAAGGTCTCAAAATTACTTTCATTGGAAAATAAGAAGTAAATTACCACTTGCAGTTTTCCTAAAAACCTTTTTTAAGAGATTTCTTCCTAAATAATTACTATTTTTAAATATAAAATTTATTTAAATAGGAATTTAATTCTATCATATTACTATTTTTAACAATTTTACAAATTAAAATATGAACATAAAATAAAAATAAAAGAAATTAAGTAAAAAATAAATCATGGGCTAGGAAAATATAGCCCAAATTTGTCCAAGGCATTCGACCGTTGTTGGGCCAAATTTTTGAGAAGTAATGATATACTTTCTCATTTCCCCATGTCTACTTATAGACCTTTAGGGCAAACTTAGGTCCTTTCCGCGCAATATTGCAATGAAAATTATACCCTTACTGAGAAACCCTCAGTGACACAGGTTAAGGTTATTGAATATACCATTTAAGATTTTTTATATAATATAGTTGTTCATCAAATTTAAAATAAGATGACACATTAATTATAAAATTTTTCTTTAAATATAAATTTAATCAATATTTATAGGTCTAAATTAACATTTTCTTTTTATTATCCGAGAATATGATAAATGAAATGCAAAAGAGGATATAACTTGGTTTTTTCTAATTTCATTCTATTGACATATCAAAATTCATTGTCTAAAAAGCAAATGGAGACAGATCGAGTAGTATCTTTAGATCCGAAATAGTTACTTCTCATTGTATAGTCTAAGCTCACAATTAAAAAAAAAAAGGAAAGAAAATTTAATAGGCAAACCAGTTCAAACCAGAAAAATAGAAACCAATATCTTACAATCCAAACTATAGAACACATGCATCATTTATATGTTGTCCTAATTTGTTAGTATTAGGAGAATTACTGCTTGGGACAACCGCGTCTGTACACTCCAACACAGCAAGGGCATGTCGATTGCATATTACACCATCCTTTCCCAGGTGGTAGTAAAGGAATATTGCATACATGTATCTTTCCATCTCATTCTAGTTTGAATTGGCTTGTTCGGTTCTGCGATCTGAAATATGAAAAATATTATTGTCTAAATTCATGCAAGGAAGATGGACTAATCAATAAACATGTAAAATTAAAAGTGGTTATTAATAACTCATTTAATTTATATAAGTTGCATTTGTTTAGAATTTAAAATTATTACAAATAACATGTAAACAAAAATTTATTGAGCACAATATCTGATCATATGATTTTTTTTAAATAAATAAAAAATTTGCATTTAACAATATTTTAAATTTGACTTTAACAAAGACTAAATGGACTTTAAATCCATTTTTATTATTGAAAATCAATAAGTTAAAAATTATTTTTACAATTTATATTATTATTTTAGAATCAAATGTAAAAAATGGATTAGGATGCAAAAAGAAACTATTTTATAAAACTTATGAAAACATAATTTTTTAGTATAAAAAAATATTCATTTTTTGTCAAACCCTGTTTTATAAAATAATTACGATGTCATTTACATGCTCAATAGAATTGTTACATATTTAGGAAGTTTGAGAAAATCGTTGAAATACGATATTGCCCCTAATGGTATCATTAAATCAATTAAGCCTCGAACTAATTCAAATAGGATTTTTAAGGTGAAATTAAGAGTTTCACAGTTCAGGAATGACTCAAAATGGTAATTCGGAGTTCGAGAATCAATTTGGAGTCAAACCGAAATTTTCACTATCTAAAGGTAAAATGGTCATTTGCCACCTCGGGACAAAATAAAAATTTTTAGAAAAGATTTTTTGGCCCCATTTAACTTATTGGAGTATGATTTAAGTATTGAAGTATAATTTGAGGGTTTGGCAGTGAAAAAGTTTAATTCCGGTGATTTTTGAAGTGTAGGGGCAAAATCGTAATTTTTCCAATCACGGACAAAATTTGAGATTTTGAGAGAATTTAGATCACATTTGACAAATTGGAGAATGATATGAGTATAAGAGATGAAAAATATGTCTATGGGCAATTTTTCAGTTTTTGGGGCAAAAATATAATTTTTGATTTTTATCGGGGTAAAAGTGTAAATTTCAAAAATTACTTCACCAAGACTTTGGATAAGTCTGAGAATTTTATCTAAGTTATGGATATTTTAAGGAATAATATGTGGTGGAGATTTAAAGCTTAAAAGATAAGAATTTAAAAAATGGACCAATAATGTAGTGACATGTGGCAAGTTTAGATTATTATATTATTTAATTATAAAAATCAGCCCACACCACCATTTTCGCTTCATTATGGCCGGCCATAGCAAGAAAACAAAGGGGAAAAGAAAAACAAAAACCTAGGGGGAGAAATTCAAGGGAAATTTGGTGAAAATTCAAGGAAACAAGTGACAAAAGGTAAAATTTCTTGATTTTGACTTGTGTTTTACCTTTCCCATGCATTTCCCATCATTTTCCATGGTTGAATCATGTGATTTGAGGATGAATTCAATTCTGAAAAAATGGGTTAGGAGAGAGAAACTTCTTAGATTAATTTGATTTCAAGTTATGTTAGTGTTTTAAGTTAGTGTAGCATATTTAGGAACAAAACAACAAGAAAATAATTTATTTTCCTCCATTACCATTATTGAGCAAATTTTTTAGGGGAATATTGGTTAATGATATTGATGTTTATTTGAGGAATTATGATGAATAATGATGAATTATGAGCCTAGAAAAATAATGGGAATTTTCGGAGCAAAAATACGAATTTTTACCCAGTAGGGGTATTTTCGTAATTTGCTATCGAGATTGATAATTTGCACCACACTGAGAGACATTAAGTCAATTTGGGTGCAATTGAGGTATAGAAACTGAAAAAAAATAATTTGGAGTTTAAACGGACGCGTATATCGATTTAATGGGGTGATAGGCCGAATTAGGTCAGCACCGCATTTAAGCAGTAGTCGGATAAGTTGTATATCATGTCATGCATATATACCGAGCCTGAATTGATTTTATAATGATCAAGGATTGATGTGGTGAATTATGTATTGTATATTGTGGATAGGTGGTGAGTAAATTACACTGGTAAAAGTACAGAAATTGTGCTTGAAGACTGGGATTAGGAGTACATCGACTCCTAGAACTGTGAGTGGACAACTTATCGTCTTAAATATCTAGAGTAATTATACTTGTTTAATGCTTTTATTGAATGGTGAGTTTAAATTATAAAATATTATGTTTTCCAATTAAAATGTTTTTAATAAAAATGAGATTTATACTAGTTTTGAAATCAAATATTGTTTTGGGAAAATTGAGTATATGGAGACTGTGTTGAAATTTATGATTTTATATGTTATTGAAATTGTGGCTTATGATACTTTGGTAGCATGATGGCTAAATTTTTGGGGTTGGCATGAAATATATGAATAGTTTTGGATTGGTCTCGGTAGACTAGATTAAATTTTATTCGCCATATTAAGCTACTGAAAATTTTATGGGTCTGGGTATATTAAACGGTCACTGCAGTGGTGGGGGTTTTCGTGGACTGCCTATCAGAGAAGCACGGTAACTCAATTATATATTTACCTCCGGGGGGAGATGTTGGGTGAAGTATCTCTTGAGGTATGATTTGAGTGCACCTCACGTTCAGGCCACCACGTGAGAGTGAGACTCAGCCAACGCCAAGGAACGACTGTGTGTTAGATGTGAAAACATGTTTATGGGTATGGGTCATTGAACAGCCTTGGCGGTCTCAGTGGGATACCTTGACGAAGGTACCCGCGAGAATGATTCTGGCAGGGGCCAAGTTTAAGAAATTCATAAGCAAAGAAATTTTGATGAAAATAAATTGTTTGGTATAGATTGAAACGAAATTTGTGTTATGAACATTATTGAGATATAACGTTTTTATATTGTCTCAATCTACTCGGCTTTAGATGCTTTTGATGGTAATTGTTTACTCACTAGGATTATTTAATCTCACCCCTCTTCCTATCCATTTTTCAAGCTCAGGACAGTTTGTTGATAGTTGATTAAGACGAGAATTAATCTCAGAGTTGCATCATAGGAAGTAAGGGTTCGTAGCTCTACACCTTATTGGTTAGTTGGGGGCCCACGTGCCACTGTAAACGAAATTTCATACTTTAATTATCTTTATTACTATATGAATAAATTTATTTTACTCTTACGCTACAAAAGTTATTTTAGAAAGATTTTGAAAATATTGTGTTTTAAGAAAATAAAATATTTTATTTAATATTTTTATTATATTCAAATAGCTATAGAAAATATTTTTTTATAAAATAATCCAATAGTAAATATTTGTGACAGTTTATCCAAATAATTGAAAATGTTAAATTTTTCAGTAAAATATTTTACATAATATAAAATTAACAGGCAAACAACTGATCAGTGACATAAAATAGTAATGAAAAATTAGATTTCTTGTAATAATTATAACAGATAAAAAAGCTTAAAAATAGATTAGAAAGTAATTGTCGTCACCCGGTCTATTAAACGGATCCCCTCCACCTACTACAACTCCCGAACATAATAAGAAGTGGATTAGGATACAAAAACAAACTACATTTTTTAAAATATAATTTGTTAATAGCAAATTGATTGACTTATTATTGCTTTTTTATTGCAAATTATTCCACTTTCTAGTTTCTACCATTTACATGTACCCTATAGCAAAATATATAGATCGGAAAGTAATCGTCTCACTGTTAATAAACGAATCCTGTGCTCCTAAAACTCGAGAGATCAAGAGGAACAAGACAATAAGGAAGGCCTTCATTTTGGGAAACTATATATGTCGTGCTTAATTAACTCTTTAATTATATTTATAGAAGATTCGTTTTTGTGGAATATTTTTGGACGTCCCAAATTAAGGAAAAGCGAAAGCTTCTGAAAATCAACGGCGGGGATGTAATTTCCATGGATGTTGGATAACACCAAAACTTTGGAGGCATGGACCTATGGAATGAGAAAGGAATGATGAGGGGGTTAGAGTCGTTTCCCAACCAACCGACCCAAGGCAACCTATAGAACACACCATCATTTATACGTTGTCCTAAATTTGTTAGCATTAGGAGAATCACTACTTGGGACAACTGCGCCTATACACTCCAACACAACAAGGGCATGTCGATTGCATATTACACCATCCTTTCCCAGGTGGTAGTAAAGGAATATTGCATACATGTATCTTTTCATTCTCATTCGAGTTTGAATTGGCTTGTTCGGTTCCGCGATATGAAATATGAAAAACATTATTGTCTAAATTCATGCGAGGAAGATGGACTAATCACTAAACATGTAAAATTAAAAGTGGTTATTAATAACTCATTTAATTTATATAAGTTGCATTTGTTTAGTATTTAAAATTATTACAAATAACATGTAAACAAAAATTTATTGAGCACAATAATCTGATCATTTGATTTTTTTAAATAAATAAAAAATTTGTACTTAACAATATTTTAAATTTGACTTTAACAAAGACTAAATGGACTTTAAATCCATTTTTATTATTGAAAATCAATAAGTTAAAAATTATTTTTATAATTTATATTATTATTTTAGAACCAAATGTAAAAAATGGATTAGGATGAAAAAAGAAACTATTTTATAAAAATTATGAAAACATAATTTTTAAGTAACAAAAAATATTCATTTTTTATTTCACTTTCATATATATGTTAGAATTAATATTAAATTTAGTGAATTGTTCTACTTTCGTTTTAACCATTTACTTGTACTCTATAACAACTTTTGAAATGTAACATAAAATAATCAACAAAAATATTGAAGATGGAAATATTTTTAAGATAGGTAATGATAGAAAATATTTTTTTATAAAATAATCCAATAGTAAATATTTGTGACAGTTTATCCAAATGATTGAAAATATTAAATTTTTCAATAAAACATTTTACACAAAAAAGATTTTCCTTCGTCAAGTTATTTTCTGATTACTAAAGGAAACAAAGTCCAAAAAGAAAGCACTCCTTATATCTTAATTACATAAAAGTAAAAGAATTATCTATAATATAAAATTAATAGGCAAACAACTGATCAATGCCATCAAATAGTAATGAAACATCAGATTTCTTGTAATAGTTACAACAGATATAAAAGCATAAAAATAGATTAGAAAGTAATTGTTTTCACCTGGTCTATTAAACCGATCCCCTGCACCTGCTACAACTCCCAAACATAATAAGAAGTGGATTAGGATACAAAAACAAACTACATTTTTGGAAATATAATTTGTTAATAGCAAATTGATTGACTTATTATTGCTTTTTTATAGCAAATTATTCCACTTTCTAGTTTCTACCATTTACATGTACCCTATAGCAAAATATATAGATCGGAAAGTAATCGTCTCACTGTTAATAAATGAATCCTGTGCTCCTAAAACTCGAGAGATCAAGATGAACAAGACAATGAGGAAGGCCTTCATTTTGGGAAACTATATATGTCGTGCTTAATTAACTCTTTAATTATATTTATAGAAGATTCGTTTTTGTGGAATATTTTTGGACGTCCCAAATTAAGTGTCACGACCCGGAACTCCCATCGGGCCCGTGACAACCGCCGCGACGTCTCGATAAGCACTCATTACCCCGAATGCCGATCGAAACCCCGCAAGGCTTAGCATCAACTTCCGCATCTCCCCGGTGAACGACAGTTATTAAATCTCGCATTTCAAGAAATCATAAGTTGTTTCCAACTCAAAACAATAAAAATATTATTTTCTAGCTCACTGGGGCATTTTCGTCATTTTCTTTTTTTTGAAATTTCGAAATCCGAAAAAATGTAATATGTAAGTGGAAACACATATTTCATGATTTAAATTAAATTTTGAAGTCTAAAACATTCGTTTAAAGTAAAATTATAGCTATTTGAATATAATAAAAACATTAAATAAAATATTCTATTTTCTTAAAACACAATATTTTCAAAGTCTTCCTAAAATAACTTTTGTAGCATAAGAGTAAAATAAATTTATTCATATAGTAATGAAGATAATTAAAGTATGAAATTTCGTTTACAGTGACACGTGGGCCCCTAATTAACCAAGAAGGTGTAGAGCTACGAACCCTTACTTCCTATGATGCAACTCCGAGATTAATTCTCGTCTTAATCAACTATCAACAAACTGTCCTGAGCCTGAAAAATGGATAGGAAGAGGGGTGAGATTAAATAATCCCAGTGAGTAAACAATTACCATCAAAAGCATCTAAAGCCGAGTAGATGGAGACAATATAAAAACGTTATATCTCATTAATGTTCATAACACAAAATTCGTTTCAATCTATACCAAATAATTTCTTTTCATCAAAATTTCCCCGACTTATGAATTTTTTTAAACTTGGCCCCTGCCAATATCATTCTCGCGGGTACCTTCGTCAAGGTATCCCACTGAGACCGCCAAGGCTGTTCAATGACCCATACCCATAAACATGTTTTCACATCTGACACACAGCCGTTCCTTGGCGTTGGCTGAGTCTCACTCTCACGTGGTGGCCCGAACGTGAGGTGCACTCAAATCATACCTCAGGAGATACTTCACCCAACATCTCCCCCCCGGAGGTAAGTATATAATTGAGTTACCGTGCCCCTCTCATAGGCAGTCCACGGAAACCCCCACCACTGCAGTGACCGTTTAATATACCACCAGACCCATAAAAATTTCAGTAGCATAATATGGCGAATAAAATGTAATCCAGTCTACCGAGACCAATCTAAAATTGTTCATATATTTCATGCCAACCCCAAAAATTTAGCCATCATGCTACCATAGTGTCATAAGCCCCAATTTCAATAACATATAAAATCATAAATTTCAACACAGTCTCCATATACTCAATTTTCCCAAAACAATATTTGATTTCAAAACCAGTATAAATCTCATTTTTTATTAAAAAACATTTTAATTGGAAAACATAATATTTTATAATTTAAATTCACCATTCAATAAAAGCATCAAACAAGTATAATTACTCTAGATATTTAAGACGATAAATTGTCCACTCACAGTTCTAGGAGTCGATGTACTCCTAATCCCAGTCTTCAAGCACAATTTTGGTACTTTTACCAGTGTAATTTGCTCACCACCTATCCACAATGTACAATACATAATTCACCACATTAATGCTTGACCATTATAAAATCAATTCAGGCTCGGTATATATATGCATGATATGACATGCAACTTATCCGACTACCGCTTAAATGCGGTGCCGACCTAATTCGGCCTATTACCCGATTAAATTACTAACGCGTCCAATTTAATCTCAAATTAATTTTTTTCAGTTTCTATACCTCAATTGCACCCAAATTGACTTAATGTCCCTCGGTGTGGTGCAAATTATCAGTCCTGATAGCAAATTACGAAAATACCCCTAATGGGTAAAAATTCATATTTTTGCTCCAAAAATTTCCATTATTTTTCTAGACTCATAATTCATCATTATTCATCATAATTCCTCAAATAAACATCAAGATCATCAGCCAATATTCCCCTAGAAAATTCAGCCAATAATGGTAATGGAGGAAAATAAATTCTTTTCTTGTTGTTTTGTTCCTAAATATGCTAAACTAACACTAAACACTAACATAGCTCAAAATCAAATTTATCTAACAACTTTCTCTCTCTAAACCCATATGACCAGAATTCAAATCATCCTCAAATCACATGATTCAACCATGAAAAATGATGGAAAAAGCATGGGAAAGGTAAAGCACAAGACAAATTTAAGAAATGTTACCTTTTTTTCACTTGATTTTTGAATTTCCACCTATTTTCCCTTTAAATTTCCTAGCTAGGGTTTTATTTTCTCCTTTCTCTCTCTTGTTTCTTGCTTGGCCGAATGTTGAAGAAGAAGAATGGGTGGGCTGATTTTTTTATGCCTTTTTTATTGTTTAATGAAATAATATTATTTTATTCATATTTTAAATATTTTATTAATTCATTTTTTTTTTCTAGCCATCCATTTGTCCTACTTTTTCCACCATGCATTCCCTTTGACTTATCCAAGTCTTAAGTGAAATTTCCAGATTTTTCCAAAGTTTTGGTGAAGTAATTTTTGATATTTACACTTTTGCCCTCGTAAAAATCAAAAATTACATTTTTGCCCCAAAAACTGAAAAATTGTCCATAGACATATTTTTTATCCCTTATACTCATATCATTCCCCAATTTATCAAATGTGATCTAAATTCTCTCAAAATCTCAAATTTTATCCGCAGATGGAAAAATTACAATTTTACCCTTATATAGTGAAAATTTCAATTTGACTCCGAATTGATCCTCGAACTCCTAATTACCATTTTGAGTCATCCCTGAACTGTGAAACTCTTAATTTCACCTTAAAATTCCTATTTGAACTAGTTCGAGGCTTAATCGACTTAATGATACCATTAGAGGCAATATCGTCTTTTAACGATTTCTCGAACTTCCTAAATATACAAACATTCTATCGAGCATGTGAATGATATTATAATTATTTTACAAAGCAGGGTTTGACAACACTACCCCCCTTAAAATAAAATTTTGTCCTCAAAATTTCACTTATTAACTCAAAGAAAAGGCGGGGTATTATCTTTTATTCGATGCTCAACTTCTCCTGTTATCTCCTTTATAGGGAATCTTAATTCACTAAAAATCATTCTTTATTTTAGTTAATCACAATATCAACCCCACATATGTGTATATGCTTTATAATCCCATTTATGCATTCAAGATCTTTCTTGATTTAATCATCGCATACGATGCAGTATCATAATTACTCAGAGTCATCCCTTTGTCCTTAATCATCTTTCGTGCCTCTATATTGCTTTGTATCCTTCTTGTATTTCGACATCAATTTATTGCTTAAGATTTAAGTTCATTTGAACTTTGTATACCTCAAGTATTTTTGAGTTCTAATTTCCACAATATAGTAAGAAATTCTTACAACCATATTCCATATGAACTCATTTACTATATTATTCTTGAAACCTTTATTTACACGTCCATCACTTGGTATTTACATCCCCTATCACTATTTTACACCTTCGTCTAACTTTTCACTCACTTTCTTCAGATCGGACTCGTGCTTCATCTTCTGTTACAGCGAAAACTCTTGTTGAAGAACGAGTCAATGGCCTCAAAGGTGGTTGTGCTGGGGTGTTGCTACCCATTTCAGATCGTACAGTTACCCCCTGCCTCGGGTGTACTCCAGAGGAATCTCTCCTCTGCATATCCGTATGAGTTAGTGGGGATGGAGCATCTACTGTAGCTCGTCCTAACTGTGGGCAGTCACTCCTAATGTGGCCCGGCTGGTCACAATGAAAGCATCTTATGCCCCAACACTCCCCAACATGATATCTCCCACATTTTTCGCATTTATTTAAACCTCCAAAACTCTTCTCGGAAGTACTACTCATCCCAGACCTGCTAAATCTCGGAGGTCTCTGCTGTAACTGTGAAAATGGGGGTCGAGGAGATATCACCGGAACAGAAGCAGTACTCTCAGAAGCAGATGTGTCCTTACCTCTTTTGGGCAGTTGAATAGAGGATACATTCGGGTTTCTCCTCTTCGCAAACTCAGCTCGCATTCTTCGATTTTCATTCGTGAGTTTTTCGGCCCTTAAAGCCATCTGTACAACTTCTTTATGAGGCTCCCGGCCTGTCACAGTCATTCTCTCTCTGATCTCGTTACGGAGCCCTTCTTCAAAATAACTAGCTTGATCTTGCTCAGACTTCACCAGGTCTGGCACATATGACATCAGCTCGTTAAAACGAGCCTCGTACTCTTCTATGGTCAAATTCCCTTGTTGTAAACTTAGGAATTCTCTCTTCTTCTCTTTTTGATGAAAGTAGGTGTAGTATTGACCGTCGAATTCTTGTAGGAAGTCTATCCAAGTCAACGAAGTAATGGAACGTGATTTTACCGAGCTCCACCATGTACGAGCCCTCTTCTCTAGTAATCTTGTGGCCACCATTAACTTCATATCATCATCCAATTTCATATCCACAAATGTCTCCGTTACCTGAGTAATCCAATCTTTAGCTGCGGTTGCATCCAAATCACCAACAAAAGAAGTGCAACCTAGCTGCCTAGCTTCCTTAAGCTTTTTGGAAATGGAGACATCTGGCACTGGTGGTGGAACAAGAGGTGGTGGTGGTGGCACTGGAGACACTGCTGGGGGAACAGTATGAGGGACTCGACCAGCTTGAGCTTGGCCCATAATGACATTAAGAAAAGCTGCTAATGCCTGGACTGCCTCAAGAGACATGGCATGAACACCAGGAGTAGCAGTAGGTGGTGGAGGAGGTGGAGGAATCTCAGTAGGCTCAACAGCAGGTGCTGCTCGAAAAGTAGGTGCAGCAGACTCCCTTTCCACGGGATCTGGCTGACTAAGTCTAGCACGGCCTCTTCCCCTCCCTACTGACCTATAGAGAGGTGGACGCCCACGTCGAGGAGGCATGGTACTCTACAATAAGAAATGGAATAGACTTAGATGACTTTAAATTCTATATGCAACTAACTCGATATAACCTAACTTAACTTGACTTACTTAACTTAACTTAACTTGGGCCACGCAGTGTCAGTGTGGATTTCTTAAAACAACTTTAAAATCAAAAAATTTGAAATCCAAAGCTTTAAAATCAAAATCTTTGATCTTTAAACGATGCTCTGATACCAATCTAATTGTCACGACCCGGAACTCCCATCGGGCCCGTGACAACCGCCGCGACGTCTCGATAAGCACTCATTACCCCGAATGCCGATCGAAACCCCGCAAGGCTTAGCATCAACTTCCGCATCTCCCCGGTGAGCGACAGTTATTAAATCTCGCATTTCAAGAAATCATAAGTTGTTTCCAACTCAAAACAATAAAAATATTATTTTCTAGCTCACTGGGGCATTTTCGTCATTTTCTTTTTTTTGAAATTTCGAAATCCGAAAAAATGTAATATGTAAGTGGAAACACATATTTCATGATTTAAATTAAATTTTGAAGTCTAAAACATTCGTTTAAAGTAAAATTATAGCTATTTGAATATAATAAAAACATTAAATAAAATATTCTATTTTCTTAAAACACAATATTTTCAAAGTCTTCCTAAAATAACTTTTGTAGCATAAGAGTAAAATAAATTTATTCATATAGTAATAAAGATAATTAAAGTATGAAATTTCGTTTACAGTGACACGTGGGCCCCTAATTAACCAAGAAGGTGTAGAGCTACGAACCCTTACTTCCTATGATGCAACTCCGAGATTAATTCTCGTCTTAATCAACTATCAACAAACTGTCCTGAGCCTGAAAAATGGATAGGAAGAGGGGTGAGATTAAATAATCCCAGTGAGTAAACAATTACCATCAAAAGCATCTAAAGCCGAGTAGATGGAGACAATATAAAAACGTTATATCTCATTAATGTTCATAACACAAAATTCGTTTCAATCTATACCAAATAATTTCTTTTCATCAAAATTTCCCCGACTTATGAATTTTTTTAAACTTGGCCCCTGCCAATATCATTCTCGCGGGTACCTTCGTCAAGGTATCCCACTGAGACCGCCAAGGCTGTTCAATGACCCATACCCATAAACATGTTTTCACATCTGACACACAGCCGTTCCTTGGCGTTGGCTGAGTCTCACTCTCACGTGGTGGCCCGAACGTGAGGTGCACTCAAATCATACCTCAGGAGATACTTCACCCAACATCTCCCCCCCGGAGGTAAGTATATAATTGAGTTACCGTGCCCCTCTCATAGGCAGTCCACGGAAACCCCCACCACTGCAGTGACCGTTTAATATACCACCAGACCCATAAAAATTTCAGTAGCATAATATGGCGAATAAAATGTAATCCAGTCTACCGAGACCAATCTAAAATTGTTCATATATTTCATGCCAACCCCAAAAATTTAGCCATCATGCTACCATAGTGTCATAAGCCCCAATTTCAATAACATATAAAATCATAAATTTCAACACAGTCTCCATATACTCAATTTTCCCAAAACAATATTTGATTTCAAAACCAGTATAAATCTCATTTTTTATTAAAAAACATTTTAATTGGAAAACATAATATTTTATAATTTAAATTCACCATTCAATAAAAGCATCAAACAAGTATAATTACTCTAGATATTTAAGACGATAAATTGTCCACTCACAGTTCTAGGAGTCGATGTACTCCTAATCCCAGTCTTCAAGCACAATTTTGGTACTTTTACCAGTGTAATTTGCTCACCACCTATCCACAATGTACAATACATAATTCACCACATTAATGCTTGACCATTATAAAATCAATTCAGGCTCGGTATATATATGCATGATATGACATGCAACTTATCCGACTACCGCTTAAATGCGGTGCCGACCTAATTCGGCCTATTACCCGATTAAATTACTAACGCGTCCAATTTAATCTCAAATTAATTTTTTTCAGTTTCTATACCTCAATTGCACCCAAATTGACTTAATGTCCCTCGGTGTGGTGCAAATTATCAGTCCTGATAGCAAATTACGAAAATACCCTTAATGGGTAAAAATTCATATTTTTGCTCCAAAAATTTCCATTATTTTTCTAGACTCATAATTCATCATTATTCATCATAATTCCTCAAATAAACATCAAGATCATCAGCCAATATTCCCCTAGAAAATTCAGCCAATAATGGTAATGGAGGAAAATAAATTCTTTTCTTGTTGTTTTGTTCCTAAATATGCTAAACTAACACTAAACACTAACATAGCTCAAAATCAAATTTATCTAACAACTTTCTCTCTCTAAACCCATATGACCAGAATTCAAATCATCCTCAAATCACATGATTCAACCATGAAAAATGATGGAAAAAGCATGGGAAAGGTAAAGCACAAGACAAATTTAAGAAATGTTACCTTTTTTTCACTTGATTTTTGAATTTCCACCTATTTTCCCTTTAAATTTCCTAGCTAGGGTTTTATTTTCTCCTTTCTCTCTCTTGTTTCTTGCTTGGCCGAATGTTGAAGAAGAAGAATGGGTGGGCTGATTTTTTTATGCCTTTTTTATTGTTTAATGAAATAATATTATTTTATTCATATTTTAAATATTTTATTAATTCATTTTTTTTTTCTAGCCATCCATTTGTCCTACTTTTTCCACCATGCATTCCCTTTGACTTATCCAAGTCTTAAGTGAAATTTCCAGATTTTTCCAAAGTTTTGGTGAAGTAATTTTTGATATTTACACTTTTGCCCCCGTAAAAATCAAAAATTACATTTTTGCCCCAAAAACTGAAAAATTGTCCATAGACATATTTTTTATCCCTTATACTCATATCATTCCCCAATTTATCAAATGTGATCTAAATTCTCTCAAAATCTCAAATTTTATCCGCAGATGGAAAAATTACAATTTTACCCTTATATAGTGAAAATTTCAATTTGACTCCGAATTGATCCTCGAACTCCTAATTACCATTTTGAGTCATCCCTGAACTGTGAAACTCTTAATTTCACCTTAAAATTCCTATTTGAACTAGTTCGAGGCTTAATCGACTTAATGATACCATTAGAGGCAATATCGTCTTTTAACGATTTCTCGAACTTCCTAAATATACAAACATTCTATCGAGCATGTGAATGATATTATAATTATTTGACAAAGCAGGGTTTGACATTAAGGAAAAGCGAAAGCTTCTGAAAATCAACGGCGGGGATGTAATTTCCATGGATGTTGGATAACTCCAAAACTTTGGAGGCATGGACCTATGGAATGAGAAAGGAATGATGAGGGGGTTAGAGTCGTTTCCCAACCAACCGACCCAAGGCAAAAAAAGGGAAAATTGGAAGCACCAAGGGCAGGAGGTCTCCCTTGGCCCAAAGGAGCCGACGGATAGTCACCTTTCCACTTTTCTAAAGGTCTCCTTTGGTCTAAAGGAGCCGGTGGATTGTTACCTTTCCTCCTTTCTAAAGTCTAAAGAAAATTTTGTTTAAACAAATTTTGACGCGCCTATTACATGTGGATGAAAGAGAAAAATAATAAATTGGTGTTTCCAAATTGTAAAAAATTTTAAGTATAATACTTAAAAGATTTCTGAATTATTCGAGAAAATTTAAATAAAATTTTATTTTCTATTATGTTCAATTAAGTCTTTTTATTTTGATCCAAATAAGCCTTTATGACTAATAATTAATTAACTATTGTTAAAATGTCTCTTATTATTTTGTGTCAATGACGTTAATATGACATATTGACATATCATAACGAATGATAACGTGATATGTTAAAATGATATGATGACATGACCATATGACATTTTCACTCTCCACATCCGCATTATATCAGAGCCATGTGGGTATAAAAAGATAATTGATATTTTAACTAATACCAATTAATCAACCATTAGTCATAAGAGCTTATTTGACTTGAAATAAAAATACATGGATTTGATTGAACATAATAGAAAAGTAAAGTCATATTTCAATTTTTTTGGAGTGTTTAGAGAACTTTGTTAAGTATTATGTCAAAAGGTTAAGTAACTACAATTGGGTAATTTTTTTTTTCAAATACATGTGAAACAAAAAAAAAAGAAAAAATGTGTCTTTATGTATAGCCTATAGTTTTATACTTTTTATTAGTACATCCATTTATATTTTTTTTCATGGATTTAGAAATTAAGAAAAAATTTGGAGAATTTAATGGGCCTTCATTGATAAAGGTCTTTTCCTTCAGGGCTAGTTTCGTAACTTTGGTCTTGTTGATTGCTTTATCAATGCTAGAGGTTCATAGGGGAATGACATAAATATAACAAATCAGCCCCCTTCTTAATTATCATCATCTCCTCCTCTCTCTAGTTCTTCCCTTCATCTTTTTGGTTTTTCCTTAAACCCAGATTCTAACATTAGGCTAGATAGCTATCATCGTCCTTAGTCATCGTAAAAACCCAACTCCCTCTCCCTTGTTGAAAAAAAGAACCGAGAAATAAAGAGAGAGGGGGAAATAACATAATGCAAGAAAGTACTTTGCTTCTCGTTTTTCTAGTTTAGAATAAGAAGTGATGTCTTGATTATCAACCAAGGAAAATGAATACAAATTAAAAAAAGCTTGACTGGTTGAGATCAAAGCACAATGCTATTGAAGGAATGCTTTGCAGAAGCAAAATAGAGTAAAGGAAGAATTCAGGTGACTCCAATATGACTTGAGTGTTGGTGCAAATGGGGTTTAAATGGAATTTAAGAAACAAGCAAAATTGAGTTCAAGGTAAGCCTTTCAATAAACACTATCTTTAATACTTATTTCGCCCCCACCACTCAGTATGCAAAGGAGGATAATATGAATAGCCTTAAGGATACAATGAAGCCAATGTCTAACTTCATCTAGCACTTTACGAGAGTAGATCGTTAGATACACTTGAGGGTTTACAAAGTTGTTTGGCTTTGGAGCTTACTTTCTACAGCAAATAGATTATAAGGAATTTGGACGCTTTTGTAGTTTATGGGAACTTAAGTGTTTATGTTTATTTGCAGAACATAACACTCCTTATTGCTTCTTGAATTTTCTGTTCTTCTTTTTTGTTTTTGGTGTGTCAAAATGGTTGGTAACAAGTCCTTTATATAAGCTTTAAAGTGTCTCTTCTTTAAGGACACAACCCTATCATTAAGGCACCATTTTGTCCAAAATACATCTTTACATTTTGCAAGACACAACCTTTGGATAAAGGTATTGTTTCAATAATCATCTTATGAAAGGACAACTATTCATTCCATAAAACATAATCTTTGAGTTATAATTTGAAATAATAACTTTCATATTTAAACTTTTGAGCTATGGTGTTTTTTCAAATTGTCTCATAACCTTTAGACGTCATTTTACCAAGAAACATAACCTGTCAAGCCCGACCTTATAAAATATTTTCCATGTCATTCATATGATTGACAATATGCTTGCATACTTGGAAAGCCCCGAAAGAAAAATCGTTAAAAGACGACAATGTACCAAATGGTACAATTAAGTTAATTTAAGTCTCGAACTAGATCAAATAGAGAATTTAAAATGAAATTAAGAATATTAAAGTCCCAGAATGGTTTAATATGGTGATTTGGAGTTCAAGGATCAATTTGGAGTCAAATCGAAATTTTTACTATCTAGGAGCAAAAAGGTTATTTGCCACCTAGGGACACAATGGGAATTTTTAGAAAAGAATTTTTTTTTTGGCCCCATTTGACTTGTTGGAGTATAATTGGAGGGTTTGGCAATGAAAAAGTTTAATTTCGGTGATTTCTAGAGTGTAGGGGCAAAATCGTAATTTTACCACTCGCGGACAAAATTTGAGATTTTGAGAGAATTTAGATCAAATTTGACAAATTGGAGAATGGTATGAGTATAAGGGATGAAAAATATGTCTATGGGCAATTTTTCAGTTTTTGGGACAAAAATGTAATTTTTGACTTTTACGGGGGTAAAAATGTAAATTTCAAAAATTACTCTACCAAGACTTTGGATAAGTCTGAGAATTTTATCTAAGCTATGGATATGTGGGACAAGTGTATGGTGAAAATTTGGAAACAAATGGATGGCTAGAATTTAAGGAATTAATAAAACATTAAAAAAATAAATAAAATAATATTATATTATTTTAGCCTTTAAAAAGGTAAAAATTCCAGAATTCTCATCTTCTTCAGCCGTCCAAACCAGGGGAGAAAAGGGGGAAAAAAACAAATAAGAACCCTACCTGAAAATTTGGGGAAAATCAAGAGAAATCAAGAAATCAAGCATTAAAAAGGTAAATTTCATTGATTTTCCTTGTGATTTTCACTACCCATGCATTTTTTTCTCATTTCCATGCAAAATTAGAAAGTGGGTATGGACACCCATGCTGGCCAAACCTCCATGGATGAGTTTTGAGCTTGATTTTTGGTTGATTTTACTTGAATTAAGTGATTTTAGTTAAGTTATATTGAAATATAGCAAAAATAAGCTAGAGATATAATTTTCTCCCATTGAAACCCATTAAGCCGAATTTTCTAGGGGAATATTAGCTGCTGATCTTGATGTTTATTTGAGGAATTATGATGAATAATGATGAATTATGAGCCTAGAAAAATAATGGAAATTTTCGGAGCAAAAATACAAATTTTTACCCACTAGGGGTATTTTTGTAATTTGTTATCAGGACTGATAATTTGCACCACGTTGAGGGACATTAAGTCAATATGGGTGCAATTGAGGTATAGAAACTTAAAAAAATTAATTTGGAGTTTAAACGGACACGTATATCAATTTATCGAGTAAAAGACTGAAATAGGCTAACACCGCATTTAGGTAAAAATTTAGACATTTTTGCATTCCATATCAAGCATTAGTAGTCTAAATTAGTTTAATTTCAATTTAATACCAATGTGGTGAATTTCTCGATTTTGTACTGTGTTAAGGTGGTAAGTCCTCCGATAAAGGTAAGGAAATTGCACCCGAGAACCAGTAGTCTGAGTATTTCGAAAATCCCCACTCTAGACACGGTGAGTAACCTTACCATCATTTTAATTATCTAAAGTATGTTTTTATTCGGATTTAGTGAATTTTATGAAAATGAGTTCAAATGGTAAATTTTATGTTTTGTAAATAAAATGAGTTTAAATGAAAATATTTTATAAATTGTCTTGAAACGAAATAACGATTTTGAAAATAGAGTAATTGGAGACCACCGATATGTTGTAAATTTAAAATTGAATTAATGGCTTATGTTATTATATTGGCATGACTGGCTAGGCTGTGTTTTGTTTATGAATTGTATGAATTGCTTTATTTTACCATTGTAGGCTGGGTAGTAATATATTAGCCTTGTCATGCTATCAAAATTTTATTGTATGGTGGGTTTGACCTGCTGCAGTGGGCTGGGTTCTGTGGACTAGCCTATTAGAGGGGCACGAAATCCTGTTATATTTTTACCTCGGTTGGAGAGGTGAGTCGGGTAACTCCCGAGGTATAACTTTAAAGTTCACTTCACGCCAAACCACCACGTGAAGGGGAACTTGGCCAACGCCAAGGAACGACTATATTTTCAAAATAAAAACATGACTTTCTAATAGCCTTGGCGGACTCAGTTGGGATAGCCCTCGGTCAAGGTATCCCAGATAACTCAGTATGATAATAATTTTTGGCATAAGCCAAGCTTTTTAAGAAATTCATAAGCCATACTGATTACTTGCTTTAAATAAATTGATTTCATTTGGTTGAAATAAGTTGAAAGATGATAAATTACAGTTTAATGAAATGTTTTAATAGTCTCCTTTTACTCGACTTTAGATATTTTGAGTGATGTTTGTTTACTCACTGAGATTTTATAATCTCACCACCCTCATTTCCACCTATTTCAGGCTCAGAATAGATTGTAGATAACTGATATCGACGAGAATTACAGTTGAACTTGCCACATCCAAAAACTGTAGGTTCATTTCTTTTGATACTTTTGGTCATTCGTGGGCCCACGTGTCACTGTAAATTAAATTCTATACTTTGATTATCTGTATTACGGTATGTAAGAATTTATTTTGCTTTTATACTATAAAAATTATTTATGCAGTGTTCTTAAAATATTGTTTTATGTGAAAATTGAATATTTTATTTTATTATAACAGTCATAATTCCATTTTAAACGAATGTTTTAGACATCCAAAATTATTTTTGATTATGAAATATGTGTTTTCCACTTACATACAATATTTTTAGATGATTTTGAGATTTTTGGGATAAATGACCAAAATACCCTTGTGAGATGAAAATTATTATTTTATTTGTTTAAGTTGGAAACAGTTTAAAATCTTTTAGAATGTGGTATTTGGAAACAGTTACCCACAGGGAAAATGAGAAGCTGATATTAAAGCCTTGCGGGGTTCCGGTTGACATTCCGGGTAATGAATGTCGATCGAGACGTCGTTGCGGTTGTCACGGGCTTGATGGGAGTTTCGGGTCGTGACAATTAAGTTGGTATCAGAGCTGTTGGTTTTAAAGATTAGAGTTTTGGATTTAAAGTTATTTTAAAGCTGTTTTAAAAATTTACAGTGTCAGTGTGGCCCCAAGTGAAGTTAGGTTAGATTGAATAAAATACATGCATAAGCATATAGAGCCTGAGGTTGCCTAGACTCACTTTGTTCCCTCTTATAGATTATTATGTCTCCTCGACAAGAACAACCACCTCTCACTAGATCAGCTGGGAAAGGAAGAGGTCGTTTCCAACGTCGTCAGTTAGGTGCAATAGAGGAGGAATCGACTGCATCCACCATTCGGGCAGCACCTGCTGCTGAACAGACCGAGACTCCTCCACATCCTCCACCTCCTCTGCCACTTACTAGTATTCCTGCTATGCCTCTTGAGGCAGTTCAGGCATTGGCAGCCTTCTTTACTGCTATTGCTGGCCAGGCTCAGGCTGGTCAAGCTCTTTCTACAGTTCCTCTAGCTGCTCCTTCAGTACCACCATCCCCACCTCCTGTCCCACCACCAGTGCTGGATGTTTCTGATTTTAAGAAGCTTAAAGAGGCTAGGCAACATAGTTGTGTTTCTTTTATGGGTGAGTCGGATGCAACCGTGGCTAAAGAGGTGGTACGAACGACTTTAAGAGCTGAGAAGCTTGCGAATGAAAATAGGAGTCTGCGAGTTGAGTTAGCAAAAAGGAGAAATCTGAGTGTATCTTCTAGTCAACCACCAAAAAAGGGCAAAGACTCCTCTGTTTCAGGAAGTTCACGTAGATGCAGAAATTGTGGGAATTATCATGTTGGGCCGTGCAGAGGGCCTGCACGATGTTTTCGTTGTGATCAACCGGGTCACATTATGAGAGATTGCCCATAGTTAGGATGGGCTATGGTAGCTGCTCCATCTCCACCAGCTCATACGGATATGCAGAGGAGAGATTCTTCTGGATTGCAACCGAGACAAGGATGATTTTGACATACCACCAAGGGTAGATTAAATATGTTGAAATTAGTGCTCTAACAAAGTACATATGATAGAAAGCTAGTTTGTAAGTTGTAGTTTTCATGATCATGAAATATATAAAGATTATCAATAAATGGACATACATTTGGAGTTGTAATTTACAAGTTTGAAGTATTTAAGATATGATTAAATGGAATTAGCATTAGTTAAGGTACATAAATCTTTTAATTAGTTTCTATGGAGTATGCGTGATAGTAGAATGGAGGAACATCGTGCAGTGATGCTATATGGTGAAATCACTATACAATATGGAAAGGGTATTTTCGAGTGGGATTTATTGACTGATGATAAGTGATGAGCAATTTGAGATACATGTAGCTATGAATAAATTTGGAGATTTTTGCTTAAGCAAACTTGTATTAAATGTTATGGTAAAGATATATGAATGCTAGTGGCAAAATAAATACGTTAAATCAATGTTTTGATCGCACACTTGTGATAGAAAGTTAGTCTTGCTAATTGTGGTATAGACTCGAAGGGAAGCCACACGATTGTGAATAATTGAGGTAGTAGCTTTAAAGGTGGAAGAGTTGCTAAGATAAAGTGAATTCAAACTGTTGCCATGCCACAGTTCTGACTATTAAACGCTGTCACATTAAGAACCCATAATGGCTAGAAAGCAAGAGCAAATTGAGAGTGGCATGAAGATGAAACTCACGAGTTGAAGAATGGTCATTGGTTTTCATGCTAAGCTTTGTTGTTTGGAGTCTTAAGTGCATTGGGAGGTATTAAGATAAAGATGATTAGTGAAATTGCAAAGTTTTTTTTTTATTACCTTATATATATTGGCATGTAAGAGAAAGAAAAGTTAGAGAATTTTTGAGATGGCTACATAAAAATAAATTAACATGTGGAGTGTTAAGATGAATAATATGATGACTGAAGTCAAATCTTAAGAAATAAAGAAGACAAGAGATTAAGTCTTGTTAAAGACTAAAAAGGAAGCAAGCGAAAGGTTAGATGAATGTATGAGATACTGATAAAAGATGTCAATACCAAGTGAGGAAAATGTAAATAAAGATTTCAATAATGATATACTTGGTGTATAAAAGAGTAAATAAGTGATTAAGTGTTTCAAGAATGTTTAAACGCCCTTGAGAAAGAATTATAAGTTATACATGATGAGCATAAGATGTGTGACTTTGAAAATTGCTAAGGAGCCAAATGGCTAAGTTACGGGTTAAATGATCATATGTTGTGAGACATAAATTTAAAATAAATATCCCTAAGGAAATACTCAAGAGAAGTTCTGCCATGGATCTTGTGAAAGCAAGCACTAAGTTATACAGTTATAAAAAGGAAGCTATATGCTGAGAATGGTATAAGTATTAACATTAAAAAGTACTTGAGGAGAATTTAGTTTCAAGTCTTGTAATTTCAAGTACAATTTGTAAATTAGTTAAGGAAGAATGATGTTATATTCATATGAAAGAGTGGAATAAAGGATGATAGAAGTTAACCCTGATAATGAAGTCAGATAATAAAACTTTCTTAATATATTATGGGAATTGGAATTCGAAAATGCGTGAGGCATACATGATTCAAATGAATCTGAGTTTTAAGTGACAAATCAATATCGAAATGCAATAAGGATACAATATATAGGAGACATGAAGGATAATTGAGGAATAAGGATGACTTTTAGGAATTGTAGTATTGCATAAGATGCAATGATCAAGTCAAGATAAATTTTTGAGATACCAATGGGATTATAAAACATATACGCATAATAGATTATAATTCAATGGAGATGACATTCTGATGCAATGATATACAGTACAAGGAAACTTAAGCATATAATTGGAAATGATAAGAAGAGAATATAAGTATATAAATGATGAGGAACTATGCACAGGCATGATGAGAATTCGTATGAATTATGAAGATTATTCTATTGAATCTTGATTGTGGATGGGAATGAATTAAGAGAAATTAGTCTGAAGGCATTTGAAAACAGAGACTCGTATACATAATGAGGAATATAGACATTTGAATGTACATGTATATGTATGTGTGGAGTAGTGATGTCCCAACTAAAATGAATAATTATTTTAGTGGTTTGAGATTTGAACTCAATATGTTTGATGAGTTGTATAGATAATGTAACGATTAAGAATCTTATCAGAAGACGATTTATGGTGACCTAAGGAATTTTGGAAAAATAGTTAAGGGAATATAATCTATAGTACGATTAAGCCATATGAGATGGATTAATAGGATTAAGAAGATTGAAATTTTCTAAATGCAAAGTAAACATGAAATATGTAGAAATAATTAAAGCCATTAATTTTCCCGAACGCTGAGGATATGTACAGGAATGAGTATGGCGTGTTAATGATATTGTAAACTACACAATAATGTATGAGGATATGATGAATGAATGAAAGTCGAGAAGTTTGATATGGAATGAAGTAATAAGATAGTGATTGGTATACCTAAATAAGAATAAAATGCGATCGAAATTGGTATGATTGAGATGGAGTTATGGTTCAAGCCTAATGATAGTAATAGAAGCATGCTTGGTGTCTCGATATAAGAGATCATAATTGTGAAGGTTATTGTTGATATGATTTTAAAGGGTAATAATAGACATAAGTGAAGTACTTGAGTTGAATTGGAGGTAAATGAGGTGAACAAATCGAAATTCCTTATAAAGGGGAGGACATAAGAAGTCGAGCATTAGATAAGAAAACAATACCCCCACCTTTCTCTAAGTTCAGTACATGAAATTTTGAGATCAAAATTTTATTTTAAGGGGGGTAGTGTTGTCAAGCCCGACCTTATAAAATATTTTTCATGTCATTCATATGATTGACAATATGCTTGCATACTTGGAAAGCCCCGAAAGAAAAATCGTTAAAAGACGACAATGTACCAAATGGTACAATTAAGTTAATTTAAGCCTCGAATTAGATCAAATAGAGAATTTAAAATGAAATTAAGAATATTAAAGTCTCAGAATGGTTTAATATGGTGATTTGGAGTTCAAGGATCAATTTGGAGTCAAACCGAAATTTTTATTCTCCAGGGGTAAAATGATCATTCGCCACCTAGAGACACAATGAGAATTTTTAGAAAAGAATTTTTTTTGACCTCATTTGACTTATTGGAGTATAATTTGAGGGTTTGGCAGTGAAAAAGTTTAATTCCGGTGATTTCTAGAGTGTAGGGGCAAAATCGTAATTTTACCACTCGCGGACAAAATTTGAGATTTTGAGAGAATTTAGATCAAATTTGAAAATTTGGAGAATGGCATGAGTATAAGGGATGAAAAATATGTCTATGGGCAATTTTTCAGTTTTTGGCGTAAAAATGTAATTTTTGACTTTTACGGGGGTAAAAGTGTAAATTTCAAAAATTACTCCACCAAGACTTTGGATAAGTCTGAGAATTTTATCTAAGCTATGGATATGTGGGACAAGTGTATGGTGAAAATTTGGAAACAAATGGATGGCTAGAATTTAAGGTATTAATAAAACTTTAAAAAAATAAATAAAATAATATTATATTATTTTAGCCTTTAAAAAGGTAAAAATTCCAGAATTCTCATCTTCTTCAGCCGTCCAAACCAGGGGAGAAAAGGGGGAAACAAACAAATAAGAACCCTACCTGAAAATTTGGGGAAAATCAAGAGAAATCAAGAAATCAAGCATTAAAAAGGTAAATTTCATTGATTTTCCTTGTGATTTTCACTACCCATGCATTTTTTTCTCATTTCCATGCAAAATTAGAAAGTGGGTATGGACACCCATGCTGGCCAAACCTCCATGGATGAGTTTTGAGCTTGATTTTTGGTTGATTTTACTTGAATTAAGTGATTTTAGTTAAGTTATATTGAAATATAGCAAAAATAAGCTAGAGATATAATTTTCTCCCATTGAAACCCATTATGCCAAATTTTCTAGGGGAATATTGGCTGCTGATCTTGATGTTTATTTGAGGAATTATGATGAATAATGATGAATTATGAGCCTAGAAAAATAATGGGAATTTTCAGAGCAAAAATATAAATTTTTACCCACTAGGGGTATTTTTGTAATTTGTTATTGGGACTGATAATTTACACCACACTGAGGGACATTAAGTCAATTTGGGTGCAATTGAGGTATAAAAACTGAAAAAAATTAATTTGGAGTGTAAACGGACGCGTATATCGATTTATCGGGTAAAAGATCGAAATAGGCTAACACAGCATTTAGGGAAAAATTTAGACATTTTTGCATTCCATATCAAGCATTAGTAGTCTAAATTAGTTTAATTTCAATTTAGTACCAATGTGGTGAATTTCTCGATTTTGTACTGTGTCAAGGTGGTAAGTCCTCCGATAAAGGCAAGGGAATTGCACCCGAAGATCAGTAGTCTGAGTATTTCAAAAATCCCCACTCTAGACACGGTGAGTAACTTTACCATCATTTTAATTATCTAAAGTATGTTTTTATTCGGTTTTGGTGAATTTTATGAAAATGAGTTCAAATGGTAAATTTTTATGTTTTGTAAACAAAATGAGTTTAAATGAAAATATTTTATAAATTGTCTTGAAACGAAATAACGATTTTGAAAATAGAGTAATTGGAGACCACTGATATGTTGTAAATTTAAAATTGAATTAATGGCTTATGTTATTGTATTGGCATGACTGGCTGGGCTGTGTTTTTTTGATGAATTGTATGAATTGCTTTATTTTACCCTTGCAGGCTGGGTAGTAATATATTAGCCCTGTCATGCTATCAAAATTTTATTGTATGGTGGGTTTGACCTGCTGCAGTGGGCTGGGTTCTGTGGACTAGCCTATTAGAGGGGCACGGAATCCTGTTATATTTTTACCTCGGTTGGAAAGGCGAGTAGGGTAACTCCCGAGGTATAACTTTAAAGTTCACTTCACGCCAAACCACCACGTGAAGGGGAACTCAGCCAACGGCAAGGAACGGCTATGTTTTCAAAATAAAAACATGACTTTCTAATAGCCTTGGCGGACTCAGTTGGGATAGCCCTTGGCCAAGGTATCCCAGATAATTGAGTATGATAATAATTTTTGACATGAGCCAAGCTTTTTAAGAAATTCATAAGCCATACTGATTACTTGCTTTAAATAAATTGATTTCATTTGGTTGAAATAAGTTGAAAGATGATAAATTACAGTTTGATGAAATGTTTTAATAGTCTCCTTTTACTCGACTTTAGATATTTTGAGTGATATTTGTTTACTCACTGAGATTTTATAATCTCACCACCCTCATTTCCACCCATTTCAGACTCAGAATAAATTGTAGATAACTGATATCAGCGAGGATTACAGTTGAACTTGCCACATCCAAAAACTGTAGGTTCATTTCTTTTGATACTTTTGGTCATTCGTGGGCCCACGTGTCACTGTAAATTAAATTCTATTCTTTGATTATCTGTATTACGGTATGTAAGAATTTATTTTGCTTTTACACTATAAAAATTATTTATGCAATGTTCTTAAAATATCGTTTTATGTGAAAATTTAATATTTTATTTAATATTTTTATTTTATTATAACAATCATAATTCCATTTTAAACGAATGTTTTAGACATCCAAAATTATTTTTGATTATGAAATATGTGTTTTCCACTTACATACTGTCACGACCTAGAACTCCTATCAGGCCCGTGACAACTGCCGTGACGTCTAGATAGGCACTCATTACCCCGAATACCAATTGGAACCCCGCAAGGCTTAGCATCAGCTTCCGCATCTCCCCGGTGAGCGACAGTTATTAAATCTTGCATTTCAAGAAATCATAAGTCTTTTCCAAATCAAAACAATAAAATATTATTTTTTAGCTCACAGAGGCATTTTTGTCATTTGTCTTTAAAAATACCAAAAATCGCCAAAAACATGGTGTAAAAACTAAATATGTTCATACATATTTTAAATCAAATAACTAAAGTATAAAATTACTTTTACAATGACACGTGGGTCCCCAACTAACCAATAAGATGCGAGTATGTGAACCTATAATTTTGACAATGCAAGGCTCACTGAAGTCCTTGACGCAATCGGCTATCTACCGGCTATCCCGAACTTGAAATGTGGAGAATTGAGGGTGGTGAGATTATAAAATCCTAGTGAGTAAACAGACATCATCTAAACTATCTAAAGGCGAGTAAATGGAGACAATTAAAAATAATTAACTTCAGCAAATTTTTCACATCACGAATATTCATTTCAACCAAATAATCAATATGTCTCGTGAATTACTCAAAACTTGGCTCATGCCAAATCTTGTACTCTGGGACATCTGGACCAGGGGTATCCAACTGAGTCCGCCAAGGCTGTTCAAAATTCATATTTCGCATAAATCATATTTTATTTTGAAACATAACCGTTCCTTGGCGTTGGCTGAGTCTCATTCTCACGCGGTGGTCCACGTGAAGTGCACTCAAAAAGCCCCACTTCAGGAGATACCCTACGCGCCTCTACGACCGAGGTGAGAATATAAAGGAGTTTACCGTGCCCCTCTAATAGGCTGGCCCACGGAACCCCCCACCACTGCAGTAGCTAATCTTTTATCTACCACCTGATTTATAAAATCTTTTTCTGCATGACATGGTAATTTATCGCAACCTAGCCTCTCAAGGCTAAATACATAGTACAAATAATTCTAACACCAAAATTAGTTTAGCCATTCATGCTCATTTATTGTCATAAGCCATTCAATTTAAAACCATAAATTTACAACACAAGCAGACAGTCTCTAATTACTCTATTTTCAAAACCAATATTCAATTTTTTAGAAAATTTATAAAATCATTTTATAAAATCACAATTTCTCTTAAAACATAGCAATTTACCATTTAAACTCATTTTCCATAAAATCACACAATTGTATAAAACTACTCTAGATAATTAAGACGATAATAAGTTTACTCACAGTTTTCGAAAACTAAATTCGGGTACTCCAACTATTACTCCTCGGATGCGATTTCTTTGCCCTTGCTAGAGGATTCGCCACCTTGACAAATTGCACAATTAAGAGGTTTACTACTTTGGTACTAAACCAAAATAAACTAATTTATACTACTAATGCATGATATGAAGTGCAAAATGTCTAAATTTTGCCTAAACACAATGTTAGCCTATTTCGGTCTTTTACCCGATAAATCGATAGACGCATCCATTTAAACTCCAAATTAATTTTTTTCAGTTTCTATACCTCAATTGCACCCAAATTGACTTAATGGTCCTCAGTGTGGTGCAAATTATCAGTCTCGATAGTAAATTACGAAAATACCCCTAGTGGGTAAAAATTCGTATTTTTGCTCGAAAATTCCCATTATTTTTCTAGGCTCATAATTCATCATTTTTCATCATAATTTCTCAAATAAACATCAAGATCAGCAGCCAATATTCCCCTAGAAAATTCAGCATAATGGGTTTCAATGGGAGAAAATTATTTCTCTAGCTTATTTTTGCTATATTTCAATATAACCTAACAAAAATCACTTAATTCAATTAAAATCAACCAAAACTCAAGTTCAAAACTCATCCATGGAGGTTTGGCCAGCATGGGTGTCCATACCCACTTTCTAATTTTGCATGAAAATGAGAAAAAAATGCATGGGTAGTGAAAATCACAAGGAAAATCAATGAAATTTACCTTTTTAATGCTTGATTTCTTGATTTCTCTTGATTTTCCCCAAATTTTTTCAGCTAGGGTTCATATTTCTTTTCCCCCTTTTTCTCTCCTGGTTTGGACAGCTGAAGAAGATGAGAATTCTGGAATTTTGACATTTTTAAAGGCTAAAATAATATAATATTATTATTTTTTTTTTGTTTTATTAATTCCTTAAATTCTAGCCATCCATTTATTTCAAAATTTTCACCATACACTTGTCCCACATATCCATAGCTTAGATAAAATTCTCAGACTTATCCAAAGTCTTGGTGGAGTAATTTTTAAAATTTACACTTTTGCCCCCATAAAAGTCAAAAGTTACATTTTTGCCCCAAAAACTGAAAAATTGCCCATAGACATATTTTTCATCCCTTATACTCATACCATTTTCCAATTTGTTAAATTTGATCTAAATTCTCTCAAAATCTCAAATTTTGTCCTTGGGTGAAAAAATTACGATTTTGCCCCTACACTCCAAAAATCACAGGAATTAAACTTTTTCACTGCCAAACCCTCAAATTATGCTCCAATAAGTTGAATGGGACCAAAAAATCTTTTCTCAAAATTCCCATTTTGTCTTCAAGTGGCAAATGACCATTTTGCCCCTAAATAGTAAAAATTTTGATTTGACTCCAAATTGCTCCTCGAACTCCAAATTACCATTTTGGGTCATCCTTGAACTGTGAAACTCTTAATTTCACCTTAAAATTCCTATTTGAACTAGTTCAAGGCTTAATCGACTTAATGATACCATTAGGGGCAATATCTTCTTTTAACGATTTCTCGAACTTCCTAAACATGCAAACATTCTATTGAGCATGTAAATGACATCGTAATTATTTTATAGAATAGGATTTGACACATACTATATTTTTAGATGATTTTGAGATTTTTGGGATAAATGACCAAAATACCCTTGTGAGACGAAAATTATTATTTTATTTGTTTAAGTTGAAAACAGTTTAAAATCTTTTAGAATGTGGCATTTGGAAACAGCTACCCACAGGGGAAATGAGAAGCTGATATTAAAGCCTTGCGGGGTCCCGGTTGACATTCCGAGTAATGAATGTCGATCGAGACGTCGCGACGGTTGTCACGGGCTCGATGGGAGTTTCGGGTCGTGACATAACCATTCGTATGAAAACCTACCTACAATCCAATAGTCACATTATGTCACTTTATGTGATATAACCTTTGAGCTAAGATAGCTTTTCATTATGTGGCATAATCTTTGATTTTGAAAATACACCAACATTGAGGATTTCAAATACACGTGTATATTTATTTTAATTAACTACTTTTACTTTTACTAAGGCTACGAATATTGGTTAATTGAAAATTAACTAAGTTGGAGACTTTTCATTATTGTTATTAGTGAGTTAGCAATTGGATATAAAACCCTCAGTTGTACTCCTTTTTTTTTACGAAAATTCATCAAAAGGTTCCAGCATTAGTCAAGAACTTCTTTGTTCACTCTCAACTTCTCATATGATATTAAAGCAAATCTAGGGTTCCTGGTAAGATTCTGCCTTAATTTTGGTTTGATTTGTGTTGAAGTTTCAACAATATTTAGCTTTTCTTAGTTGTACGAGCTAGATTTTCTATTTTAGAATTGTTTTCTTGTTAAGAATTTCTTGAATCTTGCATTGATTTTGTTGTTTCTTTAGTCATTTGTTGTTGAAAAATGGAAAATACTACTATCCAGAAAGTTTCTACAACTGCATCACACTGATCACCATGGATTAGTTGTGATCAATTCTAAGCTCACTTCAAGCAACTATGTAGCTTGGAGCAAGTCGTTTATGCTAGCCTTATCAATTAGGAATAAAGTTGGATGTACAAATAGGACTATTTCTAAGCCAGCTAGTACCAATTCATTGTTTGGACCATGGATTAGATGTAATAACTTCATTGTGGCAAGGCTTCTAGAATTTATAACACCTCCTATTGCATCTACTATTTTTTATATTGATTCTATTGCTTAAATTTAGAGCGCATTGAAGCAAAACTTTGCTCAACTGGATGATACTAGGGTATGTAATTTGCAATATAACGTAGGTAATGTTACAAAAAGAAATAAATTTGTAGATTCTTATTTCATATAACTCGAAGGAATTTGAGAGGTATTAAGAAATTTCTTACCTTTGCCACAATGTGAGTGTGGTAAATGCAATCCAATCTACTTTAAGAAGTATTATGATCAATATAAGAAAGATGTGGTGATTAGGTTCATCAATGGATTAAATGATTCTTTTTCAACCTTGAGGACTCAAGTTACAGTCATTGAGCTATTTCTTACTTTAGACAAGGTATATAATTTAGTCTTAAGGGAAGAAAATCAAAGGAGTTTGTTGATTTGGTCAAATCCTGTAATAGAATCCTCTACGATGGTAGTAACAAGTGACAATAAGAAAAAAGGAAAACCATATTCAACTTGTAGCCATTATGGCAAAAAGGGGCATGTGAAGGAGAAATATTTTAGGCTCATTGGTTTTCTTGAAAATT
Source organism: Theobroma cacao (assembly GCF_053813885.1). Taxonomy (NCBI): domain Eukaryota; kingdom Viridiplantae; phylum Streptophyta; class Magnoliopsida; order Malvales; family Malvaceae; genus Theobroma; species Theobroma cacao. The sequence goes on from NC_142642.1 coordinate 31,077,932, forward strand.
CAATTCACAAAAGGAAAAGGAAATTTCGAGAAGAAGGCCTCATCTATAAATAGTGTTTCTGCTAATGTTGGTTCTAACTCTACTGTAGAAATTTTTACACAACCAGACCAGGAAGAGGAGCTCATTAGGTCTAGCTCCATGTCCTAGATGTCTCCCATCAATCATCAACTTCAGAAGTTAGTGGTTTTCTTCAATCAAGGAAATTTTGGCACTAATAATGTTGTTGAAAATTCTGTCCAACACTGAGCAACCAAAGGTTTCACTCATTAACTCTACAATAGTAGGTATTCTTTCTAACCATTTTTGTTTTAGTGCAATTAATAGTAATTCCAATAAATATTCACATGTTCATAATATCATGATTAAACCAAATTCCTAGATAATGGATACTAAAGCTAGTCATCGTGTTTCTTGTTCACTTAAAAACTTTACTACTGCATATCTTGTACACAATTGTTTTGTACAGCTACATAATAATATTTAGTCAAGGGTCATACACATAGGAACAGTTAGGTTGACATCTTTGTTGGTTTTGCAAAATGTCTTTTGTGTGCCATCATTTCAATTTAATCTTGTTTCAGAGAGCAAATTAAGTCATTCTAAACAAAACTGTGTCATTTTTACTAATACATGTTATGTTATCCCAGGCCTTACCTCCTAGAGAGTAGGGTTTTCAATGACTAGGGTACTCGTTAATTTCGAGGTACCCCGAACCCTAACCTTATAAAAAATCAAATACATTAGCCCTTAACTACTAGAATAATTTTAAAAATTAATACCCTACCCCTAATCATAATACATTTCCACTACCCTATAATTACCCTAACCCGTTTAAAAACTTGATTAGATAAAAAATTATTAAAATGTTCTTCATGAGTAGCCAATTATTCGAACCCAAACCCGTATCCATATACAACAATATTTCTCCTATATATTTCATGTAATTAACTACTAATTAAATTAATAAAAACACAAATAATAAATTTTAAATTTAAATAATCAAAAACTATAAGGTGTGTTTATAAATGAACATAATATATAATATAAGTCAATATTATTTTATTATTTAGTAATTATTAACTTATATAATAGTAATTATATTCTTTATAAATGAACATAATGTATAATATAAATTGTATTTATTAAAAGGCATTACAAGCTATATACTATAAAGTGTGTATATATATATTATAATTAATAATTTTATAAGTTATAATTTTTATAATGTTAACACAAAATAAAAAGTAAATATATTTATATTTAAAGTATATATACATATTAAAAGTATTTTAGTGTATATTTATTATAGTAAATATATTCCTTATAAATGAACCCAATATATATAAAGTATAGATATTAAAAGACATTACAAGTTAATTAATAATTATAATTTTGTTAATTAATTTAATTAATTATATGAGTTTGTCTTTAATTATGTGAAACTAAAAAAAATAGCTAAGTTTCAAAACTATTCTAATCTCACAACTTCTTTTTAGATAATTAAGTTTATATATTATAAGTTTATATAAACAAAGGTATATATATTATAGTTAATAATTTTATCAATTATAATTTTTGTAATGTTAATGTAAAATACAAAGTAAATATGTTTATATTTAAAGTGTGTGTGTATAATAGTAATTATATTCCTTATAAATGAACCCAATATATATATAGTAAATATATTAAAAGACATTACAAAGTAATTAATAATCATAGTTTTATGAATTAATTTAATCAATTATATGAGTTTGTCCTTAATTACATGAAATTAAAAAATATAACTAGGTCTCAAAACTATTTTAATCTCGCAACTTCTCTTAAGGTTTGTATATTATAAGTTTATATAACAAAGGTGTATGTATTATAATCAACAATTTTACAAGTTATAATTTTTGTAATATTAATATAAAATAGAAAGTAAATATATTTATATTTAAAGTATATATATACTAAAAGTATTAGTATATATAATATAGTAATTATATTTCTTATAAATGAACCCAATATATATAATGTATATATTATAGAACATTCCAAGTTAATTAATAATCAGAGTTTAATGAATTAATTTAATTAACTATATAGGTTTGTCTTTAATTACATGAAATTAAAAAAAATGGTTAGATTCCAAAACTATTCTAATCTCAAAGACTCTCTTTAAGTATATATATTATAAGTTATAATTTTTGTAATGTTAACACAAAATAAAAAGTACATATATTTATATTTAAAGTATATAGATAATAGTAATTAGATTCCTTTGTAATATGATATGATATTCATATTATTTAAACATAATTAACAATCTAATAATTTTTTAATTTAAATATATTAATGCCATCATATTAATAATTTTAGTAACCATACTTTTTAATATATTTGTCAGCATTTAATAAATATATTAATGTTGATTATTTTTAATTTAATCATTGAAATAACAATAATATATATAAACGGGTATTAGGATCGAGTTCGGGGTAGGTACTTGCGTAACTCGAATGTCAGCATAATCGGGTTCAAGTAGTGGGTACCCAAGGGGTAGTACCCAAACTCAATACGGGTAGCGAAATCACTATTCAAACTCATCCCAAACCCGATTATAGGATACCCTAACCCGATATAATCAGATCGGGTATCTACGAGTGCCCTATAATAAGGTACCCATTGCCATCCTTATTGAAGAGTGATTGAGGTTGCTAAAGTCAAATCAGGGTTGTATTTCATATAAGACAATCAAGATGATCAATATCTATCCAATTATAACATTGATAGGATTGTAAAACTTCCTGCTATAATTTTTGTTAATGGTTGTAAAACAATTCATAATCAGTTTGATCTTTGGCACTTTAGACTTGGCCATTTGCCTTCAAATAGAATAAGTGTGATACATCAATATTATCCAATAGTTCATTGTACAAGTGATTTGATTTGTGATGTATGTCATTTTGCAAAACAAAAGAAATTACTCATGTTCAAAATACTGTTTCTACATTTAAACTTTTGCATGTTAATATTTGGGGGCCTTGAACAATCCCTACTAACGGTGGTCATCATTATTTTCTTACATTGGTAGATGACTTTTCTAGATTTACTTGGATTTTTTCAATGAAAAATAAAACTGAAGTTTCTGTCATTATACCATATTTTTATGAACAATTGAATTTGATTGAGTAAAAAAAGACTCGCGGCACTTTGCCATGGCCAAATGTACCAACAAAAAATGATGCGAGCATATGAGAAAAAAGTTCATCCTAGGTATTTTCGAGAAAGGGAGCTAGTCCTCAAAAGGATTGTCATGACCTGAAACTCCCATCGAGCCCGTGACAATCGTCGCGAAGTATTGTCAGACATTCTTTACCCCGAATGCTGATCGAAACCTCGCAAGGCTTTCGTATCAGTTTTCTTACCTCCCTTGTGATCGACAGTAACTAAAATCGTGTTTTGAAATGATATGAACCATTTTCCCATCCAAAAACACTGAAAATTTATTTCTATCTCACAGGGGTATTTTAGTCATTTTTTTTCTTTTCTTTTCTGAAAATTTTGAAATTCGTAAAAAATGTAATATGTAAGTGGAAACACATATTTCATGATTTAAATTAAATTTTGAAGTCTAAAACATTCGTTTAAAGTAAAATTATAGCTATTTGAATATAATAAAAACATTAAATAAAATATTTTATTTTCTTAAAACACAATATTTTTAAAGTTTTCCTAAAATAACTTTTGTAGCGTAAGAGTAAAATAAATTTATTCATATAGTAATAAAGATAATTAAAGTATGAAATTTTGTTTACAGTGATACGTGGGCCCCCAACTGACCAAGAAGGTGTAGGGCTACGAACCCTTACTTTCTAGGATGCAACTCCGAGATTAATTCTCGTCTTAATCAAATATCAACAAACTGTCCTGAGCCTAAAAAATGGATCGGAAGAGAGGTGAGATTACATAATCCCAGTGATTAAACAATTACCATCAAAAGCATCTAAAGTTGAGTAGACGGAGACAATATAAAAACGTTATATCTCAATAATGCTCATAACGCAAAATTCGTTTCAATCTATACCAAACAATTTCTTTTCATCAAAATTTTCTCGGCTTGTGAATTTCTTAAACTTGGCCCTTACCAGAATCATTCTCGTGGGTACCTTTGTCAAGGTATCCCACCGAGACCGCCAAGGCTATTAAATGTCCCATACCCATAAACATGTTTTCGCATCTGATACACAGTCGTTCCTTGACGTTGGCTAAGTCTCACTCTCATGTGGTGGCCCGAATGTGAGGTGCACTCAAATCTTATCTCAGGAAATACTTTATCCAACATCTCCCCTCGGAGGTAAGTATATAATTGGGTTACCGTGCCCCTCTCATAGGCAATCCACGGAAACCACCACCACTGCAGTGACCATTTAATATACCACCAGACCCAAAAAAATTTTCAGTAGCATAATATGGCGAATAAAATGTAATCCAGTCTACCGAGACCAATCCAAAACTGTTCATATATTTCATGTCAACTCCAAAAATTTAGCCATAATGCTACCATAGTGTCATAAGCCACAATTTCAATAACATATAAAATCATAAATTCAACACAGTCTCCATATACTCAATTTTCCCAAAACAATATTTGATTTCAAAACCAGTATAAATCTCATTTTTATTACAAAAATATTTTAATTGGAAAACATAATATTTTATAATTTAAACTCACCATTCAATAAAAGCATCAAACAAGTATAATTACTCTAGATATTTAAGACGATAAATTGTCCACTCACAGTATTAGGAGTAGAAATACTCATATTTTCAGTCCGCAGGTACAGTCCTTTACCCGTATCCAATGGCTCACCACCTAGCCATAATCCATGACACATATTCCAATTAAATTGTGTCTAACAGTCATAAGCTATTTCAGGCTCGATATATATGCGTGATATGAAATGAAAAATGCACGGGTAGCCATCTAGACCCGATATTGGCCTAAGTCGATTTTTCATCCGATAAATTGACCAATGCGTCCAATTTCACTCAAACTTGCTCCATTTCTTTTCCAATTCCTCAATTCACCAAAAACTATTATTTCTTAATCAAATCACCTAGAATAACATCCCATTCTTCCTCATTATTCACTTAGAGAATTCAGCTATTGATGGGCACCAAACCTTTGGTGGTTTTCTTCACTTGTTTTCATGCTACACATCATTAATCACCTAAAAACACTAACATACCTAAAAATCAAACCAATCCAAGATCATTCTCTCTCCATACCCATTTTGACCAGCCATGAATTCACCATGAAAGCTTGCTTTTCAACCATGGAAATTAAGGGAAAATGCATAGGAAAAATAGTTCATAAACTAAAATCAAGAAATTTTTACCTTTTTCCACTTGATTTCATTGAAAATCCACACTTTTCTCTTGAATTTCTTTCCACCTAGGGTTTGTTCTTCTTTTCCCCTTTGTTTTCTTGCCAAAGCCGACCCTTATGAGAGAGAAATGGTGGTGTGGGCTGATTTTTATAGTTAAATAATATAATAATTTAAACTTGCCACATGGCATTCCATGATTAGTCTATTTTTTAAAATTCTTATCTTATAAGCTTTAAATCTCCACCACACATTATTCAAGGGTCAAAAATGATGATGGGTAAAGACCTTGGGCTGAAAAAATGCTCTGGGGGTGCAAAATTACCGTTTTGCCCCCCGAGATGGTAAAATTACCATTTTACCCTTATACTCTAAATTATACTGAAATTAAAATTTTTCACTTCTAAATCTCAAATCATACTCCAATACTCAAATTATACTCCAATAAGTCAAATCGGGTCAAAAAAATCTTTTCTAAAAATTCTCATTTTGTCTAGGTGGCAAATGACCATTTTGCCCCTAGATAGTGAAAATTTCGGTTTGACTCCAAATTGATCCTCGAACTCCGAATTACCATTTTGAGTCATCCCTAGATTGTGAAACTTTTAATTTCACCTTAAAATTCCTATTTGAACTAGTTCGAGGCTTAATCAACTTAATGGTACTATTAGGGGCAATATCATCTTTAACGATTTCTCGAACTTTCTAAATATGCAATCATTCTATTGAGCATGTAAATGACGTCGTTATTATTTTATAGAACATGATTTGACAAGGATACTCCCTAACCAAAATGATTCTCGTGGAAAATAGACGCCAAACTGGGAAGGATCATATGTGATGAAAGAGGCTTTTTCAGGAAGAGCTTTAATTTTAACCAACATGGATGAAGGAGATTTGCCTAATCCGATAAATACGGATGTAGTAAAAAAATACTATACCCAAAAAAATAGAGAGAAAGAAAAAAAGAAGACAAAAAAGAGACAAAAAAAAAGGGGATTCGTGTTGAAGATCCGAAAAGGGCGACTTAAATCCAAAGAAGGTGACTTATGTTTAAAACTCGCATAAGGCGGCTTGAGACCAAAAGGAAAATTTAGGATGAGAATCTGAAGATGCCAGCTCAGATGAAGTACAACAAGGAGTATGAAAAAAATACGTTGAAAATGGAGTCCCTCGACCTCGCAAAACTAGGAGAAGTCATGAAATCTACAACCTTCGGATTTACTCAAGACATCAATCAAGTATAATTTTTTGAAGTTAGAGGATCAAATTGTTTACCCTAAATGGTTTGAGTGTTCATTATTTGAGATCTAATGATTGCTTTGTAAATTCCCCTTCCCCTGAGTTATTTGCGTTTTTATTTATATATATGAAATTCTCTTTCCCTTCTTTATTTCAAGCCCTACTTTCCACCATTACATAATTCCACATGATGATTGTCATGGAAATGAATGATGACTGGTAGGAAAATGAACTAATTAAGCAAGAAACTACATTTGTTGTTCAGTAAAAGACTTAACTATGAGGTAAAAAGTAAAGGGAGCCTCAACATGAAAAAAGGTCAAATGTCAAAGGAAAGCACGTTTAAGGGAAATTGAGAATTTGAGCCAATGAAAAAAAGCATAGACAAAAATGATTGAAAGCTATAGTGAAAAGGTTAGATGAAGCGAAAGAGGGGTCAAGGAACCTTAATGAATCATAATCATGAAAGCATTTTATCATTTCAATCATGCATACATGCATAACCATGCACATGATCATTTTCAAAACAAGAATAAAAATTTATGCATGTTCCAAGCTTCAAAAGTGGAAATTCAACCAACCTAAAGTGTTGAGGTTGTAAAACTTTGATAGAAGAATTTGAGTTTTTTATTTTCATAAAACAACCAATGACGAAAAGATTTCAGCCTAACTAAGTTGGAACGAGAGATTCCAAGCCAAATTTAGTTGACACCAATATGAGTTTAAAAATGATGTTAATCCGATTAGGTTGGCATTAGAGAATTTTTAAATTGAACCTGTTTGATATAAGTCGAGCCTACGTCAAGTATAGAAATTTTAATTTTTAAATCAAACTTATTTTGATATAATTCGAACATAGGTCGAGTCTAGAAATTTCAATTTTTAAACCGAACTTATTCTGATATAGGTCAAGCCTAGGTCGAGTCTAGGAATTTCAATTTGTAAATAGAATTTGTTCTGAAGTAGGTCAAGCTTAAGTTAAGTTTAGGAATTTCAATTTTTAAATCAAACCTGTTTTGATATAGGTCTAGCCTAAGTCGAGTCTAAAAATTTTAATTTTTAAATCAAACCCGTTTAGTTCGAACTTAGATCAAGTCTCGAAATTTTAATTTTTAAATTGAACCTATTTTAAGATAAGTCAAACATAGATTCAATCTAGGAATTCTAAGATTTTTAAATTAAACCTATTTTCAAATAGGTCGAACCTAGGTTAAGTTTAAGAATTTCAATTGCTTAAATCAAACTTGCTTTAAGATAGCTCAAATACGGTATCTACGTCTTTGCACTATTCTTGATTCTCAAGAATGTGCAAAGAGAGGCAACTGTAAATACCTATACCCATGATTCCCAAATATAAATAAAATAATAAATAAAATAAATAAATCACTGTTAAAAAAACCAAACATGAAACACATACTTGGCCTCAGTAGTCAATAGCCTACACAAAGCATTTAATTCCCTTTAGGCAGCCAAATTTGGGTCACCTCGGTTGCCACCCATAAATTTTTTTCAATTTAGAGCCCTTCACCCTGTAAAATCATGCGTAGAAGAGTATGATTTCACTTTCTGATTTTCCAAAAACTTGGACAATCAGGTTTTATAGAAACCCTCAAAATATTTGGTTTTGGGAAAAGGCCGGATTGAAAAGTACTAAGGAGGCCAAATTTAAAAAAACTAAGGGGGCCGATCCACAGAACAAAGAAAAATCCCTAGAAACCTTAGACATAGAGCAGCCAAAAAAACATAGCAAGTAAAAACCCTAAAACAAGACCCACAAATCCTAGCTTTTCACTCTAGTAGCTGGTGAAATACCCAACAAATCACAAAAAGAAAACCCTATACTCTACCAACATAATATCCTAACCACAATAAAAGTAAAACAGAAGTCAAAAAATTTGAAAATCGATAGAGGGTAGGTTTTCTAGGCTTCCAATGGGTTAGAGATTTGGTGGCTGTTTGATTCGAGTCAAAGGAGAAATCTTAGGGTGGATAAGGTTTCAGTGGTCTGCTTTGGGCTTTTGATCACCGGTTGATTAAAAGAAAGGGTGAAAGCTTTTGGGGTATTAGAGAAAGAAGGAGAGAACTGTCGCCAGTTAGAGAGAGAAAGTGAAGAGGGAAAATGAGAGAAAAAGGAGAAAGAAGGGTTTAAATACTTAGGGCTTGGAGGCTAAAATGACACCGTTTGGGCAAAATACTTGAATCTAAGGATCAATGCCCAAAACGGTGCCATTCAAGGGAAGGATTTGAGAACCAATGTCAAACCCTGTTTTATAAAATAATTATGACGTCATTTACATACTCAATAGAATGTTTGCATATTTAGAAAGTTCGAGGAATCGTTAAAAGACGATATTGCCCCTAATTGTACCATTAAGTCGATTAAGCCTCGAACTAGTTCAAATAGGAATTTTAAGGTGAAATTAAGAGTTTCACAGTTCATGGATGAATCAAAATGGTAATTCGGAGTTCGAGGATCAATTTGGAGTCAAACCGAAATTTTCACTATCTAGGGGCAAAATGGTCATTTGCCACTTGGGGACAAAATGGAAATTTTTAGAAAAGATTTTTTTTTGGCCCCATTGGACTTATTGGAGTATGATTTGAAGTTTAGAAGTGAAAAATTTTAATTTCGGTATAATTTGGAGTATAGGGGTGAAATGGTAATTTTGCCACCCGGGGGCAAATTGGTAAATTTTTACCTCGATATTTGTCCAGACCAAGGGATTTTATTCATCATGGAAATGGATAAACATGAGAAATGTGTGGTGGAGAATTAAAGAATTAAAAGTCAAATATTTAAAATTTGAACCAATAAGGAAATGCCATGTGTCATGTTTTTTATTATTTTATTATTTCTTTATAAAAAGGTAAAAAATCAGCCCATTTCTCCCATAGTGATCAGCCAAACCAGAAGAGAAGAGAAACCAAGGAAGAACAAACCCTAGGTGGGAAAAATCAAAGAAAAGTGTTGGAATTCAAGGATTTAATCAAGCAAAGGTAAAATTTCTTTGATTTTGCTAGTGATTTACCTTAGCCATGCATTTTCCCTTAATTTCCAAGGTTAAATTACATGTTTTCATGATGAATTTATGACTGGTCAAAATGGGTATGGAGAGAGAATAATCTTGGATTGGTTTGATTTTTAGGTATGTTAGTGTTTTTAGGTGATTAATGATGTGTAGCATGAAAACAAGCGAAGAAAACCATCAAAGGTTTGGAACCCATCAATAGCCGAATTCTCTAAGTGAATAAAGAGGAAGAATGAGATGTTATTCTAGGTGATTTGATTAAGAAATAATAGTTTTTGGTGTAGGAATTAATGAACTATGGAGAGAAAAGTAGGAAAAATCATGGAGTTAGTGTACCATTGTTGGCTGAAAGTTCCAAGAAGAAAAGTGAAGATAAATTTTGCCTAATTGTGTGTTAATTAGTTGTGTTTGGTGAGTTGAGGGATTGGAAAAGAAATGGAGCAAGTTGGAGTGAAATTGGACGTATTGGCCAATTTATCGGATGAAAAATTAACTTAGGCCAATACCGGGTCTAGATGGCTACCCGTGCATTTTTCATTTCATATCATGTATATATATCAAGCCTGAAATAGCTTATGACTGTTAGACACAATTTAATTGGAATATGTGTCATGGATTATGGCTAGGTGGTGAGCCATTGGATACGGGTAAAGGACTGTAGTCGTGAACTGAAAATAGGAGTATTTCTACTCCTAATACAATGAGTGGACAATTTATTGTCTTAAATATCTAGAGTAATTATACTTGTGTGATGCTTTTATTGAATGGTGAGTTTAAATTATAAAATATTATGTTTTCCAATTAAAATGTTTTTTAATAAAAATGAGATTTAAACTTGTTTTGAAATCAAATATTGTTTTGGGAAATTTGAGTATATGGAGACTGTGTTAAAATTTATGATTTTATATGTTATTGAAATTGTGGCTTATGACACTATGGTAGCATGATGGCTAAATTTTTTGGGTTGGCATGAAATATATGAACAGTTTTGGATTGGTCTCGGTAGACTGGATTACATTTTATTCGCCATATTATGCTACTGAAATTTTTATGGGTCTGGTGGTATATTAAACGGTCATTGGAGTGGTGGGAGTTTCCGTGGATTGCCTATGAGAGGGGTACGGTAACCCAATTATATACTTACCTCCGGGGGGAGATGTTGGGTGAAGTATCTCCTAAGGTATGATTTGAGTGCACCTCACGTTCGGGCCACCACGTGAGAGTGAGACTCAGCCAATGCCAAGGAACGGCTGTGTGTCAGATGTGAAAACATGTTTATGGGTATGGGTCATTGAACAGCCTTGGTGGTCTCAGTGGGATACCTTGACGAAGGTACCCGCGAGAATGATATTGGCAGGGGCCAAGTTTAAGAAATTCATAAGCCAGGAAATTTTGATGAAAAGAAATTGTTTGGTATAGATTGAAACGAAATTTGTGTTATGAACATTATTGAGATATAACATTTCTATATTGTCTCAATCTACTCGGCTTTAGATGCTTTTGATGGTAATTGTTTACTCACTAGGATTATGTAATCATAATCTCACCCTCTTCCTATCCATTTTTCAGGCTCAAGACAATTTGTTGATAGTTGATTAAGACGAGAATTAATCTCGGAGTTGCATCCTAGAAAGTAAGGGTTCGTAGCCCTACATCTTCTTAGTCAGTTGGGGGCCCACGTGTCACTATAAAAGTAATTTTATTCTTTAGTTATTTGATTTAAAGTATGTATGAATATATTTAGCTTTTACACTATATTTTTGGTGAGTTTCGGTATTTTCTAAGAAAAATGACGAAAATGCCCTTGTGAGTCAGAAAGTAATATTTTATTGTTTTGATTTGGAAATGACTTATAATTTCTTGAAATGTGAGATTTAATAACTATCACTCACCGGGGAGATAAGGAAGCTGATGCTAAGCCTTGCGGGGTTTCGATTGGCATTCGGGGTAATAAGTGCCTATCGGGACTTCGCGACGATTGTCACGGGCTCGATGGGAGTTCCGGGTCGTGACAACCAAACGGTGCATTTTGTAAGGAGTTTGGTAGGCCAAGGCAGCAGGCTTATCTTATTCTTCACGCGCTGAATCTTGGGTTGTTCTTAGCCCAAGCAAGGTATGGGCTCCTTTGGACTTTGTTACTTGAGTTATTTTATTGGGTTGACCTATATTGTTTATTATGTTTGGTGGGCCATTTAATTTGTTAGCTTAATTTTAATTGGGCTCTCATATTTAAAAGGTTTGTTTTTTTTCAATAAAAGTTAGTGATTAAAATAAATTAACAACAATGGGTAAGATAATAATAATAATTGAGAGCCTAGGTCTATGTACAAATATTTTTTTTAGGGTAAAAAAAAGAAAATTATAAACAAAAAAATAATAGATAAATATTTAGTTGTGAAAAATAAATAAAATATCTAGTAAACAATTTTATAAATTTAGGTAGGTAAAAAAAAGAATATATATACATATACATAAAACAAAATATATGTAGTCATAAAATAATAATGATGAATTCAATTAAAATAAAAGAGTGAATATTTAGTTATAAAATAGGGTATAAAAAACAATACTAAAGTAGAAAGGAAAAAATAATATTTAGTTAATAGTTAAGAAAGTAGGACACATATGTAAGTGAAAAATGTACATACATATTATTATTAATGGTGAGAATATCAAATTATACCAATGATGGAATGTTCATCTGGAATGCAAGAAATCGCAATCCCGAATGAATTCTTCTAGGTTAGGGATTTTGATTAAGATCCCATCAGTATGATGGGAGGGTTTTAATTTTGAGTCTTGATATTTATAATCCTAAGTAAATGAAAAACGCATTAACTTAATTACTATTATAGAAACGAAAAGAAATAATGAAATAATGATAATAATAATAAATGCAAAAAGGAATAGATAAAGTATATATAGTTTTAAAAATATAGGATTATATAAAATAATAATGTTCGTGATGATAAACAAATAGTAAAAGATAAATTTTCAAAGATAGTAAATTTATAATAATAATGAATATGACTAAAATATAAAAAGGCAAATATATATATATATATAATCATAAAAAAATTATTTTCGTGAGAAGCTGGCAAAATAGTAAGTCAAAAAAGAAAATAGGTTAGGTTAATAAAAATTTAGGAGAAAAGTTGAGAAATGTATGCATAGATAATAATAATTCTAAAATAAAATTTTTGGTTAAAGAAATAACATTCAGGTGAAAGGAAAATATATTTAGCCAAATAGATAAATTCTTAAATATATAAAAATATATAATAAAATAAAATTATATAAAAATGAAAGATTTATTCATGATATATATATATATATGTAAAGAAAAATAATAAAAAGGAAATCTTAAAAAAATAGCAAGGGAGTTATGGGAAGGTTAAGAAACAAATATTAAGGTTATAGGCACATCACACATCATCATTGTATTGTTAAATGGCACAGCATGGAGACATATTTTGTATACAAATATAAGCTCTGATGATGAGACTTTCTGAAGGAGATTGCGAAGGCGAGTTTCTTTGAAAAATTTCTTATATTGAGAAATACTTTCGAGTCCCACCAGTACGATGGGAGCTCGAAGAAAGATTCTTAATAAAAAGATTCTTAATAAAAAGCTTTTATTCGTAATAGGTTTGCATTCACAAAAAATATTATTTTTAAATGTGAATGATTGCCCTGATGATGAGATTTACTTGTAAATTTACGAAAATGAGTTTGCCTAATAATTCCCTAAGTGAGAGAATATCTCCGAATCCCATCAATATGATAGGCGAATTCAGAAAATATCCTGAATAAAAGGTTTTCGTTTGGTATTATTTGAATTTTTTGCCATGCATTTCATAAATGCATCATGCGCACGTCACACTTGTAAAACTGAATAAAATGTTTTAAGTTGCTAATAAAATAGAGAATAAAGTAAATAAACAATAATTAGATAAACATAAGAACAAAATCAATGGTTTAGGATAACATATGATTAAGTGGTATTGTTCATGGAACGGGAGTCACGAGAGTGCTAATCCTTTGTCATGCGTAATCGTACTCCCGAACTCAACTCTAAATATTTGTAAACTAGTTTATCGTTCTTTCGACGAACCTAAAATCAATTTAGGATTTTGTTGAATCGAATCAATTTAATAGGTGGTCAATTGCACCTAGATAAAAAAGACTGATGGCAACTTCTTAAATTTTTTACATCTAGCGGTCGGGTTCCTGGACTCACACTTTACGATACTGAGATGTAATTTAGATAATAAAAAATCTTTTAAAAAATAATTTTATAAAAAATATCTAAGTATACTCTTAAATTAGAGTTAGATGATTGTCATATATTCATTTATCGATTAATTGATATATGATTATTGATATTCATAGATACGTTAATTTTTTTAATTTTGATTATAACATTTGAAAATTTTTATGACAATCTATAGGATGATTTTCAAATATCAAAAGAAAGAAATGTAAATCTATTTGTCATTTAAGTTTTCTTAGATAAAACTAGTGAAAATTTTGAAACTAATATAAAACTAAAAATTCAATAAAAATTTTAAGTAATAGTACACCACATGATTTTGAAATTAAATTCAATAAAAATTTACTGAATGTTTAATTTTTAATAGCAATACCACATGATTTTGAAAATATAAATTCAATATTAATATTTTAAAACTAAAAATTTGACATTGACTTTTATCGCCTTCAGTTGAGGTTACTCATGGATAGGTGGAAATGTTTTACGCACCGTGCATGGTGAGTGGTGCTCTGATATGCATTTTCCGTGAGGATGGCACTTTAACGGTGTTCTGCGTTAATGACCAGTGCAGGCCTTTTTGTCATGGTCAGAGGACCCGATGTGGTCTTATGGCTCTACATCTGCAGGTGCTGAGTCCTTTTTTTTTTTTTTTTCTGGATGCTTCTACCCTTATGAATTCTTACGCTGTTGTAAATTTTTATTAAATTGACCACCGCTACTTTAACCAATGAAAGTTAATCGAAGTAAAAAAGTTATTTGATCTAAAATAAAAATGTAAAAATTTAATTAAATTAAAAAATAAATATTGTATTTGAACATTTGAATTCATTAGTTAGTGTATGATACTAAAATTTGAATCTCTTTTCTTCAATTAAAAAAAAGTATAAATACTTAATTGATTTTTCTTATATAATTTAAGATTTTCATTTTTTAAAGGAAGATAATATTATTATCAACAAAAAAGAAATTTTGAAAAAATCAAAATATAATTTAAAAACTTATTTAAATATTATGTCTAAATTTATATAAATCATTATTGGGCTGTAAGTTATTCTGAAAAGATCTTTTTTTGAGATATGGCTCCAAGCATATTCCATTTTTTTGGGTGTCTATTGCCCCTTTAAATTTCATATAAAACAGGTTTGTGAATACTTATCTCATATACTTTTAGAGACACAATTTTGGAGGAAACTGATGGGACGACCATGATTGTCTCCAAAAGCTTTGGGGATGACCTTGATCCTCTGAGACGTAATTTTGGAGAATAACTGAAGGAGATGACCACGCTTTGAGGACGATTTTGCAACTTTTCTCAAATTTTGTAGTGAGTGAAAGATAATAAGAGGTATGAAAAAGAAAATTGAAAAAGGAATGCAAAGTAATTGCTGGAGTGCCTTTATCTTTGTTTTTCCTTTTTGGTTGACCAGTGATCTCTTGTTGGTTGCATGCTGTTGCTGTGTTTTCCTGATTTTGGATGGCTTGAGTCATTTATTTATTCTCTGGTGCTTTTAGTTGATTCGTGTCCTTATGGGGCTGCTCCTTTTGATGGCTCGGTTGCTCAGATTCTCTGTTCCCATGATGGAATGGACTCCTCTGATTTTGTGCCTTGTCTGTGTTATGAGTTGATGATTCTGGGTTGATATATGATGCTCTTGTCTGTGGATGAGTGTTCTGTTTTTCTTCGCAACCTGTTCCCTTACAGGAGGTGTTTAGGAGGTGTAAAGGGTTTTTGTTTCGTATAGATTTCATGGTGGGTGTTAAGCTGTGAATTCCTTTGTGTTGCTCATTGCTGAGCTCCTGATAGGATGGGGGCTTTTGATATTTTTGGGCCCTGTCTTTTTTATCCCTTCAGGTTGTTGAGAGTTGTAATATGCTGCCCCCGAGTCTTTCTTTTCTACTCTTCCTGACTTGCTGCAGCATCCCATTTTCTCAGGTAGAAGTGGAATGACTATACATAGTTGCTTTTCGGAAAAAGGACAACTCTCCTTTTACTTATTTTTGTTATATATGGTTTTTGCGCAAATATATGTTATTATCTTCAGTTTTTTCTTCACTTTCATAAATTTCATATTTTTCTTATGTTTTACATATATATAAACCTTGTAAGAACATGTATAAAATAAATACATTAGATTTAACCCAAAATTTAATAGAATAACTTTTTTGTTGCATCACAGATACTAAAATTACAAAAGCAAATGATTAAGGCTTAACATAAAAACAAATCTTAGGCTAAAGCATATTGGTCCCCTTGAGCCAAAATTTATGCTCCGACCCTCTATATATAATAGTGAAGAACGCGCAATGAGTAAAGTGTTGGAAAATAATACATTTCATAAGGTTCAAACATCTCACATTACCAAAATACATAAAAGGTGAATGCCTTATATTGGGAAACCAACTATGGGTTTATTGCAAGCAAGGAAAACAGAGTGGGCTCGTGCGCACACAAGATTGGGCCAAACAGTTAAAAACTTCAGATTTCCCCCCCCCCCTATGCGCGAGTATACACGTGGGCTGTGCCCAAGTGACTTTTCGTACCTTGACCTTATTTTTTTTTTGAACTTTTTCAACCTTTGATTAAATCAAAGTCCAACTCTACCATGCTTACCTGATTCTCTTGGTTTTCCTCAACGTTTATCTTGGTTTTGCCCTGATCTGGTGCAACGTTCACCTTATTTGGTGCAACGTTCACTTCACTTCATGCCTATAAATACACCCTCACACCCTCACTCAGAACACACACCAAAGCTTTTCTTCTCTAAAGCTTTCTCCCTTTGCCTCTTCTCTTCTCTTAAGCTTCTCTGCTGGGTTTTCTGCTTCTTCTTTCTACTGTTCCTGTCATCCCTTAATAGTTTGTGTAAACTATAAGGAAGGGTATGTTGAATCTTGGAGGATAACCGTTACAGTCCTTTTGCATCGAGTTTTATACTTCGAAGGGGCGAAAATTATCCTTAAGGACAATGATACCATGCCTCAGACCAATTACTGCTTTTACTAGTTTTATATTCCTTTGTTTCTAATATTCGTCCAACATTCTTAAGGATAATGGATTCCCACGTTGATAATGCTGCTGCCACTGTTCCTAATGTTGCCTCTGTCCCTACTGCCACTGTTCTTAATGCTGCCTTTGTCCTTACTGCCACCGCTGTCAACGGTTCCCCCATAGCTCCTACTCCGATGACCATTCCTCCTATGCCCTCGACTTCATATGCCAAACCATTTCCAGATATTTCCAAAATAGAAGTCTTTGATGGCAAAAACTTCAAAAGGTGGCAAGAAAGGATTTTTTCAATCCTTGATGTTCATGGGGTTGCTTTTGCACTAATTGATTCCAAACCAAATGATGTCAAGATGCCGGAACCATGGATGCATGCAAATAAGGTATGCAGGCATACAATTATTAGCACACTTTCTAATGAATTATTTGATGTATACAACCCTTACAAAGAAGCAAAGCAAATATGGGAGTCAATGATAGCCAAATACACTGCTGAAAATGTTGGGAAACAGAAGTTCGTGGTTGGCAACTTTTATCGCTGGAGGATGACAGATGACAAGGACATCAAGAGTCAGATCAATGAATACCACAAGCTAGTGGATGATTTGAAGGCTGAAAAAATCAACTTGCAAGAACAGTTCGTTGTTGGGTTACTGATTGAGAAGCTACTAGAATCCTGGAATGGATACAAGCAACAACTGAAGCACAAGGAAAAGCAGTTGTCACTTGTAGATTTGATTGTGCACATCATCATTGAAGACACAACTCGTAGGGAGATTAAGGCCTCCAAAGCTAAGGAAATTGCAACTAAAGCCAATCTAGTACAAGGCAGAACCCAACGCCAACCAAGGTACCCTTATAAACCTAATCATAAACCAAAGCTCCTTATCCCACCTTAAAAAAAAAAAGGTAGTTGTTTTGTTTGTGGGAAGCCAAGGTATCATGCAGCACAATGCAAGAAAAGAGCAAAGGGAAATGACAAACCTGCTAATTCAAGAGTCAACTTGGTCAAAGCAGATGAATCCGACGATGTAATTGCTGCGGTCATTTCACAAGCAAATATGGTGGCCAGTGTGAAGGAATGGGTGGTAGACTCATGTGCTACCAGGCATATTTGTGCAAACATGAATGCCTTTACCTTCTATACTCCTGTAGGGGAAGGAGAAGAGACAATTTACCTCGGTGATTCTCGAACTGCTCAAGTTCTTGGTAAAGGGAAAGTCCTTCTTAAACTCACATCTGGCAAGACCCTAGCTCTAAATGATGTTATTCATGTTCCCAATATAAGGGCAAACTTGGTATCTGTGGCCTTATTAGGCAAAGTTGGGGTGAAAGTGTCATTCGAATCTGACAAGATCATGATCACAAAAAATAATGTGTTTGTGGGTAAGGGTTATTGCAATCAGGGACTCTTTGTACTTAACATTTCCAATGTTTTGAATGAAAATGGCAATTCTTCTGCTTACATGATTGAATCTGTTGATTTATGGCATGGTAGACTAGGACATGTTAGCATTCCCTATATTAAGAAAATGCAATCACTAGGATTAATTTCTAATATTAAAAATGGAAGCTTTAATAAATGCGAAATATGTGCTGAAACAAAATCAACTAAAAAAACTTGTATTTCAGTAAATAGGGAATCTGAATTGTTAAGTTTAATTCATACAGACTTAGGAGATCTAAAACAAACTGTGACTAAAGGAGGTAAGCAGTACGATGTTACATTTATTGATGATTATTCTAGATTTACTAAAGTTTATTTACTTAGGCATAAAGATGAAGCTTTTGACATATTTATTAAATATAAAGCTGAGGTAAAAAATCAACTGAATAAAAAGATAAAAAGAATTAGATCAGATAGAGGGGGTGAATATATACCGATTAATGATATTTGTGAAAAAGAAGGAAAAATTCATGAAATTACTCCTCCATATTTTCCTGAATCAAATGGTGTAGTTGAAAGAAAAAATAGAACATTAAAAGAAATGATGAACTCTATGCTTGGTAGTTTCAATGCACATGAAAATTTGTGGAGTGAAGCTTTATTATCCGCATGTCATATTCAGAATAGAATACCTTATAAGAAAACTGGTAAGACACCTTATGAATTATGGAAATGTTATTCTCTTAATTTAAAATATTTAAAAATATGGGGGTGTCTAGCTAAGGTAATGCTTCCTGAATTTAAGAAGAGAAAAATTGGTTCTAAGACATCTGATTGCATGTTTATTGGTTATGCTGAACATAATGCTGCATATAGGTTTCTTGTATTAAAAAGTGATGTTCTTGATTGTAATACAATTGTTGAAACAAAGAATGCCGAATTTTTTGAATATATTTTTCCATTAAGAATTGATACAATTTCTCATGTACCTTTTAGTAAAAATGATTTTGAAATATAAAATGATGATTTGAGAAGGAGTAAAAGACCAAGGAAGGAAATTTCTTTTGGTAATGATTTTTATACTTATCCTGTAGGTAATGATCCTTTGACTTATGTTGATGCAATTTCTTCTAAAGAAAGTTTATTTTGGAAAGAAGCCATACAAAATGAGATTGATTCGATTTTACAAAATCAAACTTGGGAATTAGTTGATTTACCACCTGGAGCCAAACCAATTGGTTGCAAATGGATTTTTAAAAGGAAATTTAATTCTGATGGTTCTATTGATAAATATAAAGCTAGATTAGTTGCAAAGGGTTTTACTCAAAAACCAAATATTGACTATTTTGATACTTTTGCTCCAGTAACAAGAATTGCATCAATTCATGTTTTATTTGCTGTAGCTTCAATTTACAAACTTGTTGTTCATCAAATGGATGTAAAAACTGCTTTTTTAAATGGTGACTTAGAAGAAGAAATTTATATGACACAACCCGAGGGATGTATTGTTCCTGGTCAAGAAAACAAAGTTTGTAAATTGATTAAATCATTATATGGTTTGAAACAAGCACCCAAACAATGGCATGAGAAATTTGATAAAGGTCTTGTTAGTAATAGATTTTCTACTGTTGGAGTTGATAAATGTGTGTACACAAAAACTGTTGATAGTGGATGTGTGATTATTAGCTTATATGTTGATGATATGCTTATTTTTGGTACATGCATTGATGTGGTCAATAAAATAAAATGGCTTTTAGCTTCTAAATTTGACATGAAAGATCTGGGAGAAGCCAAAGTTATTTTGGCTATTAAAATCATAAGATGTGATAGTGGCTTAATGCTAACACAAGAGCATTATGTTGAGAGGCTACTTAAAAGGTTTGGACATTTTGATGTCACACCTGTGAGTACTCCTTATGATAGTAATATTCAATTAAAGAAAAATAGAGGTGATAGTGTAGCTCAGTTTGAGTATGCACAGATTATTGGGAGTCTGATGCATTTGATGAATTATACTCGACCAGATATAGCTTATGTTGTATGTAGACTGAGCAGATATACACAAAGTCCTAATAGAGATCATTGGACTGCCTTGAGTAGGGTGATGAAATATTTGAAAGGTACTATAAACTATGATATTTTATATAATGGATTTCCCGTTGTATTAGAAGGATACAGTGATGCTAACTGGATCTCAGATTCAGATGAGACGAAATCTATGAGTGGTTATGTATTCACCTTTGGTGGCGGTGCTATAACTTGGAAATCAGCCAAACAAACAATAATTGCTAAATCTACAATTGAGTCAGAATTTGTAGCTTTAGAGTTGGCTGGTAATGAGGCTGAGTGGTTGAGAAACCTCTTAGCAGATATTCCATTAGGAATGAAACCAACACCTTTTGTGTCCATGCATTGTGATTACCAAGCAGCAATAGCCATTGCAAAGAATAAAACTTTTAATGGTAAAAATAGACACATTCGTTTGAGACATGATGTAGTAAAGCAGTTGCTTAGAGATGGAATTATATCCATTAATTATGTGAAGTCAGAGCTGAATTTGGCCGATTCTCTAACTAAGCCCCTAGGAAGAAAATTAATTAATGCTACATCGAGGGGAATGGGACTTAAGCCAAATGAGGAAATCAACAAATAGTAGTAACCCAACCTATGTGATTGGAAATCCCATGAATTAGGTTCATATGGGTAATAACAAGTTATTTGTTGATAAATTAATGCACTATTGAAAGTATTGTCCCTCCTATGGTGTGTAAGTAGTGCAAAACTGCAATGTAAGAGAGGTTGAGTTAAACTCTTAATGCATTCCATATTCCTTATGGGTAGTGTATTATAATGCAGTATACACTTGATGGAATCAACCTATATAAGTGTGGAGTAGGGCCGCTCCTATGAGAACTATGGCAAATTCTTTAGAGCACTTATGAATAACCAGGCACGCGTATGGCCTATTCGCGCAAAACCGCGTTGAACAGCAGAAATTGTGGGGGTGTAATGTGATTGATGAAAACTATATTTCACATAAAGAATTTTGGTTCATATAAGTTACAAACTTCACCAAAATTCTGTGACTTATATTTCATTCTTTCTAAGTGTGGTTCATAGCTTTAAAAGCACAAGTCACGATGCATTACACTTAAATGAAATTTGACCCAGCAAAACTTCTTATAAAACCTTATGAAATATGTGAGGGATTATTGGAAAATAATGTATTTCATAAGGTTCAAACATCTCACATTACCAAAATACATAAAAGGTGAATGCCTTATATTGGGAAACCAACTATGGGCTTGTTGCAAGCAAGGAAAATAGAGTGGGCTCGTGTGCACACAAGATTGGGCCAAACAGTTAAAAACTTCAGATTTCCCTCCCCGTGCGTTAGTATACACGTGGGCTGTGCCCAAGTGACTTTTTGTACCTTGACCTTTTTTTTTTTTTTTGAACTTTTTCAGCCTTTGATTAAATCAAAGTCCAACTCTACCATGCTTACCTGATTCTCCTAGTTTTCCTCAACGTTTATCCTGGTTTTGCCCCTCAACTCCCTGATCTGGTGCAACGTTCACTTCACTCCATGCCTATAAATACAGCTTCACACCCATATTCACAACACACACCAAAGCTTTTCTTCTCTAAAGCTTTCTCCCTCTGCCTCTTCTCTTCTCGTAAGCTTCTCTGCTGGGTTTTTTGCTTCTTCTTTTTGCTGTTCCTGTCATCCCTTAATAGTTTGTGCAAACTATAAGAAAGGATCTGTTGAATCCTGGAGGATAACCGCTACAATCCTTTTGCACCGAGTTTTATGCTCTGAAGGGGCGAAAATTATCGTTAAAGACAATGATACCACGCCTCAAACTAATTATTGCTTTGACTAGTTTTATATTCCTTTGTTTCTAATATTCGTCCAACATAAAGCATAGAACAAACCGCGCTACATCGTTTTACAATGAACTAATTAAAGCAAATCACATTTTATAATCCATTTCACCTGACTACTTAATACTGCAGGGACATGGAGAGTTCCTTGGTACATAAATCGGACAAGTTCTACATCCCGCTGGAGCAACTAGCGTTCCTCTACTTGGTGGTGTGGGTATGTCGCATACATAAATTCTACCTTCTCTGTGGCATGTTCTTTTCCCGCGATTTTGCCCACCAATGCCATAAGTCACAGGAAAATTATTGCTAGCACCATTATGTTCCACTGCAGCATGAACAAACAATATATACGTTGTGATCAAGGAACCATAAAAGACTCAAGTTGAGAAAATTGATTTAGTTTTCAAGCTTATATGGTATCTCCCAAAAGATGTTATTATACTAGATTAACTTGATGTTACAGGACCCAAGTGGACACACTCTAACACTTTAAAAGTAATCTCCATTGGTCAAAGAGACATTAATTAGCAAGTTGTTGCTAGCACTAGACTGTAACTAAGACGACAAAATAAAAGCGAAATAATACAAACGAAATCGTCATACCAATATGAAGTTCCCGAGCTGCAAGAGCAAAGGGAAAGACCAATACAGAGGACAAGAGGAAACAGATAAAAAGGGGGGCCTTCATTTTGGACAAGTAATGATGTATTTTCTCATTTTCCCGCTTCTACTTATAGACCTTTAGTGCACGCTTGGGTCGCTTCGGTGCAATATTTTATATATTTTTGAAAAGCGTTAGGTGCAATATTGTATGTGGAAATGATGACATTACTAGGAGGTTTCGCTGGGGTGTTAAGGGACCCGCTTTATAATTACCATTACACTCAGTCAGTGGCACAGGTTAAGGTTATTTATTATACTATTTTAAAAAACATTTTTTATATATAACACATTATTTTCAACAAATTTAAAATCAGATGACACATTACTTATAATTTTTGCTATAAATATAATTTTAACCAATATCTATATACCTCAACTAACGTTTTCTTTTTATTATTCGAGAATCTGATTAATAAACTTTGAAAAGATATAACTTGATCCTTTTCTATTAACACATCCAAATTCATTTTCTTGTTTTATTCTATTAATATTACGAATTAACAAATCAAGGTTTATTAATGAATGCAGATTCAGATTTAAAAATTACTGCTTATTGTGACAGCAATTAGACTGGATGCCCTGATTCTCGAAAGTCAATAACAAGGTATAGCATTTTTCCTAGTAATTTCCTTGGTTAGTTAGAAATCTAAGAAGCAATCAGTGGTAGCTCAAAGCCCTACTAAAGCTGAATATAGGTTAATAGCATCAGCCTGTTGTGAAGTGATTTGGTTGAAGAATCTTTTGGCTGATTTTGGCTTAAATCAAGACACAACAGTGAGACTTTATTGTGAGAATCAATCATCCATTCACATTTGTAAAAATTCAATTTTTCATGAGCAAACAAAATATATTGAGATGGACTACCACTTCATAAGAGAGAAAGTGCTTACAAAGGTCATTGACCCTACTTATATTTCTTCAGAAGAACCGGTAGTAAATTTGTTCACCAAGATTTTACAGCCAAAGCAGTTCCACAAATTACTTAGCAAGATGCATGTTCATAACACACATGTGCAACTTGAGGGGGAGTATCAGCTAGGGAAGATGAGTACAGATTCAAAGAAGCTTGGTTGATTGAGATCAAAGCACAATGCTGTTGAAGGTATGCTTTGCAAAAGCAAAACAGGGTAAAAGAAGAACTCATGTGACTCTCATATGACTTGTGGATTTTAAATACATGTGTATATTTATTTTAATTAACTACTTTTATTGCTTTTACTGTTATAAGACTGTTAATATTAATTAATTAAAAACTTTTCATTATTGTTATTAGTGAGTTAGAAATAGGGTATAAAAACCCTCAACTGCTTTCATTTTTTTTGACGAAAATTCATCACAAGTTTCCAGCATTAGTCAAGTACTTTTCTGTTCACTCTCGACTTCACATATTGATGATTGACTAGGAGAGACCTTCTACGCGTATCATTGGACCAGAATAATTAGTATAATTTAAAAATAAAATAAAATAAAGGAAAGGAAAAGAAAGATTCCATCTGGATAGAAAACTTTTGGTAGTTCACACATATATTGACGCTGACAGTGTCTCTTTTTGGTGCTTGACAGTAATCAAACTTCCACTTTTTAAGAAAAACATGGTCATATATGTTACAGGGAAAAGACTCGGTATCTATCCATTTCTCCTTTTGGCCTTTGACTTAGACTTGAGGTATAATAATTAACAGAACATTGAACCAACAAGAATACGTCAGAGTAGTAAACGAGAAACACATGGTAATTTATTAGGATAATTTTTTTTTTTGAATCTTCACTTTAAAATAAGTAAAACATAGTAATCTGAGATGTAATTTAGATAATAAAAAAATCTTTTAAAAAATAATTTTGTAAAAAAAATTTGAGTATACATTGAGATTAGAGTTAGATAATTGTCATATATTCATTTATCCATTAATTGATATCTGATTATTGATATTCATATATACATCAATTTTTTAATTTTGATTATAACATTTGAAAATTTTAATGACAATGTACAGAATGATTTTCAAATATCAAAAGAAAGAAATGTAAATCTGTTTGTCATTTAAGTTTTCTCAGATAAAACAATTGAAAATTTTGAAACTAATATAAAACTAAAAATTCAATAACAATTTTAAGTAATAGTATACTACATGATTTTGAAATTAAATTCAATAAAAATTTACTGAATGTTTAATTTTTAATAGCTATATCACATGATTTCGAAAGTATAAATTCAATGCTAATATTTTAAAACTAAAAATTTAACATTTACTTTTATCGCCTTCAGTTGAGGTTAATTATGGATAGGGGGAAATGTTTTACGCACCGTGGTGAGCTGTGCTTGGAAATGCTTCTTCTGTGAGTACGGCACTTTCATGGTGTTCTGCTTTAATGACCAGTGCAGGCCTTTTTTTCATGGTCAGAGGACCCCTGATCTGGTCTTATGGCTCTACATCCGCAGGTGCTGAGTTTTTTTTTTTTTTTTTTTCTGGATGCTTCTTCCTTCATGGGTTCTTATCTGCATGTGTTGTAAATTTTTATTAAATTGACAACTGTTACTCTATTCAATATGAAGTTAATCAAACTAAAAAGGATTTATTTGATTTAAAATAAAAATATAAAACTTTAATTAAATTAAAAATATAAATACTATATCCGAACATTTAATTTTTTAGTTGATGCATCATCTCTTGCTTACAAAACATAATTCGAATCTTTTTTTCTCTAATTAAAAAAATATAAATACTTAATTAACTTTTCTTATATAGTTTAGGATATCATTATGTCAGCAATAAAGAAATTCTGAAAAAATCAAAATATAGTTTCAAAATTTATTTAAATATTATGTCGAAATTGATATACCTCATTATTGGGCGCTTTGAGGACGATTTTGTAACTTTTCGCAAATTTGGTAGTGATTGAAAGATAATAAGAGGTATGAAAAAGAAAGGGTTCTTTTCAAAAATATCCCTCATATATAAGATATTTTTGAAAATAATCTTCTTTATAATTTTAACTATTTTTAGTCAAAAAAGATAATTTTAAACAAAATTATCTTTAATAAAACCGACCCATATGTTTTGGTCTGCGTTTCAAACTGATTGATATCCTTTGAGCTTTTCTCACCAAACCATTCATTTCTGGAATATGTTTTACCAAAAAGAAAAATTTTTAAGCATTTTGAGCATTTTAGAGTGGTTTTTGATGCATAAAGAAAATCCTTTAAGTGTTTTGAGCATTTTTAAGTATTTTGGAGTGATTTTTGATACATGAAGAAAAATATTTGAGCATTTTGAGCATTTTTCGTCAAGTAGGTATATTCGTAGATTATATTGTGAAATAAAATATGGTGTATTTGTCAAACCCTGCTTTGTAAAATAATTATAATATCATTCACATGCTCGATAGAATGTTTGTATATTAAGGAAGTTCGAGAAATCGTTAAAAGACGATATTGCCCCTAATGGTATCATTGAGTCGATTAAGCCTCGAACTAGTTCAAATAGGAATTTTAAGGTGAAATTAAGAGTTTCACAGTTCAAGGATGACTCAAAATGGTAATTCGGAGTTCGAGGATCAATTCGGAGTCAAACAAGAATTTTCACTATCTAGGGGCAAAATCGTAATTTTACCACCCGAGGACGAAATTGAATTTTTCGAGAGAATTTAGATCACATTTGACAAATTGGGGAATGATATGAGTATAAGGGATAAAAAATATGTCTATGGACAATTTTTCAGTTTTTGGGGCAAAAATGTAATTTTTTATTTTTACGGGGGCAAAAGTGTAAATATCAAAAATTACTTCACCAAAACTTTGGAAAAATCTGAAAATTTCACTTAAGACTTGGATAAGTCAAAGGGAATGCATGGTGGAAAAAGTAGGACAAATGGATGGCTAGAAAAAAAAAATGAATTAATAAAATATTTAAAATATGAATAAAATAATATTATTTCATTAAACAATAAAAAAGGCATAAAAAAATCAGCCCACCCATTCTTCTTCTTCAACATTCGGCCAAGCAAGAAACAAGAGAGAGAAAGGAGAAAATAAAACCCTAGCTAGGAAATTTAAAGGGAAAATAGGTGGAAATTCAAAAATCAAGTGAAAAAAAGGTAACATTTCTTAAATTTGTCTTGTGCTTTACCTTTCCCATGCTTTTTCCATCATTTTTCATGGTTGAATCATGTGATTTGAGGATGATTTGAATTCTGGTCATATGGGTTTAGAGAGAGAAAGTTGTTAGATAAATTTGATTTTGAGCTATGTTAGTGTTTAGTGTTAGTTTAGCATATTTAGGAACAAAACAACAAGAAAAGAATTTATTTTCCTCCATTACCATTATTGGCTGAATTTTCTAGGGGAATATTGGCTGATGATCTTGATGTTTATTTGAGGAATTATGATGAATAATGATGAATTATGAGTCTAGAAAAATAATGGAAATTTTTGGAGCAAAAATATGAATTTTTACCCATTAGGGGTATTTTCGTAATTTGCTATCAGGACTGATAATTTGCACCACACCGAGGGACATTAAGTCAATTTGGGTGCAATTGAGGTATAGAAACTGAAAAAAATTAATTTGAGATTAAATTGGACGCGTTAGTAATTTAATCGGGTAATAGGCCGAATTAGGTCGGCACCGCATTTAAGCGGTAGTCGGATAAGTTGCATGTCATATCATGCATATATATACCGAGCCTGAATTGATTTTATAATGGTCAAGCATTAATGTGGTGAATTATGTATTGTACATTGTGGATAGGTGGTGAGCAAATTACACTGGTAAAAGTACCAAAATTGTGCTTGAAGACTGGGATTAGGAGTACATCGACTCCTAGAACTGTGAGTGGACAATTTATCGTCTTAAATATCTAGAGTAATTATACTTGTTTGATGCTTTTATTGAATGGTGAATTTAAATTATAAAATATTATGTTTTCCAATTAAAATGTTTTTTAATAAAAAATGAGATTTATACTGGTTTTGAAATCAAATATTGTTTTGGGAAAATTGAGTATATGGAGACTGTGTTGAAATTTATGATTTTATATGTTATTGAAATTGGGGCTTATGACACTATGGTAGCATGATGGCTAAATTTTTGGGGTTGGCATGAAATATATGAACAATTTTAGATTGGTCTCGGTAGACTGGATTACATTTTATTCGCCATATTATGCTACTGAAATTTTTATGGGTCTGGTGGTATATTAAACGGTCACTGCAGTGGTGGGGGTTTCCGTGGACTGCCTATGAGAGGGGCACGGTAACTCAATTATATACTTACCTCCGGGGGGAGATGTTGGGTGAAGTATCTCCTGAGGTATGATTTGAGTGCACCTCACGTTCGGGCCACCACGTGAGAGTGAGACTCAGCCAACGCCAAGGAACGGCTGTGTGTTAGATGTGAAAACATGTTTATGGGTATGGGTCATTGAACAGCCTTGGCGGTCTCAGTGGGATACCTTGACGAAGGTACCCGCGAGAATGATATTGGCAGGGGCCAAGTTTAAAAAAATTCATAAGTCGGGGAAATTTTGATGAAAAGAAATTATTTGGTATAGATTGAAACGAATTTTGTGTTATGAACATTAATGAGATATAACGTTTTTATATTGTCTCAATCTACTCGGCTTTAGATGCTTTTGATGGTAATTGTTTACTCACTGGGATTATTTAATCTCACCCCTCTTCCTATCCATTTTTCAGGCTCAGGACAGTTTGTTGATAGTTGATTAAGACGAGAATTAATCTCGGAGTTGCATCATAGGAAGTAAGGGTTCGTAGCTCTACACCTTCTTGGTTAATTAGGGGCCCACGTGTCACTGTAAACGAAATTTCATACTTTAATTATCTTTATTACTATATGAATAAATTTATTTTACTCTTATGCTACAAAAGTTATTTTAGGAAGACTTTGAAAATATTGTGTTTTAAGAAAATAGAATATTTTATTTAATGTTTTTATTATATTCAAATAGCTATAATTTTACTTTAAACGAATGTTTTAGACTTCAAAATTTAATTTAAATCATGAAATATGTGTTTCCACTTACATATTACATTTTTTTGGATTTCGAAATTTCAAAAAAAAGAAAATGACGAAAATGCCCCAGTGAGCTAGAAAATAATATTTTTATTGTTTTGAGTTGGAAACAACTTATGATTTCTTGAAATGCGAGATTTAATAACTGTCGCTCACCGGGGAGATGCGGAAGTTGATGCTAAGCCTTGCGGGGTTTCGATCGGCATTCGGGGTAATGAGTGCTTATCGAGACGTCGCGGCGGTTGTCACGGGCCCGATGGGAGTTTCGGGTCGTGACAATTAGATTGGTATCAGAGCATGGTTTAAAGATCAAAGATTTTGATTTTAAAGCTTTGGATTTCAAAGTTTTTGATTTTAAAGTTGTTTTAAGAAATCCACACTGACACTGCGTGGCCCAAGTTAAGTTAAGTTAAGTAAGTCAAGTTAAGTTAGGTTATATCGAGTTAGTTGCATATAGAATTTAAAGTCATCTAAGTCTATTCCATTTCTTATTGTAGAGTACCATGCCTCCTCGACGTGGGCGTCCACCTCTCTATAGGTCAGTAGGGAGGGGAAGAGGCCGTGCTAGACTTAGTCAGCCAGATCCCGTGGAAAGGGAGTCTGCTGTACCTACTTTTCGAGCAGCACCTGCTGTTGAGCCTACTGAGATTCCTCCACCTCCTCCACCACCTACTGCTACTCCTGGTGTTCATGCCATGTCTCTTGAGGCAGTCCAGGCATTAGCAGCTTTTCTTAATGTCATTATGGGCCAAGCTCAAGCTGGTCGAGTCCCTCATACTGTTCCCCCAGCAGTGTCTCCAGTGCCACCACCACCACCTCTTGTTCCACCACCAGTGCCAGATGTCTCCATTTCCAAAAAGCTTAAGGAAGCTAGGCAGCTGGGTTGCACTTCTTTTGTTGGTGATTTGGATGCAACCGCAGCTAAAGATTGGATTACTCAGGTAACGGAGACATTTGTGGATATGAAATTGGATGATGATATGAAGTTAATGGTGGCCACAAGATTACTAGAGAAGAGGGCTCGTACATGGTGGAGCTCGGTAAAATCACGTTCCATTACTTCGTTGACTTGGATAGACTTCCTACAAGAATTCGACGATCAATACTACACCTACTTTCATCAAAAAGAGAAGAAGAGAGAATTCCTAAGTTTACAACAAGGGAATTTAACCATAGAAGAGTACGAGGCTCGTTTTAACGAGCTGATGTCATATGTGCCAGACCTGGTGAAGTTTGAGCAAGATCAAGCTAGTTATTTTGAAGAAGGGCTCCGTAACGAGATTAGAGAGAGGATGACTGTGACAGGCCGGGAGCCTCATAAAGAAGTTGTACAGATGGCTTTAAGGGCCGAAAAACTCACGAATGAAAATCGGAGAATGCGAGCTAAGTTTGCAAAGAGGAGAAACCCGAATGTATCCTCTATTCAACTGCCCAAAAGAGGTAAGGACACATCTGCTTCTGAGAGTACTGTTTCTGTTCCGGTGATATCTCCTCGACCCCCACTTTCACAGTTACAGCAGAGACCTCCGAGATTTAACAGGTCTGGGATGAGTAGTACTTCCGAGAAGAGTTTTGGAGGTTTAAATAAATGCGAAAAATGTGGGAGATATCATGTTGGGGAGTGTTGGGGCATAAGATGCTTTCATTGTGACCAGCCGGGCCACATTAGGAGTGATTGCCCACAGTTAGGACGGGCTACAGTAGCTGCTCCATCCCCACTAACTCATACGGATATGCAGAGGAGAGATTCCTCTAGAGTACACCCGAGGCAGGGGGTAACTGTACGATCTGAAATGGGTAGCAACACCCCAGCACAACCATCTTTGAAGCCATTGACTCGTTCTTCAACAAGAGTTTTCGCTGTAACGGAAGATGAAGCACGAGTCCGATCTGGAGAAAGTGAGTGAAAAGTTAGACGAAGGTGTAAAATAGTGATAGGGGATGTAAATACCAAGTGATGGACGTGTAAATAAAGGTTTCAAGAATAATATAGTAAATGAGTTCATATGGAATATGGTTGTAAGAATTTCTTACTATATTGTGGAAATTAGAACTCAAAAATACTTGAGGTATACAAAGTTCAAATGAACTTAAATCTTAAGCAATAAATTGATGTCGAAATACAAGAAGGATACAAAGCAATATAGAGGCACGAAAGATGATTAAGGACAAAGGGATGACTCTGAGGAATTATGATACTGCATCGTATGCGATGATTAAATCAAGAAAGATCTTGGATGCATAAATGGGATTATAAAGCATATACACATATGTGGGGTTGATATTGTGATTAACTAAAATAAAGAATGATTTTTAGTGAATTAAGATTCCCTATAAAGGAGATAACAGGAGAAGTTGAGCATCGAATAAAAGATAATACCCCGCCTTTTCTTTGAGTTAATAAGTGAAATTTTGAGGACAAAATTTTATTTTAAGGGGGGTAGTGTTGTCAAACCCTGCTTTGTAAAATAATTATAATATCATTCACATGCTCGATAGAATGTTTGTATATTAAGGAAGTTCGAGAAATCGTTAAAAGACGATATTGCCCCTAATGGTATCATTGAGTCGATTAAGCCTCGAACTAGTTCAAATAAGAATTTTAAGGTGAAATTAAGAGTTTCACAGTTCAAGGATGACTCAAAATGGTAATTCGGAGTTCGAGGATCAATTCGGAGTCAAACAAGAATTTTCACTATCTAGGGGCAAAATCGTAATTTTACCACCCGAGGACGAAATTGAATTTTTCGAGAGAATTTAGATCACATTTGACAAATTGGGGAATGATATGAGTATAAGGGATAAAAAATATGTCTATGGACAATTTTTCAGTTTTTGGGGCAAAAATGTAATTTTTTATTTTTACGGGGGCAAAAGTGTAAATATCAAAAATTACTTCACCAAAACTTTGGAAAAATCTGGAAATTTCACTTAAGACTTGGATAAGTCAAAGGGAATGCATGGTGGAAAAAGTAGGACAAATGGATGGCTAGAAAAAAAAAATGAATTAATAAAATATTTAAAATATGAATAAAATAATATTATTTCATTAAACAATAAAAAAGGCATAAAAAAATCAGCCCACCCATTCTTCTTCTTCAACATTCGGCCAAGCAAGAAACAAGAGAGAGAAAGGAGAAAATAAAACCCTAGCTAGGAAATTTAAAGGGAAAATAGGTGGAAATTCAAAAATCAAGTGAAAAAAAGGTAACATTTCTTAAATTTGTCTTGTGCTTTACCTTTCCCATGCTTTTTCCATCATTTTTCATGGTTGAATCATGTGATTTGAGGATGATTTGAATTCTGGTCATATGGGTTTAGAGAGAGAAAGTTGTTAGATAAATTTGATTTTGAGCTATGTTAGTGTTTAGTGTTAGTTTAGCATATTTAGGAACAAAACAACAAGAAAAGAATTTATTTTCCTCCATTACCATTATTGGCTGAATTTTCTAGGGGAATATTGGCTGATGATCTTGATGTTTATTTGAGGAATTATGATGAATAATGATGAATTATGAGTCTAGAAAAATAATGGAAATTTTTGGAGCAAAAATATGAATTTTTACCCATTAGGGGTATTTTCGTAATTTGCTATCAGGACTGATAATTTGCACCACACCGAGGGACATTAAGTCAATTTGGGTGCAATTGAGGTATAGAAACTGAAAAAAATTAATTTGAGATTAAATTGGACGCGTTAGTAATTTAATCGGGTAATAGGCCGAATTAGGTCGGCACCGCATTTAAGCGGTAGTCGGATAAGTTGCATGTCATATCATGCATATATATACCGAGCCTGAATTGATTTTATAATGGTCAAGCATTAATGTGGTGAATTATGTATTGTACATTGTGGATAGGTGGTGAGCAAATTACACTGGTAAAAGTACCAAAATTGTGCTTGAAGACTGGGATTAGGAGTACATCGACTCCTAGAACTGTGAGTGGACAATTTATCGTCTTAAATATCTAGAGTAATTATACTTGTTTGATGCTTTTATTGAATGGTGAATTTAAATTATAAAATATTATGTTTTCCAATTAAAATGTTTTTTAATAAAAAATGAGATTTATACTGGTTTTGAAATCAAATATTGTTTTGGGAAAATTGAGTATATGGAGACTGTGTTGAAATTTATGATTTTATATGTTATTGAAATTGGGGCTTATGACACTATGGTAGCATGATGGCTAAATTTTTGGGGTTGGCATGAAATATATGAACAATTTTAGATTGGTCTCGGTAGACTGGATTACATTTTATTCGCCATATTATGCTACTGAAATTTTTATGGGTCTGGTGGTATATTAAACGGTCACTGCAGTGGT
Organism: Theobroma cacao; assembly: GCF_053813885.1. Taxonomy (NCBI): domain Eukaryota; kingdom Viridiplantae; phylum Streptophyta; class Magnoliopsida; order Malvales; family Malvaceae; genus Theobroma; species Theobroma cacao. Next base: position 31,111,148 of record NC_142642.1, read on the forward strand.
GGGGGTTTCCGTGGACTGCCTATGAGAGGGGCACGGTAACTCAATTATATACTTACCTCCGGGGGGAGATGTTGGGTGAAGTATCTCCTGAGGTATGATTTGAGTGCACCTCACGTTCGGGCCACCACGTGAGAGTGAGACTCAGCCAACGCCAAGGAACGGCTGTGTGTTAGATGTGAAAACATGTTTATGGGTATGGGTCATTGAACAGCCTTGGCGGTCTCAGTGGGATACCTTGACGAAGGTACCCGCGAGAATGATATTGGCAGGGGCCAAGTTTAAAAAAATTCATAAGTCGGGGAAATTTTGATGAAAAGAAATTATTTGGTATAGATTGAAACGAATTTTGTGTTATGAACATTAATGAGATATAACGTTTTTATATTGTCTCCATCTACTCGGCTTTAGATGCTTTTGATGGTAATTGTTTACTCACTGGGATTATTTAATCTCACCCCTCTTCCTATCCATTTTTCAGGCTCAGGACAGTTTGTTGATAGTTGATTAAGACGAGAATTAATCTCGGAGTTGCATCATAGGAAGTAAGGGTTCGTAGCTCTACACCTTCTTGGTTAATTAGGGGCCCACGTGTCACTGTAAACGAAATTTCATACTTTAATTATCTTTATTACTATATGAATAAATTTATTTTACTCTTATGCTACAAAAGTTATTTTAGGAAGACTTTGAAAATATTGTGTTTTAAGAAAATAGAATATTTTATTTAATGTTTTTATTATATTCAAATAGCTATAATTTTACTTTAAACGAATGTTTTAGACTTCAAAATTTAATTTAAATCATGAAATATGTGTTTCCACTTACATATTACATTTTTTCGGATTTCGAAATTTCAAAAAAAAGAAAATGACGAAAATGCCCCAGTGAGCTAGAAAATAATATTTTTATTGTTTTGAGTTGGAAACAACTTATGATTTCTTGAAATGCGAGATTTAATAACTGTCGCTCACCGGGGAGATGCGGAAGTTGATGCTAAGCCTTGCGGGGTTTCGATCGGCATTCGGGGTAATGAGTGCTTATCGAGACGTCGCGGCGGTTGTCACGGGCCCGATGGGAGTTCCGGGTCGTGACAGTATTATTTGAAGATGTTGATTTTGTTAAATGAAATTTAGTAGTTTTTGTGATTTTTTGGCATTACATAATCAATTTTTAAGCATTAGATGACTAGTTTTTATACATTACGTGATTGATTTTTAGGTATTGCGTAACTAGTTGATATGACATACGTGACTAGTTGATAGGCATTACGTGACAAGTTGATAGGCATTACGTGACAAGTTAGTAAGGCATTGCGTGACTAGTTTTTAGGTGTTGTGTGACTTAGGCATTGCCTAAAAATCAATCACACAATACCTAAAATCCAATCACTCAATACCTAAAGCCAGTTACGCAATACCTAAAAATCAGTCTCACAATACTTAAAAACCAGTTACATAATACCTAAAAACTAGCAATGCAACACCTAAAAACTAATTGATTTGCTTGCTCTCAATTAAGTTTAAATTTTCAAAGTCATACAGTATTTTAATTTATAAATATGTTTAATCAATTTCAATCTCTCAACTTTGGGGTTTTATGAATAAACCAATAAAATCAAAAACCTAAAACACAAACTTTGATATCATCTCTACTCTTTGCTATGGTGAGAAAGTGCTCGATGGCGAGATAGATAGTATTTGGTAAGAAAAAGAAATCGAGATTTAATTTTAAAATTTTTATCTGGATGACGAGATAGAGAAAATCGAAATTATTTTAATTTACTTAAAATTATTTAATAGGTATTGTTATCAAGTCATGTTAAAAATTAACTAAAAATAATTATAATTATAATTAAAGATATTTGTGAATTGAACCTATGAATAGAGTTATTTTTTCATAATTTTCTCAAAACGAAAATCGAAAAAGGAATGCAAAGTAACTGCTGGAGCACATTTTTTCTCCCTGTACTTATCCTTATATCTCCCTTTTTGTTGACCAGTGATCTTTTGTTGGCTGCATGTTGTTGTTGTTGTGTGCTCCGGGCTTTGGTCACGGGTTGATGGCTTGAGTCATTTCTTTATTCTCTGGTGCTTTTAGTTGATTCGTGTCCATATGGGACTGCTCCTTTTGATGGCTCGGTTGCTCAGATTCTCTGCTCCCATGATAGAATAGACTCCTCTGATTTTGTGCCTTGTCTGTGTTATGAGTTGATGATTCTGGGTTGATATCTTATGCTCTTGTCTGTGGATGAGTGTTCTGTTTTTCTTCACAACCTGTTCCCTGACAGGAGGTGTACAGGGTTTTTTGTTTCGTACAGATCTCATGGTGGGTGTTGAGCTGTGAATTCCTTTGTGTTGCTCATTGCTGAGCTCCTGATAGGATGGGGGCTTTTGATATTTTTGGGCCCTGTTTTTTTTAACCCTTCAGGTTGTTGAGAGTAGTAATATGCAGCCCCAAGTCTATCTTTTTCTTCTCTTCCATACTTGCCGCTGCATCTTTTTTATCAGGTGGAATGAATATACATAGTTGCTTTTCAAAAAAAAAATCTCTCTTATTTTTATTATGGTTTTTGCGCATATATATGTTATCATCTTCAGTTTTTTTTTTCACTTTCATAAATTTCATTTTTTTTTCTTATGTTTTACATATACATAAACCTTATAACAAAAAGTATAAAATAAATATGTTAAATTTAACGCAAAATTTAATAGAATAACTTTTTGTTGTATCACAGATATTAAAATTACATAAGCAAATGATTAAGGCTTAACATAAAAACAAATCTTAGGCTAAAGCATATTGGTCCCTTGAGCTAAAAATTCCTGCTCCGACCCTCTATATATTGAAGTGAAGAACTCGCAATGAGTAAAACATAGAACAAACCACGCTACATCGTTTTACAGTGAAGTAACTAAAACAAATCACATTTTATAATCCATTTCACCGACTACTTAATACTGCAAGGACATGGAGAGCCCCTTCGTACATAAATCGGAGTCGGACAAGTTCTACATCCCGCTGGAGCAGCTAGTGTTCCTCCACTTGGTGGTGTGGGCACGTTGCATACATAATATTTACCTTCCCTGTGGCATGATCTGGGATATTGCTTGCCTGTGCCAGGACTCACAGGAAACCTATTGTAAAGACCATTACGTTCCACTGCAGCATGTTTTAAGATGGGTCAAATGAAATTCATGAATGGATGAAATTGATCTTCCATTTATGTGATTAAAAATCTTTATGTACATAAAAAAAATACTTATGTTATAAGCAACTTTAAAAGGAATCTCCCTTTGGTGAAAGAGACATTAATTAAATTAGTAAGTTGTTGTTAACACTAGTGTGTATCTAAGAAGAGAGAATAATACAATCGAAATCGTCTTACCTATATGAAGTTCTCGAGCTGAAAAAGCGAAGGGAAGGACCAAAGCAGAGGACAAGAGGAAACAGATAAAGAGGGAGGCCTTCATTTTGGGGAAGTAATGATGTACTTTCTCATTTCCCCACTTCTATTTATAGACCTTTAGTGCAAGCTTGGGTCCCTTCGGTGCAATATTTTATTTGAAAATTATGACTTTACAAGGAGGTTTCGTTTGGGTATCTTTCAAAAAAAAAAAAAAAGGAGGTTTCGTTGTGGTGTCAGGGGAGCAAGGGACCCGCTTCATAATCACCATTACACTCACTCAGCGGCACAAGTTAAGGTTATTTATTGTACTATTTTAAAAACCATTTTTTATATATAACACATTATTTTCATCAAATTTAAAATGAGGTGACACATTACTTATAGTTTTTACTATAAATATAATTTTAACGGTAGAAAATATTCAAGATTTAAGTAAAGAATTAAATTGCTCGATGATAAAATAAAGAATTACATAAAGAGCGATTTATAATAGTCAATTAAACCTAAACGTAGTGTGTAAGTAAAATAAATAGCAAATAAAGAAGTATTTTAATCCTTAACTTTTTTGAAATGCAAGTAAAGTAAAAAGAAAATAAAAAAATATTCTGCTCGAGATATTTCTAGAATTAATAATTACAGCTCAAGCTGACACTCTCCTCAAGTTGGAGCATAGATATTACCCCAGATCCTTTAATTCAAATTTAATAGTTAAATATTCTTGTAATATTTTCATTTCGCATGGTTCATCTCCCATCAAGACCATATCATCAACATACATGATTAAAGCTATTACCTTCCCTTATTTGTGTTTTATAAACAAAGTATAGCCTGAGTTACTTTGCTTATAACCAAATATTTTCATTATAGAAGAAAACCTCCCAAGCCAAGCTCTAGGTGATTGTTTCAGCCCATATAATGACTTTTTCAATTTACAAACTTTCTTTCTACGCAAAGAACTGTATTTAATTCCTAGTGGTAATTCCATGTAGACCTCTTCCTCTAAGACTCCGTTTAGGAAAGCATTTTTAACATCAAATTGTTGTAGAGGCCAATCTTAATTTGCTGCTATAGATATGAGAATGCGAATTGTATTGATCTTAGCTATTGATGCAAAAGTCTCTTGATAATCCACCCCATATGTTTGCGTATACCCCTATGCAACTAACCTTATTTTATATTTGTCAATACTGCCGCCTGCCTTGAGTTTCACCGTGAATGTATACCCATTTGCATCCAATCATTTTCTTTCCTTTGGATAAGGGAACTAGTTTCCAAGTGGCATTCTTTTGCAAATCCTCCATTTCTTCATTCATCACCTTGGTCCGAATCTTTCAATGCATCTTGCAAACTACTAAGAATAGATACAGTGGATAATTGATTAATAGTGAGTGCATACGATTTAGACAATTTATGGGAGGACACATAGTTGCTAATTGGGTATTTTACCTTAACTTTAGAATCAGATTCATATTGTTTCTTTAAGACTCCCTTATTCGATCTTGTAGATATTTATGAATTATACTTTCACTAGGATGTGTTTCATGGGACTTATCAGATGTAAAATTTGAGATTTCATGGGACTCATTAGATATTGGATTTGGGATTTCATGAGGTTGAACATTCTGGGTTGATTTTTTAGTTAATATCGTAGGCATAGGCAATTCTGAAGACTCTATGACAAAAACACCTGAATCACTTGCAAGAAGAACTAACAGGTCACTCTCAATGTCAGGAATACTATCGCAACATTGTTGAACATTTTCCCAAAATGTTCATTCACTTCCTCTAATTCTATAAACTCCTCTCCTCCACTATCTTGTTTTAACGCATTCTCTTCACTAGAGTTCCCCCTGGAGAGAAGGCATAGAGACTCATCTTGAATAATAAGGTTCTAATTACAACTTATACTGACATTGATTGATATCTATACATCAAAATTAACATTTTTTTTAATCCAATAATCTAATCAATGAAATTCGAAAAGGATATAACTCAGTATTTATCTAATTTTATTCTATTAACATATCAAAATTCATTGTCTAAAAAGCAAATGGGAACAAATGGTAGTGATATTTTTCGATATGAAATAATTACTTCTCATCGCGTATTGAAAGATTTTATCTATAAAAAAAGAAAATCTAACTAGCAAACCGGTTCAAACTAGAAAGATAGAAAACAATATCTTACAATCCAAACTACAGAACACATGCATCATTTATATGTTATCCTAAATTTGTTAGTATTAGGAGAATTATTGCTTGGGACAACCGCGTGTGTAAACTCCAACACAACAGGGGCATGTCGATTGCAAATTAAGCCATCCTTTCCCAGGTGGTAGTAAAGGAATATTTCATATATATATATATATATATATATATATATATATATATATATTTCCATTCTTCTTGTACCTTATTGGAGTTTTCTTTGGAGATTTTGTTCCTGCGGTAGCATTATATGAAATATGAAAAAATTGGAAAAAAAATTATATAACTTATAATATGTAAAAACACTCGTATCTCGTATCAAATTTAATGTATACATTGTCTAAATTTATGCAAGGAGATAAAATGATTAATAAACTGATTTCGTGCTTAGTTAACTCTTCAATTTCCTATTTAACTATATTTACAGAAGATTTGTTTTAGTGGAATATTTTTAGACGTCCCAAATTAAAATCAATGGCAGGGATCTAATTTCCATAGATAACTCCAAAACTTTGGAGGCATGGACCCATGGAATGAGAAAGGACTGGTGAGTGGGCTAGAGTCGTTTCCCAACCAACCGACCCAAGGCAAAAATGAGAAAATGAAAAGCATCAACGGCAGGAGCCGACGGGTTGTTGCCTTTCCTCTTTTCTAAAGTCTAAATATAATTTGCTTAAATAAATTTTGGCACAATGAAAGAAAAAAATAATAAATTGATGTTTTTAAACGTTAAAAAATTTTAAATATAATATTTAAAATATTTTTAAATTATTTAAAAATTTTAAATAAAATTTTTTATTTTAATTCGAATAAATTTTAATAATTAATAGTTGACTAACTGTTATTAAAATGAGATCACACATTACTTATAATTTTTGCTATAAATATAATTTTAACCGATATCTATATACCTCAACTAACATTTTCTTTTTATTATTCGAGAATCTGATTAACAAACTTTAAAAAGATATAACTTGATCCTTTTCTATTAACATATCAAAATTTATTTTCTTATTTTATTCTATTAATATTACGAATTATCAAATCAAGGTATATTAATGAATGCAGATTCAGATTTAAAAAATTAATGCTTATTGTGACAGCAATTAGACTGGATGCCTTGATTCTCGAAAGTCAGTAACAAGGTTTAGCATTTTTCCTAGTAATTTTCTTGGTTAGTTGGAAATCTAAGAAGCAATCAGTAGTAGCTCAAAGCTCTTCTAAAGCTGAATATAGGTTAATAGCATCAGCCTGTTGTGAAGTGATTTAGTTGAAGAATCTTTTGACTGATTTTGGTTTCAATCAAGACACAACAGTGAGACTTTATTGTGATAATCAATCAACCATTCACATTTGAAAAAATCCAATCTTTCATGAGCAAACAAAACATATTGAAATGGACTACCACTTTATAAGAGAGAAAGTGCTTACAAAGGTCATTGACCCTACTTATATTTCTTCAGAAGAACCGGTAGTAAATTTGTTCACCAAGATTTTACAGCCAAAGCAGTTCCACAAATTACTTAGCAAGATGCATGTTCAAAACATACATGTGCAACTTGAGGGGGAGTATCAGCTAGGGAAGATGAGTACAGATTAAAAGAAGCTTGGTTGATTGAGATCAAAGCATAACGCTGTTGAAGGTATGCTTTGCAAAAGTAAAACAGGGTAAAAGAAGAACTCATGCGACTCTCATATGACTTGTGGATTTTAAATACACGTGCATATTTATTTTAATTAACTACTTTTATTGCTTTTACTGTTATAAGACTGTTAATATTAATTAATTGAAAATTAACTTAATTAAAAACTTTTCATTATTGTTATTAGTGAGTTAGAAATAGGGTATAAAAACCCTCAACTGTTTTCATTTTTTTTAACGAAAATTCATCATAAGTTTCCAGCATTAGTCAAGTACTTTTCTGTTCACTCTCGACTTCACATATTGATGATTGACTAGGAGAGACCTTCTACGCGTATCACTGGACCAGAATAATTAGTATAATTTAAAAATAAAATAAAATAAAGGAAAGGAAAAGAAAGATTCCATGTGGATAGAAAACTTTTAGTAGTTCACACATATATTGACGCTGACAGTGTCTCTTTTTGGTGCTTGACAGTAATCAAACTTCCACTTTTTAAGAAAAACATGGTCATATATGTTACAGGGAAAAGACTCGGTATCTACCCATTTCTCCTTTTGGCCTTTGACTTAGACTCGGGGTATAATAATTAACAGAACATTGAACCAACAAGAATAAGACAGAGAAGTAAACGGGAAACACATGGTAATTTATTAGGATAATTTTTTTTTTCGAATCTTCACTTTAAAATGAATAAAACATAGTAATCTGAGATGTAATTTAGATAATAAAAAAATCTTTTAAAAAATAATTTTGTAAAAAAATTTGAGTATACACTGAGATTAAAGTTAGATAATTGTCATATATTCATTTATCCATTAATTGATATCTGATTATCGATATTCATAGATACATCAATTTTTAATTTTGATTATAACATTTGAAAATTTTAATGACAATCTACAGGATTATTTTCAAATATTAAAAGAAAGAAATGTAAATCTGTTAGTCATTTAAGTTTTCTCACATAAAACAATTGAAAATTTTGAAACTAATATAAAACTAAAAATTCAATAACAATTTTAAGTAATAATATACTACATGATTTTGAAATTAAATTCAATAAAAATTTACTGAATGTTTAATTTTTAATAGCTATATCACATGATTTCGAAAGTATAAATTCAATGCTAATATTTTAAAACTAAAAATTTAACATTTACTTTTATCGCCTTCAATTGAGGTTAATTATGGATAGGGGGAAATGTTTTACGCACCGTGGTGAGCTGTGCTTGGAAATGCTTCTTCTGTGAGTACGGCACTTTCATGGTGTTCTGCTTTAATGACCAGTGCAGGCCTTTTTTTCATGGTAAGAGGATCTGGTCTTATGGCTCTACATCTGCAGGTGCTGAGTTTTTCTTCTTTTTTTTTTTTTCTGGATGCTTCTTCCTTCATGAGTTCTTATCTGCATGTGTTGTAAATTTTTATTAAATTGACTAGTGTTACTCTATTCAATGAAGTTAGTCAAAGTAAAAAGGATTTATTTGATTTAAAATCAAAATGTAAAACTTTAATTAAATTAAAAATATAAATACTATATCCGAACATTTAACTTATTAGTTGATGTATCATCTCTTACTTACAAAACATAATTCGAATATCTTTTTCTCTAATTAAAAAAATATAAATACTTAATTAACTTTTCTTATATAGTTTAAGATATCATTATGTCAGCAATAAAGAAATTCTGAAAAAATCAAAATATATTTTCAAAATTTATTTAAATATTATGTCGAAATTGATATACCTCATTATTGGGCGCATTGAGGACGATTTTGTAACTTTTCTCAAATTTTGTAGTGACTGAAAGATAATAAGAGGTATGAAAAAGAAAGGGTTTCTTTCAAAAATATCCCTCATATATAAGATATGTTAGGATAGTCTTGAATTGTGATTTAATTAGTATTATTTAATTCTAATTAAATTAGTATACCTTATTAAAATAGTCTTTAAATCTAGTTAGACTAGAATAACAATTCCTAATTATATTAGGATAAGATTCTTAATTATATTAGGATAAGGTTATTGTATTTGACACTATAAAAGGACCCTATGGATTAAAGAATAATCATCACCTAAATTTAGAGAGAGTGATTTAGGTGTACGTGGCATAAGAGTTATGAGTTTGAGACTGTTCTTGTAATCTCTTGATTTTTCTCTTAGTGAATTTTTCTCTATTGCTGTGCCCGTGGATGTAGGTCATCAAAAGACCGAACCACGTAAATTCTTGTGTTCTTGTGGGTGTGCTTGATTTCTTTTTTTCTTTATTCTATTGATTGGGTTAGATCTTGGGCAATTCTTTAGAAACAATTCCACAATTCCACAATTTCCCAACAGATATTTTTGAAAATAATCTTCTTTATAATTTGAACTATTTTTAGTCAAAAAAAATTAATTTTGAACAAAATTACCTTTAATAAAATCGACCCATATATTTTGGTCCGCGTTGCAAATCGACTGATATCCTTTGACTTTTTCTCTCCAAACCATTTATCTTTGGAGTATTCCTTGCCAAAAAAATTTTTAAGCATTTTGAGCATTTTATAGTGGTTTTTGATGCACAAAGAAAATTCTTTAAGTGTTTTGAGTATTTTTAAGTATTTTGGAGTGATTTTTGATACATGAAGAAAAACCTTTGAGCATTTTGAGCATTATTCGTCAAATAGGTATATTCGTTAATTATATTGTTAAATAGAATATGGTGTATTATTTGAAGTTGTTGATTTTGTTAAATGAAATTTAGTAGTTTTTTTTATTTTTAGGCATTACGTAATCAATTTTTGGGCATTAGGTGACTAGTTTTTAGCCATTACGTGATTGATTTTTAAGTATTACGTAACTAGTTGATATGACATACGTGACTGATTGATAGGCATTACGTGACAAGTTAGTAAGGTATTGTATGACTAGTTTTTAAGTATTGTGTGACTTAGGTATTGCCTAAAAATCAATCACACAATACCTAAAAACCAATCACTTAATGCCTAAAAATTAGTCTCGCAATACTTAAAAACCAGTGATATAATACTTAAAAACTAGCAATGCAATACCTAATAACTAATTGATTTGCCTGCTCGCAGTCAGGTTTAAGTTTTCAAAATCATACAGTGTTCTAATTTATAGATATGTTTAATCAATTTCAACTCCTTAACTTTGGAGTTTTATAATAAACCAATAAAACCAAAAACCTAAAACACAAACCTTGATATCATCTCTACTCTTTAGGATGGTGAAAAAGAGCTCGATGGCGAGATAGATAGTATTTGACGAGAGAGAGAAATCAAGATTTAATTTTAAAATTTTTATCTGGATGACGGGATAAAGAAAACCGAAACCATTTTAATTTACCTGAAATTATTTAACAAGTATTGTTATCAAGTCATGTTAAAAATTAATTGAAAATAATTAAAATTATAATTAAAGATATTTGTGAATTGAACCTATGAGTAGAGTTATTTTTTCATAATTTTCTCAAAAAGAAAATCGAAAAAGGATTGCAAAGTAACTGCTGGAGCACATTTTTTCTCCTTGTACTTATCCTTATATCACCCTTTTTGTTGACCAGTGATCTTTTGTTGGCTGCATGTTGTTGTTGTTGTGTGCTCCGGGTTTTGGTCACGGGTTGATCGCTTGAGTCATTTCTTTATTCTCTGGTGCTTTTAGTTGATTCGTGTCCATATGGGACTGCTCCTTTTGATGGCTCGGTTGCTCAGATTCTCTGCTTCCATGATGGAACAGACTCCTCTGATTTTGTGCCTTGTCTGTGTTATGAGTTGATGATTCTGGGTTGATATCTTATGCTCGTCTGTGGATGAGTGTTCTGTTTTTCTTCACAACCTTTTCCCTGACAGGAGGTGTACAGGGTTTTTTGTTTCATACAGATCTCATGGTGGGTGTTGGGCTGTGAATTCCATGTGTTGCTCATCGCTGAGCTCCTGATAGGATGGGGGCTTTTGATATTTTTGGGCCCTGTTTTTTTATCCCTTCAGGTTGTTGAGAGTAGTAATATGCAGCCGCAAGTCTGTCTTTTTCTCCTCTTCCATACTTGCCGCAGCATCTTTTTTATCAGGTGGAATGAATATACTTAGCTGCTTTTCAAAAAAAAAATCTCTCTTACTTATTTTTATTATGGTTTTTGCGCATATATATGTTATTATCTTCAGTCTTTTTTTTTCACTTTCATAAATTTCATTTTTTTCTTATGTTTTACATATACATAAACCTTATAACAACATGTATAAAATAAATATATTAAATTTAACGCAAAATTTAATAGAATAACTTTTTGTTGTATCACAGATATTAAAATTACAAAAGCAAATGATTAAGGCTTAACATAAAAACAAATCTTAGGCTAAAGCATAGTGGTTCCCTTGAGCTAAAATCCCTGCTCCGACCCTCTATATATAGAAGTGAAGAACTCGCATGGAGTAAAACATAGAACAAACCACGCTACATCGTTTTACAGTGAAGTAACTAAAACAAATCACATTTTATAATCCATTTCACCGACTACTTAATAGTGCAAGGACATGGAGAGTTCCTTGGTACATAAATCGGAGTCGGGCAAGTTCTACATCCCGCTGGAGCAGCTAGTGTTCCTCTACTTGGTGGTGTGGGCACATTGCATACATAATAGTTACGTTCCTTGTAGCATGATGTGTGATGTGTCTTACCAGCGCTAGGATTCACAGGAAAGGTATTGCGAGCACCAATATGTTCCACTGCAGCATGTTTTAAGATGGGTCAAATGAAATTCATGAACGGATGAAATTGATCTTCCATTTATCTGATTAAAAACCTTTATGTATATAAAAAAAATACTTATGTATATAAGCAACTTTAAAAGGAATCTCCATTTGGTGAAAGAGACATTAATTAAATTAGCAAGTTGTTGTTAGCACTAGTGTGTATCTAAGAAGAGAGAACAAACAATCGAAATCGTCTTACCAATATGAAGTTCTCGAGCTGAAAAAGCGAAGGGAAGGACCAAAACAGAGGACAAGAGGAAACAGATAAAGAGGGAGGCCTTCATTTTGGGGAAGTAATGATGTACTTTCTCATTTCCCCACTTCTATTTATAGACCTTTAGTGCAAGCTTGGGTCCCTCCGGTGCAATATTTTATTTGAAAATTATGACTTTACTAGGAGGTTTCGTTTGGGTATCTTTCCAAAAAAAAAAAAAAAGAGAGGTTTCGTTGTGGTGTCAAGGGAACAAGGGACCCGCTTCATAATCACCATACACTCACTCAGTGGCACAGGTTAAGGTTATTTATTGTACTATTTTAAAAAACATTTTTTATATATAACATATTATTTTCATCAAATTTAAAATGAGATGACACATTACTTATAGTTTTTGCTATAAATATAATTTTAACGGTAGAAAATATTCAAGATTTAAGTAAAGAATTAAATTGCTCGATGATAAAATAAAGAATTACATAAATAGCGATTTATAATAATCAATTAAACCTAAACTTACTTAGTATGCAAGTAAAATAAATAGCACGTAAGGAAGTATTCTAATCTTTAACTTTTTTGGAATGCAAGCAAAGTAAAAAGAAAATAAAAAAATATTCTGCTCGAGAAATTTCTAGAATTAATAATTACCGCTCAAGCTGACACTCTCCTCAAGTTGGAGCATAGATATTACCCCATATCCTTTAATTCAAATTTAATAGTCAAATATTCCCGTAATATTTTTATTTCGCATGGTTCATCTCCCATCAAGACCATATCATCGACATACATGATTAAAGCTATCACCTTCCCTTATTTGTGTTTTATAAACAAAATATAGTCTGAGTTACTTTGCTTATAACCAAATATTTTCATTATAGAAGAAAACCTCCCAAGCCAAGCTCTAGGTGATTGTTTCAGCTCATATAATGACTTTTTTAATTTACAAACTTTCTTTCTACTCAAAGAACTGTATTTAATTCCTAGTGGTAATTCCGTGTAGACCTCTTCCTCTAAGACTCCGTTTAGGAAAGCATTTTTAACATCAAATTGTTGTAGAGGCCAATCTTGATTTGCTGCTATAGATATGAGAATGCGAATTGTATTGATCTTGGCTACTGGTGCAAAAGTCTCTTGATAATCCACCTCATATGTCTGCGTATACCCCTTTGCAACTAACCTTGCTTTATATTTGTCAATACTGCCGCCTGCATTGAGTTTCACCGTGAATGTATACCCATTTGCATCCAATCATTTTCTTTCCTTCGGATAAGGGAACCAGTTTTCAAGTGGCATTCTTTTTCGAATCCTCCATTTCTTCATTCATCACCTTGGTTCGGATCTTTCAATACATCCTGCAAACTACTAGGAATAGATACAGTGGATAATTGATTAATAGTAAGTGCATACGATTTAGACAATTTATGAGAGGACGCATAGTTGCTGATTGGGTATTTTACCTTAACTTTAAAATCAGATTCATATTGTTTCTTTAAGACTCCCTTATTCGATCTTTGTGGATATTTATAAATTATACGTTCTATAGGAACATGTGTTTCATGAGTCCCCTTATTCGATCTTTGTGGATATTTATGAATTATACTTTCTATAGGAACATGTGTATCATGGGACTCATTAGATGTAAAATTTAGGATTTCATGGGACTCATCAGATATTGGATTTGGGATTTCATGAAGGAGAACATTCTGGGTTGATTCTTTAATTAATAGCATAGGCATGGGCAATTCTGAAGACTCTATGACGAAAACACCTGATTTACTTGCAAGAAGAACTAACAGGTCACTCTCAATGTCAAGAATACTATCACAACATTGTTGAACATTTTTCCAAAATGTTCATTCACTTCCTCTAACTCTATAAACTCCTCTCCTCCACTGCTTTGTTTTAACACATTCTCTTCACTAAAGTTTCCCCTGGAGAGAAGGTATAGAGACTCATCTTGAATAATAAGGCTCTAATTACAACTCATACTGACATTGATTGATATCTATATATCAAAATTAATGTTTTTTTAATCCAATATTCTAATCAATGAAATTCGAAAAGGATATAACTCAGTATTTATCTAATTTTATTCTATTAACATATCAAAATTCATTGTCTAAAAAGCAAATGGGAACAAATGGTAGTGATATTTTTCGATATGAAATAATTACTTCTCATAGCGTATTGAAAGATTTTATCTATAAAAAGAGAAAATCTAACAAGCAAACCGGTTCAAACTAGAAAGATAGAAAACAATATCTTACAATCCAAACTACAAAACACATGCATCATTTATATGTTATCCTAAATTTGTTAGTATTAGGAGAATTATTGCTTGGGACAACCGCTTGTGTAAACTCCAACACAACAGGGGCATGTCGATTGCAAATTAGGCCATCCTTACCCAGGTGGTAGTAAAGGAATATTGCATATATATATATATATATATATATATATATATATATATATATATATATATATATTCATTCACCTTATTGGAGTTTTCTTTGGTGATTTTGTTCCTGCGGTAGCATTATATGAAATATGAAAAAATTGAAAAAAAATTATATAACTTATAATATGTAAAAACACTCATATCTAATATCAAATTTAATGTATACATTGTCTAAATTTATGCAAGGAGATAAAATGATTAATAAACTAATTTCGTGCTTAGTTAACTCTTCAATTTCCTATTTAATTATATTTGTAGAAGATTCGTTTTAGTGGAATATTTTTGGACATCCCAAATTAAAATCATGGCAGGGATCTAATTTCCATGGATAACTCCAAAACTTTGGAGGCATGGACCCATGGAATGAGAAAGGAATGGTGAGTGGGCTAGGAAACGGCAAAAATGAGAAAATGAAGAGCATCAACGGCAGGAGCCCTCCTTTGGTCTAAAGGAGCCGACGGGTTGTTGCCTTTCCTCTTTTCTAAAGTCTAAATATAATTTGCTTAAATAAATTTTGGCACAATGAAAGAAAAAAATAATAAATTGATGTTTTTAAACGTTAAAAAATTTTAAATATAATATTTAAAATATTTTTAAATTATTTAAAAATTTTAAATGAAATTTTTTATTTTGATTCGAATAAATTTTAATAATTAATAGTTGACTAACTGTTATTAAAATGTTATATATTATTTTGTATCATATGACGTTGAAATGACATATTAATATGTTTAGCATGATATATTGAATTGATATGATAATATAAATCAAAATATAATTTCATTATTAAATTTAAATTAGTGATTAAATCATTTTGAATTATATATAAAAATGGGATAGTGTTCAGAAATAAAAAAAAACATTTTTATTTGGATATCTTAAAAAACAAATAATTAAAAAAATGAGACGAGAAAGAATATAAAATATATCATAATAGATAATGTAAAATTAACAACGAAAAACATGAATTCACATTTTTTATAAAAAAGAAAAAAAGGAAAAGAAAGGTTCCATGTTTATAGATAACGGTTGATGGCGACGCTGACAGTGTACTCCTTTTCCCTCTTTTTGGTGCTCGACAGTAATCAACCTTCCACTTTTTGAGAAAAACGTGGTCACATATATTCCAAGGAAAAGACTCGGTATCTACCCATTGCTTCTTTTGGCCAAAGACTTAGACTCGGGTGTAATAATTAACAAGTCAAAGAAGACTACGTAAAACACATTATAATTTATTATAATAATTAAAGACGGATCCATAACTTCAAAAGATTAAAATAAAATATTTAAGTGAGATTTTTTTATTAAAATTTTATTCTTTTAACATTTTGAGATTTAAAATTTTTACTTAAATTTTTATAATCAAATTCATCAAATATTTCTTTAATAATTTCTTATTCATTATTTTTATTACTTGTAAAAAATTTAACAAGTGCGTCTTTTTAGATTGTATTAAATTTTTAACTTTTTTTTTTAAACTTTGAATAATCCGATCCATATTTTCAATTTGACATGTTCAAATATTTATTATGAAGTACAAAAAATATTTAGTTATTATAATTATCTTATATTTTTTAAATAGTTAATATTAAATCAACAATCTAAATTTCTAATTAAAATCAATTAACCATTACATAAAATAAAGATAATATAATAATATAATATAAACTCTAAATTAAAGTAAAAAAGTATGCAAATATTAGAACAATAGTACTTAATTGTTAAATGTTTATTGCAAATCATAAATGAGACTTACGGTTTTATGAAGATTACAGCATAACAAACTTATTAAGTATGTTTTGAAAGAAAATTAAAGTTAAAAGAAAAAAAGAGAAAATGTGAAGAAAAATTCAAAACTGGATATTATAAATTGAAAAAAAATAATTGATTTTATATATAAGAAAAAATAGTCATTGGAAATATTAAATACATATTACATTAGTTTATTGGAATAGGAGAAATAGACGAGAAAAAAATAGCTGTTAAACATTATTAAATAGATATTATTGTTAGTTGATTGGAAATGAGGGAAATAGATAAGAATTAATAGCATCATAAATATTGAGAAGTAATAAAAAATAGAGATTTATTAAGCACATAATTAGAAAAATGAAAGAATATGTCATTTTATTAATTATCTTTGACTTTTACACATTTTTAATAGTTAATGAAATAATTAGTTAAGAATTAATATGATGTGAAAGTGAGAGAAAATTAATATTTATTAGACATGGGAAAATAAGTAAATATTTTAATAATTATTTTAATTTTTATATATTTTTAATATAATTAATTATATTATATTATAAAAATATGAGACCTTTCCAAATTTAGAGCTTTGCTTGGGTGGCCTTACCAAGAGCCAGCATGATAATAGCTTTTTTATTCTCAAATATTCACTTTAAAAAGAATAAAACATACTAGTTATAGTTTTGTTAAAATAATTGGAGATGTTGTTTAGATCACAAAATTATTTTAGGAAAATAAATTTGTCAAAAATGCCAAGTATACGCTTGAGATCAGAGTTTTTAAACTCTACCAATAGAGTTACATAGTTTTCATATTCATTGTCAATTAATTGATATATTGTTGTTAAATATTTTCATAAATATGTTTTAATGAGATACGTGTCAATCTTTTAATATTGATTATAAAGTTTAAAAACTCTGACAACAACTTATAGGATAATTTTCAAAATAATAAAAAAAAAAGTGGAAGTCTATTTGTCATTTAAGTTTTATTAGATAAAACCATTGTAAAATTTCAAAACTATTGAAATGGCTACAAAGCTAAAAATTGGATAAAAACTTTAAGTAATAGCATAACCACATGATTTTGAAAGTAAATTCAATAAAAATTTACTGAATGTTTAATTTTTAATAGTATACCACCTGATTTTGAATGTATATGTCAAACCCTGCTTTGTAAAATAATTATGATGTCATTCACATGCTCGATAGAATGTTTGTATATTGAGGAAGCTCGAGAAATCGACAAAAGACAATATTGCCCCTAGAGGTGCTGTGAAGTTGATTTATACCTCGAGCTAGTTCAAATGAAAATTTTAAAAGGAATTTGAGAGTTTTGAAACCCCAAAATCTACTTAGAATGGTGATTCGGAGTTCGATGATCAATTTGAAATCAATCAGGAAAATTGACCGGTTATGGGGCAAAATGGTCATTTTGTAATTTGAGGACAAAATGAGAATTTTTTTTAAAAAAAGATTTTCTTAGCCCCATTTGACATATTTGAGTATGATATGAGTATTGAAGTACAATTGGAAGATTTAGCAGTGAAATATATGAATTTTCAGTATTTTTGGAGAATAGGGGTAAAATGGTAATTTTACCACCCGAAAACGAAATTGAATTTTTCGAGAGAATTTAGATCAAATTTGATTAAATGGAGCATGATATGAGTATAAGGAGTGAAAATTATGCATTTTGGCAATTTTTCAATTTTTGGGGCAAAAATGTAATTTTTCACTTTTATGAGGGTAAAAGTGTAATTTTTAAAAATTTACTCCACCAAAACTTTGGAAAAGTCTAGATATTTCATGGAAGATATGGATAAGTAAAGAGGATTGAGTGGTAGAAAAAGATAGTCAAAAAGATGGCTAGAAAAAAATAAAATAATAAAATATTCAAAAGGTTATTAAAATAATAATATTTCATTAGGCCTATTAAAAGGCATTAAAATTCTAGAATTCTTCATTGGGAGGGTCAGCCAAAACCAGCAGGAGAGAGAGAGAAATAAGAACGAACCCTAGAGTGAGAAAATTCAAAGAAAAAGTATGATTTTTCAAGGAGTCAAGTGTTTAAAGGTATGATTTTTCAAGCTTAGCTTAAGATTTATCATTTCCATGCATTTCTCCTTATTTTTCATGGTTAAATTATGTGTTTTGATAATGGATTCAAATCTGATCATATGGGTTTAGAGAGAGAAAGTTGTTAGATTAATTTGACTTTGAACTATGTTAGTGTTTAGTGTTAGTTTAGCATGTTTATGAGTAAAACAACAAGAAAAATATTCATTTTCTCCATGAATTTCTCTAGGCTGAATCTAGCCAATGGTGTGTGAGGATGAGGTTGACTTTATTTTAAGAGAATTAGATGGAAATATGATGAATTATGAGGTTGGAAATTAAATGGGAATTTTTGGTGCAAAAAATTAAAATTTTTACCCACTAAGGGTAAAAGCGTAATTTGTAATCCGAACTGATAAATTGGACCACATTCATAGTCATTGAGGTATTGTGGATATAATTGGATAATTGAAATTGAAATGGATGGAATTGGAGTTGAATTGGAGATTTTAGAAATTTACACTATGTATAGGAGAGTTGGTCGGACACTGTAATTAAGCGATTGTCCAAACATTTTACACCCTATCTAGTGCATACGCATGGATAAGAGCCTGAAATAATATATATTGATTTGACACAAATTATTGAATTTTTTGTGTCATGTATTGTGGATAGGTGGTGAGCTATCTGATACGGGCAAAAGACTACACTCGATGACCGAGAATAGGAGTATATCTACTCCTAGTACAGTGAGTAAACTTACTATCGTCTTAATTATCTAGAGTAGATTTATTTAATTGTGTGATTTTATGAAAAAATGATTTAATTGGAAAATTATTGTGTTTTATGGAAAAATGAGATTTTATAAAATAATTTTATAAAATTTTTGAAAATTTAATAATGATTTCAAAAATAGAGTAATTGGAGACCTATACTATAATTGTGTTATTTATCCATGATTTTACATTAAATGGCTTATGATAATGTGGGTATGACTGGTTATTTTATGATTTAAAGAATATGTGAACTGCTTTGATTTACCTTGAATGTGTTAAGTGAGTCATGTCATACTATTGTGATTTTATTAGTTGGTGGATTATAAAGTGGGCACTGCAGTGACGGGGTTCCGTGGGCCAGCCTAATTAGAGGGGCACGGTTCCCAATTATTGAGCTTACCTCGATTGGAGAGGCGCGTAGGATAACTCCCAAGGTAGGATTTGAGTACACTTCACGCTAGTCATAACGTGAAACTGAGACTCAGCCAACGCCAAGGAACGACTGTGTTGTCATAGGTGAAATGTGTTTGTGTGTGTGACAATAAACAGCCTTGACAGTTTCGATAAGATGCCTCCGCAGGGTATCTCCGAGAATGGATTTTTGGCAAGGGCCAAGCTTTTGAAAAGTGCATAACCCATGTTGAGTAATTGGATGAAATCTAATTATTTATATGGGTTAGGAAGAATTATTTTAATTGTCTCCTATTACTCGGCTTTAAATTATTTTGATGATGTTTGTTTACTCACTGAGATTTTATAATCTCACTCCTTCTTCTTATACATTTTTCAGGCTCAAAATAGGCAGTAGATTGTCAATTGCATCAAGAAGTAAATTTCGGCGTTGCATCCTAGAAAACAAGGTTATAGACTTAAACCTTCTCAGTTATTTGGAGACCCACGTGTCATTGTAATTTAAATTGCATACTCCAATTTTCTATATTACAGTATGTATAAATTTATTTTGTTTTTATGTGTAGAAAATTAATTTTTGATATTTCAAAAATATATATATATATATATATATTGTTTTACATTAAAATAGATTATTTTAATTAATATTTTTATTTTATTTTATTATTCAAAAAAAAAAGAAAAAAAAGAGACAGGAATGGAAAAACTGGTACAAAAGCCTTGCAAGGTCTCGAAGGGCATTCGGAGAAAGAATGTCTGTCGAGACTTCGCGATGGTTGTCACGGGCTCGATGGGAGTTTCGGATCGTGACAGTATAAATTCAATACTTAAGTGTTTTAAAACTAAAAATTTAGCATTCATTTTTATTGCCTTCAGTTGAGGTTTGCCTCTCGGAATGGAAAAGTCGGTGTAGGGATAAATTTTACTGAGCGCCGAATGGAAATTTTTAAACATTTTAAATATTTAAATATTTTAAAAGCGCCGAATGGAAATTTTTGTAATTCAGGTGTAGGGATGATTTAGATATGTCCATGGACCGGATTATCCACCTAGACATGTAGGCCCGACCCACTTTAGACCAGTGCTTGAGATCGACTGTTTGGCAAAATTGTTTATTTTTATATGATTTTAATAGTAAGGTATAGATATAAATTTAATAAAGTTATTTTAATAACCAAATACGATGTAGTTAGGCCCACAGGAAATGCGACTCTGGAGCAAACAGGGTTCGCCATTATTTTTAGAGAAGATATTGAGAGGTACAGGGTTTAACTGAATATACATAAGAGTAGATAATTGGAGACATTTTATGCCTGACCTTTATTTCCCAAATTTAAAACCGGGGGCAAATCAATTACACTATTCTTGGATATTTACTCCCAAAATAACAAGTAGAAAGAAAACAGACAAGACATTATTACGGAGCTCAGTTATTATTCTTCATTCTTTCAGCGTGGATGCTTTTATACTTTATTTAGGTTAGGGGCAATCACCCTGGAAAGGAGTATTACACTTCTTTGGGGGCTTTGGGATGCAAGAAGTAAATGGTCTGCCACGGCATGGTACTGCTGCTGGAGGTCTGTTCCCTGTTACAGGGGTTCCACTTCCACTTCCCCCACCACCTTTAGAACCTACAAATGTTATGAGAATATTAAAGAAGATGAAGATGATTTTCATGTTATCCTAAAAGTTCATTTCTGTTGAATTTCGTAATAAATACAAGAATTTTTATAAAAAAAATTAATCTAATGTTTGTTTGTTTCAAGATTAACTTAAATCTAAAACAATTAAGTAATACAGGCGAGAAAATAAAACTAGTGCACTTAGCATCTTACCAATACTTTGAGCAGCAATAGAAGAGGCGGAGAAGAGAAGGGCGGACAAAAGAAGGAAGAGTGTAAGCAAGGCCCTCATGTTTGGAAGTTGAATTAATGTTGTCTTGGCGTGATATTCACCACCTGTTTACCGATATTTATAGTGCATTCATCGGAGAGGGAGGGAGTGGAAGATTTTCTCTAGACTTTATAATATAGTTTCTATTATTAGGAGAAGGGTTGTCCTTTCTGAATGGTATCAAAGAGAAAGCGCAGAGAAGCCCCCCGGACCCAACCATCAATATTGACTAGGAAACACGGATGGATTCACACTTGGCTCGTTGGAGAGCAAGTGCCTGGCATTTTTTTTCTTATACATTTATGATATTCCTACTAAATGCTCCCAAATTTAAAGAAAGAAAGAAAGAAAGAGATACTACCCATGTTTGTATTATTTTAACTGATTATTTTGGGTTATTCGATAGTCCTGTAAAAACAAATGATTGAGACATATTGTGTTGTTAATAAAATTACTTACTTACACCAACAATGATCTTTTCAACCAGCCAGGTTGACTAAGTCAATGACCAAAGTAGTGCCGATGGAAAATTGACGTCGATTTTTCCAAAGTCAAAGTAAAGAAACCCACTGATTGCGGGCACAGAGATTTTCATTTCTTTATCCTTCTAGCCTATTTGTTTTCTGGAATGCTTACAATTTTGATCAAAGGCATTTGAGCCGCCCAAATTTGAACGGAGAAAGGCATTACTTCCACGAGGCAATAATATAATGCCTGACTTGGTTGACTACCCTTGTCCATGCACGCGTCCAAAATTGCCCACTCATGACTTTGTTTGATCCAGCTGGAAGTACTGTCCGAGTATAACTATTTTTAAAGTGTTAAAACAGAAAAATTAAATTTATTTTTTTCACAAACTTATTGCATAAGTGCTGTAGGAGGAATTATTTGACAATATTTTAAATTATTTCTAATCAACAAAAACATTTATTTCATTAAACCAAATTAGAATGAAAATAAGTAAATAAAATAAATAACCAAGAGAAAAATTAAATCAAACAGAATATATATATATATAATTTGTACCTCTAATTTCATGAATTATTGAAGGGTAAAGTAAGAATATAAAAAAAGTTTTATTAAATGGAGATTTATTACTACCTGTTAGGTTCAAAGATTTAGATTTTTATTATTTCATTTAAAAACTAAAAAGGATAAAACAAAATGTTTCATCAAAACTTTGAAACATACATCTCACCCACGTCGCAATCTTGAATCTTACATGCCGTATCCACAAAATTTGATGATCTGATTGCTTATCATATGTATATAGTACAGAATATATGACCCATGCACTAGTTTGGCATTGGACATCCTTAGAACTACCAACTTAGCCTAATTTAAAGGAGCAACGCACTATTATATGGCTGATGCCTCTACTGCAGGAGCTCATGCATTTACTCGCTGGGGTAACACCTATGATTCTAGAAAATTGTTCATCCTCCTATAATATCTAAAAGGACTAAAGCAACCAATGAATGCTAGAAAGAAGATGGTCACACTAGACAACTATAGGTATGTAGAGGAAGAACTGAAGATGCCATAGACATCATCAAGAAATGGACCTCCATGTTGAGAAACAGAAAAAGGACTAGAAGGGGCTGATCTGACGAGCCAAACTTAACAAAATCTCAGGCACAAGGCGTTTTCTTGGAGGTGCCAAAGCATCCTTGGCAAGAGCTTCCTCATCACCAGCATGTATCACAGCAACCAGATGGTCAAATAGATCGTCCTTTCCACCTCTTAAAGGATCCTGCATAGCAGTACTCAACTTTAGTGGAGGATACAAGGGTTTCTCAATGCCATATAAATAAATTTATTACCAATTTAATTGCTCAAGGAACTGGATTGCAGGGAAGCCTTCTTCAATGCCATACCAATGCAGTGGCGAAGAACATTGTTTGGTGAATTGTAACATTTTCTCAGACAATTTCATGAAGCATTGAAACAGTGTATGCTCGATTCACACATTACAACACAATAAAAATTGTGTAACATACTTACCTAGTTCACAAGCCAACCTTCGGGGATTAATCCTTAAACATAGTTAAATTAGAAAATCACAAAAAAAAAAAAAAGAATTCCATGAAAAAGAGTAGTTTGGTTCAATTTGCAACATCCAACAAAAACCAAAAAGCTACACTAAGAAAAATGTTGAAGCCTGGTCATTTGGTAGAAAGATGACCCGATATCAATAGTGAGGACTGCAGTTGTTGTAAAAGGAATCTAAAATGTCAGAATAAGTTTCTATAGTTCATGAAGAGAAGTCAAGACCTTGAAACTTATAACGCACAAAATTCATTCTTCTTTCTCCTTTTTCTTTCCAGAGCAGAACCAAAACATTTTCATAAATTCAAATGAAATGAGTTGTTAATACTATCACAAAGAATAATTTACTTTACTATTTCCAAGTAAAGCTTCATGCAGTTTGAGCTCAACTCTCAAAGATCTTCAGGAAAATAATTAAAATCTTATGTTCAACTTAACCCAAGTTCAACATAGTCAGCCCAGCATATATGTAGATTAAAAGGACCCCACATCAGGCACACTAATGAAGGTGATATGTGAAAGTGATTTTCATTTAGTTGCATATCATAAAAGTACACACTGGATGACAGACTGCAGTAGGACAAGTAAATTAAACCTTTAATGACAACAAAAAGATAGTACTGATCACTAACCTGTAAAAACAAATCTGTATGAGATTTTCCTTCATATAGGATTAGCTCTGCGTCAGCCCCTACCCCTTTCAAAGCATCTACAAAGTTTATACTGCACAGAAATGTCAATATCCCTTTCAAAGCATCTACAAAGTTTATACTGCACAGAAATGTCAATATCAGGAAAGAATGCCTCAATTTTTGAGAAAATTTGCAGTAAATCCATTGCAGTAGTTCATGACTCCATTTCACAACTTTCAATACTATTTACCTCTACAATCTAGAAATTAAAGTTATAAACTGCGTTTGAAAGGGACGGCAAATTGGGAAACAGATACATTTCAAGCAGTATGATATCTGTTCTTCATCACCATACCTTCAGTAGAGAGCGCACTATCTAACAGAATTATTCCAATTACAAATCATTATCACATAATACCCCTTATGATTCCAAAATAAAAATATAGTACTGGGACTAAACAAGAGCAGGTACCTACTCATCACCTGGATGTCTAACTTGCCTTTTTTTTAAGAAGTACATGCAGTTTGAAAGCAAACAAAGATATTTACCAATAAACTTCAAGGAGTCAAATCCAATAAGAACTTAGTTGTTAGCATTATGTCAATGGGCATTCAAACCTGGCATCTGATGGTATTGAATAATCTGAAGTTCCATGGAAAAGTTTAATAGGAGGCAGAAGAGAAGCAGCATCTCTACTGCTTGGATCTTTTATTCTAACTTCAGGAGAAAATTGTTCAAAGGACTCTTCCCCTTCCATAATGCTGTAACATCATAACAGAACTTTTGTTGGATAATAGTAAAATTGTACATGGGAAATAAAAGGAAAATCTCAAGCATATATAGATGTTTACCAGAAATTGCATGGAGCATAGGGACAAAACCTTTCTTTGGGTAGGGCATTCCATAGAATGAAATTATAAGTACTTATTTTGACCCTTAAAATATTCACTAGCATGTAGCATCATAGACGAACATGAACACAGCACCATGTCACAGCATTAACCGAATTAATACCTGTAATCAACGCATGCTACTATGATATCTCTTTCTGCCAATTGTAGTCCCAGAAGGGAACCCCAAGCCTTGTACCTAAATCAGCAAAAAAGTACAGAGACTTAACATAAGAAAAAAAATGAAAGATGTTATACACTTCAAACATACATTTTTATGGTCAGCCAGAGACGAAAGTTATCGTTAGTGTTAGACACTGTTTGATCATTCAAGCCCTGTGAGTGAGCAATTTCAGCCCGAAATTTTCTTTAGTTTTATAGATACCTCATATAACAGCATATCTCAATCTATAATTATCTAATTCCTCAGCACAGACCACATGCACTGACAACTAAAAGAATTGACAAACTGATGCAGAACCACCTTATGAAATATTAGGGAAACCCTACGGCTGTGTTTTGTATTTCTTCTTTATGTTAGGATTTACGGGTCATAAGCTACAAAAGCTAGATTGAGTTCAAACTCATCCTTCCACACTATAATCTCTATCTTTGTTCCCCTTTCTCCAATGGTTCTCAAGTCCTTCCTTCTTTATTAACAAATAATATACAACTTAGTAATAACAAAACCTCCCTCATACTCAAAGAAACCTATTATTCACTTTCCTCAAACCAGTATCAGACAATTTTAACACCAGAGCTCCGCCCTCTTCTCCAACCAATGCTTGCCATGGCTATGGCAATACTACTTAGCAAAGCTTTGCCATGGCTAAATTTGTATTGTCACTTCCGGATCAGGGTACAATTGCACATTACCAAACTAAATAAAAATGATAAATAAAACAGCGGTGCATTAAAATAAGGATGATACATATGCAGCAATCTCATGTCACTCACCCAATTATCCAGGCTCCACCAGTCACAAACACCACAACTGGCTTTGGGCCATTACGATTTGTTGGTAAATACAGATCCCATCTGTCAAATCATCATCAAATGAGAAAAAGAAGCATTAATTTATGATACATGACAAGCAAGTTCATACAATATTGGGGAGAATATAACTACCTGTGCCACATATTCACATACCTATTCCTCGGTTGATCTCAATAAACAATACTCCGGTGCACTTTACTTGAGAAAAAATAACAATATGCAACTGCAGAAGATTAAAAATTTATGCTTAACAAATCATATTCTGCAGATATTTGAAAGCGGCCTACGGGACAGTTT
Organism: Theobroma cacao; assembly: GCF_053813885.1. NCBI lineage: Eukaryota > Viridiplantae > Streptophyta > Magnoliopsida > Malvales > Malvaceae > Theobroma > Theobroma cacao. The sequence goes on from NC_142642.1 coordinate 31,137,578, forward strand.
TCCTGGCAAACATGAACTGACATAGCTAAACTTATATTTCTGTTTCCCACCACATAATACTTATTTTTCTCTTTCATTCCACCACATAATTAATCTCTAAACATCCTAAGTATGAAGGGAACCTAGTGCAGATGTCATTCATTCCTGGGCAAAGAGCTGCACCATCACAATCTTCACAAACTGGACTGCAACATTTATCACACACGAGTATGCATCCCCAAGAATTCAATTAGTGGGAGAACCAAGACAAGTGGCAGTAGAGCTACAGCCAAGTCAGTGGGGTCACTTGACCCCATTGAAAATTGAAAATGCTTTTAAAAACATATACGACAGTTTAGGAACAATTCTAGAATGTCCCACTGGAAACGAAATATTGAGGGATCAATATATTGTTTCAAAGAACATAACAACCATATAACCCTTAATAAAAATTATTTGTATTTCCTTTTCAATAGGATCAATCTAAAACTTTTCCTAAACTATGATATACTTTTTCCAAGTTCTTTCAAGATTCATTGACTTGGCTGTAGCTCCACTACTGATTATTGCTAATTTATAATTCAATTAGGAATAAGTTTCAACTTTACCACACTTCTTAAAGATATGGACCAAATTTACCACCCATTTTAATAAATGCAATTTCAACATTATACTTTTAATTTGGTTCAAAAATGATCAAAAGTTAACAAAATATTCCTTCCATTTAATTTAGAGTGATAAATATGGACATTATCTCATTTAATTATTCAAAGTTCAATATTTCATGCTACAATTAGATTGCTTCCAAATTTTATTTAAATTGCCTTTCTTTTATTTAGCTAATAGATGGACATTTTAAAGGAAATCAACGTTTAAAAAAACCAAATTTAGGCAAAGAACTAGTCATTAAAATAATACTCAACAATGTTCAAAGAAAGGCCCTATCGAGTTAGAAAATCTTTCGGCAGATCAGAGACTCATACTGAAATTTTGATATATCATCCTTATGACCATATAAAGTTCGAAAGGCTTATTTGTGAAAGGAACCTAGTTAACCACATAAATTTTTCCATAAAGAAGTATAGCAAATGTTATAAGGCAGTTTATATTGAACATTCTCTTTTGCTGCTTGTATCTTACCTTTGAAAATTATATTATCACTATATATAAAAGTTATGCATAGAAAATTTCATATTATTATATTTTTACATTGCGAATGATATTATGATATTAGTTTATTGAACCTACTCAAGAAAATTCCTAGCTACGCCAATAAAGACAAGTTGAGTGTTTGTGATCATTTTCTCTAATATCATAACAATTGAACCCTACGTTTGTTCTTTTAAATGCTAAAGGACGATTTATACATTCAATAATGTTAAAAACAGAAAACCATTGTGTAATATGCTACATATATGAGAATTCGTTTCCAAGTTTCCAACACCTTCTTTTCCTTCTCCTTTTTTGTTACTTCTTATTATTCTTTTTCTTTTCTTCTTTTTTTTTTTTTGGCTTCTTAGATGATTTAGAAGAGTCAATCTGTTGCTCAACTTTCACTTTAACCAGAACCTCCTGTATTTTCACATAAAAAGAAAAAGAGAGGAAAATGACTAACAACAGGTATACAAGTTCATGCAGAAGATATAACCAATCAATAATAGAAGAATACCTTGAAGAAAACCAGGCATAAGAAGCAAAGCATAACAAGCAAGGCCAACTAATCTTGAGATCCATCGGTAGCCTACCCTGAATGAAAATTTATGATTAAAACAATATACAAAATAATCAAGTGAAAAGCTATGCAAATAAGTTCAAGGACAATAAAAAATATAACAAAAAAGAGGTAAATAGTTTAATTATATCTGTTGTTCATTAATTCTATCTCTGAATAGCAACAAATTGTCAACAAAATAAAGTATGAACGTGCACCAAATATATTTCACAAGAACCAAGCTCAAAATATGGCAGAAAGGTTCACAATAAAAATAAATTATATTCAGCGTAAATTTTATTCTTTTCTTATTTTGAAATTCAATTTAATTAAAAATAATAAATATAATACAAATTAAGCAAAATAACCTAAATTTGACTCGACTTTTGAATTACACACACATGTATGATGAACTCGAATATGAGTTTGAAACCCAAAACGATCTAAACGCAAAACAACTTGGAACCAAAATGATACATTACACCAAAATGAAAAACCAAGAATTACAGATAAGATGTATGTACCTTGGAAACGTTGTAATAATTTGATAGTGGCTTGGCTCCTAGAGTCAATTACACCATCTATTGCCTCAACGGTTTTTTACATGGACTCTGCTGTTGAGATTTGGAGTACTTTGCAGCAAAGGTTTGAACAACCAGATGATACTCGCATTTGTAATCTGCAGTTTTCTCTTTGTAATCTTACACAAGGGACTAAATCAGTTGACATGTATTTTTCTGAGTTGAATAGTCTTTGAGAGGAACTTAGAAACTATCGTCCTATGCCACATTGTGCTTGTGGAGGCTGTACTCAGAATTGTTGCAAGAAATATGTTGATCAATACCAAAAAGACATGGTTTTCCGATTTCTCAATGGACTCAATGAGTCTTATGCAGCCTTGAGATCTCAGATAATCATTATGGAGCCTTTTCCAACTCTGAATAAGGCATATAACTTGATTTTAAGGGAAGAAGCACAAAGGAAGCTACTAATTCAATCACAGCCTTTGTTAGAGTCATCTGCTATGGTGGCAACTACTGATGGAAAGAAGAAAGGAAAATCTAATATGTTGTGTAGTCATTGTGGGAAAAAAGGTCATCTTAAGGAAAAATGTTTTACGTTGATCGGATTTCCAGAGGATTTTAAGTTTAATAAGAATAAAGCTAGTTTTAAGAAAGAAAATTGTGGGAGTTCATCAGTCAACAGTGTCTCAGCTGCTAATGATACTCAAAATGATCAAGAAGAAAGCTTAGGATCCAACACTATGTCCCAGATGTCTTTTACAAGGAATCAGTTTCAAAAACTACTTGCACTCATCAAAGAGAACGATTCTGACAGTGTTGGTGGTAATTTCTCAAACACTCAGCAGACTAGGCATTCTTTGGTTAATTCAGCTCTTGCAGGTATTATTTCTGATCATCATTGTTCCAATACCTTGTATCAACATTCAAATAGTCAATGCTTTGTAGACAATGTCATGATTAAACACAATTCTTGGATAGTGGACACAGGTGCATCAGATCATATTTCATGTTCCCTTGATAATTTTGTGTCATATAAGTCAGTGAGTAATGTGTTTGTTCATTTCCCAAATAATGCTAAAGTTGTTGTCACACATATAGGAGCAGTTAAGCTAAATCTTTTTGTTAACTCTTCATAATGTTCTTCATGTTCCTGATTTCAAGTTCAACCTTATTTCGGTCAGTCAACTCACAAAGTCTAAAAATCATTTCATATTTTTTATTGATTTATGTTGTGTGATTCAGGACCTCAACACATGGACTATGACTGGGGTTGCTGAAGTTTCATCAGGGCTTTACTTCATGCAGAATAATCAAGATGCACAATACCTTAAGCAGTTTAGTTTTGATAAGATTGTAAAGATTCCATTTACTTCTTCCATTAATACTTGTAAAACAGATTCTAAGATTTTTGATCTGTGGCATTACAGACTTGGTCATTTGCCTGTTGACAAAATAAAATTGCTTCATAAACAATTTCCTATAATTTCTTGTGAGCGGGATTTTTTGTGTGAAGTTTGTCATTTGGCTAAACAAAAAAGGCTAACTTTCCCGAAACATGTTCCAAATACTAAATTTCCTTTTGAAATAGTACATGTAGATATATAGGGGCCTTATACTACATGTACAACAGGAGGACATCATTATTTCTTAATTGTGGTTGATGATTTCAACAAATTTACATGGATTTTTTTAATGAGAGCCAAATCAGATACTTTGTCAATCATTCCTTCTTTTTGTAATTTGATTCAAAATCAATTCAACACTTCAATCAAGCAAATAAGATCTGACAATGGCCTTGAATTCAATTCACTTGAATTTTATGCTTCAAAAGGTATTGTGCACCAGTTATCCTGTGTTGAAACACCACAACAGAATGGTGTTGTGGAAAGGAAACATCAAACTTTACTTGTAGTAGCCCGACCATTGCTGTTTCAGTCAGGTTTACCTACAAAGTTTTAGGGAGATGCAATTCTTACTGCAGCTCATATCATTAACAGAATTCCTTCTAGTGTCATTCATAACAGAACACCTTATGAAGTTCTTTTCCATAAAACTTGTTCATATGATTATTTTAAGGTGTTCGGGTGTTTATGTTTTGCTTCCACATTGACACATGCAAGGAAAAAGTTTGATAAAAGAGCATCTAAGTGTGTATTTCTTGGTTATCCAGTAGGTATTAAGGGTTATAAAGTTTATGATCTTGATGCACATAAGATCCTCATATCAAGAAATGTGATTTTTCATGAGAATGTTTTTCCCTTTAAGTCCAAATCTGATTCTGTTCAATCATTTGAATTTCCCCAAACACCTGATCTGCATGAATCTAATTTCCAATTCTTCGATTTTATTGATGAAAATTTTGCCTCTCATAGTCCTTCATCATTTGAATCAGGATCATTTGAACCTTCTTCATCATCTTTTCCAGTTCATAATGTTGAAACTAATTCCCATTTTCCTTTATTATCTTCAGACAATGTGTCTTCTGGTAATGTACCTATTGTTTCTCCTAATGTTGATTCTGTTATTCTTGTACAAACTGATTCAAATATTCCTCCTGAATCATTACTTAGGAGAAGCAGTAGAATTAGACATCCACCAAAGTATCTAGAGGTTTATGATCATAATCTTTCTTCATAGAGTAATATTGTTACAACACACACTATTTCTAGATATTTGTCCAGCAGTAGGCTTTCCAATGAACACAAAATTTTTATTGCTTCATTATCTCAAATACCTGAACCTTAATTCTATCACCAAGCTGTACATTATTCTCAATGGAGAGATGCAATGCAAAGTGAATTTAAATCCTTGGAAGATAATGGTACATGGAGTGTGGTACCTTTGCCTAAAAATTGTCATGCTAGGGTGTAAATGGGTTTATAAAATCAAAATGAATGCAGATGGTATTATGGAGAGATATAAGGCACGCTTGGTAGCCAAAGGTTATAGTCAAGTGGAAGGGTTTGACTATCAAGAAACCTTCAGTCCAGTTGCAAAACATACCACTGTGAGGGTATTTTTGGCACTTGCAGTAGCCAAGAACTGGTTTTTGTCTCAGTTGGACATCAACAATGCTTTTCTAAATGGAGATCTGGAAGAAACAGTTTATATGGATCTTCCTCAGGGTTATCATTTTCAAGGGGAGTGTGCACCAAGAACTAAGATGGTGTGTCATTTGCATAAGTCACTATATGGACTTAAACAAGCTTCTAGGCAGTGGAATTCTAAATTTGCAGCTTCATTGATTCAATATGGTTTCAGTCAATCGAAGTCTGATTATTCTTTGTTTACCATGACAACTACTAATGGAGATTTTATGGCACTACTGGTTTATGTGGTTGACATTATCATTGGTAGCTCATCTTTACAAGCTGCTGATGAAGTGAAGAAGTATTTGAGTTCGAAATTTAAATTGAAGGATCTTGGTAAGTTGAAATATTTCCTTGGTTTGGAAATTGCAAGATCATCAGAAGGTATTTCTTTATGTCAAAGAAAATATACATTGGATTTGCTTGAAGAACATGGTATGTTGGGGACTAAACCAACTTCAACTTCTATATATTACAATCATAAGTTAAGAAAAGTAGAAGCTGAGGAGAAACTAGTTGATCCCACTCTATATCGACAGCTGATTGGGAAATTGTTATATCTGACTTTTACCAGGCCAGATATAACTTATGCAGTTCAAGTTTTATCCCAATTTATGGATAAACTTGGACATGTGCATATGATGGCAACATACAGAGTATTGAAATACTTGAAGTTAGCACCTGGACAAGGGATCTTGATGAGAGCAGATTCAGAATTATGCATCACAGCTTATTCTGACAATGATTGGGTTGGATGCCCTAACACTAGACGATCTGTAATAGGTTTTAGTGTATTCATTGGCAACTCATTGGTGAGTTGGAAGTCTAAAAAGCAATCTGTGGTAGCACGAAGTTCAACAGAAGCAGAATATCGTTCAATGGCATCTGTTTGCTGTGAGGTGATATGGATACATTCCTTGTTAGCAAATTTTGGTTTTGAACATAAAGGTGCAGTCAAGTTATATTGTGATAACCAATCTGCCATTCACATTTGTAGAAATCCCATATTTCATGAACGAACGAAGCACATTGAACTTGACTGTCATTTTATCCGAGAAAAGGTAGTAGCAGGAATGATAAAGCCTATGTATGTATCAAGTAATGAACAAGTAGCAGATTTGTTTACAAAAGCTTTGCAACCAAAGCAGTTCCACAGTCTATTTAACAAGATGTGTGTTCATAACATTCACACACCTCTTGAGGGGGAGTGTTAAAGGAAAAGATAGGCACGTGAGCAGAATAAGTTTTCAAGTTAAAGACACGTGCTTTAGTTTTAACTTTGTACAGTAATTTATTAGTTGTTACTGCAGTTATTAGGAGTTGCTAATTTTTACTCTGTTCGTTAAGGAATTAGTTTTCTATGTAATACTTGTAACCAACTATAAATAGGGGTTGTTGGTCATTTGTACAGAGCATGTGAGTGAATAAAATTTTTCCAGATTCTTATTTCTGCAGCTGGGCACTTCAACTCCTTCAACTTCTCCAAATACTTTAACATAGATCACAAAATTATTTTAGGAAAATAAATTTGTCAAAAATGCCAAGTATACACTTGAGATCAGAGTTTTTAAACTCTACCAATCGAGTTACATAGTTTTCATATCCATTTGTCAATTAATTGACATATTGTTATTAAATATTTTCATAAATATGTTTTAATGAGATACGTGTCAATCTTTTAATATTGATTATAAAATTTGAAAACTCTGACAACAATTTATAGGATAATTTTCAAAAAAAATAAAAAAGAGGAAGTGGAAGTTTATTTGTCATTTAAGTTTTATTAGATAAAACCATTGTAAAATTTCAAAACTATTGAAATGGCTACAAAGCTAAAAATTGGATAAAAACTTTAAGTAATAGCATAACCACATGATTTTGAAAGTAAATTCAATCAAAATTTACTGAATGTTTAATTTTTAATAGTATACCACCTGATTTTGAATGTATAAATTCAATACTTAAATATTTTAAAACTAAAAATTTAGCATTCATTTTTATTGCCTTCAGTTGAGGTTTGCCTCTTGGAATGGAAAAGTCGGTGTAGGGATAAATTTTACTGAGCGCCGAATGGAAATTTTTAAACATTTTAAATATTTAAATATTTTAAAAGCGCCGAATGGAAATTTTCGTAATTCAGGTGTAGGGATGGTTTAGATATGTCCATGGACCGGATTATCCACCTAGACATGTAGGCCCGACCCACTTTAGACCAGTGCTTGAGATCGACTGTTTGGCAAAAATGTTTATTTTTATATGATTTTAATAGTAAGGTATAGATATAAATTTAATAAAGTTATTTTAATAACCAAATACGATGTAGTTAGGCCCACAGGAAATGCGACTCTGGAGCCATTATTTTTAGAGAAGCTATTGAGAGGTACAGGGTTTAACTGATAATACATAAGAGGAGATAATTGGAGACATTTTATGCCTGACCTTTATTTCCCAAATTTAAAACCGGGGGCAAATCAATTACACTATTCTTGGATATTTACTCCCAAAATAACAAGTAGAAAGAAAACAGACAAGACATTATTATGGAGCTCAGTTATTATTCTTCATTCTTTCAGCGTGGATGCTTTTATACTTTATTTAGGTTAGGGGCAATCACCCTGGAAAGGAGTATTACACTTCTTTGGGGGCTTTGGGATGCAAGAAGTAAATGGTCTGCCACGGCATGGTACTGCTGCTGGAGGTCTGTTCCCTGTTACAGGGGTTCCACTTCCACTTCCCCCACCACCTTTAGAACCTACAAATGTTATGAGAATATTAAAGAAGATGAAGATGATTTTCATGTTATCCTAAAAGTTCATTTCTGTTGAATTTCGTAATAAATACAAGAATTTTTATAAAAAAAATTAATCTAATGTTTGTTTGTTTCAAGATTAACTTAAATCTAAAACAATTAAGTAATACAGGCGAGAAAATAAAACTAGTGCACTTAGCATCTTACCAATACTTTGAGCAGCAATAGAAGAGGCGGAGAAGAGAAGGGCGGACAAAAGAAGGAAGAGTGTAAGCAAGGCCCTCATGTTTGGAAGTTGAATTAATGTTGTCTTGGCGTGATATTCACCACCTGTTTACCGATATTTATAGTGCATTCATCGGAGAGGGAGGGAGTGGAAGATTTTCTCTAGACTTTATAATATAGTTTCTATTATTAGGAGAAGGGTTGTCCTTTCTGAATGGTATCAAAGAGAAAGCGCAGAGAAGCCCCCCGGACCCAACCATCAATATTGACTAGGAAACACGGATGGATTCACACTTGGCTCGTTGGAGAGCAAGTGCCTGGCATTTTTTTTCTTATACATTTATGATATTCCTACTAAATGCTCCCAAATTTAAAGAAAGAAAGAAAGAAAGAGATACTACCCATGTTTGTATTATTTTAACTGATTATTTTGGGTTATTCGATAGTCCTGTAAAAACAAATGATTGAGACATATTGTGTTGTTAATAAAATTACTTACTTACACCAACAATGATCTTTTCAACCAGCCAGGTTGACTAAGTCAATGACCAAAGTAGTGCCGATGGAAAATTGACGTCGATTTTTCCAAAGTCAAAGTAAAGAAACCCACTGATTGCGGGCACAGAGATTTTCATTTCTTTATCCTTCTAGCCTATTTGTTTTCTGGAATGCTTACAATTTTGATCAAAGGCATTTGAGCCGCCCAAATTTGAACGGAGAAAGGCATTACTTCCACGAGGCAATAATATAATGCCTGACTTGGTTGACTACCCTTGTCCATGCACGCGTCCAAAATTGCCCACTCATGACTTTGTTTGATCCAGCTGGAAGTACTGTCCGAGTATAACTATTTTTAAAGTGTTAAAAAAAAAAAATTAAATTTATTTTTTTCACAAACTTATTGCATAAGTGCTGTAGGAGGAATTATTTGACAATATTTTAAATTATTTCTAATCAACAAAAACATTTATTTCATTAAACCAAATTAGAATGAAAATAAGTAAATAAAATAAATAACCAAGAGAAAAATTAAATCAAACAGAATATATATATATATAATTTGTACCTCTAATTTCATGAATTATTGAAGGGTAAAGTAAGAATATAAAAAAAGTTTTATTAAATGGAGATTTATTACTACCTGTTAGGTTCAAAGATTTAGATTTTTATTATTTCATTTAAAAACTAAAAAGGATAAAACAAAATGTTTCATCAAAACTTTGAAACATACATCTCACCCACGTCGCAATCTTGAATCTTACATGCCGTATCCACAAAATTTGATGATCTGATTGCTTATCATATGTATATAGTACAGAATATATGACCCATGCACTAGTTTGGCATTGGACATCCTTAGAACTACCAACTTAGCCTAATTTAAAGGAGCAACGCACTATTATATGGCTGATGCCTCTACTGCAGGAGCTCATGCATTTACTCGCTGGGGTAACACCTATGATTCTAGAAAATTGTTCATCCTCCTATAATATCTAAAAGGACTAAAGCAACCAATGAATGCTAGAAAGAAGATGGTCACACTAGACAACTATAGGTATGTAGAGGAAGAACTGAAGATGCCATAGACATCATCAAGAAATGGACCTCCATGTTGAGAAACAGAAAAAGGACTAGAAGGGGCTGATCTGACGAGCCAAACTTAACAAAATCTCAGGCACAAGGCGTTTTCTTGGAGGTGCCAAAGCATCCTTGGCAAGAGCTTCCTCATCACCAGCATGTATCACAGCAACCAGATGGTCAAATAGATCGTCCTTTCCACCTCTTAAAGGATCCTGCATAGCAGTACTCAACTTTAGTGGAGGATACAAGGGTTTCTCAATGCCATATAAATAAATTTATTACCAATTTAATTGCTCAAGGAACTGGATTGCAGGGAAGCCTTCTTCAATGCCATACCAATGCAGTGGCGAAGAACATTGTTTGGTGAATTGTAACATTTTCTCAGACAATTTCATGAAGCATTGAAACAGTGTATGCTCGATTCACACATTACAACACAATAAAAATTGTGTAACATACTTACCTAGTTCACAAGCCAACCTTCGGGGATTAATCCTTAAACATAGTTAAATTAGAAAATCACAAAAAAAAAAAAAAGAATTCCATGAAAAAGAGTAGTTTGGTTCAATTTGCAACATCCAACAAAAACCAAAAAGCTACACTAAGAAAAATGTTGAAGCCTGGTCATTTGGTAGAAAGATGACCCGATATCAATAGTGAGGACTGCAGTTGTTGTAAAAGGAATCTAAAATGTCAGAATAAGTTTCTATAGTTCATGAAGAGAAGTCAAGACCTTGAAACTTATAACGCACAAAATTCATTCTTCTTTCTCCTTTTTCTTTCCAGAGCAGAACCAAAACATTTTCATAAATTCAAATGAAATGAGTTGTTAATACTATCACAAAGAATAATTTACTTTACTATTTCCAAGTAAAGCTTCATGCAGTTTGAGCTCAACTCTCAAAGATCTTCAGGAAAATAATTAAAATCTTATGTTCAACTTAACCCAAGTTCAACATAGTCAGCCCAGCATATATGTAGATTAAAAGGACCCCACATCAGGCACACTAATGAAGGTGATATGTGAAAGTGATTTTCATTTAGTTGCATATCATAAAAGTACACACTGGATGACAGACTGCAGTAGGACAAGTAAATTAAACCTTTAATGACAACAAAAAGATAGTACTGATCACTAACCTGTAAAAACAAATCTGTATGAGATTTTCCTTCATATAGGATTAGCTCTGCGTCAGCCCCTACCCCTTTCAGAGCATCTACAAAGTTTATACTGCACAGAAATGTCAATATCAGGAAAGAATGCCTCAATTTTTGAGAAAATTTGCAGTAAATCCATTGCAGTAGTTCATGACTCCATTTCACAACTTTCAATACTATTTACCTCTACAATCTAGAAATTAAAGTTATAAACTGCGTTTGAAAGGGACGGCAAATTGGGAAACATATACATTACAAGCAGTATGATATCTGTTCTTCATCATCATACCTTCAGTAGAAAGCGCACTATCTAACAGAATTATTCCAATTACAAATTGTGGTGACGTGCGGGTCCGGGAACCCGACCGCTAGACGCGGGCGAAAATTAAAATCGTGTGGTGTGGGAGTCGCCACCAATCTTTTTTATCTAGGTGTGATTGGTCACCTATTAACCCGATTCTTAATCGACGAAGTCCTAAATTAATTTTAGGACCGTTGAAAGAACGAGAACTGGTCCACATTTTTTAGAGATGGGTTCGGGAGTGCGGTTACGCACGGAGAAAGGTTAGCACCTCCGTGACGCCCGTTCTACGAACGGTACCATTTAATCTTAAGTTATCTTAATATAGCATTTTCTTAGTTTAATCCCTATTTTATTAATTAAATTTTATTGAATTGCCAGACTGAGTTTTTCACTTGGTCTTACGTATGCATATGATGCAAGCGTAGAATGATGTCGTGACTTGTTTATTTTAAATGATGGAGTCGGTAATCTTTTATCGGAAAATTATTCGAAGACCATCCCAACGCTTTGGTGAAGTCTCGAAATTTTCCTCACCTAGAGATATCCCCGGAAGAACTCGTCTCTACGAGCTCTTCGGGGAAATCCCATCATCGGGATTCCCGCACCATATGCAAAATAAGAGTGGCGTGCAATGACAGAATAAAATGATGGTATCTACATGCACGCGTTTATTGATTATTTAAAAATTTCGATTATTTGTTATTTATTATTTATTTATTTATACTTTATTTTCTAGTTGTCTATTTAAATCCATATTTGTTGTTGGCCAATTTTTACTTGGTTACAAAGCTTATCTAATAAATAATTAATTAATTTTTAAACGATTGGATTATTTAGTAATATTTATTTAAATTAACAAAATTTTCCATATATATTGTTTTCTAACAATGATTATTTGGCTTAATGGGTTTTGGAGTTTAGAGTTCGGATTTATCCCGACGCTTCGGTGAAAATCCGTCTCTGACTTCGTACCCGAAAACATCTACCGGAAAGAGGCAACTCTTTGCCCCTTTTTGGTGGTAATACTAAAATATTTATTCCAATTATATTATTTATTATATTTATTTATTTATTTTTCATTTTATTATTATCATTATTTTTTATATTTTTATATTTTTATATATTTTTTTTATTAAAAAAAATATAATATAATATATATATTTGCATCATGAATTATTATTATTATTATTTTATTTTTATTTATTATTTTTTTTCAAGCCTCCTAATATATTTATAACATTAACATTTTTTATTATTTGTCATTGTTATTATTTACATATATATTTTAATTTTATGATTTTTTTATTTTTATTTTTTTTGATTTTTAATATTAAGTATAAATATTTCTTTCCTAAAAAATATATATATATATATATATATATATATATTTTTATTAAAATGGGCTAGACCCAACGCCAAGAAGCCCAAGCAAGACAAAACAAAAAAAAAAGGAAAAAGGGTTATACCTTGTTGGGCTGCGATTAGCCCAACTCGGCGGTCCATGGGAGCCCAAGTCTAACACCCCGGCCTGTTTCTGGAAGCCCACAAGGTAAGATCCAAAACGCACCGTTTTGATGCCTGCAAAGCCGCTCAAAACGACGCCGTTTGGCCTGGTCCTTCCAGCTTCTGCTTGCCTCTCTGAAACGACGCCGTTTTACCCCCCTAAACCTAGGTATTTAACCCCCTTTTCTCTCTTTCTCTCCTCACTTTCATTCCTCACTTTCTCTCTCTAGCGGCGGCACCCTCTCCCTTCTCTCTAAAAATCTTTTTCTTCTCCCTTCGCCGGCGCCGGCACCCTCCCCTCTTTTCTCGGTTTTCTTTCTCTCTTCTCTCTCTCCCGGCGGATCTCTTCGCCTTCCGTCGGCCGAACCCTCTCTTTCGTCGGCCTCTCTCTCTTCTCTCTCAACGCCGGTTGAACATCTACGGATCCATTCCCTCTCTTCCGTCTGCCGGCTTCCTCTTCTCAGATCCCCTCCTTTTTTTGTTGTTTTCGTTTTTGTTTCTTTCTTTTGTGTTTTTTTTTTTGTGTGGCTAACTGCTGGCTGTTTTTTGGATTTTTCGTCTCCTCCCGTTTCTTTACAGGTTGCAGGTGGATTTAAAGAGCCGGGTTGTCCAAAAAATTGGACAACCCGGTGAAGGGGTTCTAGCACCCCTGGAGTTGGTGGCCGAACCCCCCATCCCGCGTAGTGGGTGGGGGATGGGATGGCGAAGGGATGGCTGGGCGTACGCCCAGCCATCCCCAATTTTTTTTTTATTTTTTTTATTATTTTTTTATAAATATTTATTATTTATTTTATTTAATTTAATTTGATTTGTTTTAGTTAGGTGTCTACAGTTGCCCCTCTTTGTACATTCTTGAGAATCAAGGATAGTGTAAAGACGTAGACACCACATTTGGCTTATCTCGAAGCCAGTTGGTTTAATCAAATTGATCTAGAATCGACTTATCTCAAAATAAGTTCGATTTTAAACAAAAATGAAATTTCTAGACTTGATCCGGGCTTGACCTATGTTAGGACAAATTCAATTAAAATTCTTAGACTTAATCTAGGCTCGATCTATCTCACAACAGGTTCGATCTAAAAATTGAAATTCCTAGACTTAATCTAGGCTCGACCTATCTCACAACAGGTTCGATTTAAACAAAATTAAAATTCCTAGACTTAATCTGGGCTCGACCTATCTCACAACAGGTTCGATCTAAAAAATTAAAATTCCTAGACTTAATCTAGGTTCGACCTATCTCACAACAGGTTCGATTTAAAAGTTGAAATTCCTAAACTTAATCTAGGCTCGACCTATCTCACAACAGGTTCGATTCAAAGAAAAATTAAAATTCCTAGACTTAATCTAGGCTCGATCTATCTCACAACAGGTTCGATCTAAAAATTGGAATTCCTAGACTTAATCTAGGCTCGACCTATCTCACAACAGGTTCGATTTAAACAAAATTAAAATTCCTAGACTTAATCTGGGCTCGACCTATCTCACAATAGGTTCGATCTAAAAAATTAAAATTCCTAGACTTAATCTAGGTTCGACCTATCTCACAACAGGTTCGATTTAAAAGTTGAAATTCCTAAACTTAATCTAGGCTCGACCTATCTTACAACAGGTTCGATTCAAAGAAATATTAAAATTCCTAGACTTAATCTAGGCTCGACCTATCTCACAACAGGTTTGATTTAAACAATTGAAGTTCCTAGACTTAATCTAGGCTCGACCTATCTCACAACAGGTTCGATTTAAACAAAATTAAAATTCCTAGACTTAATCTAAGCTCGACCTATCTCACAACAGGTTCGATTTAAAAATTGAAATTCCTTTAATGCTAACTTAATTGGAATAACATGAAATGAAAAGACTCAAATCCTTCCCTCTTTGTTTTACAATCTCAACCCTTTAGGTCGAGTGACTTTCTACCTTCGATGCTTGGGACATGAATTAATTTTGATTCTTGTCGAGTGCGTGGCTAGGCATGTATGCATGATTGACATGATTGAATGCTTTTCATGTTTACGATTCATTAAGGTTCCAAGACCTTCCTCTTGCTTCATCCGATTTTTCACTACAACTTTCGATCTTCTTTGCCTGTTTTCTTTCCTTCTGTAGAATTCAGGTAACTCCAAATTTTCCCTTAAGTACCCTCTCTCTTGACATCTGGCTTTGCCTTTGGTTCAGGGCTCTGCCATTCCTTTTTTCATCATTAAGTCTTTTACTGAACAATGAGTGTAACTTCTTGCTTAATTAGTTTATCTCTTTTACCAATCATCATTCATTTCTATGACAATCACTATGTGAATCATGGGATGGTAAATAACGAAAGAGTTGAAATAAAGAGGCGAAGAAAAACTTCATATATGAGGAATCAAATAGTTCAAGGCAAACAGAATTTACAGGGCAGACATTAAATCTTTTAAATAATGAACACCCAGACCACTAAGAGAAAACAATCTGATATTCGACTTCAAGAATGGTCCTTGATTGATGCTTTGAGCAAATCTGTAGGTTGCAGATTCCTTAACTTCCCCTACTTTGTGAAATTGTGGAGCTCCATCCATGGTGTACTTCTACCTCAATCTTTAGGCTGACATCCCCAAATTCCATTCTATCTTCCTGTTTTTCGGCCTCAAGCCGCCCTTTTTCGGGTTTTCGACATGAGCCTCCTCCCTTAGGTACGAGCTGCCCTTTTTCGGGTTTTCAGCACGAACCCCCCCCTTTTAGGTACGAGCCGCCCTTTTCGGGTTTTCAGCACAAACCCCTTTCGTTTTTTTTTTTTTTTTTTTTTTAAGCATAGTACTTCTTCACCGCATCCGCATTTATTGGATTAGGTAGATCTCCCCCATCCATGTCAGCCAAAATCAAAGCTCCTCCTGAAAAAGCCTTCCTTACCACGTATGGCCCTTCTCAATTCGGCATCCATTTTCCCCGAAAATCAGTTTGATTAGGGAGTATTCTCTTGAGAACCAACTCTCCTTCTCGGAACTGCCTGGGATGAACTTTTTTCTCGTATGCTCGCATCATCCTTCGTTGGTACATCTGACCATGACAAAGAGCCGCCAGCCTTTTCTCCTCAATCAGATTCAACTGTTCGTAGCGGGAGCGGACCCACTCAGCATCTTCCAATTTCGTTTCCATCAACACCCTCAATGATGGGATTTCTACTTCAACAGGTAGAACTGCTTCTGCACCGTATACTAATGAGTACGGAGTTGCCCCGGTGGAGGTACGCACAGAAGTTCGATATGCATGTAAGGCAAAAGGAAGTTTCTCATGCCAGTCTTTATAAGCTTCAGTCATCTTTTCGACAATCTTTTTTATATTTTTGTTGGCTGCCTCTACCGCTCCGTTCATCTTCGGACGGTAAGTTGTCGAGTTATGATGCTTGATCTTGAATTTAGCGCAAACATCCTTCACCATCGCACCATTCAAATTACTTGCGTTATCCGTTATGATCCTTTCTGGAAGCCCATATCGACATATGATCTCCTTTTGGATGAACCTGCACACCACTTTTTGTGTCACATTGGCATAGGAAGCTGCTTCTACCCATTTTGTGAAATAATCAATGGCCACCAATATGAATCGATGTCCGTTAGAGGCTTTTGGCGTAATAAGTCCAATTACGTCCATTCCCCACATTGAAAATGTCCAAGGTGCCGTGAAAACTTGCAATGGGGCTGGTGGAGCATGGATTCTATCAGCGTAAACTTGACACTTGTGGCATTTTCGAGCAAAGTTTATGCAGTCTGATTCCAATGTCAACCAATAATAACCAGCTCTCATAATTTGTCTAGCCAACATATGTCCATTAGCATGAGCTCCACAAGTTCCTTCATGGACTTCTTTCATTATTTTGTTGGCCTCCGCAACATCCACACATCTCAAGAGTACTTGATCTCGACTCCTTTTGTAGAGCACTTCTCCGCTAAGGAAGAAACCCATTGCTAATCTTCGAAGAGTTCGCTTGTCATTATCCGTGACATTCTCAGGATATGCCTGGTGCTTGATGTATTGCATGATATCATGATACCACGGCTTACCATCAACCTCTTCTTCAACATTCAAGTAGTGTGCAGAGACTTCACGAACTTCTAAATCAAAAGGGCGTACATCGGCCGCCTCTTTTATTTTGAACATTGCTGCGAGGGTGGCCAAAGCATCAGCAATCTGATTCTCTTCTCGAGGCAAATGGTTGAAGCTGATTTCTTTGAATTGTTTGCTTAATTCTGTAACCAGCTTTTTATATGGAACTAGTTTAGGATCTCTAGTTTCCCATTCACCTTTCATTTGACATATCACTAAAGCCGAATCTCCGTAAACATCTATCGCATCAGCCTTCATAGCAATTGCTGCTTGTAATCCCAGTACCAACGCCTCATACTCCGCCATATTGTTAGTACAAATGAAATTCAATCTAGCCGTGGCTGGATAGTACTTCCCATTTGGAGAAATCAACACTGCCCCAATTCCATGCCCCAAAGCATTGGATGCCCCATCAAAATACACCTTCCATGGATTAAGTTCATTGGGACCAACTTTTTCTACATGCAAGACGGCCATCAAATCTTCATCTGGGAAATCGAAACTTACAGATTCATAATCTTCATTAGCTCGATCTGCAAGGAAATCGACGATGGCGCTCCCTTTGATTGATTTTTGGGACACATACACAATGTCATACTCAGACAATAGTACTTGCCATCGAGCTATTCTTCCGGACAGGCAGGGTTTTTCAAAAATATACTTGATGGGATCTAATTTCGCCACCAACCATGTTGTGTGATACAACATATACTGCCGGAGCCTCTGAGCGGTCCATGCTAGTGCACAACACATCTTTTCAAGCGCAGAATATTTGGACTCATACTCCATGAATTTCTTGCTCAAGTAATATACGGCTCGTTCTTTCTTCCCAGTTTCATCATGTTGTCCCAATACACATCCCATAGAATTCTTGTTCACAGTCAAATACAGAATGAGAGGTTTTCCGACCGTCGGTGGCATCAACACCGGTGGATTTGTGAGATATTCTTTGATTTTATCAAAGGCTATTTGACATTCTTCATTCCACTCTCCTGGGTCTCGTTTCCGAAGCAGCTTGAAGATTGGATCACATTTGCAGGTGAGTTGGGATATAAATCGAGCAATATAATTCAGCCTCCCTAAAAATCCTCTCACTTCTTTTTGTGTTTTAGGAGGTGGTAGCTCTTGAATAGCTCGTATTTTATCCGGGTCCACTTCGATTCCTTTTTCACTGACTATGAACCCCAACAATTTCCCAGAGGTTACACCGAAAGTGCATTTTGCAGGATTCAACTTGAGCTGGAACTTTCGCAATCTCTCGAACAGTTTCTTGAGATTGACAGTATGATCCCTTTCTGTATGAAATTTTGCAATCATGTCATCCACGTATACCTCTATCTCTTTATGCATCATATCGTGGAACAAAGCTACCACTGCCCTTTGGTAAGTGGCGCCTGCATTCTTCAATCCAAATGGCATTACTTTGTAACAAAACGTTCCCCACATGGTCACGAACGTTGTTTTTTCCATATCTTCGGGTGCCATCTTAATCTGATTGTAACCAGAAAAGCCATCCATGAATGAGAACAAAGCATGTTTTGCCGTGTTGTCCACAAGAGTATCAATATGCGGCAAAGGGAAGTTATCCTTCGGAATCGCTCTGTTCAAATCCCTATAATCGACGCACATTCGAACTTTTCCATCCTTCTTAGGAACTGGAACTATATTAGCTACCCATTCAGGGTACTTAGCCACCTCTAAAAATCCAGCATCGAATTGCCTTTTTTACTTCCTCTTTAATCTTCAGCAACATCTCTGGCTTCATCCTTCTTAACTTCTGTTTAATAGGCTTGCAATCTGGTTCCAAAGGTAACTTGTGAACAACCATGTCGGTATTAAGACCTGGCATGTCCTGATATGACCAAGCAAACACGTCCACATATTCACGGAGCAATTCTTCCAGCTTCTGTCGTTCATCGGATGACAGCGAGGTGCCAATCTTAACCTCTTTCTTCTCTTCCCCATTTCCGAGGTTAATCATTTCTGTGATTTCCTGATGAGGTAAAATCTCCTTCTCTTCTTGTTCCAACATTCTAGACAAATCAGGGGGTAAGCTGTAGTCATCCACCTCCTCTTCATTTTTCAATTCATCAATGTTCGAAATTATCTCAAAATCGATATTCAAATCGTTGTCTAGATTGTCTTCGTGTTCATTATTTAAAGACCTGCAAACAGGTAAAGTTGGACGGGTGTATGGGCAAGTATTTATTGGCTAAAAGAATAGATGAAAGGAAATATGCAAAAAGATTGATGAATTATGAAACACATTATGCATTGTCATTTATTCAAATGATGAAGGTAACAGAAAGCCCTACTTAAACAGGAAATTAATCTTAACACCCTTGGGCATAGGCATTTAGATAAAATTGTTCATTACATTTTGGAAGACTTAAAGATGATGGGCAGTTCCGTGGCTGTCCAATTACTTAGCTCCTCTCCTAGCAGTACTGGATACACCACAGGGATCTTCTCATCAGGTTCTTCATCTCTGATCATATGGATTGATAGCTCATCAAATATTCGTAGAACCTGATTGACCTTTGGTGGTGCTTCGGGATGAATAAAACCTGCAGAGCGAAAAGTCTCATATAGGTGTGGGATTGTCCGTTCCCCGAATTCTTCTTTCTTTCCCTCAAGTTGAGCCATCCTTTTAATCTTCTTTTGAGCTGTCAGCTTCCTTCTCTCTTCTTTGGTAGGCTTGTACCCCAAACCAAACCTTTCTTCGTTCTTCATTGGTGTCAGAGGACGGTTAATACCTTGTAGATTCTTCCCTAACCCCAAACCAGCACGGCATCCTTTACCCACAGTTTGCTTAACTCCCATTTTAGTGGCTACTGACAAACGAGGGGTCGGTATCACTTTCTTTTCCCCCACATAAGTAGCATTAACGAATTCAAAAGATCTGAAAGAGCATTCTGGGACTTCTTCTGTTGCCTCTACATAGGGAGCAGATGATGGTTGAATGGCCAGTATATCTTCCTCCGCACATACACTTATCAGTTAGCCTTCAGCTATGAATTTAACTTTTTGATGAAGGGAAGATGGTACGGCTCCAGCCATATGAATCCATGGACGCCCTAACAAGCAATTGTAGGACGGGGCGATGTCCATGACTTGAAATTAGACCTCAAAAATGCAAGGGCCAATTTTTATCGGTAGTTCAATGTCCCCTACCACCTCCCTTGTGGTTCCGTCGAAAGCCCTTACAACCATACGGCTGGTTCTCATATATGACACATCTACTGGCAACTTGGTTAAAGTAGAGCGAGGCATGACATTTAAAACTGAACCATTATCGACCAAAACCCTAGGTACAGCATGGTCCTTGCATTTGATGGTAATGTGCAGCGCTTTGTTACTTCCTCGACCACCCGATGGTATTTCTTCATCATTAAAGGCAATGAAGTTCCCCACTATAATGTTCCCCACGATGTGGTCTAACTTTTCCACTGATATATCTTGTGCCACATAAGCTTGGTTCAAGACTTTGAGCAGTGCGTTCCTGTGTGCTTCCGAATTCAACAGTAAAGACAACAACGAAATACGAGCGGGCATCTTGGTTAATTGTTCTACCACGCTGTATTCACTGTGTTTGATAAACTTGAGAAATTCACCCGTTTTTTTCTCGGTGACAGGATTTTTGACCTCATTGTTCGGGGCAACTACGGATTCGTCAACTTGGTCCTTGGAAAAGGTGTCTGCTTCCTTTAGGCCTTCCTCTCCCTGTGCTGGTTTCCCTTTTCCAACTCTTTCTGCTACCTCAGGGGAATAACATCGTCCGCTTCGCGTTATACCCCCCACACCGGTTAGGTCTTCAAAAGATGCTTGGGGGGCGGATGAAGCTATGCCTAAAATATTACACTCATAATTCCATGGGACAGCCTTATCGCTCTTGTAAGGGAATGGGCTGGGGACTTCGATGGTGATACCATTTCCGATCATAGTTGGGGAAGTATCATTCATCGGGCTTCTGTTTTCTTCATAGAAGATGGTGAGAGGTTTAGGTTTGTTTGCCTCGAATGAACTTGATGCCACTTCAGCTGGGGTGTCTCCACTTATGGTTCCGACCAAATTCTCTTCAGCTCCTTCATAAAACTCAATTATCGATGAATCCATCAATTCTTGCAACTTACGACGAAAGCCATCGCAATTTTGAATGGAATGCCCAATTGCCCCCATATGAAATTTGCAAGAACAAGCGAGATCATGCCCCACTTCCTTTGTGTCGATAGGTTCTGGGGTGATGGCATTTATCTTGGACAACACCTCAAACACTTTATCCATCGGCGTTTGAATCTCATCAATACTCTTTTTCACCCTTCGAATCATCCCTTCGTGTATGGCATTCACAGTCGGTCTTCCATGATTAGGTAACGGGTTCCCATCAACACCCGAACTGTCTTTTTTGGCAAAATTTAAAAGTCCTGCCTTAATGAGCGCTTGAACTTTATGTTTTAAAGCAGTACAATTCTCGGTTGAGTGCCCTTGAATTCCAAAATGGTAATCACAATGGGCATTCGGGTCATACCATTTCGGGAAGGGTGGTCGGAGTGGTTCTAAAGGTGTTCGAGCAAGGAGTCGATTTTCTATGAGTTGTGGTAGCAATGTAGTGTAAGGGACTGGAATAGGATCAAACTTTGGTCTTTCTGGGGTAGTTTTAGGTCCTCTTTGACCATGGCCAGGATTATTGGTTGAAGTTACCGATCTTGGTGGTGGAGTTTGTGGAAGGACATTGGTTTGAAATGTTGGTTGCGGGACGGGTTGGTACACATATGGATTTTGTGTGATGTTGCCTATGTGCGGATAGAAGGGTTGGTATGGAGGGTACGGGTAATATGGGTTAAAGTTGTGGGCTTGTTGGCTGTCGTGAGCGACTGCTTGCACATCCCCTTCTTTCTTCTTGGGCGTACTCCCTTTCTTTGAGCTGACAACTTCATGCCCTTCAATTTTTCAGCTTTTGATAGCTCCTTCTATTATTTCTCCCGATAAGACCAAATCTGCAAAGTTTTTCGTGGCATTGCCGATCAAGCGCTCATAGAATGGAGCTCGGAGGGTATTTATGAACAAAACAGTCATCTCCTTATCAGTGAGAGGTGGCTGAACTTGCGCTGCTGTATCTCTCCACTTTTGGGCATATTCCTTGAAGTTCTCGCTTTGCTTCTTCTCCATAGTTTGTAATGACAACCGATCAGGGGCTAATTCAGCCACATGCTTGTACTGAGCTATGAAGGCTCTTGCTAAGTCTTTCCAAGTCTTGATACGGTTTCGATCTAGCTGTACGTACCACCGAGCAGCTGACCCAGTCAAGTTGTCTTGGAAAAAATGGATCAGTAACTTATCATCGTGAGACTGTGCAGCCATCTTCCGACAGTACATGGTGATATGTGCCATGGGACATTTTGTTCCGTCATATTTTTCAAATTCTGAAACCTTGAACTTGGCAGGGATCAATACATCCGGCACTAAGCATAGCTCAGTTGCGTCCATGGTACCAAACCTATCAACTCCTTCGATAGCACGCAGACGCTCTTCCAACAGATCGTACTTCTTCTGATCTTTTTCATTTTCCCCCGTTTGTGACGAGTCCTTTCTCAGTTTCTCTTGCTCTTTTGGATCGTCTAAGTCTGGAACATTTATTGGTGCTGCAGGATTTATCCCAAGGTATGGCCCAAATTGCCCCTGAGTCGGTTGATGACCTAGCGGGGGTGGTGCATTGTAATAGATGGATGGCATCACTTGAGGGTGGACCCTTTGAGAGGTTTGGGCATGTGGTGGAGTGAACCCTGGGGGATAGGGTGGATCTTCCCTTTGGTTTCCACTGTCTTGTGCTGGTGGGTTTTCTGATGGAGCTGGCTCTTCGATCGCTCTTTTTCCTTTACTAAGACTCATCATCAATTCCATCATCTTTGCTAACTGTTCTCTCATTTCTTCCTGAGCTCTTTCCATTCTGTCCATTCGTTCTCTTTGTTCTTCTTCCATGATCCTTGCTCGCTGACGCGTATTATGAACACGTTGGTCACTTGGCTTAGGTGGTCGAGCTATTTTGGAACCTTATTATTGATCATAAACATGAATTAGATGCGTATTTGATGCATGAATGAAACCATTATCTTTATTTTTAGATGCAAATACTCATTGTCATGAGATGATGATTTATGCATGTATGAATGATTATGTACTAAAAGTATTCGTCACATGACACCCAACAACAAAGTCATCCATTGCATAAGATATTTGTCTTTGATTACAAATCATAAGCCATATAGAAATATTCGCCAATCTTATTATAATGGCTATACACCTCATCTAAATGCTTGATCAACTGTTGCTCTTGTCTTCCAACTGGAAAGATCTGGCTTCTTAACATGTCCGTCTTCCAAGCCATGCTTCTTGCCTTGTAAGCCACCTCCCTCATTTGCCAAACCAAGTAATCCATCTGGTCGTATTTCTCTGTATAAGCTTGTCTGTAAGATTCACCCCATTCTTGAATTCTGGTGCTCTGTTGCTTGAGGCATTCATATTCCTGTTGATAAGTCGTCATGACCCCTTCGAGCTCTTCGTACTCCTGTCTTAGTAATTGGATGGACTCTTGTTGGAATCGCACTTGTCTTCTTAACCCATCATTGTGCGTTTGAAGTTCATTGCCTCTATTTTCTTTCACCTGTATTTCCCTTTGAAGTTCACTGGTTGTGGCAGAAAACTTATCATTCAGGCTCTCATACTTCCCTTCCATTTTTCGGACTTTCTTTCTTTGCTCACTTACTTCTCTTTTCATTTTCTCACACTCTTTTTGGAGGTCTTCATACCGTTGCTTCCAACTGGCATTTTCAGCTTCGGACTTCTTTCGAGCCAACTCACTTTCGAGCAAAGCGTCTCGTGGTTCTAGATCAATTGGGCCACGTAGTGCATCTTCTTTCGGATCCTTAACTCGTTGGTCATGCCATATCTGATATCCAGTAGTCACTTCGTCGGTGTACCTCCCTTGATCCACTCGGCTGGTTTTCTTCCAAGCTTGCGCAATCTCTTCAATCCTTTTTAGAAAACCCGGCTCTCCATAAGCAAACTCCAAAGTATTAAGTCGGTGTGTCATCGGCACAAACTGCTCTGACCCAAATTGTCTTCTCACCATAATTGGGGCGTAATTGATGGCTCTCCATGGCCCCATTAACGGTACCCAAGGTTCATTTTCGCATTTGTACAAGACCGGGTGATAAGGCATCCACGGGGCTCTCCATGTTACTTCCACACTCATGAGTTCTCGAAGTCTAGAGATCCATTGTTCCTTAGTCCTATTTTCTGGCCATTCACTCTCACAAAATTCTCTAATAGGGGCGGTTTGCGGATGAAATGGCTTTCTGAACTTATCGACCTTGCATTCAAAGTGGCTCACTATCCAGATGGAAAGAAGCTGTGCACATCCCACGAATCGTCCCTCACCTTTTCTTCAACAGTGATTCAGTGATCTGAGAGTTTCTGCTAGAATAGAGGGCGAAGGATTGGCCTTGTTGATGACTTGCTCGAAGAAGTCTATAATTCCGACTTCTATATGCCCCAAAACTTTGGGGAAGATCACTAACCCATAAATTCCCAAGGCCATCACAAGCTGTCCTTGCTCGGTGTCCCGTTGCTTCATGATATAACTACGTAGAAAACTCCACGGAATACATTCATTGTCCCCTTTTTTCCTTAGGTTCTGATCAACTTCCGCCGAAGTAATACCCATCATCTTGGCTAACTTTCGCCTGTGTCCGGTCTTCTGTCCTCTCCAATATATCTTGTCCGGATTATCGAGATCGATTTGCAGGAGAGCCGAGTATTCTTCGATCGTGGGGACCATATCCACCTTATTGAACACGAAGCATCTGTACGACGGATCCCAAAATTGCACAATGGCCTTCAACAACTGTTCATCTATCTGGACCTTAAGGAGTCGAGCAATGTGACCATATTTCCTTTCGAAATTTGCCCGAGCGGTAGCCCCCCACTTATCCCATATGTTGAGCAAATCGGTGAAGTCGTTCTGTTTGAGATCAAGGTGGACCCTAGCAGGTAATGATGAGAAGTGATCCTTTGACAAACAATCTCCTTCACTTTGTTGGGTACTCGCCATATGTTGAGTCACTTGATAAATTCCATCGTAACTTGAGGATGGCCATGATGACTCCATGTATGCAACTGGATCTACTCTGTTAATGATTGTCAGGTGACAAATACTTTTCCTATTATGATGCAAATATGCATATGACAAAAAATTCAAGTTAGCACTATAAACAAAAATTCCAAAAGATGAATGAAAGTAATTAGTAACCTGATACCTTTATTATTCGCGGAGAAGAATTTAGAACAAGGGGATTATGACAATTCCTTCATGTGTACCTAGTCAAAAGGTTTATTCTCACGAGTGAAGCTCTACCTAAGCAAAGGTGACTCTCGGTACTCTACATGCTGAGTTTGGGTTGAAAATGGAGCTAAAGGTTCCCAAATCGCTCCTCACTGTCGTCCACACGGACTAGTAAGGCACCCCAGTCCTCACCCATTACAGGCTTCAAACGGACTAGGTTCGATTTGAGTGGGAGTCTTCACTAGCCCGTGCGGAGGTTATCACCTCACGAGAGCGTAGCTACTTAACTCCCTCCTAATTAAGGACAAAGCTCGGGTGGAAGGCTTATGCATGAATGCAAGATGTGTAGTGTGTGAGAAGGAATATACCGTCCTTGGACCAATGATTTCACATTCCCCTTATCCTAAATTTCCCACCATTATTAAAAATAGTGAAGTAATAATAAAAGAATACATTAAACAAAAATATGCAAAATTGACGCTAGGGAAAACAGCAAATTATTTAAGGCTTTAAGATAACTTATGATTAATTAATGGCTTGACTCTCGAGGTCCCCAGCGGAGTCGCCATCTGTCGTGACGTGCGGGTCCGGGAACCCGACCGCCAGACGCGGGCGAAAATTAAAATCGTGTGGTGTGGGAGTCGCCACCAATCTTTTTTATCTAGGTGTGATTGGTCACCTATTAACCCGATTCTTAATCGACGAAGTCCTAAATTAATTTTAGGTCCGTCGAAAGAACGAAAACTGGTCCACGTTTTTTAAAGATGGGTTCGGGAGTGCGGTTACGCACGGAGAAGGGTTAGCACCTCCGTGACGCCCGTTCTACGAACGGTACCATTTAATCTTAAGTTATCTTAATATAGCCTTTTCTTAGTTTAATCCCTATTTTATTAATTAAATTTTATTGAATTGCCAGACTGAGTTTTTCACTTGGTCTTACGTATGCATATGATGCAAGCGTAGAATGATGTCGTGACTTGTTTATTTTAAATGATGGAGTCGGTAATCTTTTATCGAAAAATTATTCGAAGACCATCCCAATACTTTGGTGAAGTCTCGAAATTTTCCTCACCTAGAGATATCCCCGGAAGAACTCGTCTCTACGAGCTCCTCGGGGAAATCCCATCATCGGGATTCCTGCACCATATGCAAAATAAGAGTGGCGTGCAATGACAGAATAAAATGATGGTATCTACATGCACGCGTTTATTGATTATTTAAAAATTTCGATTATTTGTTATTTATTATTTATTTATTTATACTTTATTTTCTAGTTGTCTATTTAAATCCATATTTGTTGTTGGCCAATTTTTACTTGGTTACAAAGCTTATCTAATAATTAATTAATTAATTTTTAAACGATTGGATTATTTAGTAATATTTATTTAAATTAACAAAATTTTCCATATATATTGTTTTCTAACAATGATTATTTGGCTTAATGGGTTTTGGAGTTTAGAGTTCGGATTTATCCCGACGTTTCGGTGAAAATCCGTCTCTGACTTCGTACCCGAAAACATCTACCAGAAAGAGGCAACTCTTTGCCCCTTTTTGGTGGTAATACTAAAATATTTATTCCAATTATATTATTTATTATATTTATTTATTTATTTTTCATTTTATTATTATCATTATTTTTTATATTTTTATATTTTTATATATTTTTTTTATTAAAAAAAATATAATATAATATATATATTTGCATCATGAATTATTATTATTATTTTTATTTATTATTTTTTTTCAAGCCTCCAAATATATTTATAACATTAACATTTTTTATTATTTGTCATTGTTATTATTTACATATATATTTTAATTTTATGATTTTTTTATTTTTATTTTTTTTATTTTTAATATTAAGTATAAATATTTCTTTCCTAAAATAAAATAAAATAAAATAAAATATATATTTTTATTAAAATGGGCTAGACCCAACGCCAAGAAGCCCAAGCAAGACAAAACAAACAAAAAAGGAAAAAGGGTTATACCTTGTTGGGCTGCGATTGGCCCAACTCGGCGGTCCGTGGGAGCCCAAGTCTAACACCCCGGCCTGTTTCTGGAAGCCCACAAGGTAAGATCCAAAACGCACCGTTTTGATGCCTGCAAAGCCTCTCAAAACGACGTCGTTTGGCCTGGTCCTTCCAGCTTCTGCTTGCCTCTCTGAAACGACGCCGTTTTACCCCCCTAAACCTAGGTATTTAACCCCCTTTTCTCTCTTTCTCTCCTCACTTTCATTCCTCACTTTCTCTCTCTAGCGGCGGCACCCTCTCCCTTCTCTCTAAAAATCTTTTTCTTCTCCCTTCGTCGGCGCCGGCACCCTCCCCTCTTTTCTCGGTTTTCTTTCTCTCTTCTCTCTCTCCCGGCGGATCTCTTCGCCTTCCGTCGGCCGAACCCTCTCTTTCGTCGGCCTCTCTCTCTTCTCTCTCAACGCCGGTTGAACATCTACGGATCCATTCCCTCTCTTCCGTCCGTCGGTTTCCTCTTCTCAGATCCCCTCCTTTTTTTGTTGTTTTCGTTTTTGTTTCTTTCTTTTGTGTTTTTTTTTTGTGTGGCTAACTGCTGGCTGTTTTTTGGATTTTTCGTCTCCTCCCGTTTCTTTGCAGGTTGCAGGTGGATTTAAAGAGCCGGGTTGTCCAAAAAATTGGACAACCCGGCGAGGGGGTTCTGGCACCCCTGGAGTTGGTGGCCAAAACCCCCCATCCCGCGTAGTGGGTGGGGGATGGGATGGCGAAGGGATGGCTAAGGGATGGCTGGGCGTACGCCCAGCCATCCCCAATTTTTTTTTTTTTTTTTTTTTTATAATTATTTATTATTTATTTTATTTAATTTAATTTGATTTGTTTTAGTTAGGTGTCTACACAAATCATTATTACATAATACCTCTTATGATTCCAAAATAAAAATATAGTACTGGGGCAAAACAAGAGCAGGTACCTACTCATTACCTGGATGTGTAACTTGCCCTTCTTTTAAGAAGTACATGCAGTTTGAAAGTAAACAAAGATATTTACCAATAAACTTCAAGGAGTCAAATCCAATAAGAACTTAGTTGTTAGCATTATGTCAATGGGCATTCAAACCTGGCATCTGATGGTATTGAAAGTAAACAAAGATATTTACCAATAAACTTCAAGGAGTCAAATCCAAGAAGAACTTAGTTGTTAGCATTATGTCAAATTCAATTTTACGTAGTTTCAAATGATGCTGTCTTTCTTTCACGAGGCAAAAGTTAGTGCGTGATAACTAAGTTACACTTCTTTCTGACAACCATATTGACAAGTAGGAAGCAAACTGTACGCATTTTTATATAATTGGTTTTGACTTTTTCAATATACATTTTTAGTTTTGTTGCTGAGAAAACAAAATATTTTTGTTTTGTTTTTTACAAGGTTTATTTGGTTTTTTCCATAAAACTATAGTTCTTTTTTTTTTTTTTTTGAGGGGGGGAGGGGTATATAACTATAGTTCTATCAGTTAAAATTTTAGAAATGATGAAATTACAATTAAATTTCTTTGTGGGGGGGACAATATGTACCAATTACTAAATCGATCATCCCATTTCATAAAATTTTATTATAGATATGATTTGAATAGCTTTAAATACAATAAGACAAGAACTTTTTTGCCAATAAACTCTAAACTAATTTATTATTTTTCAATATAAAATTAATTAAATAATAATAAATTATTACTATTTAATTATTTTTCTTAACTAGAATTCTTCCAGAAAACAAAACTTAACTTAATGTTTTTTGCGCCCCCCCCCCCACCCCCTCCTCTCTCACTTTTAAACCTGGCTTCATCCCTGCTCATAATGAAGATCCTTGCAGATCATTAATCCTGTTGCTGCTGCATACTAATTATGACCAAAAAATAGATAAGTGAAAGACTCATGATAAAGAGCACATAAAAGTTTACCCTCCAGATAAACCGAAATAAGCTTTTATCTGAGAGACACTTCAGCTGGTGTTCTTTCCTCTAGATTCTCTGATTGCTTGCTCCAAGAGAACACAAGCAGAAACATGTGCACCAGCTGACTGCCCCATTAAATAGATTCTACTCAAAAATAATCATAAAGGAGTCAATTGACATAATATGGAAATGGGAGAGGCGAGCACAAATAAAGGAATCTATCAGTCACCTGTTAGGATCACCTCCATATTCCCCAATGATATTGCAGACGAATGAGATCCCCTGAGATACATCTTTCACCATATCACTAATGGTTCCCTGGGGAAAGTTTCTACATAGAAATATCAAGTAAAGACAATCAGTGATAGAAGAAAACAGACAGACAGGCATCTTGAATATAATAATATTTTATGAAAATACGTGGGTCAGTTAATAACAGGTGAGGGAAATTGCATGGAGCATAGGGACAAAACCTTTCTTTGGGTAGGGCATTCCATAGAATGAAATTATAAGTACTTATTTTGACCCTTAAAATATTCACTAGCATGTAGCATCATAGACGAACATGAACACAGCGCCATGTCACAACATTAACCGAATTAATACCTGTAATCAACGCATGCTACTATGATATCTCTTTCTGCCAATTGTAGTCCTAGAAGGGAACCCCAAGCCTTGTACCTAAATCAGCAGAAAAGTACAGAGACTTAACATAAGGAAAAAAATGAAAGATGTTATACACTTCAAACATACATTTTTATGGTCAGCCAGAGACGAAAGTTGTCGTTAGTGTTAGACACTGTTTGATCATTCAAGTCCCGTAAGTGAGCAATTTTAGCCTGAAATTTTTTTTAGTTTTATAGATACCTCATATAACAGCATATCTGTTAGGATAGTCTTAAATTGTGATTTAATTAGGATTATTTAATTCTAATTAAATTAGTATACCTTATAAAATAGTCTTTAAATCTAGTTAGACTAGAATAACAATTCCTAATTCTATTAGGATAAGATTCCTAATTATATTAGGATAAGGTTATTGTATTTGGCACTATAAAAGGACCCTATGGGTTAAAGAATAATCATCACCTAGATTTAGAGAGAGTGATTTAGGTGTACGTGGGATAAGGGTTGTGAGTTTGAGACTGTTCTTTTAATCTTCTGATTTTTCTCTTAGTGAATTTTTCTCTGTTGCTGTGCCCGTGGATGTAGGTCATCAAAAACCGAACCACGTAAATTCTTGTGTTCTTGTGGGTGTGCTTGATTTTTTTCTTTCTTTATTCTATTGATTGGGTTAGATCTTGGGCAATTCTTTAGAGACAATTCCGCAATTTCCCAACAAACTGGTATTAGAGCTTCAAGGTCTTGTGTCAATCTGAATCTCGCTATGGCAACTTCGTCGACCAAGTATGAGATTGAAAAGTTTAATGCAAGAAACAATTTCAGCCTGTGGCGTGTTAAGATGCGCGCATTGCTAGTGCAACGAGGACTGTTGAAGGCACTGAAGGGAAAAGAGTATCTTCCTTCGAATTTATCTGATGGTGAGAAAGATGACCTTATGGAGAAAGCACATAGTGCTATTCTCCTAGCTTTATCTGATGAGGTGCTAAGAGAAGTCACGGATGAAGAATCTGCTGCTGCAGTGTGGCTTAAACTCGAAAGTATTTATATGACTAAATCCCTAACGAATCGGCTTTATATGAAGCAACGATTGTATACTCTCAAGATGAGTGAAGGTACGTCCGTTAATACCTACATTAATGAATTTAATAGAGTTATTCTTGATTTAAAGAATATCGATGTTAAAATTGAGGATGAAGACCTAGCCCTAATTCTTTTATGTTCTTTGCCTCCATCGTATGAAAACTTCGTGGATACTATATTATATGGTCGAGACACTCTCACTTTCGAGGATGTAAGAGCATCTTTAAATTCCAAGGAATTGAATAAGAAAGTTAGTGGTATCCAGAATGAAAATCAAGCAGAAAGTTTGGTTGTGAATAGAGGAAAAGATAGAGAAAAGGCTATAGACAGAAAAGGTAAATTTAAAGCAAAAGGGAAAACTTGCTAGAATTGTGGTCAAAAAGGGCATTTTTTTTAAGACTGTACCAAATTTAAGGATGATGAAAAGTTCAATAAGTCTGAGAATACTGCAAACGTGGTTGGAGATGACTTTGATACTTTTGAGGAAACTGATAATGTTCTTGCAATTATTAATGGTAACTTGATGGATACATGGATCTTGGATTCGGCTTGTTGCTTTCATATATGTCATAGGCGTGATTGGTTTACAACTTATCAATCTGTTGATATGGGCACTGTACAATTAGGAGATGATTTCTCTCTCTCAGTTGTTGGGATTGGCACAATTCGAATTAGGATGTTTGATGATATGGTAAGAACACTTGAGGTAAAATATGTCCCTAACATGAAAAAGAATTTAATATCCTTGAGTTTGTTAGATAAGAAGGGCTACAAATATAGTGGCCAAGATGGTGTCTTGAATGTATCTAAAGGAGCCTTAACTATCATGAATGGCAAGTTATCCGATGACCTTTATTGTCTAGTGGGAAACACGATCATTGAAACTGTTTCTGTGGTCTCATCTAATGATCCTGAAGATGATGTAACACATTTATGGCACATGAGATTGGGTCATATGAGCGAGAGAGGGATTAAAAAACTGTGTAAGCGTAGTTTGCTATGTGGTCAAAAGAGTGAAAAGCTAGATTTCTGTGAGCAACATATAGTGAAATTTAACACTACAACTCATCGAACCAATAGTGCAGTAAACTACATCCATTCAGATTTGTGGGGTCCTTCTTCGGTGGCATCAAAAGGTGGATCATTATACATGTGGATCTTTATTGATGATTTTTCAAGAAAGGTGTGGACGTATCTTCTGAAGGCTATGAGTGAAGTGTTAACCACCTTTTTGCATTGGAAGGTATTGATCCAGAAGCAGACTAAGAAAATGATTGAGAGCTTTCGAACAAATAAAGGTTTGGAATTTTGCAAAGGTGAGTTTGGTCTATTCTACAAGAATGAGAAAATCATTAAACATTGCACTATCGTCAAAACACCACATCAAAACGGTACTGTAGAATGGATGAAGAAAACACTTTTAGAGAGAGCAAAATACGTGTTCTCAAATGTTTGCCTAACCAAAGTATTCTGGACAGAAATTATCAACATGGCTTGCTACCTGGTAAATCGGTTTCCATCAACTGCAATTGAATTTAAGACTCCCAAGGAAGTTTGGTCTGGTAAGCCCACTGATTACTCTATATTGAGAGTATTTGGTTGTCCTGTTCATGTTCATGTGAGTGATGGTAAACTTGAGTTGAGGGCGACATAGTGCATATTCCTAGGCTATGCATATGGGGTGAAGGGTTATCGGTTGTGGTGTACTGATTGTAAGTTTCCCAAGTTTATGGTGAGTCGGGATGTTACCTTTGACAAGTCTGCATTACTTTGTGGGATAAAGTCTAGAATTGCAAACACATCAGACCAAGAAGTTGGCAAGCAGGTGGAGCTTGAAATCAATGCTCTTGTGACAATGCGGGATGATAATGAAATCCAGAAAGAATTGCAAGAAGTACAAGAATTGGTATCTCAACGAAGCATTATTTGTATTGATGGTGATTCTTATTCTTATGTTTTATTTGTGGAAGTAAAGATTGATGAGCCTTACTTTTATCATGAAGAAATTACATATGCCGAGTCTTCTAAGAAGATTGAGTCTCTACACTAGGATCAAACATGGGAGCTTGTGAAAACACCTAAAGTTACTATTGAAGTTGGCTTAGTGTGTGAAGGAGGTGCAAACATTAGTCGTAATGTGGTTGGCTTCTCCAAATCAGATTTTGCTGGTGATCTAGATAGTAAAAGATCTCGAATGGGGTATGTGTTCACTCTCTCAAGGTCTGCAATCAGTTGGAAAGTAATAGCTGCTTTGTTTACAACTGAAGTTGAATATATGACTGTGACCGAGACTGTGAAGGAGGCCTTATGGCTTCGAGACTTGGTTAGTGATCTTTATTTTGGACAAGAATCTAGATGTGAGATTGTAGTAAAGAAAATAGCTATAGATGAAAATTCGGTAGATATGCTAACTAAGTCAGTTTCTGGGATAAAGTTCAAGCATTGCTTGGACTTGATTGGTGTTCGTAGTGCTTGAGGCCCATTGGGGCAATGGCGGTGTCGACAGAGATTGGTTCGTAAGGTGGAGCTTGGTGAATTCAAGCCTAAGGTGGAGATTTGTTAGGATAGTCTTGAATTGTGATTTAATTAGGATTGTTTAATTCTAATTAAATTAGTATACCTTATAAAATAGTCTTTAAATCTAGTTAGACTATAATAACAATTCCTAATTCTATTAGGATAAGATTCCTAATTATATTAGGATAAGGTTATTGTATTTGGCACTATAAAAGGACCCTATGGGTTAAAGAATAATCATCACCTAGATTTAGAGAGAGTGATTTAGGTGTACGTGGGATAAGGGTTGTGAGTTTGAGACTGTTCTTGTAATCTTCTGATCTTTCTATTAATGAATTTTTCTCTGTTGCTGTGCCGTGGACGTAGGTCATCAAAAGACCGAACCACGTAAATTCTTGTGTTCTTGTGGGTGTACTTGATTTCTTTCTTTCTTTATTCTATTGATTGGGTTAGATCTTGGGCAATTCTTTAGAGACAATTCCGCAATTTCCCAACAATATCTCAATCTATAATTATCTAATTCCTCAGCACAGACCACATGCACTGACAACTAAAAGAATTGACAAACTGATGCAGAACCACCTTATGAAATATTAGGGAAACCCTACGACTGTATTTTCTATTTCTTCTTTATGTTAGGATTTAATGGTGATAAGCTACAAAAGCTAGATTGAGTTTGTCGTAATGTGCGGGTCCGGGAACCCGATCTCCAAACGTGGGCGAAAATTAAAATCGGTTTAGGAGTCGCCACCAATCTTTTTTTATCTAGGTGTGATTGGTCACCTATTAACCCCGATTCTTGATCAACGAAGTCCTAAATTAATTTTAGATCCGTCGAAAGAACGAGAACTGATCCACGTTTTTAGAGATGGGTTCGGGAGTGCGGCTACGCGCGGAGAAGGGTTAGCACCTCCGTGGTGCCCGTTCCATGAACGGTACCATTTAATCTTAAGTTATCTTAATATAGCCTTCTCTTAGTTTAATCCCTACTTTATTAATTAAATTTTTATTAAATTGACAGACTGAGTTTTTTTATTTGGTTTTACGTATGCACATGATGCAAGCGTAAAATGATGTCATGACTTGTTTATTTTAAATGATTGAGTCGGTAATCTTTTATTGAAAAATTATTCGAAGACCATCCCAACGCTTTGGTGAAGTCTCGAAATTCTCCTCACCTAAAGATATCCCTGGAAGAACTCGTCTCTACGAGCTCCTCGGGAAAATCCCATCATCGAGATTTTCGTACCATTTGCAAAATAAATGTGGCGTGCAATGACAATATAAAATGATGAAATCTACATGACCGTATTTATTAATTAGTTGGTCGGTAATACTAACATGCTTAATAATTTCAGGTAATTTATTGAGTTATTCATATATTTATCATTTTTTTTCATATACTATTTTAAACAACAATTATTCGGACTAATGGGTATAGGAGTATAGAATTCGGATTCATCCCGACGCTTCGGTAAAAATTCGTTTCGAACTCCGCACTTAAGTGACCCACCCGAAAGAGACAACTCTTTGTCCCTTTTAAATGGTAATACTCAAATAATTGTTCCATTTATATTATTTATTATTATTATTATTATTATTATTATTTTATTGTTTGCAAGCCTCTAAATATATTTATAACATAAATATTTTTTATTCACTTATTATTGTTATTGTTGTTATTTATGTATGTATTTTTTTATTTTTTATTTTTTATTTTTTATTTTTTTATTTTTTATTTTTTTAAAAAAAGGGAGATAAACTAAATCTATTATATATTTTAAAAACATTCTATAGTTTTCTTTTTAATTTTTACCTAATAATTAAATAAATTGAATAAGCCCAAAATGACAAGCCCAAATAAGGAAGATAGATTACCTTTCTAGGCTTGGATTAGCCCAACTCGGTGGCCCGTAGGAGCCCAAGTCCACTACACCCGGTCTGCCTTTTGAAGCCCACAAGGCAGAACTCAAAACGCACCGTTTGGTGCTTGTGGAGTCGCTCAAAACGAGGCCGTTTGGCCTGGACCTTCCAACTTCTGCTATCCTACTGAAACGACACCGTTTTGCTCCCCTTCCTCTGGGTATAAAAACCCCTTTTTAGCTTTTTTTATTCATTTTCAAACTTCATTTTCTCTCTCTAATCGGCCACTCTCTACCTTCTCTCTAGAAACCCTTTCCTCTTTCCGCCAACGCCGGCGTACTACCCCTTTTGCTTCCCTCCGACCGGCGGCCCAGATGCTCCTATCTCTTTCTCTCGAAGCCCTTTTCCCTTCCGATCGACGGATCTGGCACCCCCTGCCTTGGTCGGTGGTGACCCAAATGGGTTTAGGCTTTCCCCTGCCGGTGGCCGGCGCTCCACAGATCCAACCTTCCTTCACAGCTCACTGATCTCTTTCACTCAAACCGGACCGAATCCCCCGTTGAAACCCTGATTGGATTTTTTGGCTCTCCCCCTTTTTTGATTTTTTATTATTATTTTTTGTGTGGCTAGGTAGCTTCTACTGGTGAATTTTTTTGATCTTCGATTTTTTGTTGTGATCCCCTTTTAGATCTTGCAGGTAGTCCTTAAAAAGCCGGGTTATCCAAAAATTTGGACAACCCGACGGTGGGGTTCTGGCACCAGGGAGTTGGTGGCCAAAACCCCATCATGCATGGTGGTTGGGGAAAGGATGGTTGGGCGTACGCTCAGCCATCCCCCTTTTTTTATATATATTTATATTATTTTATATTTTAACTTATTTTATTATAATTTAAATTAATTATTTATTTATTATTATTATAGGTGTCTACAGTTGTCCCTCTTTGTACATTCTTGAGAATCAAGGATAGTGCAAAGACGTAGACACCACATTTGGCTTATCTCGAAGCCAGTTGGTTTAATCAAATCGATCTAGACTCGACTTATCTCAAAATAAGTTCGATTTAAACAAAAATGAAATTTCTAGACTTGATCTGGGCTTGACCCATGTTAGAACAAATTCGAATAAAATTCCTGGACTTAATCTTGACTCGACCTATCTCACAACAGGTTCGATTTAAACAAAATTGAAATTCCTAGACTTAATCTAGGCTCGACCTATCTCACAACAGGTTCGATTTAAACAAAATTGAAATTCCTAAACTTAATCTAGGCTCGACCTATCTCACAACAGGTTCGATTTAAACAAAATTAAAATTCTTAGACTTTATCTAGGCTCGACCTATCTCACGACAGGTTCGATTTAAACAAAATTGAAATTTTTAAACTAAATTTAGGCTCGACCTATCTCATAACAAGTTTGATTTAAACGAAATTGAAATTCCTAGACTTAATCTAGGCTCGACCTATCTCACAACAGGTTCGATTTAAACAAAATTAAAATTCCTAGACTTAATCTAGGCTCGACCTATCTCACAACAGGTTCGATTTAAACAAAATTAAAATTCCTAGACTTAATCTAGGCTCGACCTATCTCACAACAGGTTCGATTTAAACAAAATTAACATTCATAGACTTAATCTAGGCACGACCTATCTCACAATAGGTTTAATTTAAACAAAATTGAAATTCATAGACTTAATCTAGGCTCGACCTATCTCACAATAGGTTCGATTTAAATTCTTTAATGCTAACTTAATTGGATTAACGTAAAATGAAAAAACTCAAATCTTTCCATCAAAGTTTTACAATCTCAACCCTTTAGGTCGAGTGACTTTCTACCTTCGACGCTTGGGACATGAATTAATTTTGATTCTTGTCGAGTTCATGGCTAGGCATGTATGCATGATTGACATGATGAAACGTTTTCATGTTTATGATTCATTAAGGTTCCAAGACCCTTCTCTTGCTTCATCCGATTTTTCACTGTAGCTTTCGATCTTCTTTGCCTATTTTCTTTCCTCCTGTAGAATTTAGGTAACTTCAGATTTTCCCTAAGTACCCTCTCTTTTGACATCTGACTTTGCCTTAGGTTCAGGGCTCTGCCATTCCTTTTTTTTCATCCTTAAGTCTTTTGCTGAACAATGAGAGTAATTTCTTGCTTAATTAGTTTATTTCTTTTACCAATTATCATTCATTTCTATGACAATCACTATGTGAATCATGGGATGGTAAATAACGAAAGACTTAAAATAAAGAGGCGAAGAAGAATTTCATATATGAGGAATCAAATAGTTCAAGGCAAACAGAATTTACAAGCAAACATTAGATCTTTAAGTAATGAACACTCAGACCACTAAGAGAAAACAATCTGATATTCGACCTCAAGAATTGTCCTTGATTGATGCTTTGAGCAAATCTGTAGGTTGCAGACTCCTTAACTTCCCTTACTTTGCGAAATTGTGGAACTCCATTCATGGTGTATTTCTACCTCAATCTTGTGCTCCCTTTAGGCTGACATCCTCAAATTCCATTCTAACTTCCTGCTTTTTGGCCTCAAGCCGCCCTTTTCGGGTTTTCAACATGAGCCTCCTCCTTTAGGTACGAGTTGCCCTTTTCAGGTTTTCAACACGAACCCCTTTCGTTTTTTTTTTTTAAGCATAGTACTTCTTCACCGCATCCGTATTTATCGGATTAGGCATATCTCTCCCATCCATGTCAGCCAAAATCAAAGCTCCTCCTAAAAAAGCCTTCTTTACCACATATGGCCCTTCC
This sequence comes from Theobroma cacao, assembly GCF_053813885.1. NCBI lineage: Eukaryota > Viridiplantae > Streptophyta > Magnoliopsida > Malvales > Malvaceae > Theobroma > Theobroma cacao. The sequence continues at coordinate 31,175,596 of NC_142642.1, forward strand.
CAATTCGGCATCCACTTTCCCCAAAAATCAGTTTGATTAGGGAGTATTCTCTTAAGAACCAACTCTCCTTCTCGGAATTGCCTGGGACGAACTTTTTTCTCGTATGCTCGCATCATCCTTCGTTGGTACATCTGGCCATGACAAAGAGCCGTAAGCCTTTTCTCCTCAATCAGATTCAATTGCTCGTAGCGAAAGTGGACCCACTCAGCATCTTCCAATTCTGTTTCCATCAATACCCTCAATGATGGGATTTCTACTTCAACAGGTAGAACTACTTCTGTACCGTATACTAATGAGTACGGAGTTACCCCGGTGGAGGTACGCACAGAAGTTCGATATGCATGCAAGGCAAAAGGAAGTTTATCATGCCAGTCTTTATAAACTTCAGTCGTCTTTTCGATAATCTTTTTGATATTTTTGTTGGCTACCTCTACCGCTCCGTTCATCTTCGGACGGTAAGTTGTCGAGTTATGATGTTTGATCTTGAATTTAGTGCAAACCTCCTTCACCATCGCACCATTCAAATTGCTTGCATTATCAGCAATGATCCTTTTCAGCAGCCCATACCGACATATGATCTCCTTTTGGATGAACTTTGCACACCACCTTTTGTGTCACATTAGCATAGGAAGCTGCTTCTACCCATTTCGTGAAATAATCAATGGCCACCAATATGAATCGATGTCCATTAGAGGCTTTTGGCGTAATAAGTCCAATCACATCCATTCCCCACATCGAAAATGGCCAAGGTGCTGTGAAAACATGCAATGGGACTGGCGGAGCATGGATTCTATCAGCGTATACTTGACACTTGTGGCATTTTAGAGCAAAGTTTATGCAGTCTGATTCCAATGTCAACCAATAACCAGCTCTCATAATTTGTCTAGCCAACATATGTCTATTAGCATGAGCTCCACAAGTTCCTTCGTGGACTTCTTTCATTATTTTGTTGGCTTCCGCAACATCTACGCATCTCAAGAGTACTTGATCTCGACTCCTTTTGTAGAGCACTTATCCGTTAAGGAAGAAACCCATTGCTAATCTTCTAAGAGTTCGCTTGTCATTGTCCGTGACATTCTCAGGATATGCCTGGTGCTTGATGTATTGCATGATATCATGATACCATGGCTTACCATCAACCTCTTCTTCAACATTCAAGCAGTGTGCGGAGACTTCACGGACTTCTAAATCAAAAGGGCATACATCAGTAGCCTCTTTTATTTTGAACATCGCTGCGAGGGTGGCCAAAGCATCAGCAATCTGATTCTCTTCTTGAGGCAAATGGTTAAAGCTGATTTCTTTGAACTGTTTGCTTAATTCTGTAACCAGCTTTTTATATGGAACTAGTTTAGAATCTCTAGTTTCCCATTCGCCTCTCATTTGACATATCACTAAAGCCGAATCTCTGTGAACATCTATTGCGTCAGCCTTCATCTTAATCGCTACTTGTAATCCCATTACCAACACCTCATACTCCGCCATATTGTTAGTACAATTGAAATTCAATCTCACCATTTCCGAGGTTAATCATTTCCGTGAATTCCTGGTGAGGTAAAATCTTCTTTTCCTCCTGTTCCAGCATTCTCGACAAATCAGGAGGTAAGCCATAGTCATCCACCTCCTCTTCATTTTTCAATTCATCAACGTTCGGAATCATCTCAAAATCGATATTCAAATCGTTGTCTAGATTGTCTTCGTATTCATTATTTAAAGACCTGCAAACAGGTAAAGTTGGACGCGTGTATGGGCGAGTATTTATTGGTTACAAGAATAGACGAAAGGAAACATGCAAAAAGGTTGATGAATTATGAAACACATTATGCATTGTCATTTATTTAAATGATGAAGGTAACAGAAATCCCTACTTAAACAAGAAATTACTCTTAACACCCTTGGGCATAGGCATTTAGATAAAATTGTTCATTACATTTCGGAAGACTTAAAGATGATGGGCAATTCTGTGGCTGTCCAATTGCTTAGCTCCTCTCTTGGCAGTATTGGATACACCACAGGGATCTTCTCATTAGGTTCTTCATCTCTGATCATATGGATTGATAGCTCATCAAATATCCGTAGAACCTGATTGGCCTTTGTTGGTGCTTCGAGATGAATGAAACATGCAGAGTGAAAAGTCTCATATAAGTGTGGGATTGTCCGTTCCCCAAATTCTTCTTCCTTTCCCTCAAGTTGAGCCATCCTTTTAATCTTCTTTCGAGCTGCTAGTTTCCTTCTATCCTCTTTGGTAGGCTTGTACCCCAAACTAAATTTTTCTTCATTCTTTATTGGAGTCAGAGGACGGTTAATTCCTTGTAAATTCTTTTTTAACCCTAAACCGGCACGACATCCTTTACCCACTGTCTGCTTAACCATCATTTTAGTTGCTACTGACAAACGAGGAGTCGGTATCACTTTTTTTTCCCCCACATAAGTAGCATTAACAAATTCAAAAGATCTGAAAGAGCAGTCGGGGACTTCTTCTGTTGCCTCTACATAGGGAACAGATGATGGTTGAATAACTAGTATGTCTTCCTCCGCACATACACTTATCAGTTGGCCCTCAGCTATGAATTTAACTTTTTGATGAACGGAAGATGGTATGGCTCCCGCCATATGAATCCATGGACGCCCTAACAAGCAATTGTATGACGGGGCAATGTCCATGACTTGAAATTGGACCTAAAAAATGCAAGAGCCAATTTTTATCGGTAGTTCAATGTCCCCTACCACCTCCCTTGTGGTCCCGTCGAAGGTCCTTACAACCATGTGACTCGTTCTCATGTACGACACATCTACTGGCAACTTGGTTAAAGTAGAGCGAGGCATGAAATTTAACGCTGAACCATTGTCGACCAAGACCCTAGGTACTGCATGGTCCATGCATTTGATAGTAATGTGCAGAGCTTTGTTACTCCTTCAACCACCCGATGGTATTTCTTCATCATTAAAGGTAATGAAGTTCCCCACTGTAATGTTCCCCACGATGTGGTCTAACTTTTCCATTGATATATCTTGTGCCACATAAGCTTGGTTCAAGACTTTGAGCAGCGCGTTCCTGTGTGCTTTCGAATTCAACAGCAAGGATAACAGTGAGATGCGAGCAGGCATTCTGGTTAATTGTTCTACCACGCTGTATTCACTGTGTTTGATAAACTTGAGAAATTTGCCCTCTTCTTTCTCGGTAACAGGATTTTTGACCTCATTGTTCGGAGCAACTACAGATTCGACAACTTGGTCCTTGGAAAACGTATTTACTTTTTTCAGGCCTCCTTCTTCATGTGCAGGTTTCCTTTTTTCAACTCTTTCTGCTATCTCAGGGGAATAACATCACCCACTTCGCGTTATACCCCCTACTCCAATTAGATCTTCAAAAGATGATTGGGAGGCGGATGAAGTGTGCCCAAAATATTACCCTCATAATTCCATGGGACAGACTTATCGCTCTTGTAAGGGAACGGGCTGGGGACTTCGATTGTAATACCACCTCTGATCATAGTAGGGGATGTATCATTCATCGGGCTACTGTTTTCTTCATAGAATATGGTGAGAGGTTTAGTTTTGTTCACCCCGGATGAACTCGATGCCACTTCAGCTGGGGTGTCTTCATTTATGGTTCTGACCAACTTCTCTTCGACTTCTTCATAAAACTCAATTACCGATGAATCCATCAATTCTTGCAACTTACCACGAAAGCTATCACAATTTTGAATGGAATGCCCAATTGCCCCCATATGAAATTTGCAAGAATAAGCGAGATCATGCCCCAATTCCTTTGTGTCGATGGGTTCTGGAGTGATGGCATTTATCTTGAACAACGCCTCAAACACTTTATCCATTGGCGTTTGAATCTCTTCGATACTCTTTTTCACCTTTCGAATCATCCCTTCATGTATGGCATTCACAGTCGGTCTTCCATGATTAGGTAAAGGACTCCCATCAACACTTGAACTGTCTTTTTTGGCAAAATTTAAAAGTCCTGCCTTAATGAGTGCTTGAACTTTATGTTTTAAAATAGTACAATTCTCGGTGGAGTGCCCTTGAATTCCAAAATGGTAATCACAATGCGCATTCGAGTCATACCATTTCGAGAAAGGTGGTCGGAGTGGTTCTAAAGGGGTTCGAGCAAGGAGTCGATTTTCTATGAGTTGTGGCAGCAATGTAGTGTAAGGGACTGGAATAGGATCAAACTTTGGTCTTTCTAGGGTAGTTTTAGGTCCTCTTTAACCATGGCCAGGATTATTGGTTGAAGCTACCGGTCTTGGTGGTGGAGTTTGTGGAAGAACATTGGTCTGAAACGTTAGTTGCGGGGCAGGTTGGTACACATATGGATTTTGTGTGATGTTGTCTATGTTTGGATAGAAGGGTTGGTATGGGGGGTAAGGGTAATATGGGTTAAAGTTGTGGGCTTGTTGGCTGTCGTGAGCGACTGCTTGTACATCCCCTTCTTTTTTCTTGGGCGTATTCCCTTTCTTTGAGCTGGCAACTTAATGCCCTTCAATTTTTCTACTTTTGATAGCTCATTCTATTATTTCTCCCGATAAGACTAAATCTGTAAAATTTTTTGTGGCATTACCGATCAAGCGCTCATAGAATGGAGTCGGAGTGTGTTTATGAACAACACCGCCATCTCTTTATCAGTGAGAGGTGGTTGTACTTGCGCTGCTGTATCTCTCCACCTTTGGGCATATTCCTTGAAGTTCTCGCTTTGCTTCTTTTTCATAGTCTGCAATGACAATCGATCGGGGGCTAATTCAGCCACATGATTGTATTAGGCTATGAAGGCTCTTGCTAAGTCTTTCCAAGTCTTAATATGATTTTGATCTAGCTGTACGTACCACCGAGCAGTTGACCCAGTCAAGCTGTCTTGAAAAAAATAGATCAGTAACTTATCATCGTGAGACTGTGCAACCATCTTCCAACAATACATGGTAATATGTGCCATGGGACATTTTGTTCCGTCATATTTTTTAAATTTCGGAACCTTGAACTTGGCAGGGATCAATACATCCGGCACTAAGCATAGCTCGGTTGCGTCCATGGTACCAAACCTATCAACTCTTTCGATAGCACGAAGACGCTCTTCCAATAAGTCGTACTTCTTCTGGTCTTTTTCATTTTCTCCTGTTTGTGACAAGTCCTTTCTTAGTTTCTCTTGCTCTTTTGGATCGTCTAAATCTGGAACGTGTATTGGTTCAGTAGGATTTATCCCAGAATATGGCCTAAATTGCCCATGAGTCGGCTGATGGCCCAGCGGGGGTGGTGCATTGTAATAAACGGATGGCATCACTTGAGGGTGGACCCTTTGAGAAGTTTGGGCATGTGGTGGAGTGAACCCCGGGGGATAGGATGGATCATCCCTTTGGTTTCCACTGTCTTGTGCTGGTGGGTTTTCTGATGGAGCTGGCTCTTCGATCGCTCTTTTTCCTTTACTGAAACTCATCATTAATTCCACCATCTTTGCTAACTGTTCTCTCATTTCTTCCTGAGCTCTTTCCATTCTGTCCATTCGCTCTCTTTGTTCTTCTTCCATGATCCTCGCTCGCTGACGCGTATTATGAACACGTTGGTCACTTGGCTTAGGTGGTCGAGCTATTTTGGAACCTTATTGTAATCATAAACATGAATTAGATGCGTATTCGATGCATGAGTGAACCCATTATCTTTATTTTTAGATGAAAATACTTATTGTCATGAAATGATGATTTATTCATGTATGAATGATTATGTACTAAAAGTATTCGTCACATGACACCCAACAACAAAGTCATCCATTGCATAAGATATTTGTCTTTGATTACAACTCAGGAGTCATCTAGAAATATTCCCCAATCTTATTATAATGGCTATACACCTCATCTAAATACTTAATCAACTGTTGCTCTTGTTTTCCAACTGGAAAGATCCGGCTCCTTAATATGTCCGTCTTCCAAGCCATGCTTCTCGCCTTGTAAGCCACCTCTCTCATTTGCTAAACCAAGTAATCCATCCGGTCGTGTTTCTCTATATAAGCTTGTTTATAAGATTCACCCCACTCTTGAATTCTGGTGCTCTGTTGCTTAAGGCGTTCATATTCCTGTTGATAAGTCGTCATGACCCCTTCGAGCTCTTCATACTCTTGTCTTAGTAGTTGGATGGACTCTTGTTGGAATCGCACTTGTCTTCTTAGTCCATCATTGTGCGCTTGAAGTTCGTTGCCTCAATTTTCTTTCACTTGTATTTCCCTTTGAAGTTCACTGGTCGTGGCAGAAAACTTATCATTCAGGCTCTCATACTTCCCTTCTATTCTTCGGACTTTCTTTCTTTGTTCACTTACTTCTCTTTTCATTTTCTCACACTCTTTTTGGAGGTCTTCATACTGTTGCTTCCAACTGGCATTTTTAGCTTCGGACTTCTTTCGAGCCAACTCACTTTCGAGCAAAGCGCCTCGTGGTTCTGGATCAATTGGGCCACGTAGTGCATCTTCTTTCGGATATACCACATCCTTAACTCGTTGGTCATGCCATATCTAATATACGGTAGTCACTTCATCGGTGTACCTCCCTTGATCAACTCGGCTAGTTTTCTTTCAGGCTTGCGCAATCTCCTCAATCTTTTTCAGAAAACCCGGCTCTCCATAAGCAAACTTCAGAGTATTAAGTCGGTGTGTCATCGGCACAAACTGCTCTGACCCATATTGTCTTCTCACCATAATTGGGGCGTAACTGATTGCTCCCTATGGCCCCATTAACGGTACCCAAGGTTCATTTCTGCATTTGTACAAGACCGGGTGATGCGGCATCCACGGGGCTCTCCATGTTACCTCCACACTCATGAGTTCCCGAAGTCTAGAGATCCATTACTCCTTAGTCCTATTTTCTGGCCATTCACTCTCACAAAATTCTCTGACAGGGGCGGTTTACAAATGAAACGATTTTCTGAACTTATCGACCTTGCATTCAAAATGACTTGCTATCCAGATGGAAAGAAGCTGTGAACATCCCACAAATCGTCCTTCCCCTTTTCTTCGACAGTAATTCAGTGATCTGAGAGTTTTCGCTAGAATAGAGGGTGAAGGATTGGCCTTGTTGATGACTTGCTCGAAGAAGTCTATAATTCCGACTTCTATATGTCCCAAGACTTTGGGAAAGATCACTAGCCCGTAGATTCCCAAGGCCATCACAAGCTGTCCTTGCTTAGTGTCCCGATGCTTCATGATATAGCTACGTAGAAAACTCCATGGGATACATTCATTGTCCCTTTTTTTCCTTAGGTTCTGATCAACTTCCGCCGGGGTAATACCCATCATCTTGGCTAGCTTTCGCCTGTGTCCGGTCTTTTGTCCTCTCTAATATATCTTGTCCGGATTATCAAGATCGATTTGTAGGATAGCCGAGTACTCTTCGATTGTGGGGACCATATCCACCTTATTGAACATCAATCATCTATATGCCGGATCCCAAAATTGCACAATGGCCTTCAACAACTATTCATCTATCTGGACCTTAAGGAGTCGAGCTATGTGGCCATATTTCCTATCGAAATTTGCCCGAGTGGTAGTCCCCCACTTATCCCATATGTTGAGCAAATCGATGAAGTCGTTCTGTTTGAGATCAAGATAGACCCTATCAGGTAGTGACGAGAAGTGATCCTTTGACAAGCAATCTCCTTCACTTTGTTGGACACTCGCCATATGCTGAGTCACTTCATAAATTCCATCGTAACCTGAGGATGGCCATGATGACTCCATGTATGCAACTGGATCTACTCTGTTAATGGTTGTCAGGTGACAAAATACTTTTCCTATTATGATGCAAATATGCATATGACAAAAAATTCAAGTTAGCACCATAAACAAGAATTCCAAAAGATGAATGAAAGTAATTAATAACCTGATACCTTTATTACTCGCGGAGAAGGATTTAGAACAAGGGGATTATGAAAATTCCTTCATGTGTACTTAATCAAAAGGTATATTCTCACGGGTGAAGCTTTACCTAAGTAAAGGCGACTTTTGGTATTCTACATGCTGAGTTTGGGTTGAAAATAGAGCTAAAGGTTCCCAAATCGCTCCTCACTGTCGTCCACACGGACTAGTAAGGCACCCCGGTCCTCACCCATTACAGGCTTCAAACGGACTAGGTTCGATCTGAGTGGGAGTCTTCACTAGCCTGTGCGGAGGTTATCACCTCACGAGAGCATAGCTACTTAACCCCCTCCTAATTAAGGACAAAGCCCGGGTGGAAGGCTTATGCATGAATGCAAGATATGTAGTGTGTGAGAAGGAATATACTGATCTCGGACCCATAATTTCAGGCTCCCCTTATCCTAAATTTCCCGTAATTATTAAAAATAGTGAAGTAATAATAGCAAAATAAATGAATGCATTAAACAAAAATATGCAAAATTGATGCTAGGGAAAACAGTAAATTATTTAAGGCTTAAGATAACTTATGATTAATTAATGGCTTGACTATCGATATCCCCAGTGGAGTCGCCATTTGTGGCAACGTGCGGGTCCGGGAACCCGACCGCTAGACGCAGGTGAAAATTAAAATCGGTTTAGGAGTTGCCACCAATCTTTTTTTATCTAGGTGTGATTGGTCACCTATTAACCTGATTCTTGATCGACGAAGTCCTAAATTAATTTTAGGTCCGTCGAAAGAACGAGAACTGATCCACGTTTTTAGAGATGGGTTCGGGAGTGCGGTTAAGCACGGAGAAGGGTTAGCACCTCCGTGGCGCCCGTTCCACGAATGGTACCATTTAATCTTAAGTTATCTTAATATAGCCTTCTCTTAGTTTAATCCCTACTTTATTAATTAAATTTTTATTAAATTGACAGACTGAGTTTTTTTATTTGGTTTTACGTATGCACATGATGCAAGCGTAAAATGATGTCATGACTTGTTTATTTTAAATGATAGAGTCGGTAATCTTTTATTGAAAAATTATTCGAAAACCATCCCAACGCTTTGGTGAAGTCTTGAAATTCTCCTCACCTAGAGATATCCCTGGAAGAACTCGTCTCTACGAGCTCCTCGGGGAAATCTCATCATTGGGATTTCTGTACCATTTGCAAAATAAATGTGGCGTGCAATGACAATATAAAATGATGAAATCTACATGACCGTGTTTATTAATTAGTTGGTTGGTAATACTAACATGCTTAATAATTTCAGGTAATTTATTGAGTTATTCATATATTTATCATTTTTTTTTCATACACTATTTTAAACAATAATTATTCGGACTAATGGGTATAGGAGTATAGAATTCGGATTCATCCCGACGCTTCGGTGAAAATCCGTTTCGAACTCCGCACTTAAGTGACCCACCCGAAAGAGACAACTCTTTGTCCCTTTAGATGGTAATACTTAAATAATTGTTCCATTTATATTATTTATTATTATTATTATTTTATTTATATTTTTTTATTTTTTTAATATATATTTGTATCATGAATTATTATTATTATTATTATTATTATTATTATTATTTTATTGTTTGCAAGCCTTTAAATATATTTATAACATAAATATTTTTTATTCACTTATTATTGTTATTGTTGTTATTTATGTATGTATTTTTTATTTTTATTTTTTATTTTAAAAAAAAGGGAGATAAACTACATCTATTATATATTTTAAAAACATTCTATAGTTTTCTTTTTAATTTTTACCTAATAATTAAATAAATCGAATAAGCCCAAAATGACAAGCCCAAATCAAGGAAGATGGATTACCTTTCTAGGCTTGGATTAGCCCAACTCGGTGGCCCGCAGGAGCCCAAGTCCACTACACCCGGTTTGCCTTTTGAAGCCCACAAGGCAGAATTCAAAACGCACCGTTTGGTGCCTGTGGAATCGCTCAAAACGACGTCGTTTGGTCTGGACCTTCCAACTTCTGCTACCCCACTAAAACGACATTGTTTTGCTCTCCTTCCTCTGGGTATAAAAACCCCTTTTTAGCTTTTTTTATTCATTTTCAAACTTCATTTTCCCTCTCTAACCGGCCACTCTCTGCCTTCTCTCTAGAAACCCTTTCCTCTTTCCGTCGGCGCCGGTGTACTACCCCTTTTGCTTCCCTCCGATCGGCGGCCCAGATGCTCCTATCTCTTTCTCTCGAAGTCCTCTTCCCTTATGATCGACGGATCTGGCACCCCCTGCCTCAATCGATGGTGACCCAAACGGGTTTAGGCTTTCCCCTGCCGGTGGCCGGCGCTCCACAGATCCAACCTTCCTTCACAGCTCACCGATCTCTCTCACTCAAACCGGATCGAATCCCCCGTTGAAACCCCGATTGGATTTTTTGGCTCCCCCCCTTTTTTGATTTTTTATTATTATGTTTTGTGTGGCTAGGTATCTTCTGCTGATGAATTTTTTTATCTTCGATTTTTTGTTGTGATCCCCTTTTAGATCTTGCAGGTAGTCCTTAAAAAGCCGGGTTGTCCAAAAATTTGGATAACCCGACGATGGGGTTCTGAAACCAGGGAGTTCGTGGCCAGAACCCCATCATGCGTGGTGGTTGGGGAAAGGATGGCTGGGCGTACGCCCAGCCATCCCCCTTTTTTTTATATTTATATTATTTTATATTTTAGCTTATTTTATTATAATTTAAATTTTTTATTTATTTATTATTATTATAGATGTCTACAGAGTTCACACTCATCCTTCCACACTATAATCTCTATCTTTGTTCCCCTTTCTCCAATGGTTCTCAAGTCCTTCCTTCTTTACTAACAAATAATATACAACTTAGTAATAACAAAACCTCCCTCATACTCAAAGAAACCTATTATTCACTTTCCTCAAACCAGTATCAGACAATTTTAACACCAGAGCTCTGCCCTCTTCTCCAACCAATGCTTGCCATGGCTATGGCAATACTACTTAGCAAAGCTTTGCCATGGCTAAATTTGTATTGTCACTTCCGGATCAGGGTACAATTGCACATTACCAAACTAAATAAAAATGATAAAAAAAACAGCGGTGCATTAAAATAAGGATGATACATATGCAGCAATCTCATGTCACTCACCCAATTATCCAGGCTCCACCAGTCACAAACACCACAACTAGCTTTGGGCCATTACTATTTGTTGGTAAGTACAGATCCAATCTGTCAAATCATCATCAAATGAGAAAAAGAAGCATTAATTTATGATACATGACAAGCAAGTTCATACAATATTGGGGAGAATATAACTACCTGTGCCACATATTCACATACCTATTCCTTGGTTGATCTCAATAAACAATACTCCGGTGCACTTGACTTGAGAAAAAATAACAATATGCAACTGCAGAAGATTAAAAATTTATGCTTAACAAATCATACTCTGAAGATATTTGAAAGCGGCCTACGAGACAGTTTTCCTGGCAAACATGAACTGACATAGCTAAATTATATTTCTGTTTCCCACCACATAATACTTAGTTTTCTCTTTCATTCCACCACATAATTAATCTCTAAACTTCCTAAGTATGAAGGGAACCTAGTGCAGATGTCATTCATTCCTGGGCAAAGAGCTGCACCATCACAATCTTCACAAACTGGACTGCAACTTTTATCACACACGAGTATGCATCCCCAAGAATTCAATTAGTGGGAGAACCAAGACAAGTGGCAGTAGAGCTACAGCCAAGTCAGTGGGGTCACTTGACCCCATTGAAAATTGAAAATGCTTTTAAAAACATATACGACAGTTTAGGAACAATTCTAGAATGTCCCACTGGAAAAGAAATATTGAGGGATCAATATATAGTTTCAAAGAACATAACAACCATATAATCCTTAATAAAAATTATTTGTATTTCCTTTTCAATAGGATCAATCAAAAACTTTTCCTAAACTATGATATACTTTTTCCAAGTTCTTTCAAGATTTATTGACTTGGCTGTAGCTCCACTACTAATTATTGCTAATTTATAATTCAATTAGGAATAAGTTTCAACTTTACCACACTTCTTAAAGATATGGACCAAATTTACCACCCATTTTAATAAATGCAATTTCAACATTATACTTTTAATTTGGTTCAAAAATGATCAAAAGTTAACAAACAAAATATTCCTTCCATTTAATTTAGAGTGATAAATATGGACATTATCTCATTTAATTATTCAAAGTTCACAATTTCATGCTACAATTAGATTGCTTCTAAATTTTATTTAAATTGTCTTTCTTTTATTTAGCTAATAGATGGACATTTCAAAGGAAATCAACATTTAAAAAAACCAAAATTAGGCAAAGAACTAGTCATTAAAATAACACTCAACAATGTTCAAAGAAAGGCCCTATCGAGTTAGAAAATCTTTCGGCAGATTAGAGACGTATACTGAAATTTTGATATATCATCCTTATGACCATATAAACTGCGAAAGGCTTATTTGTGAAAGGAACCTAGTTAACCACATAAATTTTTCCATAAAGAAGTATAGCAAATGTTATAAGGCAATTTATATTGAACATTCTCTTTTTGCTGCTTGTATCTTACCTTTGAAAATTATATTATCACTATATATAAAAGTTATGCATAGAAAATTTCATATTATTATATTTTTGCATTGCGAATGATATTATGATATTAGTTTATTGAACCTACTCAAGAAAATTCCTAGCTACGCCAATAAAGACAAGTTGAGTGTTTGTGATCATTTTCTCTAATATCATAACAATTGAACCTTACGTTTGTTCTTATATATGCTAAAGGACGATTTATACATTCAATAATGTTAAAAACAGAAAACCATTGTGTAATATGCTACATATATGAGAATTCGTTTCCAAGTTTCCAACACCTTCTTTTCCTTCTCCTTTTTTTTACTTCTTATTATTCTTTTTCTTTTCTTTTCTTTTCTTCTTTTTTTTTTTTGGCTTCTTAGATGATTTAGAAGAGTCAATCTCTTGCTCAACTTTCACTTTAACCAGAACCTCCTGTATTTTCACATAAAAAGAAAAAGAGAGGAAAATGACTAACAACAGATATACAAGTTCATGCAGAAGCTATAACTAATCAATAATAGAAGAATACCTTGAAGAAAACCAGGCATAAGAAGCAAAGCATAACAAGCAAGGCCAACTAATCTTGAGATCCATCGGTAGCCTACCCTGAATGAAAATTTATGATTAAAACAATATACAAAATAATCAAGTGAAAAGCTATGCAAATAAGTTCAAGGACAATAAAAAATATAACAAAAAATAGGTAAATAGTTTAATTATATCTGTTGTTCATTAATTCTATCTCTGAATAGCAACAAATTGTCAACAAAATAAAGTATGAAGGTGCACCAAATGTATTTCACAAGAACCAAGCTCAAAATATGGCAGAAAGGTTCACAATAAAAATAAATTATATTCAGCGTAAATTTTATTCTTTTCTTATTTTGAAATTCAATTTAATTAAAAATAATAAATATAATACAAATTAAGCAAAATAACCTAAATTTGACTCGACTTTTGAATTACACACACATGTATGATGAACTCGAATATGAGTTTGAAACCCAAAACGACCTAAATGCAAAACAACTTGGAACCAAAATGATACATTACACCAAAATGAAAAACCAGGAATTACAGATAAGATGTATGTACCTTGGAAACGTTGTAATAATTTGATAGTGGCTTGGCTCCTAGAGTTAATTACACCATCTATTGCCTCAACGGTTTTTTACATGGACTCTGCTGTTGAGATTTGGAGTACTTTGCAGCAAAGGTTTAAACAACCAGATGATACTCGCATTTGTAATCTACAGTTTTCTCTTTGTAATCTTACACAAGGGACTAAATCAGTTGACATGTATTTTTCTGAGTTGAATAGTCTTTGGGAGGAACTTAGAAACTATCGTCCTATGCCACATTGTGCTTGTGGAGGCTGTACTCAGAATTGTTGCAAGAAATATGTTGATCAATACCAAAATGACATGGTTTTTCGATTTCTCAATGGACTCAATGAGTCTTATGCAGCCTTGAGATCTCAGATAATCATTATGGAGCCTTTTCCAACTCTGAATAAGGCATATAACTTGATTTTAAGGGAGGAAGCACAAAGGAAGCTATTAATTCAATCACAGCCTTTGTCAGAGTCATCTGCTATGGTGGCAACTGCTGATGGAAAGAAGAAAGGAAAATCTGATATGCTGTGTAGTCATTGTGGGAAAAAAGGTCATCTTAAGAAAAAGTGTTTTAGGTTGATCGGATTTTCAGAGGATTTTAAGTTTAATAAGAATAAAGCTAGTTTTAAGAAAGAAAATTCTGGGAGTTCATCAGTCAACAGTGTCTCAGCTGCTAATGATACTCAAAATGATCAAGAAGAAAGCTTAGGATCCAACACTATGTCCCAGATGTCTTTTACGATGAATCAGTTTCAAAAACTATTTGCACTCATCAAAGAGAACGATTCTGACAGTGTTGGTGGTAATTTCTCAAACACTCAGCAGACTAGGCATTCTTTGGTTAATTCAGCTCTTGCAGGTATTATTTCTGATCATCATTGTTCCAATACCTTGTATCAACATTCAAATAGTCAATGCTTTGTAGACAATGTCATGATTAAACACAATTCTTGGATAGTGGACACAGGTGCATCAGATCATATTTCATGTTCCCTTGATAATTTTGTGTCATATAAGTCAGTGAGTAATGTGTTTGTTCATTTCCTAAATAATGCTAAAGCTGTTGTCACACATATAGGAGCAGTTAAGCTAAATCCTTTGTTAACTCTTCATAATGTTCTTCATGTTCCTGATTTCAGATTCAACCTTATTTCGGTCAGTCAACTCACAAAGTCTAAAAATCATTTCATATTTTTTTACTGATTTATGTTGTGTGATTCAGGACCTCAACACATGGACTGTGACTGGGGTTGCTGAAGTTTCATTAGGGCTTTACTTCATGCAGAATAATCAAGATGCACAATACCTTAAGCAGTTTAGTTTTGATAAGATTGTAAAGATTCCATTTACTTCTTCCATTAATACTTGTAAAACAAATTCTAAGATTTTTGATCTGTGGCATTACAGACTTGGTCATTTGCCTGTTGACAAAATAAAATTGCTTCATAAACAATTTCCTCTAATTTCTTGTGAGCAGGATTTTTTGTGTGAAGCTTGTCATTTGGCTAAACAAAAAAGGCTACCTTTCTCGAAACATGTGCCAAATACTAAATTTCCTTTTGAAATAGTACATGTAGATGTATGGGGGCCTTATACTACATGTACAACAGGAGGACATCATTATTTCTTAATTGTGGTTGATGATTTCAACAAATTTACATGGATTTTTTTAATGAGAGCCAAATCAGATACTTTGTCAATCATTCCTTCTTTTTATAATTTGATTCAAAATCAATTCAACACTTCAATCAAGCAAATAAGATCTGACAATGGCCCTGAATTCAATTCACTTGAAATTTATGCTTCAAAAGGTATTTTGTGCACCAGTTATCCTGTGTTGAAACACCACAACAGAATGGTGTTGTGGAAAGGAAACATCAAACTTTACTTGTAGTAGCCCAGTCATTGCTGTTTCAGTCAGGTTTACCTACAAAGTTCTGGGGAGATGCAATTCTTACTGCAGCTCATATCATTAACAGAATTCCTTCTAGTGTCATTCATAACAGAACACCTTATGAAGTTCTTTTCCATAAACCTTCTTCATATGATTATTTTAAGGTGTTCGGGTGTTTATGTTTTGCTTCCACATTGACACATGCAAGGAAAAAGTTTGATAAAAGAGCATCTAAGTGTGTATTTCTTGGTTATCCAGTAGGTATTAAGGGTTATAAAGTTTATGATCTTGATGCACATAAGATCCTCATATCAAGAAATGTGATTTTTCATGAGAATGTTTTTCCCTTTAAGTCCAAATCTAATTCAGTTCAATCATTTGAATTTCCCCAAACACCTGATCTGCATGAATCTAATTTCCAATTCTTCGATTTTATTGATGAAAATTTTGCCTCTCATAGTCCTTCATCATTTGAATCAGGATCATTTGAACCTTCTTCATCATCTTTTCCAGTTCATAATGTTGAAACTAATTCCCATTTTCCTTTATTATCTTCAGACAATGTGTCTTCTAGTAATGTACCTATTATTTCTCTTAATGTTGATTCTGTTATTCTTGTACAAACTGATTCAAATATTCCTCCTGAATCATTACTTAGGAGAAACAGTAGAATTAGACATCCACCAAAGTATCTAGAGGTTTATGATCATAATCTTTCTTCACAGAGTATTATTGTTACAGCACACACTATTTCTAGATATTTGTCCAGCAGTAAGCTTTCCAATGAACACAGAATTTTTACTGCTTCATTATCTCAAATACCTGAACCTTAATTCTATCACCAAGCTATACATTATTCTCAATGGAGAGATGCAATGCAAAGTGAATTTAAAGCCTTGGAAGATAATGGTACATGGAGTGTGGTACCTTTGCCTAAAAATTGTCATGCTAGGGTGTAAATGGGTTTATAAAATCAAAATGAATGCAGATGGTATTATGGAGAGATATAAGGCACGCTTGGCAACCAAAGGTTATAGTCAAGTGGAAGGGTTTGACTATCAAGAAACCTTCAGTCCAGTTGCAAAACATACCACTGTTAGGGTATTTTGGCACTTGCAGTAGCCAAGAACTGATTTTTGTCTCAGTTGGACATCAACAATGCTTTTCTAAATGGAGATCTGGAAGAAACAGTTTATATGGATCTTCCTCAGGGTTATCATTTTCAAGGGGAGTGTGCACCAAGAACTAAGATGGTGTGTCATTTGCATAAGTCACTATATGGACTTAAACAAGCTTCTAGGCAGTGGAATTCTAAATTTGCAACTTCATTGATTCAATATGGTTTCAGTCAATCGAAGTCTGATTATTCCTTGTTTACCATGACAACTACTAATGGAGATTTTGTGGCACTGCTGGTTTATGTGGCTGACATTATCATTGGTAGCTCATCTTTACAAGCTGCTGATGAAGTGAAGAAGTATTTGAGTTCGAAATTTAAATTGAAAGATCTTGGTAAGTTGAAATATTTCCTTGGTCTGGAAATTGCAAGATCATCAGAAGGTATTTCTTTATGTCAAAGAAAATATACATTGGATTTGCTTGAAGAACATGGTATGTTGGGGACTAAACCAACTTCAACTCCTATAGATTACAATCATAAGTTAAGAAAAGTAGAAGCTGAAGAGAAACTAGTTGATCATACTCTATATCGACAGCTAATTGGGAAATTGTTATATCTGACTTTTACCAGGCCAGATATAACTTATGCAGTTCAAGTTTTATCCCAATTTATGGATAAACTTGGACATGTGCATATGATGGCAACATACAGAGTATTGAAATACTTGAAGTTAGCACCTAGACAAGGGATCTTGATGAGAGCAGATTCAGAATTATGCATCACAGCTTATTCTGACAGTGATTGGGCTGGATGCCCTGACACTAGATGATCTGTAACAGGTTTTAGTGTATTCATTGGCAACTCATTGGTGAGTTGGAAGTCTAAAAAGCAATCTGTGGTAGCACGAAGTTCAACAGAAGCAGAATATCGTTCAATGGCATCTATTTGCTGTGAGGTGATATGGATACATTCCTTGTTAGCAAATTTTGGTTTTGAACATAAAGGTGCAATCAAGTTATATTGTGATAACCAATCTGCCATTCACATTTGTAGAAATCCCATATTTCATGAACGGACGAAGCACATTGAACTTGACTGCCATTTTATCCGAGAAAAGGTAGTAGCAGGAATTATAAAGCCTATGTATGTATCAAGTAATGAACAAGTAGCAGATTTGTTTACAAAAGCGTTGCAACCAAAGCAGTTCCACAGTCTATTTAACAAGATGTGTGCTCATAACATTCACACACCTCTTGAGGGGGAGTGTTAAAGGAGAAGATAGGCACGTGAGCAGAATAAGTTTTCAAGTTAAAGACACGTGCTTTAGTTTTAACTTTGTACAGTAATTTATTAGTTGTTACTACAGTTATTAGGAGTTGCTAACTTTTACTCTGTTCGTTAAGGAATTAGTTTTCTGTCTAATACTTGTAACCAACTATAAATAGGGGTTGTTGGTCATTTGTACAGAGCATGTGAGTGAATAAAATTTTTCCAGATTCTTATTTCTGCAGCTGGGCACTTCAACTCCTTCAACTTCTCCAGATTCTTTAACATAGATCACAAAATTATTTTAGGAAAATAAATTTGTCAAAAATGCCAAGTATACACTTGAGATCAGAGTTTTTAAACTCTACCAATCGAGTTACATAGTTTTCATATCCATTTGTCAATTAATTGATATATTGTTATTAAATATTTTCATAAATATGTTTTAATGAGATACGTGTCAATCTTTTAATATTGATTATAAAATTTGAAAACTCTGACAACAATTTATAGGATAATTTTCAAAAAAAAAAAAAGAGGAAGTGGAAGTTTATTTGTCATTTAAGTTTTATTAGATAAAACCATTGTAAAATTTCAAAACTATTGAAATGGCTACAAAGCTAAAAATTGGATAAAAACTTTAAGTAATAGCGTAACCACATGATTTTGAAAGTAAATTCAATAAAAATTTACTGAATGTTTAATTTTTAATAGTATACCACCTGATTTTGAATGTATAAATTCAATACTTAAATGTTTTAAAACTAAAAATTTAGCATTCATTTTTATTGCCTTCAGTTGAGGTTTGCCTCTCGGAATGGAAAAATCGGTGTAGGGATAAATTTTACTGAGCGCCGAATGGAAATTTTTAAACATTTTAAATATTTAAATATTTTAAAAGCTCCGAATGGAAATTTTTGTAATTCAGGTGTAGGGATGGTTTAGATATGTCCATGGACCGGATTATCCACCTAGACATGTAGGCCCGACCCGCTTTAGACCAGTGCTTGAGATCGACTGTTTGGCAAAATTGTTTATTTTTATTTGATTTTAATAGTAAGGTATAGATATAAATTTAATAAAGTTATTTTAATAACCAAATACGATGTAGTTAGGCCCACAGGAAATGCGACTCTGGAGTAAACAGGGTTCGCCATTATTTTTAGAGAAGCTATTGAGAGGTACAGGGTTTAACTGATAATACATAAGAGGAGATAATTGGAGACATTTTATGCCTGACCTTTATTTTCCAAATTTAAAACCGGGGGCAAATCAATTACACTATTCTTGGATATTTACTCCCAAAATAACAAGTAGAAAGAAAACAGACAAGACATTATTATGGAGCTCAGTTATTGTTCTTCATTCTTTCAGCGTGGATGCTTTTATACTTTATTTAGGTTATGGGCAATCACCCTGGAAAGGAGAATTACACTTCTTTGGGGGCTTTGGGATGCAAGAAGTAAATGGTCTGCCACGGCATGGTACTGCTGCTGGAGGTCTGTTCCCTGTTACAGGGGTTCCACTTCCACTTCCCCCACCACCTTTAGAACCTACAAATGTTATGAGAATATTAAAGAAGATGAAGATGATTTTCATGTTATCCTAAAAGTTCATTTCTGTTGAATTTCGTAATAAATACAAGAATTTTTATAAAAAAAATTAATCTAATGTTTGTTTGTTTCAAGATTAACTTAAATCTAAAACAATTAAGTAATACAGGCGAGAAAATAAAACTAGTGCACTTAGCATCTTACCAATACTTTGAGCAGCAATAGAAGAGGCGGAGAAGAGAAGGGCGGACAAAAGAAGGAAGAGTGTAAGCAAGGCCCTCATGTTTGGAAGTTGAATTAATGTTGTCTTGGCGTGATATTCACCACCTGTTTACCGATATTTATAGTGCATTCATCGGAGAGGGAGGGAGTGGAAGATTTTCTCTAGACTTTATAATATAGTTTCTATTATTAGGAGAAGGGTTGTCCTTTCTGAATGGTATCAAAGAGAAAGCGCAGAGAAGCCCCCCGGACCCAACCATCAATATTGACTAGGAAACACGGATGGATTCACACTTGGCTCGTTGGAGAGCAAGTGCCTGGCATTTTTTTTCTTATACATTTATGATATTCCTACTAAATGCTCCCAAATTTAAAGAAAGAAAGAAAGAAAGAGATACTACCCATGTTTGTATTATTTTAACTGATTATTTTGGGTTATTCGATAGTCCTGTAAAAACAAATGATTGAGACATATTGTGTTGTTAATAAAATTACTTACTTACACCAACAATGATCTTTTCAACCAGCCAGGTTGACTAAGTCAATGACCAAAGTAGTGCCGATGGAAAATTGACGTCGATTTTTCCAAAGTCAAAGTAAAGAAACCCACTGATTGCGGGCACAGAGATTTTCATTTCTTTATCCTTCTAGCCTATTTGTTTTCTGGAATGCTTACAATTTTGATCAAAGGCATTTGAGCCGCCCAAATTTGAACGGAGAAAGGCATTACTTCCACGAGGCAATAATATAATGCCTGACTTGGTTGACTACCCTTGTCCATGCACGCGTCCAAAATTGCCCACTCATGACTTTGTTTGATCCAGCTGGAAGTACTGTCCGAGTATAACTATTTTTAAAGTGTTAAAACAGAAAAATTAAATTTATTTTTTTCACAAACTTATTGCATAAGTGCTGTAGGAGGAATTATTTGACAATATTTTAAATTATTTCTAATCAACAAAAACATTTATTTCATTAAACCAAATTAGAATGAAAATAAGTAAATAAAATAAATAACCAAGAGAAAAATTAAATCAAACAGAATATATATATATATAATTTGTACCTCTAATTTCATGAATTATTGAAGGGTAAAGTAAGAATATAAAAAAAGTTTTATTAAATGGAGATTTATTACTACCTGTTAGGTTCAAAGATTTAGATTTTTATTATTTCATTTAAAAACTAAAAAGGATAAAACAAAATGTTTCATCAAAACTTTGAAACATACATCTCACCCACGTCGCAATCTTGAATCTTACATGCCGTATCCACAAAATTTGATGATCTGATTGCTTATCATATGTATATAGTACAGAATATATGACCCATGCACTAGTTTGGCATTGGACATCCTTAGAACTACCAACTTAGCCTAATTTAAAGGAGCAACGCACTATTATATGGCTGATGCCTCTACTGCAGGAGCTCATGCATTTACTCGCTGGGGTAACACCTATGATTCTAGAAAATTGTTCATCCTCCTATAATATCTAAAAGGACTAAAGCAACCAATGAATGCTAGAAAGAAGATGGTCACACTAGACAACTATAGGTATGTAGAGGAAGAACTGAAGATGCCATAGACATCATCAAGAAATGGACCTCCATGTTGAGAAACAGAAAAAGGACTAGAAGGGGCTGATCTGACGAGCCAAACTTAACAAAATCTCAGGCACAAGGCGTTTTCTTGGAGGTGCCAAAGCATCCTTGGCAAGAGCTTCCTCATCACCAGCATGTATCACAGCAACCAGATGGTCAAATAGATCGTCCTTTCCACCTCTTAAAGGATCCTGCATAGCAGTACTCAACTTTAGTGGAGGATACAAGGGTTTCTCAATGCCATATAAATAAATTTATTACCAATTTAATTGCTCAAGGAACTGGATTGCAGGGAAGCCTTCTTCAATGCCATACCAATGCAGTGGCGAAGAACATTGTTTGGTGAATTGTAACATTTTCTCAGACAATTTCATGAAGCATTGAAACAGTGTATGCTCGATTCACACATTACAACACAATAAAAATTGTGTAACATACTTACCTAGTTCACAAGCCAACCTTCGGGGATTAATCCTTAAACATAGTTAAATTAGAAAATCACAAAAAAAAAAAAAAGAATTCCATGAAAAAGAGTAGTTTGGTTCAATTTGCAACATCCAACAAAAACCAAAAAGCTACACTAAGAAAAATGTTGAAGCCTGGTCATTTGGTAGAAAGATGACCCGATATCAATAGTGAGGACTGCAGTTGTTGTAAAAGGAATCTAAAATGTCAGAATAAGTTTCTATAGTTCATGAAGAGAAGTCAAGACCTTGAAACTTATAACGCACAAAATTCATTCTTCTTTCTCCTTTTTCTTTCCAGAGCAGAACCAAAACATTTTCATAAATTCAAATGAAATGAGTTGTTAATACTATCACAAAGAATAATTTACTTTACTATTTCCAAGTAAAGCTTCATGCAGTTTGAGCTCAACTCTCAAAGATCTTCAGGAAAATAATTAAAATCTTATGTTCAACTTAACCCAAGTTCAACATAGTCAGCCCAGCATATATGTAGATTAAAAGGACCCCACATCAGGCACACTAATGAAGGTGATATGTGAAAGTGATTTTCATTTAGTTGCATATCATAAAAGTACACACTGGATGACAGACTGCAGTAGGACAAGTAAATTAAACCTTTAATGACAACAAAAAGATAGTACTGATCACTAACCTGTAAAAACAAATCTGTATGAGATTTTCCTTCATATAGGATTAGCTCTGCGTCAGCCCCTACCCCTTTCAGAGCATCTACAAAGTTTATACTGCACAGAAATGTCAATATCAGGAAAGAATGCCTCAATTTTTGAGTAAATTTGCAGTAGTTCATGACTCCATTTCACAACTTTCAATACTATTTACCTCTACAATCTAGAAATTAAAGTTATAAACTGCGTTTGAAAGGGACGGCAAATTGGGAAACAGATACATTACAAGCAGTATGATATCTGTTCTTCATCACCATACCTTCAGTAGAGAGCGCACTATCTAACAGAATTATTCCAATTACAAATCATTATCACATAATACCCCTTATGATTCCAAAATAAAAATATAGTACTGGGACTAAACAAGAGCAGGTACCTACTCATCACCTGGATGTCTAACTTGCCTTTTTTTTAAGAAGTACATGCAGTTTGAAAGCAAACAAAGATATTTACCAATAAACTTCAAGGAGTCAAATCCAATAAGAACTTAGTTGTTAGCATTATGTCAATGGGCATTCAAACCTGGCATCTGATGGTATTGAATAATCTGAAGTTCCATGGAAAAGTTTAATAGGAGGCAGAAGAGAAGCAGCATCTCTACTGCTTGGATCTTTTATTCTAACTTCAGGAGAAAATTGTTCAAAGGACTCTTCCCCTTCCATAATGCTGTAACATCATAACAGAACTTTTGTTGGATAATAGTAAAATTGTACATGGGAAATAAAAGGAAAATCTCAAGCATATATAGATGTTTACCAGAAAAATATTATAGGCTGAATACCTTAAAAAGATGGAACGATAAAGGCCTCGATTGTGGAAATGATCAACCAAATTAAATAAATTGTACCTATACACAAAATTTAAAAGGAAAATAAGCACAGATTTATGAACAACTATCAATCTGTCTTTACAACTTAGAGGGAAAATAAGACCATACTATGTACAACTATAAATCAAAAGAAAAAGATTAACTTATGCCCTTAAAAATATAAAGAAAGTCCTTATCGCTTTTAGCAGCCTCACATGCATATTTTTTAGCATTTCAAGGAAGTCCTAACATTCTAGAACTAGTGAAAGAAAATGCTCCTGCAAGCCTTGCAAGAGAGGATTGATGGTTTTCAGGTTTAGTTCTTCAGTAGCAAAGCAAATGCTCAGAGCACAGTATCAAATTAAAAGATTTTCACCAGGTGTTGGTAAGTTGATAATTATCAAAATGAAGGATCAGAGGAAAATTCAATTTTACTTAATTTCAAATGATGCTGTCTTTCTTTCACGAGGCAAAAGTTAGTGCGTGATAACTAAGTTACACTTCTTTCTGACAACCATATTGACAAGTAGCAAGCAAACTGCACGCATTTTTATATAATTGGTTTTGACTTTTGCAATATACATTTTTAGTTTTGTTGCTGAGAAAACAAAATATTTTTGTTTTGTTTTTTACAAGGTTTATTTGGTTTTTTCCACAAAACTATAGTTCTTTTTTTTTTTTTTTTTTGAGGGGGGGAGGGGTATATAACTATAGTTCTATCGATTAAAATTTTAGAAATGATGAAATTACAATTAAATTTCTTTGTGGGGGGGACAATATGTACCAATTACTAAATCGATCATCCCATTTCATAAAATTTTATTATAGATATGATTTGAATAGCTTTAAATACAATAAGACAAGAACTTTTATGCCAATAAACTTTAAACTAATTTATTATTTTTCAATATAAAATTAATTAAATAATAATAAATTATTACTATTTAATTATTTTTCTTAACTAGAATTCTTCCAGAAAACAAAAACATAACTTAATGTTTTTTGCACCCCCCACACCCCCTTCTCTCTCACTTCTAAACCTGGCTCCATCCCTGCTCATAATAAAGATCTTTGCAGATCATTAATCCTGTTGCTGCTACATACTAATTATGACCAAAAAATAGATAAGTGAAAGACTCATGATAAAGAGCACATAAAAGTTTACCCTCCAGATAAACCGAAATAAGCTTTTATCTGAGAGACACTCCAGCTGGTGTTCTCTCCTCTAGATTCTCTGATTGCTTGCTCCAAGAGAACACAAGCAGAAACCTGTGCACCGGCTGACTGCCCCATTAAATAGATTCTACTCAAAAATAATCATAAAGGAGTCAATTGACATAATATGGAAATGGGAGAGGCGAGCACAAATAAAGGAATCAATCAGTCACCTGTTAGGATCACCTCCATATTCCCCAATGATATTGCAGACGAATGAGATCCCCTGAGATACATCTTTCACCATATCACTAATGGTTCCCTGGGGAAAGTTTCTACATAGAAATATCAAGTAAAGACAATCAGTGATAGAAGAAAACAGACAGGCATCTTGAATATAATAATATTTTATGAAAATATGTGGGTCAGTTAATAACAGGTGAGGGAAATTGCATGAAGCATAGGGACAAAACCTTTCTTTGGGTAGGGCATTACATAGAATGAAATTATAAGTACTTATTTTGACCCTTAAAATATTCACTAGCATGTAGCATCATAGACGAACATGAACACAGCACCATGTCACAGCATTAACCGAATTAATACCTGTAATCAACGCATGCTACTATGATATCTCTTTCTGCCAATTGTAGTCCCAGAAGGGAACCCCAAGCCTTGTACCTAAATCAGCAGAAAAGTACAGAGACTTAACATAAGAAAAAAAATGAAAGATGTTATACACTTCAAACATACATTTTTATGGTCAGCCAGAGACGAAAGTTGTCGTTAGTGTTAGACACTGTTTGATCATTTAAGTCTTGTGAGTGAGCAATTTTAGCCCGAAATTTTCTTTAGTTTTATAGATACCTCATATAACAGCATATCTGTTAGGATAGTCTTGAATTGTGATTTAATTAGGATTGTTTAATTCTAATTAAATTAGTATACCTTATAAAATAGTTTTTAAATCTAGTTAGACTAGAATAACAATTCCTAATTCTATTAGGATAAGATTCCTAATTATATTAGGATAAGGTTATTGTATTTGGCATTATAAAATGACCCTATGGGTTAAAGAATAATCATCACCTAGATTTAGAGAGAGTGATTTAGGTGTACGTGGGATACGGGTTGTGAGTTTGAGACTGTTCTTATAATCTTCTGATTTTTCTCTTAGTGAATTTTTTTCTGTTGCTGTGCCCGTAGACGTAAGTCATCAAAAATCGAACCACGTAAATTCTTGTGTTCTTGTGGGTGTACTTGATTTTTTTTTCTTTATTCTATTGATTAGGTTAGATCTTGGGCAATTCTTTAGAGATAATTCCACAATTTCCCAACAAACTGGTATCAGAGCTTCAAGGTCTTGGGTCAATCTGAATCTTGCTATGGCAACTTCGTCGACCAAGTATGAGATTGAAAAGTTTAATGGAAGAAACGATTTCAGCCTGTGGCGTGTTAAGATGCGCGCATTGCTAGTGCAACAAGGACTGTTGAAGGCACTGAAGGGAAAAGAGTATCTTCCTTCGAATTTATCTGATGGTGAGAAAGATGACCTTATGGAGAAAGCACATAGTGCTATTCTCCTAGCTTTGTCTGATGAGGTGCTAAAAGAAGTCACGGATGAAGAATCTGCTACTGCAGTGTGGTTTAAACTCGAAAGTATTTATATGACTAAATTCCTGACGAATCGGCTTTATATGAAGCAACGATTGTATACTCTCAAGATGAGTGAAGGTACGTCCGTTAATACCTACATTAATGAATTTAATAGAGTTATTCTTGATTTAAAGAATATCGATGTTAAAATTGAGGATGAAGACCTAGCCCTAATTCTTTTATGTTCTTTGCCTCCATCGTATGAAAACTTCGTGGATACTATATTATATGGCCGAGACACTTTCACTTTCGAGGATGTAAGAGCATCTTTAAATTCCAAGGAATTGAAGAAGAAAGTTAGTGGTATCCAGAATGAAAATCAAGCAGAAGGTTTGGTTGTGAATAGAGGAAAAGATAGAGAGAAGGCTATAGACAAAAAAGGTAAATCTAGAGCAAAAGGGAAAACTTGCTGGAATTGTGGTCAAAAAGGGCATTTTAGTCAAGACTATACCAAATTTAAGGATGATGAAAAGTTCAATAAGTCTGAGAATACTGCAAACGTGGTTGGAGATGACTTTGATACTTTTGAGGAAACTGATAATGTTCTTGCAATTACTAATGGTAACTTGATGGATACATGGATCTTGGATTCGGCTTGTTGCTTTCATATATGTCATAGGCGTGATTGGTTTACAACTTATCAATCTGTTGATATGGGCACTGTAAAATTAGGAGATGATCTTTCTCTCTCAGTTATTGGGATTGGCACAATTCGAATTAGGATGTTTGATGATATGGTAAGAACACTTGAGGTAAAATATGTCCCTAACATGAAAAAGAATTTAATATCCTTGAGTTTGTTAGATAAGAAGGGCTACAAATATAGTGGCCAAGATGGTGTCTTGAATGTATCTAAAGGAGCCTTAACTATCATGAAGGGCAAGTTATCCGGTGACCTTTATTGTCTAGTGGGAAACACGATCATTGAAACTGTTTTTGTGGTCTCATCTAATGATCCTGAAGATGATGTAACACATTTATGGCATATGAGATTGGGTCATATGAGCGAGAGAGGGATTAGAAAACTGAGTAAGCGTAGTTTGCTATGTGGTCAAAAGAGTGAAAAGCTAGATTTCTGTGAGCAACATATAGTGAAATTTAACACTACAACTCATCGAACCAAGAGTGCAGTAAACTACATCCATTCAGATTTGTGGGGTCCTTCTTCGGTGGCATCAAAAGGTGGATCATTATACATGTGGATCTTTATTGATGATTTTTCAAGAAAGGTGTGGACGTATCTTCTGAAGGCTATGAGTGAAGTGTTAACCACCTTTTTGCATTGGAAGGTATTGATCGAGAAGCAGACTAAGAAAATGATCGAGAGCTTTCGAACAAACAAAGGTTTGGAATTTTGCAAATGTGAGTTTGGTCTATTCTACAAGAATGAGAAAATCATTAAACATTGCACTGTCGTCAAAACACCACATCAAAACGGTATTGTAGAATGGATGAAGCA
Organism: Theobroma cacao; assembly: GCF_053813885.1. Taxonomy (NCBI): domain Eukaryota; kingdom Viridiplantae; phylum Streptophyta; class Magnoliopsida; order Malvales; family Malvaceae; genus Theobroma; species Theobroma cacao. The sequence goes on from NC_142642.1 coordinate 31,203,078, forward strand.
AACACTTTTAGAAATAGCAAAATACGTGTTCTCAAATGTTGGCCTAACCAAAGTATTCTTGACATAAATTATCAACATGGCTTGTTACTTGGTAAATCGGTCTCCACCAACTGCAATTAAATTTAAGACTCCCAAGGAAGTTTGGTCTGGTAAGCCCGTTGATTACTCTATATTGAGAGTATTTGGTTGTCCTGTTCATGTTCATATGAGTGATGGTAAACTTGAGTTAAGGGTGACAGAGTGCATATTCCTAGGCTATGCATATGGGGTGAAGGGTTATCAGTTGTGGTGTACTGATTGTAAGTTTCCCAAGTTTATGGTGAGTCGGGATGTTACCTTTGACAAGTCTGCATTACTTTGTGGGATAAAGTCTAGAATTGCAAACACATCAGACCAAGAAGTTGGCAAGCAGGTGGAGCTTGAAATCAATGCTCTTGTGACAGTGCGAGATGATAATGAAATCCAGAAAGAATTGCAAGAGGTACAAGAATTGGTATCTCAACGAAGGATTATTTGTATTGATGGTGATTCTTATTCTTATGTTTTATTTGTGGAAGTAAAGATTGATGAGCCTTACTTTTATCATGAAGAAATTACATATGCCGAGTCTTCTAAGAAGATTGAGTCTCTACATTGGGATCAAACATGGGAGCTTGTGAAAACACCTAAAGTTACTATTGAAGTTGGCTTAGTGTGTGAAGGAGGTGCAAACATTAGTCGTAATGTGGTTGGCTTTTCCAAATCAGATTTTGCTGGTGATCTAGATAGTAAAAGATCTCGAATGGGGTATGTGTTCACTCTCTCAAGGTCTGCAATCAGTTGGAAAGTAATAGCTGCTTTGTTTACAACTGAAGTTGAATATATGACTGTGACCGAGACTGTTAATAAGGCCTTATGGCTTCGAGACTTGGTTAGTGATCTTTGTTTTCGACAAGAATCTAGATGTGAGATTGTAGTAAAGAAAATAGTTACATATGAAAATCTGGTAGATATGTTAACTAAGTCAGTTTCTAGGATAAAGTTCAAGTATTGCTTGGACTTGATTGGTGTTCGTAGTGCTTGAGGCCCATTGGGGTAGTGGCGGTGTCGACAGAGATTGGTTCGTAAGGTGGAGCTTGGTGAATTCAAGCCTAAGGTGGAGATTTGTTAGGATAGTCTTGAATTGTGATTTAATTAGGATTGTTTAATTCTAATTAAATTAGTATACCTTATAAAATAGTCTTTAAATCTAGTTAGACTAGAATAACAATTCCTAATTCTATTAGGATAAGATTCCTAATTATATTAGGATAAGGTTATTGTATTTGGCACTATAAAAAGACCCTATAGGTTAAAGAATAATCATCACCTAGATTTAGAGAGAGTGATTTAGGTGTACGTGGGATAAGGGTTGTGAGTTTGAGACTGTGCTTGTAATCTTCTGATTTTTCTATTAATGAATTTTTCTCTATTGCTGTGCCGTGGACGTAGGTCATCAAAAGACCGAACCACGTAAATTCTTGAGTTCTTGTGGGTGTGCTTGATTTCTTTCTTTCTTTATTCTATTGATTGGGTTAGATCTTGGGCAATTCTTTAGAGACAATTCCGTAATTTCCCAACAATATCTCAATCTATAATTATCTAATTCCTCAGCACAGACCACATGCACTAACAACTAAAGGAATTGACAAACTGATGCAGAACCACCTTATGAAATATTAGGGAAACCCTACGGTTGTATTTTGTATTTCTTTTTTATGTTAAGATTTACGGGTGATAAGCTACAAAAGCTAGAATGAGTTTGTCGTAACGTGCGGGTCCGGGAACCCGACCGCCAAACGCGGGCGAAAATTAAAATCGGTTTAGGAGTCGCCACCAATTTTTTTTTATCTAGGTGTGATTGGTCACCTATTAACACGATTCTTGATCGACGAAGTCCTAAATTAATTTTAGGTCCGTCGAAAGAACGAGAACTGATCCACGTTTTTAGAGATGGGTTCGGGAGTGCGGTTACACGCGAAGAAGGGTTAGCACCTCCGTGGCTCCCATTTCACGAACGGTACCATTTAATCTTAAGTTATCTTAATATAGCCTTCTCTTAGTTTAATCCCTACTTTATTAATTAAATTTTTATTAAATTGACAGACTGAGTTTTTTTAATTGGTTTTACGTATGCACATGATGCAAGCGTAAAATGATGTCATGACTTGTTTATTTTAAATGATGGAGTCGGTAATCTTTTATTGGAAAATTATTCGAAGATCATCCCAACGCTTTGGTGAAGTCTCGAAATTCTCCTCACCTAAAGATATCCCCGGAAGAACTCGTCTCTACGAGCTCCTCGGGAAAATCCCATCATCGGGATTTTCGTACCATTTGCAAAATAAATGTGACGTGCAATGACAATATAAAATGATGAAATCTACATGACCATATTTATTAATTAGTTGGTTGGTAATACTAACATACTTAATAATTTCAGGTAATTTATTGAGTTATTCATATATTTATCATTTTTTTTCATATACTATTTTAAACAATAATTATTCGGACTACTGGGTATAAGAGTATAGAATTCGGATTCATCCCGACGCTTCGGTGAAAATCCGTTTCGAACTCCGCACTTAAGTGACCCACCCGAAAAAGATAGCTCTTTGTCCCTTTTAAATGGTAATACTCAAATAATTGTTTCATTTATATTATTTATTATTATTATTATTTTATTTATATTTTTTTATTTTTTAATATATATTTGTATCATGAATTATTATTATTATTATTATTTTATTGTTTGCAAGCCTCTAAATATATTTATAACATAAATATTTTTTATTCACTTATTATTGTTATTGTTGTTATTTATGTATGTATTTTTTATTTTTTATTTATTTTTATTTTTATTTTTTTTATTTTTATTTTTTATTTTTTTTAAAAAAGGGAGATAAACTAAATCTATTATATATTTTAAAAACATTTTATAGTTTTCTTTTTTATTTTTACCTAATAATTAAATAAATTGAATAAGCCCAAAATGACAAGCCCAAATCAAGGAAGATGGATTACCTTTCTGGGCTTGGATTAGCCCAACTCGGTGGCCCGTAGGAACCCAAGTCCACTACACCCGGTCTGCCTTTTCAAGCCCACAAGGCAGAACTCAAAACGCACCGTTTGGTGCTTGTGGAATCGCTCAAAACGACATCGTTTGGCCTGAACCTTCCAACTTCTGCTACCCCACTGAAACAACACCGTTTTGCTCTCCTTCCTCTAGGTATAAAAACCCCTTTTTAGCTTTTTTTTATTCATTTTCACACTTCATTTTCTCTCTCTAACCGACCACTCTCTGCCTTCTCTTTAGAAACCCTTTCCTCTTCCTGCCGGCGTCGGCATACTACCCCTTTTGCTTCCCTCTGACCGACGGCCCAGATGCTCCTATCTCTTTCTCTCGAAGCCCTCTTCCCTTCCGATCGACGGATCTAGCACCCCCTGCCTCCGTCGGTGGTGACCCAAACGGGTTTAGGCTTTCCCCTGCCGTTGGCCGACGCTCCACAGATCCAACCTTCCTTCACAGCTCACCGATCTCTCTCACTCAAACCGGACCGAATCCCCCTTTGAAACCCCGATTGGATTTTTTGGCTCTCCCCCTTTTTTAATTTTTTATTATTATTTTTTATGTGGCTAGGTAGCTTCTGCTGGTGAATTTTTTTGATCTTCGATTTTTTGTTGTGATCCCCTTTTAGATCTTGCAGGTAGTCTTTAAAAAGCCGGGTTATCCAAAAATTTGGACAACCCGGCGATGGGGTTCTGGCACTAGGGAGTTGGTGGCCAGAACCCCATCATGCATGGTGGTTGGGGAAAGGATGGCTGGGTGTACCTTTTTTTTATATATTTATATTATTTTATATTTTAACTTATTTTATTATAATTTAAATTATTTATTTATTTATTATTATTATAGGTGTCTACAGTTGTCCCTCTTTGTACATTCTTGAGAATCAAGGATAGTGCAAAGACGTAGACACCACATTTGGCTTATCTCGAAGCCAGTTGGTTTAATCAAATCGATCTAGACTCGACTTATCTCAAAATAAGTTCGATTTAAACAAAAATGAAATTTCTAGACTTGATCTGGGCTTGACCCATGTTAGAACAAATTCGAATAAAATTCCTAGACTTAATCTTGACTCGACCTATCTCACAACAGGTTCGATTTAAACAAAATTGAAATTCCTAGACTTAATCTAGACTCGACCTATCTCACAACAGGTTCGATTTAAACAAAATTGAAATTCCTAGACTTAATCTAGGCTCGACCTATCTCACAACAGGTTCGATTTAAACAAAATTAAAATTCCTAGACTTTATCTAGGCTCGACCTATCTCACGACAGGTTCGATTTAAACAAAATTGAAATTTTTAAACTAAATTTAGGCTCGACCTATCTCATAACAAGTTTGATTTAAACGAAATTGAAATTCCTAGACTTAATCTAGGCTCGACCTATCTCACAACAGGTTCGATTTAAATAAAATTAAAATTCCTAGACTTAATCTAGGCTCGACCTATCTCACAACAGGTTCGATTTAAACAAAATTAACATTCCTAGACTTAATCTAGGCACGACCTATCTCACAATAGGTTTAATTTAAACAAAATTGAAATTCATAGACTTAATCTAGGCTCGACCTATCTCACAATAGGTTCGATTTAAATTCTTTAATGCTAACTTAATTGGATTAACATAAAATGAAAAAACTCAAATCTTTCCATCAAAGTTTTACAATCTCAACCCTTTAGGTCGAGTGACTTTCTACCTTCGACGCTTGGGACATGAATTAATTTTGATTCTTGTCGAGTGCATGGCTAGGCATGTATGCATGATTGACATGATGAAACGTTTTCATGTTTATGATTCATTAAGGTTCCAAGACCCTTCTCTTGCTTCATCCGATTTTTCACTGTAGCTTTCGATCTTCTTTGCCTGTTTTCTTTCCTCCTGTAGAATTTAGGTAACTTCAGATTTTTCCTAAGTACCCTCTCTTTTGACATCTGACTTTGTCTTAGGTTCAGGGCTCTGCCATTCCTTTTTTTTCATCCTTAAGTCTTTTGCTGAACAATGAGAGTAATTTCTTGCTTAATTAGTTTATTTCTTTTACCAATTATCATTCATTTCTATGACAATCACTATGTGAATCATGGGATGGTAAATAACGAAAGACTTAAAATAAAGAGGCGAAGAAGAATTTCATATATGAGGAATCAAATAGTTAAAGGCAAACAGAATTTACAGGAAAACATTAGATCTTTAAGTAATGAACACTCAGACCACTAAGAGAAAACAATCTGATATTCGACCTCAAGAATTGTCCTTGATTGATGCTTTGAGCAAATCTGTAGGTTGCAGACTCCTTAACTTCCCTTACTTTGCGAAATTGTGGAACTCCATTCATGGTGTATTTCTAACTCAATCTTGTGCTCCTTTTAGGCTGACATCCTCAAATTCCATTCTAACTTCCTGCTTTTTGGCCTCAAGCCGCCCTTTTCGGGTTTTCAACATGAGCCTCCTCCTTTAGGTATGAGCTGCCCTTTTCAGGTTTTCATCACGAACCCCTTTCGTTTTTTTTTTTAAGCATAGTACTTCTTCACCGCATCCGCATTTATCGGATTAGGCATATCTCTCCCATCCATGTCAGCCAAAATCAAAGCTCCTCCTAAAAAAGCCTTCTTTACCACATATGGCCCTTCCCAATTCGGCATCCACTTTCCCCAAAAATCAGTTTGATTAGGGAGTATTCTCTTAAGAACCAACTCTCATTCTCTGAATTACCTGGGACGAACTTTTTTCTCGTATGCTCGCATCATCCTTCGTTGGTACATCTGGCCATGACAAAGAGCCGTAAGCCTTTTCTCCTCAATCAGATTCAATTGCTCGTAGCGAAAGTGGACCCACTCAGCATCTTCCAATTCTGTTTCCATCAATACCCTCAATGATGGGATTTCTACTTCAACAGGTAGAACTACTTCTATACCGTATACTAATGAGTACGGAGTTACCCCGGTGGAGGTACGCACAGAAGTTCGATATGCATGCAAGGCAAAAGGAAGTTTATCATGCCAGTCTTTATAAACTTCAGTCGTCTTTTCGATAATCTTTTTGATATTTTTGTTGGCTACCTCTACCGCTCCGTTCATCTTCGGACGATAAGTTGTCGAGTTATGATGTTTGATCTTGAATTTAGTGCAAACCTCCTTCACCATCGCACCATTCAAATTGCTTGCATTATCAATAATGATCCTTTTCAGCAGCCCATACCGACATATGATCTCCTTTTGGATGAACTTTGCACACCACCTTTTGTGTCACATTAGCATAGGAAGCTGCTTCTACCCATTTCGTGAAATAATCAATGGCCACCAATATGAATCGATGTCCATTAGAGGCTTTTGACGTAATAAGTCCAATCACATCCATTCCCCACATTGAAAATGGCCAAGGTGTTGTGAAAACATGCAATGGGACTGGCGGAGCATGGATTCTATCAGCGTATACTTGACACTTGTGGCATTTTCGAGCAAAATTTATGCAGTCTGATTCCAATGTCAACCAATAATAACTAACTCTCATAATTTGTCTAGCCAACATATGTCCATTAGCATGAGCTCCACAAGTTCCTTCGTGGACTTCTTTCAATATTTTGTTGGCTTCCGCAACATCTACGCATCTCAAAAGTACTTGATCTCGACTCCTTTTGTAGAGCACTTCTCTGCTAAGGAAGAAACCCATTGCTAATCTTCTAAGAGTTCGCTTGTCATTGTCTGTGACATTCTCAGGATATGCCTGGTGCTTGATGTATTGCATGATATCATGATACCATGGCTTACCATCAACCTTTTCTTCAACATTCAAGCAGTGTGCGGAGACTACACGGACTTCTAAATCAAAAGGGCGTACATCAGCTACCTCTTTTATTTTGAACATCGCTGCGAGGGTGGCCAAAGCATCAGCAATCTGATTCTCTTCTCGAGGCAAATGGTTGAAGCTGATTTCTTTGAACTGTTTGCTTAATTCTATAACCAGCTTTTTATATGGAACTAGTTTAGAATCTCTAGTTTCCCATTCGCCTCTCATTTGACATATCACTAAAGCCGAATCTCCGTAAACATCTATCGCTTCAGCCTTCATCTCAATTATTGCTTATAATCCCATTACCAACACCTCATACTCCGCCATATTGTTAGTACAATTGAAATTCAATCTCGCTGTAGCTGGATAGTACTTTCCATTTGGAAAAATCAACACTGCCCCGATTCCGTGCCCTAAAGCATTGGATGCTCCATCAAAATACATCTTCCATGGATTAAGTTCATTGGGACCATCATTTTTTATGTGCAAGACGGCCATCAAATCTTCATTTGAAAAATCGAAACTTACAGATTCATAATCCTCATTTGCTCGATCTGCAAGGAAATCAGCGATGACGCTCCCTTTGATTGATTTTTGGGACATATACATAATATCATACTCAGACAATAGCACTTGCCATCGAGCTATTCTTCCAAACAGGTAGGGTTTTTCAAAAATATACTTGATGGGATCTAATTTAGCCACAAACCATGTTGTGTGATACAACATATACTGTCGGAGCCTTTGGGCGGTCCATGCTAGCGCACAACACATCTTTTCGAGCGCAGAATATTTGGACTCATACTCCATGAATTTCTTGCTCAAATAATATACAGTCCGTTCTCTCTTCCCAGTTTCATCATGTTGTCCCAATACACATCCCATAGAATTCTTGTTCACAGTCAAATACAAAATAAGAGGTTTTTCGACTGTCGGTGGCACCAGCACCGGTGGATTTGTGAGATATTCTTTGATTTTATCAAAGGCTATTTGACATTCTTCATTCCACTCTCCTGGGTCTCGTTTTCGAAGCAGCTTGAAGATTGGATCGCATTTGCAGGTGAGCTAGGATATAAATCGAGCAATGTAATTCAACCTCCCTAAAAATCCTCTCACTTCTGTTTGCGTTTTGGGAGGTGGTAGCTCTTGAATAGCTCGTATTTTATCCGGGTCTACTTCTATTCCTTTTTCAATTACTGTTAACCCCAACAATTTCCCAGAAGTTACATTGAAAGTGCATTTTGCAAGATTCAACTTGAGCTGGAACTTTCGCAATCTCTCGAACAGTTTCTTGAGATTGATAGTATGATCCCTTTTTGTATGAGATTTTGCAATCATGTCATCCACATATACCTTTATCTCTTTATGCATCATATCGTGGAACAAAGCTACCATTGCCCTTTGGTAGGTGGCGCCTGCATTCTTCAATCCAAATGGCATTACTTTGTAACAAAACGTTCCCCACATGGTTACGAACGTTATTTTTTCCATATCTTCGGGTGCTATCTTAATCTGATTATAACTAGAAAAGCCATCCATAAATGAGAACAAAGCATGTTTTGTTGTATTGTCCACAAGAGTATCAATATGTGGCAAAGGGAAGCTATCCTTCGGACTCGCTCTGTTCAAATCCCTATAATCGACGCACATTCAAACTTTTCCATCCTTCTTAGGAACTGGAACTATATTAGCCACCCATTCAGGGTACTTAGCCACCTCTAAAAATTCAGCATCGAATTACTTTTTAACTTCCTCTTTAATCTTTAGCAACATTTCTGGCTTCATTCTTCTCAACTTCTATTTAATAGGCTTGCAATCTGGTCCCAAATGTAACTTGTGGACAACAATATCAGTATTAAGACCTGGCATGTCCTGATATGACCAAGCAAACACGTCCACATATTCACAGAGCAGTTCTTCTAACTTCTGTCGTTCATCAGATGACAGCGAGGTGTCAATCTTAACCTCTTTCTTCTCTTCCTCATTTCCGAGGTTAATCATTTTCGTGAGTTCCTGGTGAGGTAAAATCTCATTTTCCTCCTGTTCCAGCATTCTTGACAAATCAGGGGGTAAGCCATAGTCATCCATCTCCTCTTCATTTTTCAATTCATCAACGTTCGGAATCATCTCAAAATCGATATTCAAATTGTTGTCTAGATTGTCTTCGCGTTCATTATTTAAAGACCTGCAAACAGGTAAAGTTGGACGCGTGTATGGGCGGGTATTTATTGGCTAAAAGAATAGACAAAAGAAAACATGCAAAAAGGTTGATGAATTATGAAACACATTATGCATTGTCATTTATTTAAATGATGAAGGTAACAGAATTCCCTACTTAAACAAGAAATTACTCTTAACACCCTTGGGCATAGGCATTTAGATAAAATTGTTCATTATATTTTGGAAGACTTAAAGATGATGAGCAATTCTGTGGCTGTCCAATTGCTTAGCTCCTCTCCTGGCAGTACTGGATACACCACAAGGATCTTCTCATTAGGTTCTTCATCTCTGATCATATGGATTGATAGCTCATCAAATATCCGTAGAACCTAATTGACCTTTGTTGGTGCTTCGAGATGAATGAAACCTGCAGAGTGAAAAGTCTCATATAAGTGTGGGATTGTCCATTCCCCAAATTCTTCTTCCTTTCCCTCAAGTTGAGCCATCCTTTTAATCTTCTTTCGAGCTGCTAGTTTCCTTCTTTCCTCTTTTGTAAGCTTGCACCCCAAACTAAATTTTTCTTCATTCTTTATTGGAGTCAGAGGACGGTTAATTCCTTGTAAATTCTTTCCTAACCCCAAACCGGCATGACATCCTTTACCCACTGTCTGCTTAACCCTCATTTTAGTTGCTACTGACAAACGAGGAGTCGGTATCACTTTTCTTTCCCCCACATAAGTAGCATTAACAAATTCAAAAGATCTGAAAGAGCATTCGGGGACTTCTTCTGTTGCCTCTACATAGGGAGCAGATGATGGTTGAATAGTCAATATGTCTTCATCCGCACATACACTTATCAGTTGGCCCTCAGCTATGAATTTAACTTTTTGATGAAGGGAAGATGGTATGGCTCCCGCCATATGAATCCATGGACGCCCTAACAAGCAATTGTATGACGGGGCAATGTCCATGACTTGAAATTGGACCTCAAAAATGCAAAAGCCAATTTTTATCGGTAGTTCAATGTCCCCTACCACCTCCCTTGTAGTCCCGTCGAAGGCCCTTACAACCATGTGACTGGTTCTCATGTACGACACATCTACTGGCAACTTGGTTAAAGTAGAGCGAGGCATGAAATTTAACGCTGAACCATTGTCAACCAAGACCCTAGGTACAGCATGGTCCTTGCATTTGATAGTAATGTGCAGAGCTTTGTAACTCCTTCGACCACCCGATGGTATTTTTTCATCATTAAAGGCAATGAAGCTCCCCACTGTAATGTTCCCCACGATGTGGTCTAACTTTTCCACTGATATATCTTGTGCCACATAAGCTTGGTTCAAGACTTTGAGCAGCGCGTTCCTGTGTGCTTCCAAATTCAACAGCAAGGACAACAGTGAGATGCGAGCAGGCATTCTGGTTAATTGTTCTACCACGCTGTATTCACTGTGTTTGATAAACTTGAGAAATTCGCCCACTTCTTTCTCGATAACAGGATTTTTGACCTCATTGTTCGGAGCAACTACAGATTCGACAACTTGGTCCTTGAAAAAGGTATCTGCTTTCTTCAGGCCTCCCTCTCCCTGTACAGGTTTCCCTTTTTCAACTCTTTCTGCTATCTCAGAGGAATAACATCGCCCACTTCGTGTTATACCCCCTACTTCAGTTAGATCTTCAAAAGATGCTTGAGAGGTGGATGAAGCTGTGCCCAAAATATTACCCTCATAATTCCATGGGACAGCCTTATCGCTCTTGTAAGGGAACGGGCTGGGGACTTCGATGGTAATACCACATCTGATCATAGTAGGGGATGTATCATTCATCGGGCTCCTGTTTTCTTCATACAAGATGGTGAGAGGTTTAGGTTTGTTCACCCCGGATGAACTCGATGCCACTTCAGCTAGGGTGTCTTCATTTATGGTTCTGACCAACTTCTCTTCGACTTCTTCATAAAACTCAATTACCGATGAATCCATCAATTCTTGCAACTTACCACGAAAGCTATCACAATTTTGAATGGAATGCCCAGTTGCCACCATATAAAATTTGCAAGAATAAGAGAGATCATGCCCCAGAATATGGCCTAAATTGCCTATGAGTCGGCTGATGGCCCAGCGGGGGTGGTGCATTGTAATAAACGGATGGCATCACTTGAGGGTGGACCCTTTGAGAGGTTTGGGCATGTGGTGGAGTGAACCCCGGGGGATAGGATGGATCATCCCTTTGGTTTCCACTGTCTTGTGCTGGTGGGTTTTCTGACGGAGCTGGCTCTTCGATCGCTCTTTTTCCTTTACTGAAACTCATCATTAATTCCATCATCTTTGTTAACTGTTCTCTCATTTCTTCCTGAGCTCTTTCCATTCTGTCCATTCGCTCTCTTTGTTCTTCTTCCATGATCCTCGCTCGCTGACGCGTATTATGAACACGTTGGTCACTTGGCTTAGGTGGTCGAGCTATTTTGGAACCTTATTGTAATCATAAACATGAATTAGATGCGTATTCGATGCATGAGTGAACCCATTATCTTTATTTTTAGATGAAAATACTTATTGTCATGAAATGATGATTTATGCATGTATGAATGATTATGTACTAAAAGTATTCGTCACATGACACCCAACAACAAAGTCATCCATTGCATAAGATATTTGTCTTTGATTACAACTCAGGAGTCATCTAGAAATATTCGCCAATCTTATTATAATGGCTATACACCTCATCTAAATACTTAATCAACTGTTGCTCTTGTTTTCCAACTGGAAAGATCTGGCTCTTTAATATGTCCGTCTTCCAAGCCATGCTTCTCGCCTTATAAGCCACCTCTCTCATTTGCCAAACCAAGTAATCCATCTGGTTGTGTTTCTCTATATAAGCTTGTCTGTAAGATTCACCCCACTCTTGAATTCTGGTGCTCTGTTGCTTGAGGCATTCATATTCCTGTTGATAAGTCGTCATGACCCCTTCGAGCTCTTCATACTCTTGTCTTAGTAGTTGGATGGACTCTTGTTGGAATCGCACTTGTCTTCTTAGTTCATCATTGTGCGTTTGAAGTTCGTTGCCTCGATTTTCTTTCACTTGTATTTCCCTTTGAAGTTCACTGGTCGTGGCAGAAAACTTATCATTCAGGCTCTCATACTTCCCTTCTATTCTTCGGACCTTCTTTCTTTGTTCACTTACTTCTCTTTTCATTTTCTCACACTCTTTTTGGAGGTCTTCATACCGTTGCTTCCAACTGGCATTTTCAGCTTCGGACTTCTTTCGAGCCAACTCACTTTCAAGCAAAGCGTCTCGTGGTTTTGGATCAACTGGGCCACACAGTGCATCTTCTTTCGGATATACCACATCCTTAACTCGTTGGTCATGCCATATCTAATATCCGGTAGTCACTTCATCGGTGTACCTCCCTTGATCAACTCGGTTAGTTTTCTTTCAAGCTTGCGCAATCTCCTCAATCTTTTTCAGAAAACCCGGCTCTCCATAAGCAAACTCCAGAGTATTAAGTCGGTGTGTCATCGACACAAACTGCTCTGACCTAAATTGTCTTCTCACCATAATTAGGGCGTAACTGATTGCTCCCCATGGCCCCATTAACGGTACCCAAGGTTCATTTTCGCATTTGTACAAGACCGAGTGATGCGGCATCCACGGGGCTCTCCATGTTACTTCCACACTCATGAGTTCCCGAAGTCTAGAGATCCATTACTCCTTAGTCCTATTTTCTGGCCATTCACTCTCACAAAATTCTCTAACAGGGGCGGTTTACGGATGAAACGGTTTTCTGAACTTATCGACCTTGCATTCAAAGTGACTTGCTATCCAGATGGAAAGAAGCTGTGAACATCCCACAAATCGTCCTTCCCCTTTTCTTCGACAGTAATTCAGTGATCTGAGAGTTTCCGCAAGAATAGAGGGTGAAGGATTGGCCTTGTTGATGACTTGCTGGAAGAAGTCTATAATTCCGACTTCTATATGTCCCAAGACTTTGGGAAAGATCACTAGCCCGTAGATCCCCAAGGCCATCACAAGCTGTCCTTGCTCAATGTCCCGATGCTTCATGATATAGCTACGTAGAAAACTCCATGAGATACATTCATTGTCCCCTTTTTTCCTTAGGTTCTGATCAACTTCCGTCGGGGTAATACCCATAATCTTGGCTAGCTTTTGCCTGTGTTCGGTCTTTTGTCCTCTCCAATATATCTTGTCCGGATTATCAAGATCGATTTGTAAGAGAGCCAAGTACTTTTCGATTGTGGGAACCATATCCACCTTATTAAACACGAAGCATCTATATGCCGAATCCCAAAATTGCACAATGGCCTTCAACAACTGTTCATCTATCTGGACCTTAAGGAGTCAAGCTATGTGGCCATATTTCCTATCGAAATTTGCCCGAGTGGTAGCCCCCCACTTATCCCATATGTTGAGCAAATCGATGAAGTCGTTCTGTTTGAGATCAAGGTGGACCCTATCAGGTAGTGACGAGAAGTGATCCTTTGACAAGCAATCTCCTTCACTTTGTTGGACACTCGCCATATGCTGAGTCACTTCATAAATTCCATCGTAACCTGAGGATGGCCATGATGACTCCATGTATGCAACTAGATCTACTCTGTTAATGGTTGTTAAGTGACAAAATACTTTTCCTATTATGATGCAAATATGCATATGACAAAAAATTCAAGTTAGCACCATAAACAAGAATTCCAAAAGATGAATGAAAGTAATTAATAACCTGATACCTTTATTACTCACAGAGAAGGATTTAGAACAAGGGGATTATGAAAATTCCTTCATGTGTACTTAATCAAAAGGTATATTCTCACGGGTGAAGCTTTACCTAAGCAAAGGCGACACTCGGTATTCTACATGCTGAGTTTGGGTTGAAAATAGAGCTAAAGGTTCCCAAATCGCTCCTCACTGTCGTCCACACGGACTAGTAAGGCACCCTGGTCCTCACCCATTACAGGTTTCAAACGGATTAGGTTCGATCTGAGTGGGAGTTTTCACTAGCCCGTGCGGAGGTTATCACCTCACGAGAGCGTAGCTACTTAACCCCCTCCTAATTAAGGACAAAGCCTGGGTGGAAGGCTTATGCATGAATGCAAGATATGTAGTGTGTGAGAAGGAATATACTGATCTCGGACCCATAATTTCACGCTCCCCTTATCCCAAATTTCCCGCAATTATTAAAAATAGTGAAGTAATAATAGCAAAATAAATGAATGCATTAAACAAAAATAAGCAAAATTGATGCTAGGGAAAACAGTAAATTATTTAAGGCTTAAGATAACTTATGATTAATCAATGGCTTGACTCTCGATATCCCCAGTGGAGTCGCCATTTGTCGTAACGTGTGGGTCCGAGAACCCGACCGCCAGACGAGGATAAAAATTAAAATCGGTTTAGGAGTCGCCACCAATCTTTTTTTATCTAGGTGTGATTGGTCACCTATTAACCCGATTCTTGATCGACGAAGTCCTAAATTAATTTTAGGTCCGTCGAAAGAACGAGAACTGATCCACGTTTTTAGAGATGGGTTCGGGAGTACGGTTACGCATGGAGAAGGGTTAGCACCTCCGTGGCGCCTGTTTCACGAACGGTACCATTTAATCTTAAGTTATCTTAATATAGCATTCTCTTAGTTTAATCCCTACTTTATTAATTAAATTTTTATTAAATTGACAGACTGAGTTTTTTTATTTAGTTTTACGTATGCACATGATGCAAGCGTAAAATGATGTCATGACTTGTTTATTTTAAATGAAAAATATTTTATTGAAAAATTATTCGAAGACCATCCCAACGCTTTGGTGAAGTCTCGAAATTCTCCTCACCTAGAGATATCCCCGGAAGAACTCGTCTCTACGAGCTCTTCAGGGAAATCCCATCATCGGGATTTCTGTACCATTTGCAAAATAAATGTGGCGTGCAATGACAATATAAAATGATGAAATCTACATGACCGTGTTTATTAATTAGTTGGTTGGTAATACTAACATGCTTAATAATTTCAGGTAATTTATTGAGTTATTCATATATTTATCATTTTTTTTCATACACTATTTTAAATAACAATTATTCGGACTAATGGGTATACGAGTATAGAATTCGGATTCATCCAGATGCTTCGGTGAAAATCTGTTTCGAACTCCGCACTTAAGTGACCCACCCGAAAGATACAACTCTTTGTCCCTTTTAGATGGTAATACTCAAATAATTGTTCCATTTATATTATTTATTATTATTATTATTTTATTTATATTTTTTATTTTTTTAATATATATTTGTATCATGAATTATTATTATTATTATTATTATTTTATTGTTTGCAAGCCTTTACATATATTTATAACATAAATATTTTTTATTCACTTATTATTGTTATTGTTGTTATTTATGTATGTTTTTTTTATTTTTATTTTTTATTTTTTAAAAAAATGGAGATAAACTAAATCTATTATATATTTTCAAAACAATCTATAGTTTTCTTTTTAATTTTTACCTAATAATTAAATAAATTGAATAAGCCCAAAATGACAAGCCCAAATCAAGGAAGATGGATTACCTTTCTAGGCTTGGATTAGCCCAACTCGGTGGCCCGCAAGAGCCCAAGTCCACTACACCCGGTCTGCCTTTTGAAGCCCACAAGGCAGAACTCAAAACGCATAGTTTGGTGCTTGTGGAATCGCTCAAAACGACGTCGTTTGGCCTGGACCTTCCAACTTCTGCTACCCCACTGAAACGACACTGTTTTGCTCTCCTTCCTCTGGGTATAAAAACCCCTTTTTAGCTTTTTTTATTCATTTTCAAACTTCATTTTCTCTCTCTAATCGGCCACTCTCTGCCTTCTCTCTAGAAACCCTTTCCTCTTCCCGTCGGCACCGATGAACTACCCCTTTTGCTTCCCTCAGACCGGCGGCCCAGATGCTCCTATGTCTTTCTCTCAAAGCCCTCTTCCCTTCCGATCGACGGATCTGGCACCCCCTGCCTCGGTCGGTGGTGACCCAAACTGGTTTAGGCTTTCCCCTGCCGGTGGCCGGCGCTCCACAGATGCAACCTTCCTTCACAGCTCATCGATCTCTCTCACTCAAACCGGATCGAATCCCCCGTTGAAACCCCGATTGGACTTTTTAGTTCCCCCCTTTTTTGATTTTCTATTATTATTTTTTGGGTGGCTAGGTAGCTTCTGCTGATGAATTTTTTTTATCTTTGATTTTTTGTTGTGATCCCCTTTTAGATTTTGCAGGTAGTCCTTAAAAGGCCGGGTTGTCCAAAAATTTGGACAACCCGACGACGGGGTTTTGGCGCCAGGGAGTTCGTGGCCAGAACCCTATCATGCGTCTTTTTTTATATATATTTATATTATTTTATATTTTAGCTTATTTTATTATAATTTAAATTTTTTATTTATTTATTATTATTATAGGTGTCTACAAAGTTCACACTCATCCTTCCACACTATAATCTCTATCTTTGTTCCCCTTTCTCCAATGGTTCTCAAGTCCTTCCTTCCTTACTAACAAATAATATACAACTTAGTAATAACAAAACCTCCCTCATACTCAAAGAAACCTATTATTCACTTTCCTCAAACCAGTATCAGACAATTTTAACACCAGAGCTCCGCCTTCTTCTCCAACCAATGCTTGCCATGGCTATGGCAATACTATTTAGCAAAGCTTTGCCATGGCTAAATTTGTATTGTCACTTCTGGATCAGGGTACAATTGCACATTACCAAACAAAATAAAAAAGATAAATAAAACAGCGGTGCATTAAAATAAGGATGATACATATGCAGCAATCTCAAGTCACTCACCCAATTATCCAGGCTCCACCAGTCACAAACACCACAACTGGCTTTGGGCCATTACGATTTGTTGGTAAGTACAGATCCAATCTGTCAAATCATCATCAAATGAGAAAAAGAAGCATTAATTTATGATACATGACAAGCAAGTTCATACAATATTGGGGAGAATATAACTACCTGTGCCACATATTCACATACCTATTCCTCGGTTGATCTTAATAAACAATACTCCGGTGCACTTGACTTGAGAAAAAATAACAATATGCAACTGCAGAAGATTAAAAATTTATGCTTAACAAATCATATTCTGAAGATATTTGAAAGTGGCCTACGGGACAGTTTTCCTGGCAAACATGAACTGACATAGCTAAACTTATATTTCTGTTTCCCACCACATAATACTTATTTTTCTCTTTCATTCCACCACATAATTAATCTCTAAACTTCCTAAGTATGAAGGGAACCTAGTGCAGATGTCATTCATTCCTGGGCAAAGAGCTGCACCATCACAATCTTCACAAACTGGACTGCAACTTTTATCACACACGAGTATGCATCCCCATGAATTCAATTAGTGGGAGAACCAAGACAAGTGGCAGTAGAGCTACAGCCAAGTCAGTGGGGTCACTTGACCCCATTGAAAATTGAAAATGCTTTTAAAAACATATACGACAGTTTAGGAACAATTCTAGAATGTCCCACTAGAAAAGAATATTGAGGGATCAATATATAGTTTCAAAGAACATAACAACCATATAATCCTCAATAAAAATTATTTGTATTTCCTTTTCAATAGGATCAATCTAAAACTTTTCCTAAACTATCATATACTTTTTCCAAGTTCTTTCAAGATTCATTGACTTGGCTGTAGCTCCACTACTGATTATTGCTAATTGATAATACAATTAGGAATAAGTTTCAACTTTACCACACTTCTTAAAGATATGGACCAAATTTACCACCCATTTTAATAAATGCAATTTCAACATTATACTTTTAATTTGGTTCAAAAATGATCAAAAGTTAACAAAATATTCCTTCCATTTAATTTAGAGTGATAAATATGGACATTATCTCATTTAATTATTCAAAGTTCACAATTTCATGCTACAATTAGATTGCTTTTAAATTTTATTTAAATTGTCTTTCTTTTATTTAGCTAATAGATGGACATTTCAAAGGAAATCAACATTTAAAAAAACCAAATTTAGGCAAAGAACTAGTCATTAAAATAATACTCAACAATGTTCAAAGAAAGGCCCTATCGAGTTAGAAAATCTTTCGGCAGATCAGAGACGCATACTGGAATTTTGATATATCATCCTTATGACCATATAAAGTGCGAAGGGCTTATTTGTGAAAGGAACCTAGTTAACCACATAAATTTTTCCATAAAGAAGTATAGCAAATGTTATAAGGCAATTTATATTGAACATTCTCTTTTTGCTGCTTGTATCTTACCTATGAAAATTATATTATCACTATATATAAAAGTTATGCATAGAAAATTTCATATTATTATATTTTTGCATTGCGAATGATATTATGATATTAGTTTATTGAACCTACTCAAGAAAATTCCTAGCTACGCCAATAAAGACAAGTTGAGTGTTTGTGATCATTTTCTCTAATATCATAACAATTGAACCCTACGTTTGTTCTTTTAAATGCTAAACGACGATTTATACATCCAATAATGTTAAAAACAGAAAACCATTGTGTAATATGCTACATATATGAGAATTCGTTTCCAAGTTTCCAACACCTTCTTTTCCTTCTCCTCTTTTTTACTTCTTATTATTCTTTTTCTTTTCTTTTCTTTTCTTTTCTTCTTCTTTTCTTTTTTTGGCTTCTTAGATGATTTAGAAGAGTCAATCTGTTGCTCAACTTTCACTTTAACCAGAACCTCCTGTATTTTCACATAAAAAGAAAAAGAGAGGAAAATGACTAACAATAGGTATACAAGTTCATGCAGAAGATATAACCAATCAATAATAGAAGAATACCTTGAAGAAAACCAGGCATAAGAAGCAAAGCATAACAAGCAAGGCCAACTAATCTTGAGATCCATCGGTAGCCTACCCTGAATGAAAATTTATGATTAAAACAATATACAAAATAATCAAGTGAAAAGCTATGCAAATAAGTTCAAGGACAATAAAAAATATAACAAAAAAGAGGTAAATAGTTTAATTATATCTGTTGTTCATTAATTCTATCTCTGAATAGCAACAAATTGTCAACAAAATAAAGTATGAACGTGCACCAAATAAATTTCACAAGAACCAAGCTCAAAATATGGCAGAAAGGTTCACAATAGAAATAAATTATATTCAGCGTAAATTTTATTCTTTTCTTATTTTGAAATTCAATTTAATTAAAAATAATAAATATAATACAAATTAAGCAAAATAACCTAAATTTGACTCGACTTTTGAATTACACACACATGTATGATGAACTCGAATATGAGTTTGAAACCCAAAACGACCTAAATGCAAAACAACTTGGAACCAAAATGATACATTACACCAAAATGAAAAACCAGGAATTACAGATAAGATGTATGTACCTTGGAAACATTGTAATAATTTGATAGTGGCTTGGCTCCTAGAGTCAATTACACCATCTATTGCCTCAACGGTTTTTTACATGGACTCTGCTGTTGAGATTTGGA
The DNA here is from genome assembly GCF_053813885.1 of Theobroma cacao. Taxonomy (NCBI): domain Eukaryota; kingdom Viridiplantae; phylum Streptophyta; class Magnoliopsida; order Malvales; family Malvaceae; genus Theobroma; species Theobroma cacao. The sequence continues at coordinate 31,222,607 of NC_142642.1, forward strand.
GTACTTTGCAGCAAAGGTTTGAACAACCAGATGATACTCGCATTTGTAATCTGCAGTTTTCTCTTTGTAATCTTACACAAGGGACTAAATCAGTTGACATGTATTTTTTTGAGTTGAATAGTCTTTGGGAGGAACTTAGAAACTATCGTCCTATGCCACATTGTGCTTGTGGAGGCTGTACTCAGAATTGTTGCAAGAAATATGTTGATCAATACCAAAAAGACATGGTTTTCAAATTTCTCAATGGACTCAATGAGTCTTATGCAGCCTTGAGATCTCAGATAATCATTATGGAGCCTTTTCCAACTCTGAATAAGGCATATAACTTGATTTTAAGGGAGGAAGCACAAAGGAAGCTACTAATTCAATCACAGCCTTTGTCAGACTCATCTGCTATGGTGGCAACTGCTGATGGAAAGAAGAAAGGAAAATTTGATATGCTGTGTAGTCATTGTGGGAAAAAAGGTCATCTTAATGAAAAGTGTTTTAGGTTGATCGAATTTTCAGAGGATTTTAAGTTTAATAAGAATAAAGCTAGTTTTAAGAAAGAAAATTCTGGGAGTTCATCAGTCAACAGTGTCTCAGCTGCTAATGATACTCAAAATGATCAAGAAGAAAGCTTAGGATCCAACACTATGTCCCAGATGTCTTTTACAAGGAATCAGTTTCAAAAACTACTTGCACTCATCAAAGAGAACGATTCTGACAGTGTTGGTGGTAATTTCTCAAACACTCAGTAGACTAGGCATTCTTTGGTTAATTCAGCTCTTGCAAGTATTATTTCTGATCATCATTGTTCCAATACTTTGTATCAACATTCAAATAGTCAATGCTTTGTAGACAATGTCATGATTAAACACAATTCTTGGATAGTGGACACAGGTGCATCAGATCATATTTCATGTTCCCTTGATAATTTTGTGTCATATAAGTCAGTGAGTAATGTGTTTGTTCATTTCCCAAATAATGCTAAAGCTGTTGTCACACATATAGGAGCAGTTAAGCTAAATCCTTTGTTAACTCTTCATAATGTTCTTCATGTTCCTGATTTCAAGTTCAACCTTATTTCGGTCAGTCAACTCGTAAAGTCTGTGTGATTCAGGACCTCAACACATGGACTGTGACTGGGGTTGCTGAAGTTTCATCAGGGCTTTACTTCATGCAGAATAATCAAGATGCACAATACCTTAAGCAGTTTAGTTTTGATAAGATTGTAAAGATTCCATTTACTTCTTCCATTAATACTTGTAAAACAAATTCTAAGATTTTTGATCTGTGGCATTACAGACTTGGTCATTTGCCTGTTGACAAAATAAAATTGCTTCATAAACAATTTCCTCTAATTTCTTGTGAGCAGGATTTTTTGTGTGAAGCTTGTCATTTGGCTAAACAAAAAAGGCTACCTTTCTCAAAACATGTGCCAAATACTAAATTTCCTTTTGAAATAGTACATGTAGATGTATGGGGGCCTTATACTACATGTACAACAGGAGGACATCATTATTTCTTAATTGTGGTTGATGATTTCAACAAATTTACATGGATTTTTTTAATGAGAGCCAAATCAGATACTTTGTCAATCATTCCTTCTTTTTATAATTTGATTCAAAATCAATTCAACACTTCAATCAAGCAAATAAGATCTGACAATGGCCCTGAATTCAATTCACTTGAAATTTATGCTTCAAAAGGTATTTTGTGCACCAGTTATCCTGTGTTGAAACACCACAACAGAATGGTGTTGTGGAAAGGAAACATCAAACTTTACTTGTAGTAGCCCAGTCATTGCTGTTTCAGTCAGGTTTACCTACAAAGTTCTGGGGAGATGCAATTCTTACTGCAGCTCATATCATTAACAGAATTCCTTCTAGTGTCATTCATAACAGAACATGACGCAGGAGCGTCAAGGATTGTATTTTATTAAATTTAGTTTTTGCTAATTTAGTTGATTTAGGATTTATTTTCTTTATTTTATTTAAATTAGGATTATTTTCTTATTTTTATTTTAATACTTTTAAGAATTAGTATTTGATTAGGATAGTCATGTTCTATTTAGGAATAGAACACCTATTTTATTTAAATTTCTTATTAATTATTCTAATTATATTAGATAACTAGGAGTAGAGTTTTATTAGGATTTGGGCCTATAATACTATAAATAGGACCCTTAGGCTTAGTTATGAAACATTCAGAATTGAGAGTTAATAAATAATATTTTCTTAAGCAGGAGTGCTTATTTCTCTAGGCTCTTTTAAAGAGTAAGAGGTTTTAATATCTTTGGCCTAGCTAACCAAAGTGGGATTTTGGCTATTTTTCACCTTAGTGGGGTTTTCAACCTTACCAAGATTACTGATTCACCTTAGTGGGGTTTTCAACCTCGCCACGATTGGTGTTTTTTTATAACGCCTAGGTGTCTTTACAACGCCCCGGCGTCAGAATACCTTATGAAGTTCTTTTCCATAAACCTTCTTCATATGATTATTTTAAGGTGTTCGGGTGTTTATGTTTTGCTTCCACATTGACACATGCAAGGAAAAAGTTTGATAAAAGAGCATCTAAGTGTGTATTTCTTGGTTATCCAGTAGGTATTAAGGGTTATAAAGTTTATGATCTTGATGCACATAAGATCCTCATATCAAGAAATGTGATTTTTCATGAGAATGTTTTTCCCTTTAAGTCCAAATCTAATTCAGTTCAATCATTTGAATTTCCCCAAACACCTGATCTGCATGAATCTAATTTCCAATTCTTCGATTTTATTGATGAAAATTTTGCCTCTCATAGTCCTTCATCATTTGAATCAGGATCATTTGAACCTTCTTCATTATCTTTTCCAGTTCATAATGTTGAAACTAATTCCCATTTTCCTTTATTATCTTCAGACAATGTGTCTTCTGGTAATGTACCTATTGTTTCTCCTAATGTTGATTCTGTTATTCTTGTACAAACTGATTCAAATATTCCTCCTGAATCATTACTTAGCAGAAGCAGTAGAATTAGACATCCACCAAAGTATCTAGAAGTTTATGATCATAATCTTTCTTCATAGAGTAATATTGTTACAGCACACACTATTTCTAGATATTTGTCCAGCAGTAGGCTTTCCAATGAACACAGAATTTTTACTGCTTCATTATCTCAAATACCTGAACCTTAATTCTATCACCAAGCTGTACATTATTCTCAATGGAGAGATGCAATGCAAAGTGAATTGAAAGCCTTGGAAGATAATGGTACATGGAGTGTGGTACCTTTGCCTAAAAATTGTCATGCTAGGGTGTAAATGGGCTTATAAAATCAAAATGAATGCATATGGTATTATGGAGAGATATAAGGCATGCTTGGTAGCCAAAGGTTATAGTCAAGTGGAAGGGTTTGACTATCAAGAAACCTTCAGTCCAATTGCAAAACATACCACTGTGAGGGTATTTTTGGCACTTGCAGTAGCCAAGAACTGGTTTTTGTCTCAGTTGGACATCAACAATGCTTTTCTAAATGGAAACTTGGAATAAACAGTTTATATGGATCTTCCTCAAGGTTATCATTTTCAAGGGGAGTGTGCACCAAGAACTAAGATGGTGTGTCATTTGCATAAGTCACTATATGGACTTAAACAAGCTTCTAGGTAGTGGAATTCTAAATTTGCAGCTTCATTGATTCAAGATGGTTTCAGTCAATCGAAGTCTGATTATTCCTTGTTTACCATGACAACTGCTAATGGAGATTTTGTTGCACTACTGGTTTATGTGGCTGACATTATCATTGGTAGCTCATCTTTACAAGCTGCTGATGAAGTGAAGAAGTATTTGAGTTCGAAATTTAAATTGAAGGATCTTGGTAAGTTGAAATATTTTCTTGGTCTGGAAATTGCAAGATCATCAGAAGGTATTTCTTTATGTCAAAGAAAATATACATTGGATTTGCTTGAAGAACATGGTATGTTGGGGACTAAACCAACTTCAACTCCTATAGATTACAATCATAAGTTAAGAAAAGTAGAAGCTGAGGAGAAACTAGTTGATCCTACTATATATCGACAGCTGATTGGGAAATTGTTATATCTGACTTTTACCAGGCCAGATATAACTTATGCAGTTCAAGTTTTATCCCAATTTATGGATAAACCTGGACATGTGCATATGATGGCAACATACAGAGTATTGAAGTACTTGAAGTTAACACCTGGACAAGGGATCTTGATGAGAGCAGATTCAAAATTATGCATCACAGCTTATTCTGACAGTGATTGGGCTGGATGCCCTGACACTAGACGATCTGTAACAGGTTTTAGTGTATTCATTGGCAACTCATTGGTGAGTTGGAAGTCTAAAAAGCAATCCGTGGTAGCACGAAGTTCAACAGAAGCAGAATATCGTTCAATGGCATTTGTTTGCTGTGAGGTGATATGGATACATTCCTTGTTAGTAGATTTTGGTTTTGAACATAAAGGTGCAGTCAAGTTATATTGTGATAACCAATCTGCCATTCACATTTGTAGAAATCCCATATTTCATGAACGAACGAAGCACATTGAACTTGACTGCCATTTTATCCGAGAAAAGGTAGTAGCAGGAATGATAAAGCCTATGTATGTATCAAGTAATGAACAAGTAGCAGATTTGTTTACAAAAGCGTTGCAACCAAAGCAGTTCCACAGTCGACTTAACAAGATGTGTGTTCATAACATTCACACACCTCTTGAAGGGGAGTGTTAAAGGAGAAGATAGGCACGTGAGCAGAATAAGTTTTCAAGTTAAAGACACGTGCTTTAGTTTTAACTTTGTACAGTAATTTATTAGTTGTTACTGCAGTTATTAGGAGTTGCTAACTTTTACTCTGTTCGTTAAGGAATTAGTTTTTTGTGTAATACTTGTAACCAACTATAAATAGGGGTTGTTGGTCATTTGTACAGAGCATGTGAGTGAATAAAATTTTTCCAGATTCTTATTTCTGCAGCTGGGCACTTCAACTCCTTCAACTTCTCCAGATTCTTTAACATAGATCACAAAATTATTTTAGGAAAATAAATTTGTCAACAATGCCAAGTATACACTTGAGATCAGAGTTTTTAAACTCTACCAATCGAGTTACATAGTTTTCATATCCATTTGTCAATTAATTGACATATTGTTATTAAATATTTTCATAAATATGTTTTAATGAGATACGTGTCAATCTTTTAATATTGATTATAAAATTTGAAAACTCTGACAACAATTTATAGGATAATTTTCAAAAAAAAAAAAAAAAAGGAAGTGGAAGTCTATTTGTCATTTAAGTTTTATTAGATAAAACCATTGTAAAATTTCAAAACTATTGAAATGGCTACAAAGCTAAAAATTGGATAAAAACTTTAAGTAATAGCATAACCACATGATTTTGAAAGTAAATTCAATAAAAATTTACTTAATGTTTAATTTTTAATAGTATACCACCTGATTTTGAATGTATAAATTCAATACTTAAATGTTTTAAAACTAAAAATTTAGCATTCATTTTTATTGCCTTCAGTTGAGGTTTGCCTCTTGTAATGGAAAAATCGGTGTAGGGATAAATTTTACTGAGCGCCGAATGGAAATTTTTGTAATTCAGGTGTAGGGATGGTTTAGATATGTCCATGGATCGGATTATCCACCTAGACATGTAGGCCCGACCCGCTTTAGACCAGTGCTTGAGATCGACTGTTTGGTAAAATTGTTTATTTTTATTTGATTTTAATAGTAAGGTATAGATATAAATTTAATAAAGTTATTTTAATAACCAAATACGATGTAGTTAGGCCCACAGGAAATGCGACTCTGGAGTAAACAGGGTTCGCCATTATTTTTAGAGAAGATATTGAGAGGTACAGGGTTTAACTGATAATACGTAAGAGGAGATAATTGGGGACATTTTATGCCTGACCTTTATTTCCCAAATTTAAAACCAGGGGCAAATCAATTACACTATTCTTGGATATTTACTCCCAAAATAACAAGTATAAAGAAAACAGACAAGACATTATTATGGAGCTCAGTTATTGTTCTTCATTCTTTCAGCGTGGATGCTTTTATACTTTATTTAGGTTAGGGGCAATCACCCTGGAAAGGAGAATTACACTTCTTTGGGGGCTTTGGGATGCAAGAAGTAAATGGTCTGCCACGGCATGGTACTGCTGCTGGAGGTCTGTTCCCTGTTACAGGGGTTCCACTTCCACTTCCCCCACCACCTTTAGAACCTACAAATGTTATGAGAATATTAAAGAAGATGAAGATGATTTTCATGTTATCCTAAAAGTTCATTTCTGTTGAATTTCGTAATAAAAACAAGAATTTTTATAAAAAAAATAAATAAATCTAATGTTTGTTTGTTTCAAGATTAACTTAAATCTAAAACTATTAAGTAATACATGTAATACAGGCGAGAAAATAATACAGGCGAGAAAATAAAACTAGTGCACTTAGCATCTTACCAATACTTTGAGCAGCAATAGAAGAGGCGGAGAAGAGAAGGGCGGACAAAAGAAGGAAGAGTGTAAGCAAGGCCCTCATGTTTGGAAGTTGAATTAATGTTGTCTTGGCGTGATATTCACCACCTGTTTACCGATATTTATAGTGCATTCATCGGAGAGGGAGGGAGTGGAAGATTTTCTCTAGACTTTATAATATAGTTTCTATTATTAGGAGAAGGGTTGTCCTTTCTGAATGGTATCAAAGAGAAAGCGCAGAGAAGCCCCCCGGACAGTGGAAAAAACACATTCGTACCCAACCATCAATATTGACTAGGGAACACGGATGGATTCACACTTGGCTCGTTGGAGAGCAAGTGCCTGGCATTTTTTTTAACAAATAAAAAAAAATATAATATACAACTGTCCGGATAAATATACAACTTATTGTCCGGATAAAAAATAATAACAAATAAATAATAAATAATTTATTGTTTTGATTATAAAGTGGCATTTTTTTTTTAACAAATAATATACAATATTGAGTGTGGAAGGATTCACACTCATCCTTCCACACTATAATCTCTATCTTTGTTCCCCTTTCTCCAATGGTTCTCAAGTCCTTCCTTCTTTATTAACAAATAATATACAACTTAGTAATAACAAAACCTCCCTCATACTCAAAGAAACCTATTATTCACTTTCCTCAAACCAGTATCAGACAATTTTAACACCAGAGCTCCGCCCTCTTCTCCAACCAATGCTTGCCATGGCTATGGCAATACTATTTAGCAAAGCTTTGCCATGGCTAAATTTGTATTGTCACTTCCGGATCAGGGTACAATTGCACATTACCAAACTAAATAAAAATGATAAATAAAACAGCGGTGCATTAAAATAAGGATGATACATGTGCAGCAATCTCATGTCACTCACCCAATTATCCAGGCTCCACCAGTCACAAACACCACAACTGGCTTTGGGCCATTACGATTTGTTGGTAAGTACAGATCCAATCTGGCAAATCATCATCAAAAGAGAAAAAGAAGCATTAATTTATGATACATGACAAGCAAGTTCATACAATATTGGGGAGAATATAACTACCTGTGCCACATATTCACATACCTATTCCTCGGTTGATCTCAATAAACAATACTCCGGTGCACTTGACTTGAGAAAAAATAACAATATGCAACTGCAGGAGATTAAAAATTTATGCTTAACAAATCATATTCTGAAGATATTTGAAAGCGGCCTACGGGACAGTTTTCCTGGCAAACATGAACTGACATAGCTAAACTTATATTTCTGTTTCCCACCACATAATACTTATTTTTCTCTTTCATTCCACCACATAATTAATCTCTAAACTTCCTAAGTATGAAGGGAACCTAGTGCAGATGTCATTCATTCCTGGGCAAAGAGCTGCACCATCACAATCTTCACAAACTGGACTGCAACTTTTATCACACACGAGTATGCATCCCCATGAATTCAATTAGTGGGAGAACCAAGACAAGTGGCAGTAGAGCTACAGCCAAGTCAGTGGGGTCACTTGACCCCATTGAAAATTGAAAATGCTTTTAAAAACATATACGACAGTTTAGGAACAATTCTAGAATGTCCCACTGGAAACGAAATATTGAGGGATCAATATATTGTTTCAAAGAACATAACAACCATATAACCCTTAATAAAAATTATTTGTATTTCCTTTTCAATAGGATCAATCTAAAACTTTTCCTAAACTATGATATACTTTTTCCAAGTTCTTTCAAGATTCATTGACTTGGCTGTAGCTCCACTACTTTTTATTGCTAATTTATAATTCAATTAGGAATAAGTTTCAACTTTACCACACTTCTTAAAGATATGGACCAAATTTACCACCCATTTTAATAAATGCAATTTCAACATTATACTTTTAATTTGGTTCAAAAATGATCAAAAGTTAACAAAATATTCCTTCCATTTAATTTAGAGTGATAAATATGGACATTATCTCATTTAATTATTCAAAGTTCACAATTTCATTCTACAATTAGTGTCACGACCTGGCACTCCCTTCGAGCCCGTGACAACCGCCGTGAAGTCTCAGTAATCATTCATTACTCTGTATGTCAACCGAAACCTCGCAAGGCTCTTGCATCAGTTTTCCACTTCCCCTGTGAGCAATAGTCACTAAATATCGAGTTTTAAGAGAATATAAATTAGTTTAGATCGAAAACAATCAAAATAAATTTTTGACCACACAAGGGTATTTTGGTCATTTTTACCTGAAAATTTCGAAACCTGATAAAAATATAACGTATGGTAGAAAGATATCCATTTTCGATTAAAAATAAATTTTTACAATCTAAATCATCCATTTGGAGTGAAAAGTTGATTAATTAGACTAAATAAAAATATTCGATAATATATTCTATTTTCTTATAAAACAATTTTTATAGAACTATACATAAATAATTTTTGTAGCGTGAGAACAAAACAAATTCATACACATAGTAATACAATAAACCAGGTATTCAAAATTATCCTACAGTGGCATATGGACCCCGAGATAACCAAAAGTGTGCAAGAATGTAGACCTACAATTTCCAAGAAGTAAGTCCAACATAAATCCTTGATGAAATCGACTGCCTACAGATTATCTTGAACCTGAAATGGTTAAAAAGGAAAAGGTGAGTTTTCATAAACTCAGTGAGTAAACAAAGTCTGTCATTAACATAAAAAGCTGAGTAAATGGAGACAGTTAACTTTTCATCATACCATAGTCTACAACATTTTGTACTTGTTTCAAATCATATAAAACAACACATTTCATTATAATACACATCACGACTTATGATTTTCTTAAAAACTTGGCTCATGCCAAAAATCATACTCGGTGATACCTTGGCCGAGGTATTCAACCGAGTCCGCCAAGGTTATTAAGTTAACAACTACTCATAAAAACATAGTTTAGCCATCCCTTGGCGTTGGCAGAGTTCATCCTCAAGTGGTGGTTCGGCGTGAAGTGAACTCTATCGTACCTTAGGAGATATCCTTCGCACCTCTCTTACTAAGGTAAATATAACGGGGTTTACCGTGCCCCTCTAATAGGCTGGTCCACGGAAACCCTCCTATTGCAGTGGCTAATCAAATAACCCACAAATCAATAAAATTTTAACAGCATAACGTGGCTAACATAATGCTACCCAGCCTGTCAAAGGAAAACAAACAGTTTATATATTTCACAACCCAAAATCCCAACCACATATGTCATCACGTATCAGTTCATAAATCATCAATTCCAAACATAGGTACGTAAATTTAAATATATAAGCAACGTCAAAGGTTGGTCTCCACATACTCACATTTTCAGAAACATTATTGAATTGTAAAATAAGTCATAAACCTTATTCCTTAAATCAATTATTAGTCATAAAACATAAAATTCATTTAGGTTCAATATTCTTAAAATCATAAAAACGATTGTAAAAATACTCTAGATAGATAAGATGAACAGTGGTTACTCACTTTGACGGGAATTTACAACACTCCTATTCTTGATCCTCGAGTGCAATACCTTTGCCCTTATCCGAGGGCTCACCACTTATACATAATGTGCAATGGAAAATTTAATATACTTATGCTAAATCGTTACAAAACTATTCTATGTTCTATATGAATGCATGCAATGAAATGGGAGGTGTTCGGCCTATCGCGCACTATGCACTATTTAATCGGTCTAAACGTCCAATTCGATTCCAATTAATTTATTGCACTTCCAGTACTCCCCAAAATTTCACAAACTTCACTACAAGTCTATTCTAAGTGCAATTACCAAAATATCTCTCATTATGGTGCAAATTGCCAACAACGGGAGTAAAATTTTTCGGTACCCGTTTTCGATTTTCGATATTCCTAAGCACTAAATACATCTAAATGGCGTGAAAAACAACCAAATTCATCATCAATCCTCACCCATAAAATTCTGCCAAGATAGGTTCTATAATGGGCATGTGGATTTCTTGCTTAATTTTCATACTAAATGTTACTAAACACCTAAAAACACTAAGTTACCTTGAAATTCAACTAAATTCATCACCAACTTTCTCTCTCCAAATCTGGCCAGCATATTGCCCCTCATGAAAACTTGAATTTAATTCATGGAAAATGGAAAAAAATGCATGGGCAAGATGAATTTCAAGCTTCATATTAAAAATCTTACCTTTAGTCATCAATTTCTTGAAAATTCAACAAATTTTCCTTCGTTTTTCCTCCCTAGGGTTTTTCTTTTCTTTTTTTCTCTTTTCTGCAGGTGCTGGTCGGCCTTGAAATGCTGAGTGGAAGAGTGTGGGCTGGTTTTTGAATTGCAATATAAAAATATTAAAATTTTGACACATGTCACCTTTTTATTGGTCCACTTATTTTAACTTAATTTTTAAGCCTTTTCTCACCACCACAAATGCTCTAATATTTATCCATACCATAAAATAATAAGAGGTAGAATTCTGGAGCTTGACAAATGTCATGGTGGTGTAAAAATACAATTTTGCCACTAGGGTGGTAAAATTACCATTTTACACTTATGCTCTGAAAAATACTGGAATTAAATTTTTTTTTTACTTCCTAACCTCAAATCATACTCCAATACTCAAATCATACTCTAATAAGTCAAATGGGGTCAAAAAATCTTTTCTAAAAATTTCTATTTTGTCCTCAGGTGGCAAATGATCATTTTGCCTCTAGATAGTGAAAATTTCGTTTGACTCCAAATTGATCCTCGAACTCCAAATCACCATATTAAACCATTCTGGTACTTTAATATCCTTAATTTCATCTCAAATTCTCTATTTGATCTAGTTCAAGGCTTAAATCAACTTTGTTGTACCTCTAGGTACAATACCTACTTTTGTAAATTTTTCAGGACTCTCCTAGCATGCAATCATGCTATCATCACATGCATGTCATGACAAGTATTTTATAAGGTCGGGCTTTACAATTAGATTGCTTCTAAATTTTATTTAAATTGTCTTTCTTTTATTTAGCTAATAGATGGACATTTCAAAGGAAATCAACATTTAAAAAAACCAAATTTAGGCAAAGAACTAGTCATTAAAATAATACTCAACAATGTTCAAAGAAAGGCCCTATCGAGTTAGAAAATCTTTCGGCAGATCAGAGACGCATACTGGAATTTTGATATATAATCCTTATGACCATATAAAGTGCGAAGGGCTTATTTGTGAAAGGAACCTAGTTAACCACATAAATTTTTCCATAAAGAAGTATAGCAAATGTTATAAGGCAATTTATATTGAACATTCTCTTTTTGCTGCTTGTATCTTACCTTTGAAAATTATATTATCACTATATATAAAAGTTATGCATAGAAAATTTCATATTATTATATTTTTGCATTGCGAATGATATTATGATATTAGTTTATTGAACCTACTCAAGAAAATTCCTAGCTACGCCAATAAAGACAAGTTGAGTGTTTGTGATTATTTTCTCTAATATCATAACAATTGAACCCTACGTTTGTTCTTTTAAATGCTAAAGGACGATTTATACATTCAATAATGTTAAAAACAGAAAACCATTGTGTAATATGCTACATATATGAGAATTCGTTTCCAAGTTTCCAACACCTTCTTTTCTTTCTCCTTTTTTTTACTTCTTATTATTCTTTTTCTTTTCTTCTTTTTTTTTTTTGGCTTCTTAGATGATTTGGAAGAGTCAATCTCTTGCTCAACTTTCACTTTAACCAAAACCTCCTGTATTTTCACATAAAAAGAAAAAGAGAGGAAAATGACTAACAACAGGTATACAAGTTCATGCAGAACATATAACCAATCAATAATAGAAGAATAACTTGAAGAAAACCAGGCATAAGAAGCAAAGCATAACAAGAAAGGCCAACTAATCTTGAGATCCATCGGTAGCCTACCCTGAATGAAAATTTATGATTAAAACAATATACAAAATAATCAAGTGAAAAGCTATGCAAATAAGTTCAAAGACAATAAAAAATATAAAAAAAAGAGGTAAATAGTTTAATTATTTCTGTTCTTCATTAATTCTATCTTTGAATAGCAACAAATTGTCAACAAAATAAAGTATGAACGTGCACCAAATATATTTCACAAGAACCAAGCTCAAAATATGGCAGAAAGGTTCACAATAAAAATAAATTATATTCAGCGTAAATTTTATTCTTTTCTTATTTTGAAATTCAATTTAATTAAAAATAATAAATATAATACAAATTAAGCAAAATAACCTAAATTTGACTCGACTTTTGAATAACACACACATGTATGATGAACTCGAATATGAGTTTGAAACCGAAAACGACCTAAATGCAAAACAACTTGGAACCAAAATGATACATTACACCAAAATGAAAAACCAGGAATTACAAATAAGATGTATGTACCTTGGAAACGTTGTAATAATTTGATAGTAGCTTGGCTCCTAGAGTCATTACACCATCTATTGCCTCAACGGTTTTTTACATGGACTCTGCTATTGAGATTTGGAGTACTTTGCAGCAAAGGTTTGAACAACCAGATGATACTCGCATTTGTAATATGCAGTTTTCTCTTTGTAATCTTACACAAGGGACTAAATCAGTTGACATGTATTTTTTTGAGTTGAATAGTCTTTGGGAGGAACTTAGAAACTATCGTCCTATGCCACATTGTGCTTGTGGAGGCTGTACTCAGAATTGTTGCAAGAAATATGTTGATCAATACCAAAAAGACATGGTTTTCCGATTTCTCAATGGACTCAATGAGTCTTATGCAGCTATGAGATCTCAGATAATCATTATGGAGCCTTTTCCAACTCTGAATAAGGCATATAACTTGATTTTAAGGGAGGATGCACAAAGGAAGCTACTAATTCAATCACAGCCTTTGTCAGAGTCATCTGCTATGGTGGCAACTGCTGATGGAAAGAAGAAAGGAAAATCTGATATGCTGTGTAGTCATTGTGGGAAAAAAGGTCATCTTAAGGAAAAGTGTTATAGGTTGATCGGATTTTCAGAGGATTTTAAGTTTAATAAGAATAAAGCTGGTTTTAAGAAAGAAAATTCTGGGAGTTCATCAGTCAACAGTGTCTCAGCTGCTAATGATACTCAAAATGATCAAGAAGAAAGCTTAGGATCCAACACTATGTCCCAGATGTCTTTTACAAGGAATCAGTTTCAAAAACTACTTGCACTCATCAAAGAGAACGATTCTGACAATGTTGGTGGTAATTTTTCAAACACTCAGCAGACTAGGCATTCTTTGGTTAATTCAGCTCTTGCAGGTATTATTTCTGATCATCATCGTTCTAATACCTTGTATCAACATTCAAATAGTCAATGCTTTGTAGACAATGTCATGATTAAACGCAATTCTTGGATAGTGGACACAGGTGCATCAGATCATATTTCATGTTCCCTTGATAATTTTGTGTCATATAAGTTAGTGAGTAATGTGTTTGTTCATTTCCCAAATAATGCTAAAGCTGTTGTCACACATATAGGAGTAGTTAAGCTAAATCTTTTGTTAACTTTTCATAATGTTCTTCATGTTCCTGATTTCAAGTTCAACCTTATTTCGATCAGTCAACTCACAAAGTCTAAATATCATTTCATATTTTTTACTAATTTATGTTGTGTGATTCAGGACCTCAACACAAGGACTCTGACTGGGGTTGCTGAAGTTTCATCAGGGCTTTACTTCATGCAGAATAATCAAGATGCACAATACCTTAAGCAGTTTAGTTTTGATAAGATTGTAAATATTCCATTTACTTCTTCCATTAATACTTGTAAAACAGATTCTAAGATTTTTGATCTGTGGCATTACAGACTTGGTCATGTGCTTGTTGACAAAATAAAATTGCTTCATAAACAATTTCCTGTAATTTCTTGTGAGCAGGATTTTTTGTGTGAAGTTTGTCATTTGGCTAAACAAAAAAGGCTACCTTTCCCGAAACATGTTCCAAATACTAAATTTCCTTTTGAAATAGTACATGTAGATATATGGGGGCCTTATACTACATGTACAACAGGAGGACATCATTATTTCTTAATTGTGGTTGATGATTTCAACAAATTTACATGGATTTTTTTAATGAGAGCCAAATCAGATACTTTGTCAATCATTCCTTCTTTTTATAATTTGATTCAAAATCAATTCAACACTTCAATCAAGCAAATAAGATCTGACAATGGCCCTGAATTCAATTCACTTGAAATTTATGCTTCAAAAGGTATTGTGCACCAGTTATCCTGTGTTGAAACACCACAACAAAATGGTGTTGTGGAAAGGAAACATCAAACTTTACTTGTAGTAGCCCGGTCATTGCTATTTCAGTCAAGTTTACCTACAAAGTTCTGGGGAGATGCAATTCTTACTGCAGCTCATATCATTAACAGAATTCCTTCTAGTGTCATTCATAACAGAACACCTTATGAAGTTCTTTTCCATAAACCTTCTTCATATGATTATTTTAAGGTGTTCGGGTGTTTATGTTTTGCTTCCACATTGACACATGCAAGGAAAAAGTTTGATAAAAGAGCATCTAAGTGTGTATTTCTTGGTTATCCAGTAGGTATTAAGGGTTTTAAAGTTTATGATCTTGATGCACATAAGATCCTCATAACAAGAAATGTGATTTTTCATGAGAATGTTTTTCCCTTTAAGTCCAAATCTGATTCTGTTCAATCATTTGAATTTCCCTAAACACCTGATCTGCATGAATCTAATTTCTAATTCTTTGATTTTATTGATGAAAATTTTGCCTCTCATAGTCCTTCATCATTTGAATGAGGATCATTTGAACCTTCTTCATTATCTTTTCCAGTTCATAATGTTGAAACTAATTCCCATTTTCCTTTATTATCTTCAGACAATGTGTCTTCTGGTAATGTACCTATTGTTTCTCCTAATGTTGATTCTGTTATTCTTGTACAAACTGATTCAAATATTCCTCCTGAATCATTACTTAGAAGAAGCAGTAGAATTAGACATCCACCAAAGTATCTAGAGGTTTATGATCATAATCTTTCTTCATAGAGTAATATTGTTACAGCACACACTATTTCTATATATTTGTCCAGCAGTAGGCTTTCCAATGAACACAGAATTTTTACTGCTTCATTATCTTAAATACCTGAACCTTAATTCTATCACCAAGCTGTACATTATTCTCAATGGAGAGATGCAATGCAAAGTGAATTTAAAGCCTTGGAAGATAATGGTACATGGAGTGTGGTACCTTTGCCTAAAAATTGTCATGCTAGGGTGTAAATGGGTTTATAAAATCAAAATGAATGCAGATGGTATTATGGAGAGATATAAGGCATGCTTGGTAGCCAAAGGTTATAGTCAAGTGGAAGGGTTTGACTATCAAGAAACCTTCAGTCCAATTGCAAAACATACCACTGTGAGGGTATTTTTGGCACTTGCAGTAGCCAAGAACTGGTTTTTGTCTCAGTTGGACATCAACAATGCTTTTCTAAATGGAAACTTGGAATAAACAGTTTATATGGATCTTCCTCAAGGTTATCATTTTCAAGGGGAGTGTGCACCAAGAACTAAGATGGTGTGTCATTTGCATAAGTCACTATATGGACTTAAACAAGCTTCTAGGTAGTGGAATTCTAAATTTGCAGCTTCATTGATTCAAGATGGTTTCAGTCAATCGAAGTCTGATTATTCCTTGTTTACCATGACAACTGCTAATGGAGATTTTGTTGCACTACTGGTTTATGTGGCTGACATTATCATTGGTAGCTCATCTTTACAAGCTGCTGATGAAGTGAAGAAGTATTTGAGTTCGAAATTTAAATTGAAGGATCTTGGTAAGTTGAAATATTTTCTTGGTCTGGAAATTGCAAGATCATCAGAAGGTATTTCTTTATGTCAAAGGAAATATACATTGGATTTGCTTGAAGAACATGGTATGTTGGGGACTAAACCAACTTCAACTCCTATAGATTACAATCATAAGTTAAGAAAAGTAGAAGCTGAGGAGAAACTAGTTGATCCTACTATATATCGACAGCTGATTGGGAAATTGTTATATCTGACATTTACCAGGCCAGATATAACTTATGCAGTTCAAGTTTTATCCCAATTTATGGATAAACCTGGACATGTGCATATGATGGCAACATACAGAGTATTGAAGTACTTCAAGTTAACACCTGGACAAGGGATCTTGATGAGGGCAGATTCAAAATTATGCATCACAGCTTATTCTGACAGTGATTGGGCTGGATGCCCTGACACTAGACGATCTGTAACAGGTTTTAGTGTATTCATTGGCAACTCATTGGTGAGTTGGAAGTCTAAAAAGCAATCCGTGGTAGCACGAAGTTCAACAGAAGCAGAATATCGTTCAATGGCATTTGTTTGCTGTGAGGTGATATGGATACATTCCTTGTTAGTAGATTTTGGTTTTGAACATAAAGGTGCAGTCAAGTTATATTGTGATAACCAATCTGCCATTCACATTTGTAGAAATCCCATATTTCATGAACGAACGAAGCACATTGAACTTGACTGCCATTTTATCCGAGAAAAGGTAGTAGCAGGAATGATAAAGCCTATGTATGTATCAAGTAATGAACAAGTAGCAGATTTGTTTACAAAAGCGTTGCAACCAAAGCAGTTCCACAGTCGACTTAACAAGATGTGTGTTCATAACATTCACACACCTCTTGAAGGGGAGTGTTAAAGGAGAAGATAGGCACGTGAGCAGAATAAGTTTTCAAGTTAAAGACACGTGCTTTAGTTTTAACTTTGTACAGTAATTTATTAGTTGTTACTACAGTTATTAGGAGTTGCTAACTTTTACTCTGTTCGTTAAGGAATTAGTTTTCTGTGTAATACTTGTAACCAACTATAAATAGGGGTTGTTGGTCATTTGTACAGAGCATGTGAGTGAATAAAATTTTTCCAGATTCTTATTTTTGCAGCTGGGCACTTCAACTCCTTCAACTTCTCCAGATTCTTTAACATAGATCACAAAATTATTTTAGGAAAATAAATTTGTCAAAAATGCCAAGTATACACTTGAGATCAGAGTTTTTAAACTCTACCAATCGAGTTACATAGTTTTCATATCCATTTGTCAATTAATTGATATATTGTTATTAAATATTTTCATAAATATGTTTTAATGAGATACGTGTCAATCTTTTAATATTGATTATAAAATTTGAAAACTCTGACAACAATTTATAGGATAATTTTCAAAAAAAAAAAAAAAGAGGAAGTGGAAGTTTATTTGTCATTTAAGTTTTATTAGATAAAACCATTGTAAAATTTCAAAACTATTGAAATGGCTACAAAGCTAAAAATTGGATAAAAACTTTAAGTAATAGCGTAACCACATGATTTTGAAAGTAAATTCAATAAAAATTTACTGAATGTTTAATTTTTAATAGTATACCACCTGATTTTGAATGTATAAATTCAATACTTAAATGTTTTAAAACTAAAAATTTAGCATTCATTTTTATTGCCTTCAGTTGAGGTTTGCCTCTCGGAATGGAAAAGTCGGTGTAGGGATAAATTTTACTGAGCGCCGAAAGGAAATTTTTAAACATTTTAAATATTTAAATATTTTAAAAGCTCCGAATGGAAATTTTTGTAATTCAGGTGTAGGGATGGTTTAGATATGTCCATGGACCGGATTATCCACCTAGACATGTAGGCCCGACCCGCTTTAGACCAGTGCTTGAGATCGACTGTTTGGCAAAATTGTTTATTTTTATTTGATTTTAATAGTAAGGTATAGATATAAATTTAATAAAGTTATTTTAATAACCAAATACGATGTAGTTAGGCCCACAGGAAATGCGACTCTGGAGTAAACAGGGTTCGCCATTATTTTTAGAGAAGCTATTGAGAGGTACAGGGTTTAACTGATAATACATAAGAGGAGATAATTGGAGACATTTTATGCCTGACCTTTATTTTCCAAATTTAAAACCGGGGGCAAATCAATTACACTATTCTTGGATATTTACTCCCAAAATAACAAGTAGAAAGAAAACAGACAAGACATTATTATGGAGCTCAGTTATTGTTCTTCATTCTTTCAGCGTGGATGCTTTTATACTTTATTTAGGTTATGGGCAATCACCCTGGAAAGGAGAATTACACTTCTTTGGGGGCTTTGGGATGCAAGAAGTAAATGGTCTGCCACGGCATGGTACTGCTGCTGGAGGTCTGTTCCCTGTTACAGGGGTTCCACTTCCACTTCCCCCACCACCTTTAGAACCTACAAATGTTATGAGAATATTAAAGAAGATGAAGATGATTTTCATGTTATCCTAAAAGTTCATTTCTGTTGAATTTCGTAATAAATACAAGAATTTTTATAAAAAAAATTAATCTAATGTTTGTTTGTTTCAAGATTAACTTAAATCTAAAACAATTAAGTAATACAGGCGAGAAAATAAAACTAGTGCACTTAGCATCTTACCAATACTTTGAGCAGCAATAGAAGAGGCGGAGAAGAGAAGGGCGGACAAAAGAAGGAAGAGTGTAAGCAAGGCCCTCATGTTTGGAAGTTGAATTAATGTTGTCTTGGCGTGATATTCACCACCTGTTTACCGATATTTATAGTGCATTCATCGGAGAGGGAGGGAGTGGAAGATTTTCTCTAGACTTTATAATATAGTTTCTATTATTAGGAGAAGGGTTGTCCTTTCTGAATGGTATCAAAGAGAAAGCGCAGAGAAGCCCCCCGGACCCAACCATCAATATTGACTAGGAAACACGGATGGATTCACACTTGGCTCGTTGGAGAGCAAGTGCCTGGCATTTTTTTTCTTATACATTTATGATATTCCTACTAAATGCTCCCAAATTTAAAGAAAGAAAGAAAGAAAGAGATACTACCCATGTTTGTATTATTTTAACTGATTATTTTGGGTTATTCGATAGTCCTGTAAAAACAAATGATTGAGACATATTGTGTTGTTAATAAAATTACTTACTTACACCAACAATGATCTTTTCAACCAGCCAGGTTGACTAAGTCAATGACCAAAGTAGTGCCGATGGAAAATTGACGTCGATTTTTCCAAAGTCAAAGTAAAGAAACCCACTGATTGCGGGCACAGAGATTTTCATTTCTTTATCCTTCTAGCCTATTTGTTTTCTGGAATGCTTACAATTTTGATCAAAGGCATTTGAGCCGCCCAAATTTGAACGGAGAAAGGCATTACTTCCACGAGGCAATAATATAATGCCTGACTTGGTTGACTACCCTTGTCCATGCACGCGTCCAAAATTGCCCACTCATGACTTTGTTTGATCCAGCTGGAAGTACTGTCCGAGTATAACTATTTTTAAAGTGTTAAAAAAAAAAAATTAAATTTATTTTTTTCACAAACTTATTGCATAAGTGCTGTAGGAGGAATTATTTGACAATATTTTAAATTATTTCTAATCAACAAAAACATTTATTTCATTAAACCAAATTAGAATGAAAATAAGTAAATAAAATAAATAACCAAGAGAAAAATTAAATCAAACAGAATATATATATATATAATTTGTACCTCTAATTTCATGAATTATTGAAGGGTAAAGTAAGAATATAAAAAAAGTTTTATTAAATGGAGATTTATTACTACCTGTTAGGTTCAAAGATTTAGATTTTTATTATTTCATTTAAAAACTAAAAAGGATAAAACAAAATGTTTCATCAAAACTTTGAAACATACATCTCACCCACGTCGCAATCTTGAATCTTACATGCCGTATCCACAAAATTTGATGATCTGATTGCTTATCATATGTATATAGTACAGAATATATGACCCATGCACTAGTTTGGCATTGGACATCCTTAGAACTACCAACTTAGCCTAATTTAAAGGAGCAACGCACTATTATATGGCTGATGCCTCTACTGCAGGAGCTCATGCATTTACTCGCTGGGGTAACACCTATGATTCTAGAAAATTGTTCATCCTCCTATAATATCTAAAAGGACTAAAGCAACCAATGAATGCTAGAAAGAAGATGGTCACACTAGACAACTATAGGTATGTAGAGGAAGAACTGAAGATGCCATAGACATCATCAAGAAATGGACCTCCATGTTGAGAAACAGAAAAAGGACTAGAAGGGGCTGATCTGACGAGCCAAACTTAACAAAATCTCAGGCACAAGGCGTTTTCTTGGAGGTGCCAAAGCATCCTTGGCAAGAGCTTCCTCATCACCAGCATGTATCACAGCAACCAGATGGTCAAATAGATCGTCCTTTCCACCTCTTAAAGGATCCTGCATAGCAGTACTCAACTTTAGTGGAGGATACAAGGGTTTCTCAATGCCATATAAATAAATTTATTACCAATTTAATTGCTCAAGGAACTGGATTGCAGGGAAGCCTTCTTCAATGCCATACCAATGCAGTGGCGAAGAACATTGTTTGGTGAATTGTAACATTTTCTCAGACAATTTCATGAAGCATTGAAACAGTGTATGCTCGATTCACACATTACAACACAATAAAAATTGTGTAACATACTTACCTAGTTCACAAGCCAACCTTCGGGGATTAATCCTTAAACATAGTTAAATTAGAAAATCACAAAAAAAAAAAAAAGAATTCCATGAAAAAGAGTAGTTTGGTTCAATTTGCAACATCCAACAAAAACCAAAAAGCTACACTAAGAAAAATGTTGAAGCCTGGTCATTTGGTAGAAAGATGACCCGATATCAATAGTGAGGACTGCAGTTGTTGTAAAAGGAATCTAAAATGTCAGAATAAGTTTCTATAGTTCATGAAGAGAAGTCAAGACCTTGAAACTTATAACGCACAAAATTCATTCTTCTTTCTCCTTTTTCTTTCCAGAGCAGAACCAAAACATTTTCATAAATTCAAATGAAATGAGTTGTTAATACTATCACAAAGAATAATTTACTTTACTATTTCCAAGTAAAGCTTCATGCAGTTTGAGCTCAACTCTCAAAGATCTTCAGGAAAATAATTAAAATCTTATGTTCAACTTAACCCAAGTTCAACATAGTCAGCCCAGCATATATGTAGATTAAAAGGACCCCACATCAGGCACACTAATGAAGGTGATATGTGAAAGTGATTTTCATTTAGTTGCATATCATAAAAGTACACACTGGATGACAGACTGCAGTAGGACAAGTAAATTAAACCTTTAATGACAACAAAAAGATAGTACTGATCACTAACCTGTAAAAACAAATCTGTATGAGATTTTCCTTCATATAGGATTAGCTCTGCGTCAGCCCCTACCCCTTTCAGAGCATCTACAAAGTTTATACTGCACAGAAATGTCAATATCAGGAAAGAATGCCTCAATTTTTGAGAAAATTTGCAGTAGTTCATGACTCCATTTCACAACTTTCAATACTATTTACCTCTACAATCTAGAAATTAAAGTTATAAACTGCGTTTGAAAGGGACGGTAAATTGGGAAACAGATACATTTCAAGCAGTATGATATCTGTTCTTCATCACCATACCTTCAGTAGAGAGCGCACTATCTAACAGAATTATTCCAATTACAAATCATTATTACATAATACCCCTTATGATTCCAAAATAAAAATATAGTACTGGGACTAAACAAGAGCAGGTACCTACTCATCACCTGGATGTCTAACTTGCCCTTCTTTTAACAAGTACATGCAGTGTGAAAGTAAACAAAGATATTTACCAATAAACTTCAAGGAGTCAAATCCAATAAGAACTTAGTTGTTAGCATTATGTCAATGGGCATTCAAACCTGGCATCTGATGGTATTGAAAGTAAACAAAGATATTTACCAATAAACTTCAAGGAGTCAAATCCAATAAGAACTTAGTTGTTAGCATTATGTCAAATTCAATTTTACCTAATTTCAAATGATGCTGTCTTTCTTTCACGAGGCAAAAAGTTAGTGCGTGATAACTAAGTTACACTTCTTTCTGACAACCATATTGACAAGTAGCAAGCAAACTGTACGCATTTTTATATAATTGGTTTTGACTTTTTCAATATACATTTTTAGTTTTGTTGCTGAGAAAACAAAATATTTTTGTTTTGTTTTTTACAAGGTTTATTTGGTTTTTTCCATAAAACTATAGTTCTTTTTTTTTTTTTTTTTGAGGGGGAGGGGTATATAACTATAGTTCTATCGGTTAAAATTTTAGAAATGATGAAATTACAATTAAATTTCTTTGTGGGGGGGACAATATGTACCAATTACTAAATCGATCATCCCATTTCATAAAATTTTATTATAGATATGATTTGAATAGCTTTAAATACAATAAGACAAGAACTTTTTTGCCAATAAACTCTAAACTAATTTATTATTTTTCAAAATAAAATTAATTAAATAATAATAAATTATTTCTATTTAATTATTTTTCTTAACTAGAATTCTTCCAGAAAACAAAACTTAACTTAATGTTTTTTGCGCCCCCCCCTCCTCTCTCACTTCTAAACCTGGCTCCATCCCTGCTCATAATGAAGATCCTTGCAGATCATTAATCCTGTTGCTGCTGCATACTAATTATGACCAAAAAATAGATAAGTGAAAGACTCGTGATAAAGAGCACATAAAAGTTTACCCTCCAGATAAACCGAAATAAGCTTTTATCTGAGAGACACTCCAGCTGGTGTTCTCTCCTCTAGATTCTCTGATTGCTTGCTCCAAGAGAACACAAGCAGAAACATGTGCACCGGCTGACTGCCCCATTAAATAGATTCTACTCAAAAATAATCATAAAGGAGTCAATTGACATAATATGGAAATGGGAGAGGCGAGCACAAATAAAGGAATCAATCAGTCACCTGTTAGGATCACCTCCATATTCCCCAATGATATTGCAAACGAATGAGATCCCCTGAGATACATCTTTCACCATATCACTAATGGTTCCCTGGGGAAAGTTTCTACATAGAAATATCAAGTAAAGACAATCAGTGATAGAAGAAAACAGACAGGCATCTTGAATATAATAATATTTTATGAAAATACGTGGGTCAGTTAATAACAGGTGAGGGAAATTGCATGGAGCATAGGGACAAAACCTTTCTTTGGGTAGGGCATTCCATAGAATGAAATTATAAGTACTTATTTTGACCCTTAAAATGTTCACTAGCATGTAGCATCATAGACGAACATGAACACAGCACCATGTCACAGCATTAACCGAATTAATACCTGTAATCAACGCATGCTACTATGATATCTCTTTCTGCCAATTGTAGTCCCAGAAGGGAACCCCAAGCCTTGTACCTAAATCAGCAGAAAAGTACAGAGACTTAACATAAGAAAAAAATATGAAAGATGTTATACACTTCAAACATACATTTTTATGGTCAGCCAGAGACGAAAGTTGTCGTTAGTGTTAGACACTGTTTGATCATTCAAGCCCTGTGAGTGAGCAATTTCAGCCCGAAATTTTCTTTAGTTTTATAGATACCTCATATCACAGCATATCTCAATCTATAATTATCTAATTCCTCAGCACAGACCACATGCACTGACAACTAAAAGAATTGACAAACTGATGCAGAACCACCTTATGAAATATTAGGGAAACCCTACGGCTGTATTTTGTATTTCTTCTTTATGTTAGGATTTACGGGTCATAAGCTACAAAAGCTAGATTGAGTTCACACTCATCCTTCCACACTATAATCTCTATCTTTGTTCCCCTTTCTCCAATGGTTCTCAAGTCCTTCCTTCTTTATTAACAAATAATATACAACTTAGTAATAACAAAACCTCCCTCATACTCAAAGAAACCTATTATTCACTTTCCTCAAACCAGTATCAGACAATTTTAGCACCAGAGCTCCGCCCTCTTCTCCAACCAATGCTTGCCATGGCTATGGCAATACTACTTAGCAAAGCTTTGCCATGGCTAAATTTGTATTGTCACTTCCGGATCAGGGTACAATTGCACATTACCAAACTAAATAAAAATGATAAATAAAACAGCGGTGCATTAAAATAAGGATGATACATATGCAGCAATCTCATGTCACTCACCCAATTATCCAGGCTCCACCAGTCACAAACACCACAACTGGCTTTGGGCCATTACGATTTGTTGGTAAGTACAGATCCAATCTGTCAAATCATCATCAAATGAGAAAAAGAAGCATTAATTTACGATACATGACAAGCAAGTTCATACAATATTGGGGAGAATATAACTACCTGTGCCACATATTCACATACCTATTCCTCGGTTGATCTCAATAAACAATACTCCGGTGCACTTGACTTGAGAAAAAATAACAATATGCAACTGCAGAAGATTAAAAATTTATGCTTAACAAATCATATTCTGAAGATATTTGAAAGCGGCCTACGGGACAGTTTTCCTGGCAAACATGAACTGACATAGCTAAACTTATATTTCTGTTTCCCACCACATAATACTTATTTTTCTCTTTCATTCCACCACATAATTAATCTCTAAACTTCCTAAGTATGAAGGGAACCTAGTGCAGATGTCATTCATTCCTGGGCAAAGAGCTGCACCATCACAATCTTCACAAACTGGACTGCAACTTTTATCACACACGAGTATGCATCCCCAAGAATTCAATTAGTGGGAGAACCAAGACAAGTGGCAGTAGAGCTACAGCCAAGTCAGTGGGGTCACTTGACCCCATTGAAAATTGAAAATGCTTTTAAAAACATATACGACAGTTTAGGAACAATTCTAGAATGTCCCACTGGAAAAGAAATATTGAGGGATCAATATATAGTTTCAAAGAACATAACAACCATATAATCCTTAATAAAAATTATTTGTATTTCCTTTTCAATAGGATCAATCTAAAACTTTTCCTAAACTATGATGTACTTTTTCCAAGTTCTTTCAAGATTCATTGACTTGGCTGCAGCTCCACTACTGATTATTGCTAATTTATAATTTAATTAGGAATAAGTTTCAACTTTACCACACTTCTTAAAGATATGGACCAAATTGACCACCCATTTTAATAAATGCAATTTCAACATTATACTTTTAATTTGGTTCAAAAATGATCAAAAGTTAACAAAATATTCCTTCCATTTAATTTAGAGTGATAAATATGGACATTATCTCATTTAATTATTCAAAGTTCACAATTTCATGCTACAATTAGATTGCTTCTAAATTTTATTTAAATTGTCTTTCTTTTGTTTAGCTAATAGATGGACATTTCAAAGGAAATCAACATTTTAAAAAACCAAATTTAGGCAAAGAACTAGTCATTAAAATAATACTCAACAATGTTCAAAGAAAGGCCCTATCGAGTTAGAAAATCTTTCGGCAGATCAGAGACGCATACTGAAATTTTGATATATCATCCTTATGACCATATAAAGTGCGAAAGGCTTATTTGTGCAAGGAACCTAGTTAACCACATAAATTTTTCCATAAAGAAGTATAGCAAATGTTATAAGGCAGTTTATATTGAACATTCTCTTTTTGCTGCTTGTATCTTACCTTTGAAAATTATATTATCACTATATATAAAAGTTATGCATAGAAAATTTCATATTATTATATTTTTACATTGCGAATGATATTATGATATTAGTTTATTGAACCTACTCAAGAAAATTCCTAGCTACGCCAATAAAGACAAGTTGAGTGTTTGTGATCATTTTCTCTAATATCATAACAATTGAACCCTACGTTTGTTCTTTTAAATGCTAAAGGACGATTTATACATTCAATAATGTTAAAAACAGAAAACCATTGTGTAATATGCTACATATATGAGAATTCGTTTCCAAGTTTCCAACACCTTCTTTTCCTTCTCCTTTTTTGTTACTTCTTATTATTCTTTTTCTTTTCTTTTCTTTTCTTCTTTTTTTTTTTTTGGCTTCTTAGATGATTTAGAAGAGTCAATCTGTTGCTCAACTTTCACTTTAACCAGAACCTCCTGTATTTTCACATAAAAAGAAAAAGAGAGGAAAATGACTAACAACAGGTATACAAGTTCATGCAGAAGATATAACCAATCAATAATAGAAGGATACCTTGAAGAAAACCAGGCATAAGAAGCAAAGCATAACAAGCAAGGCCAACTAATCTTGAGATCCATCGGTAGCCTACCCTGAATGAAAATTTATGATTAAAACAATATACAAAATAATCAAGTGAAAAGCTATGCAAATAAGTTCAAGGACAATAAAAAATATAACAAAAAAGAGGTAAATAGTTTAATTATATCTGTTGTTCATTAATTCTATCTCTGAATAGCAACAAATTGTCAACAAAATAAAGTATGAACGTGCACCAAATATATTTCACAAGAACCAAGCTCAAAATATGGCAGAAAGGTTCACAATAAAAATAAATTATATTCAACGTAAATTTTATTCTTTTCTTATTTTGAAATTCAATTTAATTAAAAATAATAAATATAATACAAATTAAGCAAAATAACCTAAATTTGACTCGACTTTTGAATTACACACACATGTATGATGAACTCGAATATGAGTTTGAAACCCAAAACGATCTAAACGCCAAACAACTTGGAACCAAAATGATACATTACACCAAAATGAAAAACCAAGAATTACAGATAAGATGTATGTACCTTGGAAACGTTGTAATAATTTGATAGTGGCTTGGCTCCTAGAGTCAATTACACCATCTATTGCCTCAACGATTTTTTACATGGACTCTGCTGTTGAGATTTGGAGTACTTTGCCGCAAAGGTTTGAACAACCAGATGATACTCGCATTTGTAATCTGCAGTTTTCTCTTTGTAATCTTACACAAGGGACTAAATCAGTTGACATGTATTTTTCTGAGTTGAATAGTCTTTGGGAGGAACTTAGAAACTATCGTCCTATGCCACATTGTGCTTGTGGAGGCTGTACTCAGAATTGTTGCAAGAAATATGTTGATCAATACCAAAAAGACATGGTTTTTCGATTTCTCAATGGACTCAATGAGTCTTATGCAGCCTTGAGATCTCAGATAATCATTATGGAGCCTTTTCCAACTCTGAATAAGGCATATAACTTGATTTTAAGGGAAGAAGCACAAAGGAAGCTACTAATTCAATCACAGCCTTTGTCAGAGTCATCTGCTATGGTGGCAACTGCTGATGGAAAGAAGAAAGGAAAATCTGATATGTTGTGTAGTCATTGTGGGAAAAAAGGTCATCTTAAGGAAAAATGTTTTAGGTTGATCGGATTTCCAGAGGATTTTAAGTTTAATAAGAATAAAGATAGTTTTAAGAAAAAAAATTCTGGGAGTTCATCAGTCAACAGTGTCTCAGCTACTAATGATACTCAAAATGATCAAGAAGAAAGCTTAGGATCCAACACTATGTCCCAGATGTCTTTTACAAGGAATCAGTTTCAAAAACTACTTGCACTCATCAAAGAGAACGATTCTGACAGTGTTGGTGGTAATTTCTCAAACACTCAGCAGACTAGGCATTCTTTGGTTAATTCAGCTCTTGCAGGTATTATTTCTGATCATCATTGTTCCAATACCTTGTATCAACATTCAAATAGTCAATGCTTTGTAGACAATGTCATGATTAAACACAATTCTTGGATAGTGGACACAGGTGCATCAGATCATATTTCATGTTCCCTTGATAATTTTGTGTCATATAAGTCAGTGAGTAATGTGTTTGTTCATTTCCCAAATAATGCTAAAGTTGTTGTCACACATATAGGAGCAGTTAAGCTAAATCCTTTTGTTAACTCTTCATAATGTTCTTCATGTTCCTGATTTCAAGTTCAACCTTATTTCGGTTAGTCAACTCACAAAGTCTAAATATCATTTCATATTTTTTACTGATTTATGTTGTGTGATTCAGGACCTCAACACATGGACTGTGACTGGGGTTGCTGAAGTTTCATCAGGGCTTTACTTCATGCAAAATAATCAAGATGCACAATACCTTAAGCAGTTTAGTTTTGATAAGATTGTAAAGATTCCATTTACTTCTTCCATTAATACTTGTAAAATAGATTCTAAGATTTTTGATCTGTGGCATTACAGACTTGGTCATTTGCCTGTTGACAAAATAAAATTGCTTCATAAACAATTTCCTATAATTTCTTGTGAGCGGGATTTTTTGTGTGAAGTTTGTCATTTGGCTAAACAAAAAAGGCTAACTTTCCCGAAACATGTTCCAAATACTAAATTTTCTTTTGAAATAGTACATGTAGATATATAGGGGCCTTATACTACATGTACAACAGGAGGACATCATTATTTCTTAATTGTGGTTGATGATTTCAACAAATTTACATGGATTTTTTTAATGAGAGCCAAATCAGATACTTTGTCAATCATTCCTTCTTTTTGTAATTTGATTCAAAATCAATTCAACACTTCAATCAAGCAAATAAGATCTGACAATGGCCTTGAATTCAATTCACTTGAATTTTATGCTTCAAAAGGTATTGTGCACCAGTTATCCTGTGTTGAAACACCACAACAGAATGGTGTTGTGGAAAGGAAACATCAAACTTTACTTGTAGTAGCCCGATCATTGCTGTTTCAGTCAGGTTTACCTACAAAGTTCTAGGGAGATGCAATTCTTACTGCAGCTCATATCATTAACAGAATTCCTTCTAGTGTCATTCATAACAGAACACCTTATGAAGTTCTTTTCCATAAAACTTCTTCATATGATTATTTTAAGGTGTTCGGGTGTTTATGTTTTGCTTCCACATTGACACGTGCAAGGAAAAAGTTTGATAAAAAAGCATCTAAGTGTGTATTTCTTGGTTATCCAGTAGGTATTAAGGGTTATAAAGTTTATGATCTTGATGCACATAAGATCCTCATATCAAGAAATGTGATTTTTCATGAGAATGTTTTTCCCTTTAAGTCCAAATCTGATTCTGTTCAATCATTTGAATTTCCCCAAACACCTGATCTGCATGAATCTAATTTCCAATTCTTCGATTTTATTGATGAAAATTTTGCCTCTCATAGTCCTTCATCATTTGAATCAAGATCATTTGAACCTTCTTCATCATCTTTTCCAGTTCATAATGTTGAAACTAATTCCCATTTTCCTTTATTATCTTCAGACAATGTGTCTTCTGGTAATGTACCTATTGTTTCTCCTAATGTTGATTCTGTTATTCTTGTACAAACTGATTCAAATATTCCTCCTGAATCATTACTTAGGAGAAGCAGTAGAATTAGACATCCACCAAAGTATCTAGAGGTTTATGATCATAATCTTTCTTCACAGAGTAATATTGTTACAGCACACACTATTTCTAGATATTTGTCCAGCAGTAGGCTTTCCAATGAACACAAAATTTTTATTGCTTCATTATCTCAAATACCTGAACCTTAATTCTATCACCAAGCTGTACATTATTCTCAATGGAGAGATGCAATGCAAAGTGAATTTAAAGCCTTGGAAGATAATGGTACATGGAGTGTGGTACCTTTGCCTAAAAATTGTCATGCTAGGGTGTAAATGGGTTTATAAAATCAAAATGAATGCAGATGGTATTATGGAGAGATATAAGGCACGCTTGGTAGCCAAAGGTTATAGTCAAGTGGAAGGGTTTGACTATCAAGAAACCTTCAGTCCAGTTGCAAAACATACCACTGTGAGGGTATTTTTGGCACTTGCAGTAGCCAAGAACTGGTTTTTGTCTCAGTTGGACATCAACAATGCTTTTCTAAATGGAGATCTGGAAGAAACAGTTTATATGGATCTTCCTCAGGGTTATCATTTTCAAGGGGAGTGTGCACCAAGAACTAAGATGGTGTGTCATTTGCATAAGTCACTATATGGACTTAAACAAGCTTCTAGGCAGTGGAATTCTAAATTTGCAGCTTCATTGATTCAATATGGTTTCAGTCAATCGAAGTCTGATTATTCTTTGTTTACCATGACAACTACTAATGGAGATTTTATGGCACTACTGGTTTATGTGGCTGACATTATCATTGGTAGCTCATCTTTACAAGTTGCTGATGAAGTGAAGAAGTATTTGAGTTCGAAATTTAAATTGAAGGATCTTGGTAAGTTGAAATATTTCCTTGGTCTGGAAATTGCAAGATCATCAGAAGGTATTTCTTTATGTCAAAGAAAATATACATTGGATTTGCTTGAAGAACATGGTATGTTGGGGACTAAACCAACTTCAACTCCTATATATTACAATCATAAGTTAAGAAAAGTAGAAGCTGAGGAGAAACTAGTTGATCCTACTCTATATCGACAGCTGATTGGGAAATTGTTATATCTGACTTTTACCAGGCCAGATATAACTTATGCAATTCAAGTTTTATCCCAATTTATGGATAAACTTGGACATGTGCATATGATGGCAACATACAGAGTGTTGAAATACTTGAAGTTAGCACCTAGACAAGGGATCTTGATGAGAGCAGATTCAGAATTATGCATCACAGCTTATTCTGACAGTGATTGGGTTGGATGCCCTAACACTAGAAGATCTGTAATAGGTTTTAGTGTATTCATTGGCAACTCATTGGTGAGTTGGAAGTCTAAAAAGCAATCTGTGGTAGCACGAAGTTCAACAGAAGCAGAATATCGTTCAATGGCATCTGTTTGCTGTGAGGTGATATGGATACATTCCTTGTTAGCAAATTTTGGTTTTGAACATAAAGGTGCAGTCAAGTTATATTGTGATAACCAATCTGCCATTCACATTTGTAAAAATCCCATATTTCATGAACGAACGAAGCACATTGAACTTGACTGTCATTTTATCCGAGAAAAGGTAGTAGCAGGAATGATAAAGCCTATGTATGTATCAAGTAATGAACAAGTAGCAGATTTGTTTACAAAAGCTTTGCAACCAAAGCAGTTCCACAGTCTATTTAACAAGATGTGTGTTCATAACATTCACACACCTCTTGAGGGGGAGTGTTAAAGGAAAAGATAGGCACGTGAGCAGAATAAGTTTTCAAGTTAAAGACACGTGCTTTAGTTTTAACTTTGTACAGTAATTTATTAGTTGTTACTGCAGTTATTAGGAGTTGCTAATTTTTACTCTGTTCGTTAAGGAATTAGTTTTCTATGTAATACTTGTAACCAACTATAAATAGGTGTTGTTGGTCATTTGTACAGAGCATGTGAGTGAATAAAATTTTTCCAGATTCTTATTTCTGCAGCTGGGCGCTTCAACTCCTTCAACTTCTCCAAATACTTTAACATAGATCACAAAATTATTTTAGGAAAATAAATTTGTCAAAAATGCCAAGTATACACTTGAGATCAGAGTTTTTAAACTCTACCAATCGAGTTACATAGTTTTCATATCCATTTGTCAATTAATTGACATATTGTTATTAAATATTTTCATAAATATGTTTTAATGAGATACGTGTCAATCTTTTAATATTGATTATAAAATTTGAAAACTCTGACAACAATTTATAGGATAATTTTCAAAAAAAATAAAAAAGAGGAAGTGGAAGTTTATTTGTCATTTAAGTTTTATTAGATAAAACCATTGTAAATTTTCAAAACTATTGAAATGGCTACAAAGCTAAAAATTGGATAAAAACTTTGAGTAATAGCATAACCACATGATTTTGAAAGTAAATTCAATAAAAATTTACTGAATGTTTAATTTTTAATAGTATACCACCTGATTTTGAATGTATAAATTCAATACTTAAATATTTTAAAACTAAAAATCTAGTATTCATTTTTATTGCCTTCAGTTGAGGTTTGCCTCTCGGAATGGAAAAGTCGGTGTAGGGATAAATTTTACTGAGCGCCGAATGGAAATTTTTAAACATTTTAAATATTTAAATATTTTAAAAGCGCCGAATGGAAATTTTCGTAATTCAGGTGTAGGGATGGTTTAGATATGTCCATGGACCGGATTATCCACCTAGACATGTAGGCCCGACCCACTTTAGACCAGTGCTTGAGATCGACTGTTTGGCAAAAATGTTTATTTTTATATGATTTTAATAGTAAGGTATAGATATAAATTTAATAAAGTTATTTTAATAACCAAATACGATATAGTTAGGCCCACAGGAAATGCGACTCTGTCGCCATTATTTTTAGAGAAGCTATTGAGAGGTACAGGGTTTAACTGATAATACATAAGAGGAGATAATTGGAGACATTTTATGCCTGACCTTTATTTCCCAAATTTAAAACCGGGGCCAAATCAATTACACTATTCTTGGATATTTACTCCCAAAATAACAAGTAGAAAGAAAACAGACAAGACATTATTATGGAGCTCAGTTATTATTCTTCATTCTTTCAGCGTGGATGCTTTTATACTTTATTTAGGTTAGGGGCAATCACCCTGGAAAGGAGTATTACACTTCTTTGGGGGCTTTGGGATGCAAGAAGTAAATGGTCTGCCACGGCATGGTACTGCTGCTGGAGGTCTGTTCCCTGTTACAGGGGTTCCACTTCCACTTCCCCCACCACCTTTAGAACCTACAAATGTTATGAGAATATTAAAGAAGATGAAGATGATTTTCATGTTATCCTAAAAGTTCATTTCTGTTGAATTTCGTAATAAATACAAGAATTTTTATAAAAAAAATTAATCTAATGTTTGTTTGTTTCAAGATTAACTTAAATCTAAAACAATTAAGTAATACAGGCGAGAAAATAAAACTAGTGCACTTAGCATCTTACCAATACTTTGAGCAGCAATAGAAGAGGCGGAGAAGAGAAGGGCGGACAAAAGAAGGAAGAGTGTAAGCAAGGCCCTCATGTTTGGAAGTTGAATTAATGTTGTCTTGGCGTGATATTCACCACCTGTTTACCGATATTTATAGTGCATTCATCGGAGAGGGAGGGAGTGGAAGATTTTCTCTAGACTTTATAATATAGTTTCTATTATTAGGAGAAGGGTTGTCCTTTCTGAATGGTATCAAAGAGAAAGCGCAGAGAAGCCCCCCGGACCCAACCATCAATATTGACTAGGAAACACGGATGGATTCACACTTGGCTCGTTGGAGAGCAAGTGCCTGGCATTTTTTTTCTTATACATTTATGATATTCCTACTAAATGCTCCCAAATTTAAAGAAAGAAAGAAAGAAAGAGATACTACCCATGTTTGTATTATTTTAACTGATTATTTTGGGTTATTCGATAGTCCTGTAAAAACAAATGATTGAGACATATTGTGTTGTTAATAAAATTACTTACTTACACCAACAATGATCTTTTCAACCAGCCAGGTTGACTAAGTCAATGACCAAAGTAGTGCCGATGGAAAATTGACGTCGATTTTTCCAAAGTCAAAGTAAAGAAACCCACTGATTGCGGGCACAGAGATTTTCATTTCTTTATCCTTCTAGCCTATTTGTTTTCTGGAATGCTTACAATTTTGATCAAAGGCATTTGAGCCGCCCAAATTTGAACGGAGAAAGGCATTACTTCCACGAGGCAATAATATAATGCCTGACTTGGTTGACTACCCTTGTCCATGCACGCGTCCAAAATTGCCCACTCATGACTTTGTTTGATCCAGCTGGAAGTACTGTCCGAGTATAACTATTTTTAAAGTGTTAAAACAGAAAAATTAAATTTATTTTTTTCACAAACTTATTGCATAAGTGCTGTAGGAGGAATTATTTGACAATATTTTAAATTATTTCTAATCAACAAAAACATTTATTTCATTAAACCAAATTAGAATGAAAATAAGTAAATAAAATAAATAACCAAGAGAAAAATTAAATCAAACAGAATATATATATATATAATTTGTACCTCTAATTTCATGAATTATTGAAAGGTAAAGTAAGAATATAAAAAAAGTTTTATTAAATGGAGATTTATTACTACCTGTTAGGTTCAAAGATTTAGATTTTTATTATTTCATTTAAAAACTAAAAAGGATAAAACAAAATGTTTCATCAAAACTTTGAAACATACATCTCACCCACGTCGCAATCTTGAATCTTACATGCCGTATCCACAAAATTTGATGATCTGATTGCTTATCATATGTATATAGTACAGAATATATGACCCATGCACTAGTTTGGCATTGGACATCCTTAGAACTACCAACTTAGCCTAATTTAAAGGAGCAACGCACTATTATATGGCTGATGCCTCTACTGCAGGAGCTCATGCATTTACTCGCTGGGGTAACACCTATGATTCTAGAAAATTGTTCATCCTCCTATAATATCTAAAAGGACTAAAGCAACCAATGAATGCTAGAAAGAAGATGGTCACACTAGACAACTATAGGTATGTAGAGGAAGAACTGAAGATGCCATAGACATCATCAAGAAATGGACCTCCATGTTGAGAAACAGAAAAAGGACTAGAAGGGGCTGATCTGACGAGCCAAACTTAACAAAATCTCAGGCACAAGGCGTTTTCTTGGAGGTGCCAAAGCATCCTTGGCAAGAGCTTCCTCATCACCAGCATGTATCACAGCAACCAGATGGTCAAATAGATCGTCCTTTCCACCTCTTAAAGGATCCTGCATAGCAGTACTCAACTTTAGTGGAGGATACAAGGGTTTCTCAATGCCATATAAATAAATTTATTACCAATTTAATTGCTCAAGGAACTGGATTGCAGGGAAGCCTTCTTCAATGCCATACCAATGCAGTGGCGAAGAACATTGTTTGGTGAATTGTAACATTTTCTCAGACAATTTCATGAAGCATTGAAACAGTGTATGCTCGATTCACACATTACAACACAATAAAAATTGTGTAACATACTTACCTAGTTCACAAGCCAACCTTCGGGGATTAATCCTTAAACATAGTTAAATTAGAAAATCACAAAAAAAAAAAAAAGAATTCCATGAAAAAGAGTAGTTTGGTTCAATTTGCAACATCCAACAAAAACCAAAAAGCTACACTAAGAAAAATGTTGAAGCCTGGTCATTTGGTAGAAAGATGACCCGATATCAATAGTGAGGACTGCAGTTGTTGTAAAAGGAATCTAAAATGTCAGAATAAGTTTCTATAGTTCATGAAGAGAAGTCAAGACCTTGAAACTTATAACGCACAAAATTCATTCTTCTTTCTCCTTTTTCTTTCCAGAGCAGAACCAAAACATTTTCATAAATTCAAATGAAATGAGTTGTTAATACTATCACAAAGAATAATTTACTTTACTATTTCCAAGTAAAGCTTCATGCAGTTTGAGCTCAACTCTCAAAGATCTTCAGGAAAATAATTAAAATCTTATGTTCAACTTAACCCAAGTTCAACATAGTCAGCCCAGCATATATGTAGATTAAAAGGACCCCACATCAGGCACACTAATGAAGGTGATATGTGAAAGTGATTTTCATTAGTTGCATATCATAAAAGTAGACACTGGATGGCAGACTGCAGTAGGACAAGTAAATTAAACCTTTAATGACAACAAAAAGATAGTACTGATCACTAACCTGTAAAAACAAATCTGTATGAGATTTTCCTTCATATAGGATTAGCTCTGCGTCAGCCCCTACCCCTTTCAGAGCATCTACAAAGTTTATACTGCACAGAAATGTCAATATCAGGAAAGAATGCCTCAATTTTTGAGAAAATTTGCAGTAGTTCATGACTCCATTTCACAACTTTCAAGACTATTTACCTCTACAATCTAGAAATTTAAGTTATAAACTGCGTTTGAAAGGGACGGCAAATTGGGAAACATATACATTACAAGCAGTATGATATCTGTTCTTCATCATCATACCTTCAGTAGAGAGCGCACTATCTAACAGAATTATTCCAATTACAAATCATTATTACATAATACCTCTTATGATTCCAAAATAAAAATATAGTACTGGGACTAAACAAGAGCAGGTACCTACTCATCACCTGGATGTGTAACTTGCCCTTCTTTTAAGAAGTACATGCAGTTTGAAAGTAAACAAAGATATTTACCAATAAACTTCAAGGAGTCAAATCCAATAAGAACTTAGTTGTTAGCATTATGTCAATGGGCATTCAAACCTGGCATCTGATGGTATTGAATAATCTGAAGTTCCATGGAAAAGTTTAATAGGAGGCAGAAGAGAAGCAGCATCTCTACTGCTTGGATCTTTTATTCTAACTTCAGGAGAAAATTGTTCAAAGGACTCTTCCCCTTCCATAATGCTGTAACATCATAACAGAACTTTTGTTGGATAATAGTAAAATTGTACATGGGAAATAAAAGGAAAATCTCAAGCATATATAGATGTTTACCAGAAAAATATTATAGGCTGAATACCTTAAAAAGATGGAACGATAAAGGCCTCGATTGTGGAAATGATCAACCAAATTAAATAAATTGTACCTATACACAAAATTTAAAAGGAAAATAAGCACATATTTATGAACAACTATCAATCTGTCTTTACAACTTAAAGGGAAAATAAGACCATACTATGTACAACTATAAATCAAAAGAAAAAGATTAACTTATGCCCTTAAAAATATAAAGAAAGTCCTTATCGCTTTTAGCAGCCTCACATGCATATTTTTTAGCATTTCAAGGAAGTCCTAACATTCTAGAACTAGTGAAAGAAAATGCTCCTGCAAGCCATGCAAGAGAGGATTGATGGTTTTCAGGTTTAGTTCTTCAGTAGCAAATGCTCAGAGCACAGTATCAAATTAAAAGATTTTCACCAGGTGCTGGTAAGTTGATAATTATCAAAATGAAGGATCAGAGGAAAATTCAATTTTACCTAATTTCAAATGATGCTGTCTTTCTTTCACGAGGCAAAAGTTAGTGCGTGATAACTAAGTTACACTTCTTTCTGACAACCATATTGACAAGTAGCAAGCAAACTGTACGCATTTTTATATAATTGGTTTTGACTTTTTCAATATACATTTTTAGTTTTGTTGCTGAGAAAACAAAATATTTTTGTTTTGTTTTTTACAAGGTTTATTTGGTTTTTTCCATAAAACTATAGTTCTTTTTTTTTTTTTTTTTTTGAGGGGGGTGGTATATAACTATAGTTCTATCAGTTAAAATTTTAGAAATGATGAAATTAAAATTAAATTTCTTTGTGGGGGGGACAATATGTACCAATTACTAAATCGATCATCCCATTTCATAAAATTTTATTATAGATATGATTTGAATAGCTTTAAATACAATAATACAAGAACTTTTATGCCAATAAACTTTAAACTAATTTATTATTTTTCAATATAAAATTAATTAAATAATAATAAATTATTACTATTTAATTATTTTTCTTAACTAGAATTCTTCCAGAAAACAAAACTTAACCTAATGTTTATTGCACCCCCCCCCCCCCCCCCCCCTCCTCTCTCACTTCTAAACCTGGCTCCATCCCTGCTCATAATAAAGATCCTTGCAGATCATTAATCCTGTTGCTGATGCATACTAATTATGACCAAAAAATAGATAAGTGAAAGACTCATGATAAAGAGCACATAAAAGTTTACCCTCCAGATAAACCGAAATAAGCTTTTATCTGAGAGACACTCCAGCTGGTATTCTCTCCTCTAGATTCTCTGATTGCTTGCTCCAAGAGAACACAAGCAGAAACATGTGCACCGGCTGACTGCCCCATTAAATAGATTCTACTCAAAAATAATCATAAAGGAGTCAATTGACATAATATGGAAATGGGAGAGGCGAGCACAAATAAAGGAATCAATCAGTCACCTGTTAGGATCACCTCCATATTCCCCAATGATATTGCAGACGAATGAGATCCCCTGAGATACATCTTTCACCATATCACTAATGGTTCCCTGGGGAAAGTTTCTACATAGAAATATCAAGTAAAGACAATCAGTGATAGAAGAAAACAGACAGGCATCTTGAATATAATAATATTTTATGAAAATACGTGCGTCAGTTAATAACAGGTGAGGGAAATTGCATGTAGCATAGGGACAAAACCTTTCTTTGGGTAGGGCATTCCATAGAATGAAATTATAAGTACTTATTTTGACCCTTAAAATATTCACTAGCAAGTAGCATCATAGACGAACATGAACACAGCACCATGTCACAGCATTAACCGAATTAATACCTGTAATCAACGCATGCTACTATGATATCTCTTTCTGCCAATTGTAGTCCCAGAAGGGAACCCCAAGCCTTGTACCTAAATCAGCAGAAAAGTACAGAGACTTAACATAAGAAAAAAAATGAAAGATGTTATACACTTCAAACATACATTTTTATGGTCAGCCAGAGACGAAAGTTGTCGTTAGTGTTAGACACTGTTTGATCATTCAAGTCCTGTGAGTGAGCAATTTCAGCCCGAAATTTTCTTTAGTTTTATAGATACCTCATATAACAGCATATCTCAATCTATGATTATCTAATTCCTCAGCACAGACCACATGCACTGACAACTAAAAGAATTGACAAACTGATGCAGAACCACCTTTTGAAATATTAGGGAAACCCTACGGCTGTATTTTGTATTTCTTCTTTATGTTAGGATTTACGGGTCATAAGCTACAAAAGCTAGATTGAGTTCACACTCATCCTTCCACACTATAATCTCTATCTTTGTTCCCCTTTCTCCAATGGTTCTCAAGTCCTTCCTTCTTTATTAACAAATAATATACAACTTAGAAATAACAAAACCTCCCTCATACTCAAAGAAACCTATTATTCACTTTCCTCAAACCAGTATCAGACACT
The DNA here is from genome assembly GCF_053813885.1 of Theobroma cacao. Classification (NCBI taxonomy): domain Eukaryota; kingdom Viridiplantae; phylum Streptophyta; class Magnoliopsida; order Malvales; family Malvaceae; genus Theobroma; species Theobroma cacao. Next base: position 31,261,642 of record NC_142642.1, read on the forward strand.
TTTAACACCAGAGCTCCGCCCTCTTCTCCAACCAATGCTTGCCATGGCTATGGCAATACTACTTAGCAAAGCTTTGCCATGGCTAAATTTGTATTGTCACTTCCGGATCAGGGTACAATTGCACATTACCAAATTAAATAAAAATGATAAATAAAACAGCGGTGCATTAAAATAAGGATGATACATATGCAGCAATCTCATGTCACTCACCCAATTATCCAGGCTCCACCAGTCACAAACACCACAACTGGCTTTGGGCCATTACGATTTGTTGGTAAGTACAGATCCAATCTGTCAAATCATCATCAAATGAGAAAAAGAAGCATTAATTTATGATACATGACAAGCAAGTTCATACAATATTGGGGAGAATATAACTACCTGTGCCACATATTCACATACCTATTCCTCGGTTGATCTCCATAAACAATACTCCGGTGCACTTGACTTGAGAAAAAATAACAATATGCAACTGCAGAAGATTAAAAATTTATGTTTAACAAATCATACTCTGAAGATATTTGAAAGCGGCCTACGGGGACAGTTTTCCTGGCAAACATGAACTGACATAGCTAAACTTATATTTCTGTTTCCCACCACATAATACTTATTTTTCTCTTTCATTCCACCACATAATTAATCTCTAAACTTCCTAAGTATGAAGGGAACCTAGTGCAGATGTCATTCATTCCTGGGCAAAGAGCTGCACCATCACAATCTTCACAAACTGGACTGCAGCTTTTATCACACACGAGTATGCATCCCCATGAATTCAATTAGTGGGAGAACCAAGACAAGTGGCAGTAGAGCTACAGCCAAGTCAGTGGGGTCACTTGACCCCATTGAAAATTGAAAATGCTTTTAAAAACATATACGACAGTTTAGGAACAATTCTAGAATGTCCCACTGGAAAAGAAATATTGAGGGATCAATATATAGTTTCAAAGAACATAAAAACCATATAATCCTTAATAAAAATTATTTGTATTTCCTTTTCAATAGGATCAATCTAAAACTTTTCCTAAACTATGATACACTTTTTCCAAGTTCTTTCAAGATTCATTGACTTGGCTGTAGCTCCACTACTAATTATTGCTAATTTGTAATTCAATTAGGAATAAGTTTCAACTTTACCACTCTTCTTAAAGATATGGACCAAATTCACCACCCATTTTAATAAATGCAATTTCAACATTATACTTTTAATTTGGTTCAAAAATGATCAAAAGTTAACAAAATATTCCTTCCATTTAATTTAGAGTGATAAATATGGACATTATCTCATTTAATTATTCAAAGTTCACAATTTCATACAACAATTAGATTGCTTCTAAATTTTATTTAAATTGTCTTTCTTTTATTTAGCTAATAGATGGACATTTCAAAGGAAATCAACATTAAAAAAACCAAATTTAGGCAAAGAACCAGTCATTAAAATAATACTCAACAATGTTCAAAGAAAGGCCCTATCGAGTTAGAAAATCTTTCGGCAGATCAGAGATGCATACTGGAATTTTGATATATCATCCTTATGACCATATAAAGTACGAAAGGGCTTATTTGTGAAAGGAACCTAGTTAACCACATAAATTTTTCCATAAAGAAGTATAGCAAATGTTATAAGGCAATTTATATTGAACATTCTCTTTTTGCTGCTTGTATCTTACCTTTGAAAATTATATTATCACTATATATAAAAGTTATGCATAGAAAATTTCATATTATTATATTTTTGCATTGCGAATGATATTATGATATTAGTTTATTGAACCTACTCAAGAAAATTCCTAGCTACGCCAATAAAGACAAGTTGAGTGTTTGTGATCATTTTCTCTAATATCATAACAATTGAACCCTACGTTTGTTCTTTCAAATGCTAAAGGACTATTTATACATTCAATAATGTTAAAAACAGAAAACCATTGTGTAATATGCTACATATATGAGAATTCGTTTCCAAGTTTCCAACACCTTCTTTTCCTTCTCCTTTTTTTTACTTCTTATTATTCTTTTTCTTTTCTTTTCTTTTCTTCTTTTTTTTTTTTTTTTGGCTTCTTAGATGATTTAGAAGAGTCAATCTGTTGCTCAACTTTCACTTTAACCAGAACCTCCTGTATTTTCACATAAAAAGAAAAAGAGAGGAAAATGACTAACAACAGGTATACAAGTTCATGCAGAAGATATAACCAATCAATAATAGAAGAATACCTTGAAGAAAACCAGGCATAAGAAGCAAAGCATAACAAGCAAGGCCAACTAATCTTGAGATCCATCGGTAGCCTACCCTGAATGAAAATTTATGATTAAAACAATATACAAAATAATCAAGTGAAAAGCTATGCAAATAAGTTCAAGGACAATAAAAAATATAACATAAAAGAGGTAAATAATTTAATTATTTCTGTTGTTCATTAATTCTATCTCTGAATAGCAACAAATTGTCAACAAAATAAAGTATGAACGTGCACCAAATAAATTTCACAAGAACCAAGCTCAAAATATGGCAGAAAGGTTCACAATAAAAATAAATTATATTCAGCGTAAATTTTACTCTTTTCTTATTTTGAAATTCAATTTAATTAAAAATAATAAATATAATACAAATTAAGCAAAACAACCTAAATTTGACTCGACTTTTGAATTACACACACATGTATGATGAACTCGAATATGAGTTTGAAACCCAAAACGACCTAAATGCAAAACAACTTGGAACCAAAATGATACAAACCCAGATTGAACACCCACCCCCCCCTCCCCCCACCACACACAAACACTAAATCAAGATTACCTAAACCCCAAATGAGTCCGAAATTTTCGAACCCAAACTGGAGTCACTCAATTGTCACCTCTTAATACGAATCAAACAATATCTGAAAACTTAAGTGGTTAGCTTTTGAAATAATTAATAGTCAATATGGAGCCCATTAACTCTATCCATTTATAAATTGCCAATATCTTTTTACCTTATGGATAGTAATCAACTACCGAGAACCACCTGCTTCAATCCTCTTGACGTGGAATTAATATTCAGGAGACAATGGGATCAAAGTTTGATTTCAACTAAATTTCTGACAATTCAGAAAACAATTAATCATGCCAGTTCTCCCTTTCATGATCAAGAAATCATAGAGAAACTTATTCCATAAAAACATAATCGCAAAATATTACTAAGGCTCCCTTTGTTTTTTGATTTTGCTACATGCATTTTGCTTCCAAAAGTAAAAAGCAAGAAATTCTTTCACATTAAAAGCAAATAATAAGTTTTAAGAATCAAAACATAAAAATGGGACCTTTTTGATAGAACAAAGTAATTTTTTAATGAATTTTTTAGAAAATAAAAACATATTCAAGTATTTCCTAAGCAACCATTCAGAAAAGCCATAATTCTCTTTGCTTCTCTTCTTTCCTTTAACTGTCCCGGCAACCAAACACGGCCTATCGACTAATAGTAAACTAAATAAAAGAAAAGAAAAGAAAAAAAGCACTCGATTCCCATAAAAAGCGCCACTTCCTCCATAATTCAAATGTAAACATCAGACAATTAAAAAAATTGAAATACGCAGATAAAAACGTATACGTATGCATGTATAATACCCGAGATATCGGAGGAGAGTGAAGCTAAGCCGTGTAACCAGATAAGTTTCGGCGGCCGCGTGACCGATTTCTCGGCTAAACGACGGCTGCCGCTCCATCCGAGCAGGCTTCCGGCGGAGCTGCAGCTGGTCGTGGTTGCTGGAGGTCCCAAAGGGGGACCCCAGGAACCTGCAAATCAAGCACCTAACATCCAAATCAAGCGGACTTTCATTTCCGCCACGTGGACGCTGGTGATGCACCGGCGGTGACAATGACGTCATCGCCGGCCCTCCAAAACCTGAAAGCGGATCTGAGACTGCGAGGGGGTGGGATTTCTCTTTTTTTCAAAGCGGGAATCTTTGTCTTTGTTTATTGCCTGCCTCGTTGAATTAGCATTTGCTCTTGTTATTCGTTTGGTTTATATTCTTTTGCGCTTGGGAGTGTGTGTAACGAATACGTATTTCCTACCGGCGAACTTGGCTAACCGTTCATGTTTCGCCACGTGGCTAAACTTATTAGTGGGGTCCACCTTAGAAGACCCTAGGAGGATGGGAACCCATGTTTCACGAACACTCTGGGTTTGCTATATTTTGGCGCGTAAAGTTTGTTCTTAGTCGACGTTTCTTGCTTGTTTTGGAAACCAACAAAAATGAACTACTGGGATAAGGTTGTTTTTCGCACAAATAAGCAAAGGGTACTGGGGCAGCTGCCCCACCCTTCCGTTCTACTACTTTCACGATATGGGTGAGTAAATGGGAATGCTGGATGGTTTGATTTATTTAAAAATTAAATAGATTAAATATTTTTAAAAAATTAATTAAATATAATAAAAATTAAATCAATTAAATATAAAACTAGTTTAATCAATTTAATTTTATATTAATATATTAAAATTTCATCATTTATTTAAAAATTTTATAATATTAAAATATTATATTTGGTAAAACCTTGGTTTACTTTGCATCCACACACAAGTTCTGAGTCTTTATATCAATAAAAGTTAAAACATTTTATATTTTATTAATAATTGAATAATTACTAACAATTATAAACTTTAATATATTTATATTAAACTTTATTGTATAATGAATTTTATTAATAATAATATCTTTAAACATCCATAATATATTAGACATTAATGTATAATATAATATATTTAATATTATTAAATTGTAAACAAAACCAATATTATTTTGTTCTTTATTTATAATATATTATTTATTAATTATTAATTAAATTTATTATTTTGTAAAATATTAATTACTTATTTATAAAAGAATAAGTAATATGTTAATTTTATATAGTATATATCCATATGTATTACTTTATTATGTATATCTGAAATTAATAACTTAACTTATATGTTATAATGTTTTATAGTAAAGTTTCTATAAATAATAACTAAACAATATGTTATAAAAACCAAAAAAATAACTAATAAACTTATTAACTATAATCATATAAATAAAGTTTATTATAAGTTATAATAATGTTTATGCACAAATTAATAATATGTATATATAATATATTACTTTATTATATATATGAAATTAATTACACAACTTATATGTTATAATGTTTTAATTTTTATAAAAAAGTTTGTATAAATAATAACTAATTATAAACAATATGTTATAAAAATTAAGTTATTAAGTGTAATCATATAAATAAAGTATGATATAAGTTATAATAATACTTATGTATAAATTAAATATATGTATATGTATATGTATAATATATTACTTTATTATATATATATATATATATATAATTATTGAGATAACTTACATATTATAATTTTTTATATCAAAGTTTGTGTAAATAATAACTAATTATAAACAATATGTTATAGAAACTAAGGTAATAACTAATAAAATTATTAAGTGTAATCATATAAATAAAACATAATATAGGTTATAGTAATATTTATGTATAAATTAAATATATGTATATAGATATAATATATTTATATAATTATATATATATTCATAACATTTTATATTACGAAATATTACTAAAGTGTAATAATCATAAATTATTAATATGTATAATATTTACTATTATAATGTTAACATATAAATTATATTATTTAAAATATATAACTTGTAATTTCATATTAATACAAATTTATAAATAAAAATATATATAGTTAATATAAAATTGCAACAATTGTGATTTGTATACGTATACATAATAAACTAATATGTTTTAAGAATATTATTAATTAAGTTTACTATTAAATTTTCTTAATATATAAAAAATTTATATATATTAATATATAAAAAATTTAATTTAATTTTTGAGTAGATTGGTTCAAAAAATTTTACAATCGAGAACCCAAAAAAAAGAAAAACCAATTGAATCAAAAAATTTTAGACCAATCAACTCAATAGACTAATTAGACCAAATTATTTTGTCCAAATTACATTTGGTTTTGGTGGATAATTGGTTTAATTTGATTTTGCTCACCCCTAACTACTATTTATATCTAAGCTAAATTATTTCATATACAAATAAAATATACATACATTATATTTTTAAGAGAATAAATTCTTTTATTTTTAGAGTGTGTTTTATCCGATTCAAGTTTTTGTAAGGATAATTGTTCTAAAAGGACTGTAAAGAGAAGTTAAAATAATATTTGACAAAGTTAAAGTGTTGTAAGATATAAAACATTATTTGATAATATTTATTTTTTTATAAATAAAAAAAAACAACTTTCTTAAATAAAATCATAAGTTTTATAAGGCAAGAAATAAAAAAAGTTATATAATTTATATTAATTAAAAACATTTAAATAAATTAAATGAAGAGAAACAAATTGACTCAAATAAAATAGATGAATGTGGAAAATATAAATTTCTTTTATGATTTTAAGAATTATTAAAGGATAAAATGAAACTATAAAAAAATTAAATATTTATTATTACACATTAAGCCTTTTTGATTTATAGTTTCGTTTACTAAAATTGATATCTCGTATACGTTAAAATTTTAAAAATTTTGAAAGCCAAACACCTTTTTTGTCCCTTCTGCAGTGAACGAATTTTTTTATATAAAGTGGGTCAAACCCCCCCTTAAGGACGGAAAAAAAATAAATTATTCCCCAATTGAATGTGATTTCTAATCCGTTGGTGCAAATAATTGTTTCGTGATTTAAATTAAATATTAAAGTAATTTGATCGTGTATCCTATTACTTGCAATAAATAAATGTTCATTATTTTGGTATTTTAATATAATTTCCATTAGTAAGTTGTTTGAGCTTAATTATTAGATTTAATAATTAAGAAAAATTAATATATTTTTTTAATTGTATTTAATAAACAAATTTATTTAAATATAAAAAAAATCTAAGCATGTTTATTCAAAAAGAACATTTGAATGTTAAGAAAAATGAAAGATAAAAAAGATTTATTTATCTTTATTCTATTATATTGCATTGCATAAACTTTGTTTAATTGTAAATGAAAAGTAAAAATCTTTATTTACTAAATTAATTTTGATACACAAGTTTTAAATTGGAAATCAACTTTGTGATTGTCAAGCAGAAAAAGGGCGTGGGGCAGAGGTCAGGAGTCAGAAAGAAGCGTCACAGCTGGTGGTGTGACGTGGAATGGGATGCAAATTGCAAGGAAGCACTCGTCATTTTGTAACAAAGAGGATTGGATTGCAGCGGCTTTCCACCGATCGCAGACACGTGGACTCTCGTAAGGAAACTATTATTCAAATTTTCTAGGGAATCTGCCAGTGGCCGGTTGCCCTGTATAATAAAATTATATTTTTAGGCTCCACTCCATTTGAATTTGAATGCGCTTGGTCTTAAGTGACTCGATTCAAAATATATTATATTATATTATATTTAATAAAATAATATATATTTTTAATTAATTTTTAATATACTTCAAATATTAACCTAATGAATCAGTTGAGGTTAAGATTTACGCGTAACTTTGCTGAGCAGCTAGGCTCACCCGGTTGGATTCACGAGCACCTTTACTTTTTTTGTTTTGTTAAAGTTACATGGGTAGATACCCTCCAAATGGATCTATGATGATAAGATTTGGCTTACGTTTCATCAGGATTTTATATTTGGTAATGATAGGAATCGAAAAAGTTCCTTGTATTTTATAAAACGGGAAATAAGTCGCTCACCTCGTTGTCTTCCCAAGATTCTAAGTTGTTGTACGTTGCTCCCGTTCACTTTGTCTACACCAGTTATTGCTGCCACCACGCAACTCAAACACCCATATGTTCAAGGGTCTCACTTCCAACCATATCAACTATCAACAACCTCCAAAAGGCAAAGACTAAGAATATGAGGTTATTTCCTGAATAAGGTTTCATCACATTTAAGACATCCATGATTACATAACGCGCAATCTAGCCAAAAAAAGAAAGTAAAATTCCATTGTATACTACTTCAGAGCTTTAAAGCGTTATTAAGAGCATATAATCCAACAGAAAAAGATTAACGATTAACACGAGTCTAGTAAGGTGGAGACGAATGAGAGAAAAACAAAAAGGGCTGTAATTAGTTGAACAATTTAACCATCTACAGCCAAGATGGCTGCTTCATTTATCTCATATCAGTTTTTCTTCTAAAAGGAGATGCAAACTACACCCCATGTAGAACTATTCATCTTCACCTATATAAATCCTCCACTTTTCACTTCTATCTTAACCACCATCGTTGAATAGCTGACACCGGCGTGTTCAAAAATGGTGCATAACGATGGACAAGAGGATTGACTATCCTCCCAATCTTTGCCCACACGCTCTGATGGTAACCAGCAGTAACCGGAGCATGGTACATAAGCTTCAATAGCTGTGATTGAGGGAAAAAAAAGGACAAAGCATTTAGACTAATTCATTTGTCAACAAATAATCAATCTAACCCAATGACCCATACTCTTTTTTAGAGGTGGAAAATGGGGTGTTTGCTGCACAAAATACACTGTTAGAGATGCATTTCGAGGGTTCATAGAGATTTAAGGATGCACAAGTATTTCATATTTAATATTTTCTTCCTAATAATGTCAAGAACATGGTCCTTATCAATAAAGTGACAGTTCCATGACACGAAATTACACATATAAATTGTCCATTTGTCACAATAAGAAAAAGGAAAAGAAAGAAAAGTAAAATGGCAAGGGACAACAACAGGGACCAAGGGGACTAGGAAGGGATAGGACATTTCTGAATATCAATCAAAGAAGAAACATCAAATATCCATTCCTTATATCATGACATGCAGTTAAAAGAAAAACATAAAAACAAAATAAATAAATAAATCCAAAATATTTATATACAAAATTGTATTAAATGAAAATGGAAAAATCAAGAGAAAAATTAGTAACATGTATTTTTGATTCCAAATAATTTTTTAAAAATAAAAAATCATATGAGATAATAAAACTATAGTTTCCAAAATAAAGCAAATAAAATGCATAAAAACCATAATAGATGGAAAAAACATTAACTAAAAAATAAAAGAAGACTATAGGATCAATACATATCTTAGTTTAAAGACATCCATTCCAACATTTGTTTTTTTTTTTTTTATACTATGTGAACTTGGTCCTATACCATACTATCATACCATTCAGACTATCAATAAACAGAAAGCCAATACATTAAAAACAAAAAATAAAGTTACAGATGAAAGAAGCATTACAGACCTGCCAGTACATGAAAGTTTGTATAATATTGCGTTGCCACCTACAAAATTTAATATACAATTTCAGCAAATTAGAAAAGCTGGAGAAGGTGGAATGTATTGGCTTGAAGGGGAATATAACCAAAAAAGAAAAGATATTAGTGACTGACGAGAACAAGGACATCATTAGAAGCAAGCCAAGTCCAATCTCAGCATGTGAAGAGAGTATGCTCAGGGTAGTGGTGTTTGATTCTACCCACACACAAGGATCTTCCAAATACTTCCTGTTTAAACAAAGAAGATAGTATTAATAAAGGAAAAGATAAAGAGACCTGTGAGTATAGACATGCACATGCATACACGGACATGATTTTCATTTCACCCATGTTTAAGGTGATATCAAAGAGTGTCATAGATCAAATTGAACTACTGTACTTCTGAGGAATTAGTTAAGGTGAAAAACAGGATAAGTACTTCTCTGTTTATTACCTCCTTTTTAGCATTAACATTCACTGAGAAAGTAAGCTCTCTTTATGCTACCCTCTTACCATCATCTTACTTGAGGCATGTGATGTTGGGATTCACTGCTCACCTCACACTAAGGTGGCACTATAAAACTAGTATAAATGTGTATTACTAAGTAATAAGGATAATAAGCCACCGAGGTCTATACACCCAGGGGTGGAAAGACAAGTTGAGGCCCTAAGAGGTTCTAGATTCAAATCTCTCCACCCTCTCAATGCAAGAGTATGTTTAACATTAAAATGGAAAATGAAAATGATAAAAATAACGATCATAACATATAATATACTCATAAACAGAACAAGAACGATAGCAATAGCAGCAATAACAAAATTTTCGTCCATCTGTAAGTTAAGCCTTTCCATATGAAGAACATCATCAGCTAAAGTAACTGAATTTCTTTTAGTCAACATTAATAGTCAAATTACATAATTAATTAAAAAAAGTGAAAAACTAGGAACAATCATGCTAATCAAGTAAACTTAAAACTAAATATCAGCACACTGTAGTAATGCTGATGCTCTATATATATGAGTAAAGATCTACCTGTACAAGGTAGAACGATTGAAATTACGCCTCAAGAATTTTGCAACATGTTCAAGTGCTCGGCATAAAATGGGAATCAAAGCAACTGCAGTGAAAATCCATGTCAATTTTCATACTACTTAACAAAGAGAATTCAGCAACATAGATCAAGAATAACGAGAGGAGCAGAAAAGGTAAAAAAAAATTTAGGGGCAGTGGAGTGCTAACATTTAAGGCAAAGATGTGAAGTGACAAATGTAAGACAGTAGATAAAGTAGATAAAATCTTTGGTTGCAATTATTGACTGAAAATACACTTGAACAGCCTGCAAATTCCATGCCCTTGGTCTCTGCACAAAATATAGAAAAGATTCAGCAGAAGAACCACAATACACTAAATCAAATGAATGGAAGTTGGTGGAAGTAAGGTTTACCCCATATAGTGCATACAAAGAGTATAGAGAGGAACAAGCAGTGCCCATGAACGACAGCCGATATGCCCTGTTTGAGAGACTTCTAGGCACAAGTGGAAAGATGGCAAGCACAGCCACAATAAACACCTGCAAGAAATAATGTAAGCAAAATATCCAAACAAACTGTGGACTGAATAGTGAAATATGGGCAGCAAAAGAAAGATAGCTGAAGTTACTAGATGTCACACTGGTTTAATATTACATATCATAATTACATTAACAGTCAATCAGCTCTTCAACTCTGTGGTCTGTCTCTTGCAGAGTGCAAGAATATAGAAGGAAACAAAATGCACATCTTACTCATTTTTAAAACAAGATAAGATAAGCATCAGTTTCTACTATGCAAGTACATGCGTGATTACATATCATAATTACATTAACAGTCAATCAGCTCTTCAACTCTGTGGTCTGTCTCTTGCAGTGTGCAAGAATATAGAAGGAAACAAAATGCACATCTTACTCATTTTTAAAACAAGATAAGATAAGCATCAGTTTCTACTGTGCAAATACATGCGTGAACTTTAACATACAAAAGAAAAGCGAGGGTGGGAGAGGGGAGCAGGGGACTATACCCAAGCATTGACAGAAAATTGTATTGTTTGCCGATCCCAGCGCACAGAAGTTGGAATTGAACCTGCAGCAGCTGATGTCCCTGAACTTCTAGCAGTTGAGCCTACGCCACATTTAGGATTGAGTGCAATGAATGAAATGAAATCCTTAATAAGGAAGGAAAGATACACAAAATTTTATAAGCTTTATGTTATTTATTGCAAGTTTTAGTTTCTTTGTCTAACCTCAGTTGCAGAAGCAAAACTTTTTACCTGCATTGCGTGGTCGAGCTTGATCATTTGCTGCCGCTGAAGAGGCTGAGGACGAAGCAGATGGTTTTGCTGATTGAGATGGTGAGCTTGAAGACATAGCCTCTACCACAAGATCAGGATCCTGTTCACAAAACATATTGAGTTGACCATCAAACAATACCAGAAAATTATTGAAAAAGCAAAGTACTAAAATTTGATAGGCATTCATGTAGCTATAAAGGTCTGCGTAATTGCAAGAAATTGCATGTAAGCAACATTAACAGATAAGAAAAGTTCCATCCAAGAGAAACAGCACCTGCCTTCCATATGATTTTTTGTAAAGTACCTAGACCATTTTAACATATAATAATCAAGACTATATTCATTTATTGCTTTTAGGACTTGCTTTCTGTTTTGAAAAGCCAAAAGCAGAAAATGAGTGTTCATGTAAAAACCAAATGTATATAAATATAAAGAATTAAAAATAGAGCCACTTGGGCTTAGCTCAAGTGGTAACAATGGGTGGTGGTTGCATAGGGATCCTAGATTTAGGAAGTTGTGCTCCCTCTTTTTCTATTTTTTTTTTCTTTTTGGATAAGTACGTCATGCTCCTTCCTATACCAAAATAATAATAATAATAATAATAGCAATAATTGAAAACATAAGTTTTACAGTTACATGTAATCGTTATGCTTGAATTGGTTGACTTTTTTAGTCATTTTCTTTCTTAAAAAAAAGATTTCACCTCTATCTATTTGCTTTTAATTTATAACAAATTTTAGGTATTGTTCATTTGTTGCTACTACTACTTGCTTTTTTACTTTTGGAACAATAAGGCAAATGTGCTCTAGGAAGCAAAAACGAATAATATAACAAAGAATTAAAACTGTAATTTTGAAAAACAAAATGCACAGTTTACTTCTATACAGAATAATTATGTTAGAATTGGTGTTCTACTTTTCTCAATTGTTTGTTTTTAGCAACCTTTTAAGGAAAAAAAAAAAGGTAAACAACAAAAAGCAACTAGCAAAGGAAACAAACAAAATGTAACGCCAAACGTTCTTTAAACTTATTAGAGCTTCTTGAACAGAAGAAACAAGCAAATGCATCTTAAATGAAGTTTGCACCAATTCAAATGCATTTAATAACAGCCATCAAATGCGAAATTAAAAACATTCCAGAATGCTACAGTGCCTAAAAAGGGATGAAAACAGAATGCAAACTACACTAACCCAGATGAAAGCCTATATATCCTGATTCCAGTAACAAAAAGTCAAAGTCAGCAAAACAACAATAATAAAAGTGGATGAGATAAAAAAAAAATAGACTGCCATATGTTAGAAAATAGAACACATAAGACATAAGATTAAACAAACAAAATTTAAACAATAGAATTAAAACACAAATCAAATTACCTTAGTGATATAAAGATTAGTGAACACTGTCCTACTCTTTCTCATCTTTTATTTGCTGATAACTCTTTCTCTTTCCTTAATGCTAACTCTTTAAATTGTCAGGTTATTCAAGATTATTGTCAGGTATCAGGGCAGATTTTGAACTTGGAGTAGTCAGACATTGTCTTAAGCTCCAACAATCCAGATCAAGTTCAAAAAGTGATCAGAGGATGTCTTAAGGTTAAGTAGTTCCAAATCCTAGTAGTTGAGCAAATCATCATTCGGGGGCAAAACAAAGTGTGAAGCATAGGCCTTTTCTGAGGGACAAAGTGATAGGCAAGCTTCAAAGCTCTAAACAGCAGAAACTATCTCAAGAAAGGAAGGTAGTAATCAAAGCAGTGGCCTTGCCATCCCTACCTATAGATGGCTTGTTCAAGTTACTAAAGAAACTCTTTGATGAGATTAATTCAACAATGGCCAAATCCTGATGGAGTCAGAAAGAGAGTGAAGAATCACTGGCAAAGCTGGCAGAAGCAAAAATGGAAAATAGTAAAGGGGGTATCAGGTATGGGCTTTAAAGAGTTGGCTCTTTTTAACAACACCATATTGGCTAATCATTGCTGGAGGATGTTGAACGATCCAAATGCTCTTTGGGTTCAAATGTTAAAAGGAAATTATTTTCCTCAAAAATCTCTAAAGGATGCAACAAAAGGGGCATCTTCAGCTTCAAGTAACATTTCGGAAGGGAGAGATGTTTCCAAGGAGAAGCTAATTAGGCAAGTGATGGATGGAAGGACATAAAATTATGGTGAGATAAATCGATACCAAATTATGAAGAAAAAAGGTTAGTTAGTCTTACCTGATCAAGCTAGCTCTCAACTGCTAAAGGTAGTAAAACTAATTAAGAAAGAGCAAGGAAATTGGGATGTGTCTGATATTGATGGTTGGATTCCCTTGGAGGCAAAAAATGCTATTGAAGCAATCCCATTATGTCAGTAGAAGGTTATCATACAATCATGCGGGCTTTTGAAGACATGGGCAAATATACGTAAAATCCCAAAATTAAAAGTTAACAAATAAGATATGAAAAAACCCAGACGGGGAATTCCAATTGCCAATCCCAACATTCTCGAACAAACCAACATATAAGGAAAAAAAAGCCCTACATGAGATTACATATTCCTCTCTTAATCAGCGTAAAAACACATAAAAGACAAAACCCAGAATCAAATTCCTAGAGATGCAAAACCCAGATGGATAGTCAAGCTACCAAAGCACAGATTTGTTAAAATTATTTTAAAAGAAAAAAAAGAAACGCACGATATAGCGTTGGTAGAACTTGCGCTTGAAGTGATCAATAACATCAGAGCGAGAGGCCATGTGAGGAGGAATCAAGATATTGGACCAATAATCTGCCCATCTCGGATCGTTCTCGTAATCGTATGCCGCCGCACCTATTCTCTTCAGTTTCTGCGGATCTTCTCTCTCTTCTCCCATTTTCTGTTCTTTTCTTTTGTTCCCAAAGACAAAGAGGTTTCTATCCCTGGCTCGCTTGAGAAAGCAGATGAAGAGAGAGAGAGAGAGAGATACACTCTTTACAAGCAATTATAACTTGGCTCCCTTGGTTGCACTCGGAGTCTTCCTTCCCCTTGAGCAAGCCGAAACGACTTAGTTTTAAGCGTGGTCTAAAATTCTTTTGTTAAATTACATTAAAAACCCTAAATGATACGGCCCCTTTATTACAACGTTAATCAATAAAAGTGACTGAAGAGTGCCATAGGTGAATTCAGCTGTCCTGATAGTACAACCTTTTAATCATCATTTACATGCTTCAGATTCATTATTTATGGGTTTTATAAATTGTGATGATAAATATATTAAAAAGGTAATGAAATGAAGAAAACAAAGAGCCATGCATATGTCACGCTCTTTGCAATTATGGGTTTGCTTGGCTTAATTAGCTGAGCTTATTGAAATGTGTATGTATAAGTTTACCTTTGCAAACTCAACAGGTTAAGTCTTATTATCTTGAAGCACGCTAGTGAGGGCATCTCATTCTAACATGCTCTCCATCAGTAGTCTTACTACCTAGGGAAGGTATTTCTTCTAGCTTTTCCGCCGGAGGCCTTGTGATACCCTTTTCAGACAATATCATCTCTTGGGGTCCATAAGGGAAATCTGACTGTTAGCTGAGAGTAAAAGATGGTTGTGTCATATTCAAAGCAGCCCTTCTACTTTGGTCATTCAATGCAATCTTTCAAAACACTATTTTCATATTATTACCAAAGTTATGACAATTAGTAATATTTATGTTATTGGCGACAATTCATAAGCCTATTTTGTTTGATTAACCTTCCTAAGGCTGCAAATGAAGCAGCTAGTACATTGACCAAATGGTGAATTGATGTAATTAGTTGTCAAAGTTGTATGTTCATTTTTAACCAAGGATGTTAAGTTTGTAGTGGGAAGCAGCTCCTCTAATGGCCCCTTACATTGCCTCGGTTGTATTTGTTGAAAAATAATATATTTCATAAGGTTCAAATATCCCACATTACCAAAATATATAAAAGGTGAATGCTTTATATTGAGAAACCAATTATGGGTTTGTTGTTAGCAAGGAAAACGGAGTGGGCTTGTACGCACACAAGATTGGGCCAAACCTTTAGAAATTTCAAATTTTCGCCCTAACGCGCGAATATACATGTAGGTTGTGCCCAAGTGACTTTTTGTACATTGACTTTCTTTTTTTAAGCTTTTTTAGTTTTCGATCATATCAAAGTCCAACTCTACCATACTTACCTAATTCTCTTGGTTTTGCTTCAACGTGTATCTGACTTGGTATAAATGCTAACCAAGTTTTCCTCAACTCCCTGATCTGGTGCAACGTTCACTTCACTCCATGCCTATAAATACAGCCTCACACCCTCACTCACAAGCTACACCAAAGCTTTTCTTCTCTAAAGCTTTCTCCGCTACTTCCCTTTGCCTCTTTTCTTCTCTTAAGCTTTCTCTGATGGGTTTTCTTCTTTTTTCCTTTCTGTTGTTCCTATCATCCCTTAATAGTTTGTGCAAACTATAAAGAATGGTCTGTTGAATCCTGAAGGATAACAACTACAGTCATTTTGCACCGAGTTTTATACTCCGAAAGGGCAGAACTTATCCTTAAGGACAGTGATACCACGTCTCAGACTAATTACTATTTTTACTAGTTTTATATTCCTTTGTTTCTAATATTTTTCTAACATTCTTAAGGATAATGGATTCTCATGTTGATAATGCTGCTGCCACTGTTCCTAATGCTGCCTCTGTCCCTACTGCCACCATCACTGTCAACGGTTCCCCCATAGCTCCCACTCCGATGACCATTCCTCCTCTGCCCTCGGCTTCACATGCCAAACCATTTCCAGATATTTCCAAAATAGAAGTCTTTGATGGCAGAAACTTCAAAAGGTGGCAAGAAAGGATTTTTTCAATCCTTGATGTTCATGGGGTTGTTTTTGCACTAATTGATTCCAAGCCAGATGACATCAAGATGCTGGAACCATGGATGTATGCAAATAAGGCATGTAGGCATACAATCATTAGCACACTTTTTAATAAGTTGTTTGATGTATACAGCTCTTACAAAAAAGTAAAGCAAATATGGGAGTCAATGATAGCCAAATACACTGCTGAAGATGTTGGGAAACAGAAGTTCGTGATTGGCAACTTTTATCGCTGGAAGATGACAGATGACAAGGACATCAAGAGTTAGATTAATGAACACCACAAGTTGGTGGATGATTTAAAGGTTGAAAAAATCAACTTGCAAAAAGAGTTCGTTGCTGGGTTGCTGATTGAAAAGCTACCAGAATCTTGAAATGGATACAAGCAACAATTGAAGCACAAGGAAAAGCAGTTGTCACTTGCAGATTTGATTGTGCACATCATCATTGAAGACACAATTCGCAGGGAGATTAAGGCCTCTAAAGCTAAAGAAATTGCAACTAAAGTCAATCTGGTGCAAGGCAAAACCCAACGCCAACAAAGGTACCCTTACAAACTTGATCATAAACCCAAAGCTCCTCATCCCACCTTCAAAAAGAAAGGTAGTTGTTTTGTCTATGGAAAGCCAGGGCATCATGCAGCACAATGTAGGAAAAGAGCAAAGGGAAATGACAAACCTGCTAATCCAAGAGTCAACTTGGTCAAAGTAGATGAATCTGACGATGTAATTGCTGTGGTCATTTCACAAGAAAATATGGTGGCCAGTGTGAAGGAATTGGTGGTAGACTTAAGTGCTACTAGGCATATTTGTGCAAACAGAAATGCCTTTACCTTCTATACTCCTATAGGGGAAGGAGAAGAGACAATTTACCTCGGTGATTCTCAAACTGCTCAAGTTTTTGGTAAAGGGAAAGTTCTTCTCAATCTCACATCTAGCAAGACCCTAACTCTAAATTATGTTCTTCATGTACCCAATATAAGGGCAAACTTGGTATTTGTGGCCTTATTAGGCAAGGTTGGGGTGAAAGCATCATTCAAATCTGACAAGATCGTGATGGCAAAAAATAATGTGTTTGTGGGTAAGGGTTATTGCAATCAAGGACTCTTTGTACTTAACATTTCCAATGTTTTGAATGAAAATGGCAATTCTTTCACTTACATGATTGACTCTGTTGATTTATGGCATGGTAGACTAAGACATGTTAGCATTCCCTATATTAAGAAAATGTAATCACTAGAATTAATTTCTAATATTAAAAATGGATGCTTTAATAAATGCGAAATATGTGTTGAAACGAAATCAACTAAGAAAACTTATATTTCAGTAAATAGAGAATCTGAATTATTAAGTTTAATTCATACAGACTTATAAGATCTAAAACAAACTGTGACTAGAGGAGGTAAGCAATACTATGTTACATTTATTGACGATTATTCTAGATTTACTAAAGTTTATTTACTTAAGCATAAAGATGAAGCTTTTGACATGTTTATTAAATATAAAACTGAGGTAGAAAATCAACTGAATAAAAAGATAAAAAGAGTTAGATCAGATAGAGGGGGTGAATATATACTGATTAATGATATTTGTGAAAAAGAAGGAATAATTCATGAAATTACTCCTCCATATTCTCCTGAATCAAATGGTGTAGCTGAAAAAAAAATAGAACATTAAAAGAAATGATGAACTCTATGCTTGTTAGTTCCAATACACATGAAAATTTGTGGGGTGAAGCTTTATTATCTGCATGTTATATTCAAAATAGAATACCTTATAAGAAAACTGATAAGACACCTTATGAATTATGAAAATGTTATTCTCCTAATTTAAAATATTTAAAAGTATGAGGGTGTCTAGCTAAGGTAATGCTTCCTGAATTTAAGAAGAGAAAAATTGGTTCTAAGACATCTGATTGCATGTTTATTGGTTATGCTAAACATAGTGCTGCATATAGGTTTCTTGTATTAAAAAGTGATGTTCTTGATTGTAATACAATTGTTGAAACAAAGAATGCCGAATTTTTTGAACATATTTTTCCATTAAGAATTGATACAATTTCTCATACACCCTTTAGAAAAAATGATTTTAAAATACAAAATGATGATTTAAGAAGGAATAAAAGACCAAGGAAGGAAATTTCTTTTGGTAATGATTTTTATACTTATCTTGTAGATAATGTTCCCTTGACTTATGTTGATGCAATTTCTTCTAAAGAAAGTTTATTTTAGAAAGAAACCATACAAAATGAGATTGATTCGATTTTACAAAATCAAACTTGAGAATTAGTTGATTTACCACTTGGAGCCAAACCAATTGGTTGCAAATGGATTTTTAAAAGGAAATTTAATCCTGATGGTTCTATTAATAAATATAAAGCTAGATTAGTTGCAAAGGGTTTTACTCAAAAACCAAACATTGACTATTTTGATACTTTTGCTCCAGTAACAAGAATTGCATCAATTCGTGTCTTATTTGCCTTAGCTTCAATTTATAAACTTGTTGTTCATCAAATAAATGTAAAAACTGCATTTTTAAATGGTGATTTAGAAGAAGAAATTTATATGGCACAACCCGAGGGATGTATTCTTCCTGGTCAAGAAAACAAAGTTTGTAAATTAATTAAATCAATATATGGTTTGAAACAAGCACCGAAACAATGGCATGAGAAATTTGATTAAGTTCTTGTTAGTAATGGATTTTCTAATGTTGGAGTTGATAAATGTGTGTACACAAAACTGTTGATAGTGGATGTGTGATTATTAGCTTATATGTTGACGATATGCTTATTTTTGGTACATGCATTGATGTGGTTAATAATACAAAATGTTTTTTGGCTTCTAAATTTAACATAAAAGATTTGGGAGAAGCCAAAGTTGTTTTGGGTATTAAAATCATAAGATGTGATAGTGGCTTAATGCTAACACAAGAGCATTATGTTGAGAGACTACTTAAAAGGTTTGAACATTTTGATGTCACACTTATGAGTACTCCTTATGATAGTAATATCCAATTAAAGAAAAATAGAGGTGATAGTGTAGCTCAGTTTGAGTATGCACAGATTATTGGGAGTTTGATGCATTTGATGAATTATACTCGACCAGATATAGCTTATGATGTATGTAGATTGAACAGATATACACAAAGTCCTAATAGAGATCATTGGATTGCCTTGAGTAGGGTGATGAAATATTTGAAAGGTATCATAAACTATGGTATTTTATATAATGGATTTTTTGCTGTATTAGAAGAATACAGTGATGCTAACTGGATCTCAGATTCAGATGAGACGAAATCTACAAGTGGTTATGTATTCACCCTTGGTGGGGGTGCTATAACTTGGAAATCAGCCAAACAAATAATAATTGCTAAATCTACAATTGAGTCAGAATTTGTAGCTTTAGAGTTGGCTGGTAATGAGGCTAAGTGGTTGAGAAACCTCTTAGCAGATATTCTATTGGGAATGAAACCAACACCTTTTGTGTCCATGCATTGTGATTGCCAAGCGACAATAGCCATTGGAAAAAATAAAACTTTCAACGGTAAATATAGACACATTCGTTTGAGACATGATGTAGTAAAGCAGCTGCTTAGAGATGAAATTATATCCATTAATTATGTGAAATCAGAGTTGAATTTGGTCGATCCTCTGACTAAGCCCCTGGGAAGAAAATTAGTTAATGCTACATCGAGGAGAATGGGACTTAAGCCAAATGAGGAAATCAACAAATAATAGTAACCCAACCTATGTGATTGGAAATCCCATGAATTAGGTTTATATGGGTAATAACAAGTTATTTGTTGATAAATTAATGCACTGTTGAAATTATTGTCCCTCTTATGGTGTGTAACTAGTGCAAAACTACAATGTAAGAGAGGTTGAGTTAAACTCTTAATACATTCCATGTTCTTTATGGGTAGTGTATTATACTGCAGTATACACTTGATGGAATCAACCTATATAAGTGTGGAGTGGGGCCGCTCCTATGAGAATTATGACAAATTCTCTAAAGCACTTATGAATAACCAGGCACGCGCATGGCCTATTTGGGCAAAATCGCGTTGAATAGCAGAAATTATGGGGGTGTAATGTGATTGATGAAAACTATATTTCATATAAAGAATTTTGGTTCATATAAGTTACAAACTTAACCAAAATTCTGTGACTTATATTTCATTCTTTCTAGGGATGGTTCATAGCTTAAAAGGCACCAGTCACGATGCATTACATTCAAATGAAATTTGACCCAGTAAAACTTCTTATAAAACCTTATGAAATATGTGGGGGATTGTTAGAAAATAATGTATTTCATAAGGTTCAAACATCTCACATTACCAAAATATATAAAAGGTGAATGCCTTATATTGGGAAACCAACTATGGGTTTGTTGCAAGCAAGGAAAATGGAGTGGGCTCACGTGCACACAAAATTAGGCCAAACCTTTAGAAACTTCAGATTCCCCCTCCCCCGTGCGCGCCAGTATACATGTGGGCTGTGCCTAAAGTCCAACTCTACTGTGCTTACCTCAATGTTTATCCTGGTTTTGCTCCAACGTGTGTTTGACTTGGTATAACTGACCAGGTTTTCCTCAACTTCTTGATCTGGTCACACCCTCACTCACAAGACACACCAAAGCTTTTCTTTTCTAAAGCTTTCTCCGTTACTTCCCTCTGCCTCTTTTCTTCTCTTAAGCTTTCTCTGCTGGGTTTTCTTCTTTTTTTCCTTTCTCTTGTTCCTGTCATCCCTTAATAGTTTATGCAAATTATAAAGAAGGATCTGTTGAATCCTGAAGGATAACCGCTACAGTCCTTTTGCACTGAGTTTTATACTCTGAAGGAGCGAAAATTATCTTTAAGGACAATGATATTACGCCTCATATCAATTACTGTTTTTACTAATTTTATAATTTTATATTTTTTTGTTTCTAATATTTTTCTAAACAGTATTGACCTGACATAGGAAGGCGGTGATACCAGGAACAGATAATTCAGATCGATTACAGCGATGCTTGGCAGCATGCTTACAATGTCATGACACGACGTTCTTCACTGTTTATTTAATAAATATTCTTCAATATTGCATTGATGATCATAGCTTTTGCCTCAAAGCATTCTAGTGACTCGTCCAAGTTCTTTTGAATGAGAGCTGGGAGAGTGGTCACGGGCTCTTTAAGTTCTCTCTCTCTCTCTCTCTCTCTCTCTCTCTCTCTCTCCAATTGAATTAGTGGTAAAAGAGAAATTCCAACAAAATGTTGCAACAATGAGGTTTCAACTTTTACAAGACAACCGTTGAGAGGCCTGAAATAAGAGGGTGGCGAGCTTTGAATTGCTAATTTTGCTTGGAATTTCTTCACCTTCATCTTCCGATAAGAGTCCATGTCTTTCTCCTGACAACAAACCCTGCATCTTCAGCCCATTTTCCAGCTCTATGGCCTCATTTAATCTTTTTACTACTCTTTCAAAGCAAAAATATCGTCCAGAAGCCCCATAATCCATGGCTTCATAAACATGGACATGTGCTTCAGCCACTTTCTTCACATCTGAAATTGCTAAGTAGCCTTGTTGTAGCATGATCTGGCCTCCTGTGTACCAAATATAGCCATGGTAACTTAATTAATACACAATAAAAATATAAACTCAAAGCAAGGCAGATGATTAAATGCGATATTTTGCACAATCTTGAGCTTTATGTAGTTGTAAATGTTCGATTAATGTATGTACCTTTAAGGTATGGTATAGAAGTTTCTTTGTGAGCAGTTGGAAATGTGGGAGCCATGAGAAGACCAGGGCATAAAGTAACAAGTTTTACTTTTAGTTCTCCTGCCTTCATCCAAGCAACTTTCTCAGCCTTGGTGTTACCCAAAGCAAGCCAGAGCTGTTAGCCAAAACAAAGAATACCGTAAGTATTTGGAGCTCAGGGCTAAATTTAGAACTGTAGGACAAGAAGCAAAATGGTAATATAAAGAGGGTGAAGGTTCCTTTAATTGTAATTCAAGGGGGGGAATTCTCCAAAAAGAGATGTTAGGAAGAAGAAAGGCAATACCAGATATAAATGTGAGATAAGATATAACCAGGAAAAAAAAGATACTGTTCCAATACATGTTTAGATAAGAGGGTTCAGGATGTAACCAGCTAAGCGTAGTTCTTGTGGTAGTCCCAATGACAGAGACATGAAGTACCTTATTTTCTCTGCAAAATTCCTCACTGCTCCAACAGCTCTCATCAATGGTCCTATCTATATTGTCGTTTCTCCAAATAGATGCTAGAAGAGAAGATGTGAAGATACACCTCTTTATATAGGCTGCCTTAGCACAAGCTTTCATGACATTCCTTGCCCCTTCAGTCTCAAGAAATGCCATTTGTTCCTGAAATCATCAAGCAAAGTTGTCAGTTGCACCAATTACCAAAAGCAGAGAAAGTCACAAAGCTACTTGCTAGAAAATCACATGCAGCAGATGTTGCTGCTCCAATCCCATTGTGAAGGAAAACCAGAATTAATCTATGCATGTGGTAAAGTCCTTTCTCGTTGTGCATTTTCAGTTAGCATTGAGGAGTCGATATGTTCTTGTCGATAATACTAATACAATGCTGCCATCTTCCTACTAGCATAACCTCTCCTGAAGATTGCTATGCCTATTAATTTGGAACACCAAGCATGGAAAGCTGATGTCACTATATCAGCCTTAACTTGCTAAGAAGAATTTCAAGGCCACTCTCAGGAATCAATATCAGAAGTCAACCACTTGTTCTTCATTTTCAGATTAAACATAATTGGACATTAGTTCTGCATAAATCAAGAAATTCTTCTTGGCAAGTTAGTGGTAAGAAGACTAGATGAACTGAAATATAGTGGTCCAGTTTTTAAGTAGTGAAAACACAAAATAAACGTACCGAATAACCAGAGATCCCATGTGGATCAATGAAGGAGGACGTATGAAAAACAGCATGGCAGCCTCTAAAAGCATCACAGAGACTTTCTGAATCTTCTATCTTTGCTACCACCACACTTTCCAATAGATTTAACTCTTCCACCCCCATCAGATCTTTCACATCTTCAAATTCCGCTGTTCAATGGAAAAACAAAGCTGGTTTGCAGAAGAACATCGTAGTTGTAACAATATTTAACTAAGAAAATAAAGATGCCATAAATTAGCTAGGGGTCCTCCAAAATATTGACATGATGTTGGTCATTGGAGTAAAGAGACGGTTTCAAGCTGAACTGGTCATTGGAGTAAAGGATGTCAGAGTTTTCTTTTCCTTTTTTTCTTCTCTTTTGTCCTCTTAAATGGCGACCAGAACATATGAAAGGAACATAATGAAGAGAAGCATTCAGAAAACCCCTACCATGGTATCTATTTTCAAAGACCAATATTAGGAAGGTACAAGGGAAAATTCTTTTGCAGGGATACAAACTGAATATTGCATTAACTTGAACCATTTATTTTGTTCTGAGCGCATATCAATCCGCTCAACAAGGGCTGGTTTCCAATGTTACAAATTCAACAGTTTCTGCAACCATGGATGTTTACTGACTGCTTCAGGAGTCAGGACTGGCGAGCCACTCTATTGACTAATAAAACCTAAACATAATTGCAATTTCGGAAACAGGGAAAAGAAGAATTGGTATAAAGAACTTATATAAAATCCATTTCCTCCTGCAACTGTGTTTTATTGCTTGCAGAAAAAAAAATTAACATACTTTGACTAATTACCTTCATGTTGAATGGTGACTCGAACAAGGTAACTACGAGCCAATAGCTCCTTCACAATGCAAGAACCTAAGTATGAGTTCCCACTAGTCACACATATCAGTTTCTTCTCTCTTGCACTCAAACTAGAACTAAAAATATTCCCGACACACTTTTGCTCCTTTCCTAAAACAGGCACCAAGAATGGTTTTGGAACCGCCACTTCTTTCATCTCTCTGTCTCTCTGTCTCTCTCTAACAAGGTCTGAACTTTATATCTGAGGGGCCTGTTGCAGGGTAGATGGAGAATATTAGATGGAAAGACACGAGGGTGGTAAGTGGAGGCTCCACTCTAGGATGACCAAAACTAATTCAAGACCAATTATCTACTTAAATCAAATACAATTTAAATAAAATAATTTGATTTAATTGATCCATTAGATCAATTGGTCTAAAATATTTGATCTAATTAATTTGTTGATTAGTTCTTGATTTTAAAATTTTAGACCAATCTATCCAAAAATCAAACTAATTTTTTATATATTTATATATATAATATTTTCTTATTTATTAAAAATAATTGATAATAAACTTTTTTTTTTATAATTAGGGGAGAGGAAATTCGAACCTTACTCTTTAAATAGAAGGATCGTATACTAACTAATGAATCAAATACTCGGAGTGCTGATAGTAAACTTAATTAATAATATATTTAAAATATATTAAAGTATTATACGTACATATATAAATCATAATCATAGTAATTTAATATTAGTTATATATATATATATTTATTTATTTATAAATCTATATTAATATAAAATTACAAGTTATATATTTTGAATGATATAAGTTATATGTTAATATTATAATATATGATAGTAAATATCCTACATATTAATATATTATAATTATTTCATCTTAATAATATTTTGTAATATAAAATGGTATGAATATATATAATTGTATAAATATATTATATATAAACATATATATAAACATTATTATAATTTATAATAAACTTTATTTATGTGATTATATTTAATAACTTTATTAGTTATCACCTTTAATTTTATAATATATTGTTTATAATTAGTTATTATTTATACAAACATTGATATAAAACATTATAATGTATAAGTTATGTCATTAATTATATATATATATATATGTTTATAAATTATAATAAAGTCATATACTATATATACATATATTTAATTTATACATAAGTATTATTATAACTTATAATAGACTTTATTTATATGATTATATAAAACATTTTAACTTATAATTTGTATCATTAATTATATATATATATATAATAATATAATATTATATATATATATATATTTAATTTATACATAAGCATTACTATAACTTATAATAAACTTTATTTATATGATTACGCTCAATAAGTTTATTAGCTCTCACCTTAGATTTTATAACATATTATTTATAATTAGTTATTATTTATACAAACTTTGATATAAAACATTATAACATATAAGTTATATAATTAATTATATATATAATTATGGATGAAGTTTATTAATTTTAATATTATAATTTATAAAAAAAATGATAAAATTTTAACCCATTGATTCAAAATCGGACTAACCAAATTAATTCTATACTTGATCAATTTGATCTTTCATTAAATTTGATCAATTTTAATAAATTTTTTATAAATAATTGATCTATTTGATCCTTAACTATAATAAACCAAATCACTCAATTTACCTATTTACTCACCCTTACTCTACACAGTAAAGACACATACATCATTTTCATCTTTCGCAAATTGTATAGTTCATTGATGTGACACTTGGCCCCATGCAAGTCGGCCTACGAATTAATTCCCAAGCTAATTCACATGCTGTCGTAGGACAAGATATCTAGAATGTAATGATAGACCTTGTGCAGGACTCCAGCGACAAGGTTTTTATTCCACCGAGTTGTTGACAGATAAGAGATAATTGATGAGATTAGAGAATAATGAGGTTGATTTAAATATCAAGATAAGGTTTTAACAGGTTAACTTGTGGCTGCCATGCACTTAGTCAAGTCGTAGGCTCGCAACCAATAGATCAACACTGTCAACCGTAGGCTGGCAGGGCTACATAAATCAGATAACAATCAAGCGCACATCTAAAATCAGGGGCAGGTCGCCATCTGGGTTTTAATCTAAGAACCAATTTAGGAACAGGTCACCATCTGGGCTGTTTTCTCCTTTTTGCTTCTTAAACCAACTCCTATGAGCGAGAATAAAGACCTCCGGCTACAAGCTTGGCGACTGTTGCTACTGTTGCAGCCCAACAAGTCCAATCCCAGATAGGCATGGCTAGACAGAAGTTGTTTTCCCATGACCTAAAAGGCATGGCTTTTCAAAAGATGGGATGAACGCATCTAAATTCATGGACAATCAGTTTCTTATCACGGTTCTTGTCTACAATAATTTGATGAGTGGGAATCTAAATGTTCAGTTCTCATCACCTATTACAATCCTATATATAGTGGGGCAGTAAGATTTGCTGGGAATTAGGATTAAAAGGTAGTAATAACTTACATATTAAACAAAGCCTTTTACAGTTTTTCTTTTCATTTCTCCATGTGCAGAACAAAATTCATGAATCATGAGTAATAAATGAGAAAAAGAAACTTACATTGAATTAATAAATATCAATACAAAGAAAGGATGTATGAATGAATCTAAATCATAGAAAATACAAGCACAGGCATTCTTACAAGAAAATCAGGTAACCTTCTTTTCTTTTCTTTTCTTTTTTTTTTTCAAAAATCACGTGAGCTAGTAGTAAAAAAAGGGTTAAAAGGAACAAAATGCACAATCTTACACATCAAGTGAGCAGCAAGACCATTCCATGATCTCGGTCTTAAATCTCATCCAAAATTGAGAGGAACAGGCATCCCCTTTACACTTTGATGCAGTTACACTCTTGAGTCATAGGGTTCAATTTGCTTATAATTGTAAGCATTGAACTCATCCGTTTTGCTTTACATCCAAGATACGTTTAAGGCATTAGCGTGCTACGCTCCCTGTGCTCTCGACTCCAGCTACTCTGATTCCCATGATCTCGACTCCTCCAGCTACCCTGACTACCATCTTCTTGACTTCTCCAACTGCTCTGGCTGTGATTAAAGAAACTAGAGCTATATTCTTGACTGCCAAATGCTAACCTCTGAAACATTCTAATTTGTGCAGATTGTTGTGCTGAATCAAAAACTTCACTTTGGCCAGGTTTCATTCCATTTGTGAGATCTGATGACTCATCCAATGAGTCTAGAGCTCTCACCACCTAAGATTTGAATGTCAAAAAATCCATGTGTAAGCCAAACATGTTAGTATAGAAATTTACAAATTACTCAAAACATATTTACCTGACTCATTCTTGGCCTTTTAGCTGCTGAATGTCGCACACAAGCCGCAGCTGCCTCAATCATTCGAAACATTTCATGAGCCACATAGTTTTTTTCCAGCCTTGGATCCACCAATTCTTCAAATTCTTGATGTTCAATTGCTTCAGCAAGCAATGGCCGAGCCTGAGTAACAAGTTTGAATCATATTAAACTGTTGGGTATTGGAACCTTGCCACAGGTTCCATTACATAAGATATGAATGGTTGACATTGTAACAATTTGGTTTAGTATATTTTGGAATTCTTTGTGCAACACTGCAATGGATTTGGGTTTTTTGAGTTTTATTCAGAAGAAAATCAAAATTCTTAAAGATTTGACCAGTATAAGATTTTAAACTTAAGGCAACGCCAAATCTTATGAAGAAGTCAGACCAAAAGGCATGTTAAAGCAAGCACAAATTGTTGACAACACAAGACATAGCTGCATAACCTTACCCATTCAACCAGGCTCTCATCACCTAGGGGCTGAGAATCATCAACAGGCTTGCGCCCAGTAATTAACTCCAAGAGCACAACACCAAAGGAATAAACATCAGATTTTTCAGTTAACTTGCCACTTGTTGCATACTCTGGAGCCATATATCTATAAAAGAACAATTTCATTTATCAGAATACCTGAATATGATATTTGATTATCACACATACATGTTTGCAGACCAAATAAAAGGGAAAAAAATGCAGTACACATCTAAAAATTATAGGATATAAAAAGCCTTTAAACCTCAACTATGTGCTTTTAATAGATCAAAGCAATAATAGGCATATATAATATAGACCTCAACTGCTAGCTTACAACAAAGAGTACAAAATCTTTTATTATGCTTATGCACCAAAGAAGAAACAGAATTATGCATAAGCACATGAAAGCTTAATTCTACTAGATATATCACAAACCAGCATATCAAGTTATCTTACCCAAAAGTTCCCATCACACGTGTGGTTACATGGGTATTTGAATCCAAAGCTAACTTTGCAAGCCCAAAATCCGAAACCTGTAAGCAGCAACATGAATTGTTAGACAGAAAGTTAGAGCGGCGAAAGGGAAATTAAAATAAAAAATATATATAGTTAGTAAAATTATAATGGTAAGAAATGTTAATAATTCTACAAATTACAGCAGAAATTCTAATAGTTCACAAAAGATGATAAGACATTCATAAGCATTGTCAAAGTACCCCAAAGCAATTCAAGATCAATATAACAGTGTACACTAATGTTTAGACTGTAGAAATGGCATACCCGAGCCTCAAAATTGCTGTCAAGAAGAATGTTTGATGACTTGATATCCCTGTGAATGATGCGAGGATGGCCTGATCGAAGCAAAATATTTATAAAAAATGTTGCATTAGAAGTTAGAATGGAAACTAAGTGAGGATTAGGAGAGGTATGATTTCAAGTATATGTTACTTTATATAGCATAGCAAACTTAGGTGTTGTTTAAACTCTATTTTGTTGTCCTTATTCAGATAATTTAAGGGTTTGCACCATGCAGCATATGCCGAATTCTCAAAGTGAAAAAAAAATAATGAAAAGAGAACAAATAGATTACAGTCTTCATGGAGGTAAGCTATCCCACGAGCTGCACCTGCAGCAACCTTGACTCGGACAGCCCAATCCATTACTGGCCTGCCTCTACCTGCAAAATTCCATAAAAGTGCATAAAATTAAAACAAATCGATTACAGCCTTCATGTTTCTGTTATCCCTCATCTTCTATTCAAGGTATAGGTGGATACTCATGCGTATGTGATGTGACTTGGGAGAGGACAAGGGAACTTCCCAACTGAAGTACAGATGGTCAAGCCGTGTGGGTCCAAACAAGTTAATGGACAGGAATCCTCTTAGAAAGTAGGTAAAAATATCCATCATGTCAGTTGATTTTGTACCATACATATACCTCATGTGCAACCTACTAAAATTATATCTGACTTCATCATAAACAGAGAATGCTTCTAGAGGACAGAAGTACTTAAAGAGTTTAAGATCATTCCTCCTTTGAAGTCAGAACATGTCTTACCATGGAGATGGTAATGAAGGGTGTTGTTTGGGACATAATCATAGACAAGCAGTCTTTGATGGTCTGATATACAGTACCCCACCAGTGAAACCAAATGGCGATGATGTACTCGGCTAATAATCTCAACTTCTGCTCTGAACTCCCGCTCCCCCTGCCCACCACCAATCTTTAGCTGCTTTACAGCTACTTCTCTACCATCTGTGAGGATACCTTTGTATACACAACCAAATCCACCTTCACCCAATAGATTATGTTCTGAAAACCCATCTGTTGCCCGGACTAGTTCTTCATATGTGAACCATGACCTGGAATTATTGACCCCACCAGGCTCTGACGGTGAATAAAAACCACTGTTAGAACCACTTCCCATTAGTTGATGTGGAGATTGAGGCCTTAAAAATACTGAATCTGCAGAGCAATGCAAGTTCAGATATTACTATACAGCATTTATTGAAGTAATATTCAGTTATAGCCACAAAAATTAAAAGAAGGAATCGAAATGCTCAAGTATTATATGACTTCAGAATCCCCTAGCAAATTAACCTGAAATATAATTTTAGCCTTTATTAACTCCAAATCCTTGGCGAGCCCAATTGAATATGAAAAAATACTAATTAAATCTACAGTATAAACAAGATCTACAACACTTATTCGGGTCATTAACAAGATCTATAACGAAGAACTTTGTGGATTAATATAAACAAGATCTACAACACTTATTCAGGTCATTTACAAGATCTACAAAGAACTTTGTGGATTAAAAATGATACCTGCGAAAGGACTTGTGCACACATCCACATTTATATCTTTCTATAGCTCTATTGACTCTTTAGGTTTCTCAGTTTTCCCATATAAGAAAACAGAACCAATCCTTCTGCCTTTTACATTAGAAACAACTAGAAAAATAATGATGGGGGCTTAGGGTGGGTTTCAAATTTTTCCTTTTAGTTGCTGAGATATGTAGAAAACGTAGTTGAAACCCTACTAATAATCTCTGTTTTGATATTAGATTCTCAATGTCACTCATTCTAAGATGTTTAGTAAGGAAGGTTTAGATTGTTTTTGCGCATGACGTGAGATTGAATCTCACATGATTTTAAGATTCGAAAACATTATAGTGCTTCTCTTTGAAAAAATTAAATGTTATAGTGCTTCTGCAAAAACTTAATAAACCAATATCTGTTTTTCTTGAAAATGGTACAAAAGTCACCTTAATTATTGCAGTTTTATAAAATTCTAATTAAATTAATTGTTTCTTAGCTTTACAGATACTATATTGGCTAGACATGATGACTATTTATGATAAAAATAATTATTTATGTCATTCTATATATTTTCAAATAATATTATTAACAATCATTAGACACGCCTGTGAATAAGATCCCCTCTACCAAACTCCTTTAACTTAATTCTCAAACCATTTGGAATTCTATCAATGAACCACAGTCTATGCTGTCACTAAAGATATGACAGCTGCAATAAAAGGTAGAAAGCATTGAAGCTATAACATTGAGAAATTGTAGAAAAACAGTAAAGAAAGGATAGGTCCTAGGGGTTTGAGAATCAGAGCATCAAGCTGATGCAAAAATCTAGAATAGTTTTCTCAATTGGATTTTGTGGAACAAATAGCCATCTGGAGTTGGAGAAAAAAGGATAAAAAATAAAACA
Source organism: Theobroma cacao (assembly GCF_053813885.1). Lineage (NCBI taxonomy): Eukaryota > Viridiplantae > Streptophyta > Magnoliopsida > Malvales > Malvaceae > Theobroma > Theobroma cacao. Next base: position 31,292,877 of record NC_142642.1, read on the forward strand.
ATGATAATATTGGATATAATATCATTTAATAAGAATGAAAGATCTTAAAATTTCCCTTTAAGTGATAATCTAGGATAAAAAATGCCACTTAACAAGCGTCAAAGGTCTTTAAATTTCCCTTGTCAATAAAATAGAATGTTTAAATGTAATATGCACATTGCAACCAAATGTGGATCCCATTGGATGACAATTATAAACTTTTCTCATATTATTCTTCTTATAAGTTCATACTGTTATATATATTACTCAAAAAGGTTTCTATTCAACCAAAATCTTTTAGCTTACTATCAGGGGAAATTTCAATACAGATGAAAACTTTTGGAGTTTGTAACCAGAAAATGGAATCAAACAAAAAGAATAAGTATTTTTGAAGATTTCATAACTAATCCTGAAAAGACTGAAATAAAGATAGTCGTCACATCAAATTCAGAGCATCCACAACCAACAGAAAAACATAAAAATCTGCTTAGGGTAAGAAATGTTACAATCGTTTACCTGAATTTTGAGAGGAGGCAAATGGAGAAGGCATAGTGTACCCAATTTTTGGTCCAGCCCTCTTCCTTTTTCGTTTCAGTGCAAACCACACAGCCATCACAAGAAGACTGAGCACGATAAACCCAACAACAGCACCGATTGCCACAGCACCTCCAGTTCCTAAAACATTTTTACCAGAGGATGTTGCATTTGCAGATGCACTTTTACCATTAGTTGACTCGGCAGTTGGTTTTTCAGTTGGAATTGAGGGCAAAGGTGATAATGAACTAGGACTTCCAGTTGTTGACGGAGTACTTGGAGTTGCCGGGGGTGAAATTGTAGGTGGTGAGGAAGTTGAGGGAACTGAAGGAGGTGGTGATGCCAATTTAGGCGTTGAGGGAGAAGTTGTGGAAGGAGGAGGAGCAGACTTAGACCTAGATGGTGGAGGTGTAAGCGTAGGAGGTGAGGAAGAGCTTTCAGGTGGTGGTGTTGCTCGGGGTGAAGGTGGAGACTTCGAGGAAGGCGGTGTTGCTACATTAGCTGGAGGAGGTGCAGAATGTGAATTGACCTGAGGTGGAGGTGAAGTTGCGACCGGAGGTGCTGTTGCAGCTTGTGGAGGAGGAGAACCACCTGATGGTGGTGGTGGAGATAAAACTGGAGAGGGTGGAGGGGCAGCAGGAGATGAAGGTGGAGGTGATGTTGGCACTGACGGAGGTGGAGAAGCTGGAGGGGATGGCGGAGGAGAAGCTGGGGTTAATGGTGGAGGTGACGCTGGTGGTGTTGTCAATGCCGGTGGTGGTGACAAAGAAGGTGATGGAGGAGGGGCAGCAGGGACAGCTGGAGGAGGGGATTGAGGAGGTGGAGCTGAAGAATTTGATGGTGCTGATGATGATGGTGGATCAATAGTTTGATTTGGACGAGACGATGTGGGAGATGGCGAAGTGGTTGAGGAATTAGAGGAGGAAGAGGTAGGAGGTGCTGGTGGTGGTGAGACATCACCAGAAGTTGGTGGAATGACAGAAGGTAAAACTGAAGTCATATTTCTCCAAATGATCAACACTACTATATTCCTACAGTCTCATGTCCAATTTGGAAAATTCTAAGTAAACAAATGTCCAGTTGTTCCCACGCAACATAAAACTATCTATACATCGTTTCCACAGCACAAAATGCCGAAATTCAAACCTTCAAACGTGTATCACAGCTCCTTCACTAAAGTACAAAGAGAATTCCAAAGTATTGACAACAGCAAGCCCCAGAAACCAATTGAAAATGTTCCAAAAATTCAGGCATGAAAACCAATCAACTAAATTTCCTTCCTGGTATCACCAAGATTCTACAGTCCAACAACCTCTAAAAATCCAACCTTTACATGAAATGAGGTAAACCCAGTTCTTGAAATTCTCCAAAAAGCAAAACCCAGATCACTAAACTGAACAATTTCAGATCACAAGACTGAGTTCCAACTTCCTAGCAACATCCAGAATGACAAAACAACTGTTGATAAGCAAAATGCAGCATTATCTAGATGATCAAAACTTGGAAACAGAACAAACCAATAAGCTGAAAACTGAAAGAAATGCTTACCTATCCCTCCAGAAACAGAAGAAAATCGGAATCCTGAAAAGCCACTGAGAGAGGGTGGTGTTGATATTTTGCAAGTAAAAATGAAAAAGGGGAAAGCTTTCTTTCTTTTCTTTTGAGGAAATTGGTAGAGAGAGAGAGCGTGCCCACAAATGGTGCAAAGGAACGTGGGGGCAACTTGGGGCATATAGTCAATCAGTCATCTCATCACATGTAGGAACCAACATGCATTGTCACTTTCTTAGCTGTTTTCTAAAAAATAAAAAAAAGTTTTTTTATTTTTCCCCTTTCTTGGTTTAAATTGTAGTAGCAATAGACAACATTAAACAAAGATAGCAAGTTAAACTACTTTCTCTTTTGCATTCTAAGCAAATTTTGAGGTTTAAACCTTGTTTAATTGCCTGGAAAACTAAGTTCAATGAACAAGTTTAAGAAAAGTGAGCACTTTTGAAGTCTTAATCCTCGATATTCTTAATAAAACTTAACGATTATTAAGTCAAACTCAAATTTTTTTCAAGTGTTAATTAAATAAGAAAGACACCAAAAATTATCGAGATATTGTTAAAAAATTCTATTCGAGCTAAGTAGTATAATGGTAAGCATATATCCCATCAAAGTGGTTAGTATGAGATTCTTTCCCATGAAAAGTTAGTTTGAAATTCAAATATTAAAAAAAAAACAAAAAGATGAGATAAATTAAGGTTCTATTGGCTATAACAAAAGGGTTCAACCAACATAACAAGATGGTGCTGAGTTTGAAAGAAATTATGATAAACATCTTACCATATGCACCAATTAAGTTCATACATTTTTAAAGTTCTATTATAACCTTTAGATTGCAATTTTCCTTGTTTTGTGCATTGAATGCAACCAAAATAATTAAACATAGTATCAATTGTCTGTTGAACAGTCAAATTATTGAATCATCATTAAAAGTTTTGAAACATTCATGTATAAAATCATTCAATACTATTAGAATTTTTATTTATAAATTAAATAAATTTTATTAATACTTTATAATAAAAATTCATTTTAATGAAAATTATTTGATGCAGTTTGAATTCTCATATATTTATAAATGAGATTAAAATAAAAATATATAACAAAATAATTTAAATAAACAAAGTTATCTTTTTTTGTTAATTAATTTTTTTTCAAAATCGATACTGTATTTATAAATTTATAACTTCTTACAATCATGCTAGTTATAAATAACTAAGAAATATTGAGAAAATAAAGAAAGAATTCTAAAACTAAAAGGAAAATATAAAGTGTAAATAACAAGATTATCCTTGGAAAAGTGAATCTTTATTATCCTCTGGTAATAATGGAGAGAAGATAGGATATGATTTAGCTGGAAAATATTTTTTTTTAAAAAGGAAAAGAAAGGAGAAGCCAAGAACAAACTTCAAAGCCGTGTTGGGGATTTATATCCCCAAAATAATAAGTCAGCGCTGAGAAAAATAAAATAATATTTGAGATCGCATTCTCACTTCTTCAACGGCCATGTTGTTTGGGTGTGTGCTGTGCTTTTGGTTAAGTAAACGATAATAAAAAATGGAAAATCATAATAATAATTATAAAAAAATTTAGGGCCGATCCTTTGATCATGGCTACGTCGTTTTATTTTTTTTATGATTTTCTTTATGGAGCGTGAGGTGGACCTTCAGTGCGTAAAGCCTTTTGATTTGAGATTTGTTGAGCTAATGATGGAACAAGGCTTTCTTGTAACTTCGACTTCAAGCCAAGGAAACCTTCCTCTCCTTTTCCTTTTCTTAAAAAATATATAAATAATATTTTCCCTCTGACAAGAAGCTTTCAGTTGATTTCAGTTTGTTGGGGGTAGCTCTATAGGTCCTATCCACTGAAAATGGGTTCTCCCAAGGAACCTAAAACAATGGGCTACTATTCCTAATCGGGTTATACCCGAACCTTTTCAACCCAATGGGTCCATCTATTCAAGAGTCGGGACCCTCCCCTTTCCCTCCCTTTCACTCTTCCTTCCCATTTGTGTCTCAGAGCCACGAGCCTCAACTCTTCACTCGCGTGTTGGTACGCGCTCTTCCCTTCCCTTGCTTACCCTTACCTCTGTCTTACTTTTGTTCGATTTTACACTCTTTTTCCATCTTCTATTCTTCTTCTGCTCTTTTCCATTATAAATTTTGTTACAAATTTTTGTGATATACCGTGTTTGTTTCCTGAGAAAATGACTTAGATAGTTCAACTAAAGTTGGAGTAATGGAATTGGGCTCTTAATTTTGTTCATGAAACACGACCAACAGCAAAAGAAAAAAAAGTTTCTTTTTTCTCTTTTCTCCCCCCTCGCCTTTTCACCATTTTCTAAAGCATTTGAAACTAAGTTCAAGTTATGATTCTTTGATTGGTAGCTGCAGTGGCAATGAGTAAGCAAATATTAAGAATCAGGTAAGTTTCTTTTAACTTGGTCGACTTTTAGGCTTATTTTCTTTTCATTTCATATGTATTGGTTATAGGGCAGTTTGTTTTCCAAGAAAATGACATAGAATGATGGGTTTAACAAAAGCAGAGTCGGGTGTTTAATTTTTTTCATTAAACATCAATTATACAAAAAAAAAAACTGTTTTCTTTTTTCCTATTTCCCCTCTATTTTTAGGATCCAAGCGCTAGGTCTTGTTGCAACTGTGTTCAGTTTTGTTGTTGTTTTAGGTATGTCATAAATGGAGTACAATAGCAACATGATTCATGTAGCTGACCTCATATAGTGGGACTTGCTTAAGAATAAGAAAGAGGAAGCTCATATAAATATCCTGGAATAAGGCTTGTTCCTATTCATGGGAATTTCTTAAATATTCCATTCATAAAACAGAAAGCTCTGAGCAATTGCAATTTTTTTTCTTGATACAGACATGCAGTTATATTTCATCTTCTAGCTTGAATGTTTGTCGTTATTGTTTTTGTTCTTTTTTCTGTAAGGTCATTTTCCTTTATTCGCCCTTGTTTTTAGCTTGGCAGTTGTGATGGCCATTAGTACTTTTTGAAAACATAGAACTTGCTGTGACTTTTGTGCATATTGATTATTATTTTGTGCTGAACTGCCTTCAGTTCAGATGATAATAACTGTGTAACTAGTTTATATTTTATATTTGGAAACCTGGGTGATTGGTGGTTTGCTGCTGGCTCATGATTTTGAAGTATATTTGTTTGGGCTAGACAAAGTAAAATTTTTTGTTGTGATGATTCCGATTTTGATGATGGATGTATGCTTATTGTCAAATATTTTTTATTTTGTAGAACTTTCGTATAGGTCAGGAAAGTTTTATTGGATTTAGCATACATTAGATGGTTTTTCTTTGTCGATCAAAATACTTAAATGCATAGGTGCACATTACATTAAACACTTAAAGGTTAAAAATGCATGCTGTGAACTTCGTGTTGTAGAGCACAATGGTTCATCTATTAGATTAGATCCTATTTAAAAATAAGTCTGGCTTCCATAAGTTTTGCATGATTGACCTACAGGTCAAAAAGGCTCTCATAAGTACTTATAATAGCAGTAAAAGTCTCCAGAAATGGTTTCAGCACTGTAAAGTTAAGTGTTTAGCATGATGACGGTAAAACTACTCTCAATGAGTTAAGGGTTGCAATTGTACAAGTATATTTCTTTAAAATTTAAACCTGTTTTGCTTTTCTAAGAAGTATGGGTAGGGGCAATGCTTGTCAATGGTTATATGCTAGTAGTAACTTGTCCAGTGTTGCTCTATATCAATTGAAAGATTTGAAACATGTGCTAGTTGTCAATTACTGGTATCTGAATTGTTCTATATGAATGCTCCTACTTTCATAGCACAGTTATATTCTAGTCTACTTATGAAATATAGATACTGCTATTTTATCTTGCAATGGTTAAATCCTAATTCTCTCTTGCACTCTCTCATAGATTAATTTGTGCTGTATAAACCACTGAGAAGAATGTGTAGTGGTAATCAGGCTCAGGATGACCTGTTGGGAAGCAAGGCTTTGGACCAAAACTCTGAAGCCTTCACAAGGAGGATAGTTGCTCTTCTAGTTGAGATTGAAGAGTGCATGCATGAGCTGGAAGAAGCGCTTGCTGGCCTTGAAGAAGTTATTGCACTAATTAACAAGATTAACTGTTTCTTTGGTGCAATTCTGGTAGTTTTATGTCTGTTTAAATTGCTTAAATCTGTGGAGTTACTCTGAGCATACCCAACTATAGGGTTTGTGGTCTGCTTATGAATGTCACCTAGTTTGTTCTTATGTTTACAGGTATAGCTTACTGACCATTTGTGGTCTTCTTTTGCCTATGTTTGTAAATATAGCTGACTGACCATTTCTGGTTTTGTTTTACCTATGAGGGTATGAATAATGTATAGTGTTTTTCTTTTTTTGCTTCTTTTGTGGCTTCCATATCTTCACTTTGTTTCCATTTAAAAAAAAAAAAATGAGGTGCTGCTTCTTGTCATTTTATTTTCTCAACTTATGGATTCAAGTAGCGGCAAATGGGTTCGGAAGGTAGAAGAGATTGGAAATTGTAAGCAGACCTCTTTATGTACAAATTGCAACCTGCTTACTGAGAAAACACCATAGATTGTTTATCCTATCAGGAATTGCCCCTAAATAACAAATGCTGTGTGCTCTCACAGTGGCTCAAGCCGTTCTCCACTATCATAAGTAAAAACATATGAATGCTCTCCCTCTCTCTCTCTTATTATCATTTGTGCTTGGTTTTGGTTAATAATTAGTAAAAATATTACTAATTGGAAAGGGATTTATTGTTCATTTAACTTGGAAGCTTACAACTTGGCATAGGACTAAGACAAACACTTTTGCCAGCAATGCTTGACTAATCACAAAAAGACAAATAATAATAATAATAATAACAAACGAAATATTCTGTTAACATAAATGGTAAATTTTCATTAATTTCATTATTTTATCTGAAAATAAAAAAATATAAAGTACAACAGCAAAATCTATAAAATTAAAATACAATGCCAATAATATAAGATTACTTTCTTTATAATTGATATTTGTGAAAGAGATCAACAAGAAGGTGCATGTAAATTCTTAGCAGTTGGCTTTGTGATCTTGAGGGGTGTTGTATCTTGGATTTGCTACTGTGTTTAAACGTGTTAATTGCAAAATGGCTATCATTGATACATATTTTTGTTTACAAGCCAGTGCCCATGCTTTACAACATGATCTCTCTGATGATTGGTTGCCACTTAGTTCATGGCAGATTTACTTGAAAGTTGGCCTAATATAGCAGCCCTCGTCTCTGCTATGGTATGAAATGAGATATAACTACTGTTTAAACATTTCTTTTCGGCAAGTGATTTCAGCCTAACGGTTACCTTCTCCTCTTTTTCTGTTGGGTTCAGCCTCTGATACTTTTTCTTAAAAAAATCTAATCCAGTGCCTGCCTAAAAAAGCTCCTTCTTGTCTGTTGTTTCGCCTCAAGGTAGTTAAATACAGATGACTGCAATGAAAAAGAAACAACAGAGGATCAACAAAGAATTGCTAGAGTTTCCGAGGGGATCAAACAAATTGCAAAGTTGAGTTTTCTTAGGTCCTTTATACTTTTCTATTTTGATAAGTTCCTCTGTCTTTCTATTATATTGGTAATGACTCTTGTTCCAGCATATATTCTGGTTTGGAAGGCATAACAGTTGTTTAATGTGTTCTTAAAATATCTGGAACAACAAATTCTTCTCCATGCCACCAGCAACTGCTTAGTTGAACACTAATTTTTGCAACCACCCATGTGCAAAACTTGCTCCTACCCGTAGTTACAGGCTTACTGGGGTTTCTAATGTCTCTTTCATGTAATGGCTCTTTTTTAGTATCTTGTCAGCTATATGTATCAAGGAGTAACTTTATTATGTCCATTTTTTTTTCTCTCTTTCTCGAACTGAGGAAAGTCATTGATCAGAAGGAAATGAAAGTTCAGCTAGATATACAGCAGTATATATCAAATTAAGAATTAGATATAAATCCATTTAATTAGGAAATTTATATAAATTTTAGCAAGTATCTGACATAGCATCAAGCAACACAGCCATGAAAATGGCAGAACTACATAAGTTCCTCGTTCCAGCAACATTTCATGGTTTATTCAACCCAACCCAATACAAGATAAACAAAGTCAATGACAATAGTGACTAAACCAGCAATATTTGCCTTCTGTACCAAATTTATCTTCATGTTCATCACCCCTACTGTGAACCCACCACAACAGATTAGTAAGTGAGTTTCCATCATCATAACCATTCAGGTTTCTTATCTTTTCCAAAGCACTCTCCTTGTCATAGATTGCTTCCAAGGCATAGACAAACCCTTTCCATCCCTCTCCTACTCCTTCCCTTCCCAGTGCTGGTAATGTCCAGTTCACAAGCTCTCTAGTAAAGCTAATATCTGAGAACAGAACCTCACTGATAGGCAATATGGGTAGCAACTGAATTCCTAGCCTGCACTCTCTCCAGTCAGCAGGAGCAAACCAAAGGCCACTGTCCCTCTTGTTAGCCCACAAAACACCCACCACTCTGTTCTCTGTGGTGAACTCTTCTTCGTACAGATTATCTCCCTCCTTTACATGCCACCATGTTTGTGCTGCTTGAATCTCCATTGCTGCCAGTGTTGATCCAGTGGCAACAAGATGAGTGTCTCCATAGGCTAACCCCATCAATGCAGCAGAATAATATGCATTCACTGCCTCACTGGTGCTTTCTTGATTCCGTCCATCTGCAAATTCAGTCAACCCTCCAGCCCAAGAATGCAGTTTATACAAATCAAAACACCTCAAACGCGGATAATTCGAATTTGATCGCCTGCCTAAGTTCATAAAATCTGCCACAAGTGTATAAGCTTGGGGCTTATACCTCCTTCCCCATGCCGGGTCAATTTTGGCCAAGACAGCTATTGCATAAAGGAAGTAACCGATATGATAATGGTGATCATTGTAAATTCCAAATCCAAAATCTGCCCCTGAATCAGTGGACCCTTGTTTTGTTACAATTCCACCCCATTTTGAATCATACAGAAAACCATTCCCATTAAAAGTCCCATCCAGCCATGGTTCAATCGTATCCTTCAAGAACTTCCTTATCGCTGGAATCACGTCAAGAAAACACACTTCTTCAGCAATCAAAGCCAACCTTGCTGCTCTTGCTATCAACTTCCCATAAAAGTAAGATGATGTTGTTGTTATAGCCGATGAATCCAAGGCCTCGACATCCTTAGAAAGTGCAGTAACAATCTCATGATACGATTCCTCTTTCACCCCTTTAATAGAATGCCAAGTTACTGAAACCTGGTGTGGTTTCAACACCCATGAATCACCAACAATACCAACAAGCTCCCCATCAATACTTTTATACTTAAAATTCTCTAAAACCGTAACCTCACTATCATCTCTAGATAAAATATTAAGATGAAGTGGATGTGCTAGCATAAGCAAATCCCCCCAACCTTTCTTTTCCCATTTATATTCTAAACAAAATGGTTTAGTTAAAACCGCATCACCTGAGATTGGATAGCATGAACTGTACTGATCAAGAATTGACTCATACGTTGGATCAGAATCTGGCAATACAGCTATCCGAATAATACCCGAAAACCCGCCAGAAGTGATCAAGGAAAGACTATGATTCAAACTGATGGCTGAAGATGTATATATAAGCCAAGTTTGATTGTTGTTAAGCTTAATGGTATGCTTGGTGAGTGAAGTATTGGAAGAAAATGAGAGAATTGCATGAATCGTTGAGATTGATATTGGAGTATTGCCTGTTACAAAACAGGTTAAAAAGGGACTCCCTCGGACAAGATAGAAACGGAGGTTTGAACAGGGAAAATCTAAAGTGAGACTTAGATCACTGTAAGACGAGATTATATGGTTTTTTTGTGAAGTTGGGTTGGTTCTATCCGTTGCAAAGATGGTTAGATCAGAAATAAAAATTTGGTATAAGAAAGAAGAGTTGTGGAAGTGAGATGGGTAGGAGATAGAAAGGGAAGAGTCAGCTGATTTGATGAGATATGGATGGATGTATTCAGGTTGGTCACCATTTTTTAGAGTAAAATTTTGGAAGAAAGAGTTCGTTGGAAGAGGAGTTGAGAGGAGCTTTGGGGAGAAGAACACGGAAGGGTCAGGTAGAACTGAGGATTGTACTCCGGGAAAGAGAAAAGGGCAGTATTTTGTGGGCTTTGGGGGCGACATTGGTGGAGATGGCGATGGTGAGGGAGATGGTGATTTTGGGGGTTTACAAGGTTTTTTAGGCCTTTTAAAGGGCTTTGTGATTAGGGTCTTGACTTTTCTCCCCAACTTTTTTAACATTTTTTTGGTTTGTATGCAGTTGGACTGTTTGGTTGATAGGCCGATGAATCACCGAGTACAGAAATAGGGGAGAGAGAAATTAATGATTTTGTTGGGATTTGGTATATGGCAACTAGAAGGAAATAGAGGTTCTTTGACTGTTTTTCCGGTGTGAAAGATTTGACCCAAATTGAGGGCCCCTAGACAACCCCTTCTGATCTGATTCCTGAGGAACTTGGGCTGGACGCTGTGTCGAAAGAATAGCAAAATCAAAATGGGGGGAGAAGAGGAAGATAAGGAAGGAGGAAGGGTTAGCTTGGAAGTTAAGCAGTGGGGGGAGGAGGATGATGAATGTGGGAAGTTGGGGAATATGGGGGTACATGTTGAAGATTGCAAGCTATGCAAACATATTTGATTTTATGAATCTTAGAATCTGTAAACAATCAAAGGAAGGGATAATTCCTCAATGCTTAAGAGGTAAGCAAATGGGTAGAAATTGGAGACATAATCCTGTTGAAGTTTTCTGCCATTTGCACCATCACATATTCAATCAACGCGGATTTAACACTGCATTAAAACGTGGAACTCGAAAGCAAGGTGTTGGGGGGGAAGTGCTTGCTTTAAGTTTTCTTATCAGCAGACTTTAGGCATTTAAGTTCTTTCTTTTAATATGAAAAGTTATGCTATGGTTTCTGTTTAAGATTTACACCTCATTTATTTATTCATTTTCCTATCAATTATTGAGAATCATACAGGGAAGACATCCGATTTGATTAAACGTGCCTGATCTTTTGAACTCATAGAAATTCACCTTTCACCAGCTGCGGAATCAGGTGCTTTCCTTAGCTTTCACATGCAGGAATTTTGGGTCAGGTTTGATAAAGCATTCCACTTTCAAGTTAGACCACAAGAAAAATGTAATACGTTCTAATGAAATGTCGCTTCGTAATATGCATAAATAGAGTTGTTGAACAATGAAAAGGCATAGATATTATAGTTTGAGTCTTTTAAGTAAATTGATTCATGTCATTTAGTATTGATAGTAGGCATTATTTATGGTACAAAGAGTTATCTCAATATTTGACTTAATAATAAATACATGCATTTTTCATAAAACATTATTCCAATTTTTTTCTCAAATAATAATATTTCATAGACAGAAGGTATAATATTTTAAAAAATTTTCAAATTATTCAAAAAATTTCAAATAAGTAGTTATTCTTCTATTACATTCAATTAAGTTTTTATATTTTTATTTTTGAATCAAATAGACTTTTATAATTAACGATTGATTAACTAGCATTAATCAAAATGATATTTGTTTTTTTATCACCAAATGGTGCTAACATGGAATTTGAAAAATGCCACATGATATGTAACTATCCACTATGACATATAAGCGTATTACATTAGCATTATGTAATATAAAATAACAAATAATATTTTGATTAATAATTATTAATTATAAAAATTTATTTGATTTAAAATAAAAATATAAAAATTTCATTAAATAAGTACTTTTTTAAAAATTTTTTAAATATTACGGCTAAATAGAATAAAGATCAATGAAATCAAATAAATACACTAAAAAACATTTTTGGGTAAAGATAGCCCCCAATTGAGACAACCCAAAGAGGCTTACAGGCCTTAAAAGCACAAATTGGACAAAGAACGGAGCCCATCAAGTTGTGTTGGCAGGCCCAAATTGTTTTCATGAAGAAGGCTCATTTAGCTGAATGGGCTAGTTCGTGGGCCTAAATATTGACCAAATAACATTTTTTTTTTTTTTAAAAAAAAAAGTGCCCGAAGAATTGATGAGATCCCCAATCCTAGAACGCAAAGCTTGCAGATTCAAAGCTTTGAGACATTGATACAGAGAAAGAGATATGGCGGGGTTGTTAGCATGGGCAGCTGACGTAGTAGGAGGCCATGGAGGAAACAACAGCCAAGAAGATGACGTAGACAACATCCCACTAATTTTCTCTCCAGACCAGCAGAAGTACGTGCAAGAATTGGAGCGGAAGGCTTCCTCTCTTACCCGTCTGATCCAAGATCTACGCCTCAGGCTACCTCCTCCTGACATCTCCCAACGCCTCCCTCATCTCCACGCCCACTCCCTCGCTTCTAATGCCGCCCTCGCTCTCCAACTCAACTCTCACTCCGCGACTCGTGAGCAGGTTTTCCTTTCTATACTTATTTCATTGTTTCTCATCTGGGTACTCTGTTCTTTATAACATGTATGGTGAATATTTTTTCATGGTTTTCATTTGGTGGGTGTAATGCAGCTTTTTCCCTTTTAAAGTTTATCCTATTTCTGAAGTTGTCTTTTAAATATTACATTTCATCGTCTGTATAATGCACTTTCCTTTCTTTTCTCGGTGTGGCTCTTGGAATTTGGTTCTACGTATTATGTGCAATGCATTCTCTCTTTCCATTTTGCTTGAATTTCTTTGTGCAAAATTTATGCTGTTTTCTAGCATTTCTTTTGGTCCATGAAATTGTTCTTTCTTGAAGAATTTAGTTTGTAAGGTGAAGATTTGTGGTTAAATACTATACTGTGGGCTAAGCGATACGCTGTTAAGGCAGATAACGATATTTTTCGTGTAGTGTATGGTGAAATAAGTGATTAATATCAGTTTGGATGTTATCAGGCGCAAGTCTTTTATTTTTGTAAAACAACTATCTTCATTTGAAACATTAAATTTGAAGTTTGTCTATAGCTAAATGCTAATTGTGGCTTAAATCTTTAGGTTTTCTGGCAATTGCTGTAGCTTGTGAGCTGTGACACTTTAAAATTAAAAAGACAGGCTGTTTTTGAAATTTTCATTTCTTAGTTTGTGATCTTATCTCAGACAGAGGATGATGCATATTCGGTGAAGAAAAAAGTTATTAATCCAATAGCATTTTTTTAGTGCTGATTTTGAGATTAATTATTTGCTTCCGAGCATGTTTTGCTATGTGGAAGAGTTTTTGTCTTCACAAAACACTATATCCATGGAAAATATTTATTTTTTCCCTACTAATAGTTGCCACCACTTCTTATGGCCAGGCCCAATCGAGAGAGGAGACACTGCAACAAGAAAACGCTGCATATGAAAAGGCTATATCAAATTGTGAGAATAAGATGCAAGAGAAAGTGCAGGAAGCAGATACACTTCGTTCAAAGTTAAAGGTCAGGGTGAAGGTCCCAGAATTTGTTCTACATGCTGGTTTCATGACTTCTATAGTATTCATCAAATTACACTTAAGGCTTATATATGCATATAGGATTTCTTATGATACATGCTCATGTTAAAGAACCTGTATTTTGGGAAGGATGTTCACAGTTCACCTGGGTGGATATGCTGTTTCTAAAACTTTAATTCAAGTACTTTTTAAAGTGATGCTAGTTGAAAATGGAAGCGAGAGTAATCACTTATGTTTTCTTGGATCTTCTTGGCATTGCTTGAAGACTCACTCCATTTTTCTATTTTTAATAGGAGATGGACGACATTGAGAAAAGTCTAAAAGCTGAACTGGAAAATGCACAGGCTGCATTGGATGTCAGTCATTCTGGAAAATCTGCTGACTCTGTGGTTGAATCCACAGTCGGTGCTGAAAATGAGGCCAGCATAGAAGCTTCAAAATCTGCTATGCTAGACAAGTTAGAGAAGAAGAAAAAAGAATCGGTGCATTTTATCTCCTCTTTTGATTTTAAACTGTGCTTTCTGTTTTTCTATTTTCCCCCTTATTACATTAGTTGAGTTGTTACTGCTGCTTTTGCTGATTAAAGGATCCATAATATTCTCAGAGCTCAATTGAAGAGACAGTTCAAGATTTAGAGAATAAATGGGAAAATATTCAGAACAAAGCATTGAAGCAGCCTTCTCCAGGTACCTTACATTATAGACCTACTTTTAGTGTTTGCTTTATTAGCTCCCAAACAGTCATTTTATATGAATGGCAATGAGACAATCTTCTACCTTGGTTATATCATGATATTCTTTCAGTTATCTCTTCTTCAGTATGTGATTAAATTTCTTGTTAAATATAGTCTTGCATTATTGTTATTGTTTCTTTCTTTTCATTTCTGGTTTTTAAAGGATTTCCTTTTGAAAATTAAAACTAGATCCTTTATTGGATGTTGGATTTAAGCAAAAAAAAAAAAAAGAGAGTAACAACTAGGTGAAAGATGTAATAAATGGAGTTGCAAAAACTTGTATTTCTGGTATCCTGTTGTTCATTTGTTTCTAGATTGGAAGTAAGAATCCACTGTTTCTAAGAGATACCAGAGTTTGGTTTTCTGTGCTGTAGTTGAAAGTTCGTTTTGATTCTTTATTTAAAGTTTTAGTGGGATGTTAGTAAGGTTTTGAGAGAAAAAATGTATAAACTTTAAATCATTATCAGAATTTGAAATGCTCCCAATTTTTTATTGTCACTTTGGTCAATGTGATTCTTCTAATGTGTAAATAGAGAAGAAGCAGCAAAAGAAGAAAAATCTGTTGAATAGCTTTCTTCTGATGGTATGCATTATGGAAGCATAGGACTTCCCTGCTTTTAAAGCATTCTTCCTGCCTGCAGAGATACATTTTATTGTTTGTTTCTTTCTTTATTAAAACTTTACTTTTTTCCGGCTCATGCCAAGAAGAGACAAAAAAGATGGTTGGGGGAGAAATGAACCCAGAGTTAAACTTTGCTTACGCTAATCAATTTCTGTTTTGCAGCACAAAGAGAGAAGGCGTTGGACAAACAACTACACAGCCTTATTGAGCAACTAGCTGCAAAACAGGTCAGTTATTTAACTTATCCTATTATTTAAAATGGATCCAACTATATGCTTTAAAACGTTTACTCCTGACCTGAGATTCACTCTCAAGCTTTCAGCCATTGATCATATACCCCAAGTGGGCTGCTCACAATTCATGATCATAGCTGAGGCACTTGGACATTGGATTTTTGGGTTTGCATAGCTGTATCCCTGTAATATCTGTTCTACATCAACCATTTATCCTTTTCATAGTCATTGTCAAAAAAAAGAAAATGTTTTAAATGTCATCCTGGTGTTGGTATAGGCTTCTTTTATGATGTCATCTTCTGAAGGAACATTTTGAATGTTTTCTTTTAGGCACAAGCAGAAGGTCTTGTCAGTGAAATTCATTTGAAAGAGAAGGAACTAGAGAGGTTGAATGGCTTGTGGACAAAGCTGGAACTTAATAATGCAGAGGTCAATACTGCTAGGAATCGATTTGGAAGAGGTGGTTCTGATAAGGGATCTTCCTCAGATTTTTCTGTTGATGCTCATCACAAGCTTCCTTATTACAGTGGTGGCCGGAGTGAGAATCAGCAGAGACTCATGCTACTCAGGTCGGCTTTTGTGCTCTACATTTTAGCTTTGCACATCCTGGTCTTTGTCAAGATTTCATTTTGAAGAACATCTGAGGATGCCGTTTGCATACCGGAAAATGTGTATTCTTTCCACTGTAATATAAATATTACTGAATTGTAGCCTACAATTTGTGTATATAACACATTGTTTTGCATTGCATCTTTTCCAAGTTTATAGTTACTCCCACATTTGCTCTGTTAACCTGTATATCTGCTCGTTAACAGCTGTAAAGAATGATGTTTTATAAAGTTCCAACAAAAACTGTGATGTTAAAGCGTCTTGAAATTCACTGAGGATTTGTTTGGACGATACTTTTATTTTTTTATTTTTTGGATAAAAAATGAATAAACAAGACTAAATAAAAGTTAAAGACAAATAACAAAAGGTAAAGTTAAAACCATAGACATACAACAATAATGGGATTCTTCTGTGGCATTGGATCCGTTGCTCCCATCAGGTTTCCTGGTTGCACTCATGAGACCACCTTGGCCCAGGGGATTATTAAAGGTTCCTGAGAAACTTCCAAATCTCACGGGACAGTTAGGACAAAAAAGGATTGATCTTTTATTGGCTCATCTCCATGTCCTGCTATCTCTGACTCTGTTTCCTTCCGAGGACTGACAATTCCGGAGGTGGAAGAGGAGTTGTAATGATTTTCTGAGTGTTACGAGCACTAATAATGCATTTTGACACAGCCAATTTTCAACCAGATACATTTTTATATGTTCTATGAAACAATAAACTTTTACAGATATGATTCCAAATATAGTCTCAAATCCAGAAATGTATAGGTATAGGAGGTGATGAAACCACGTATTTTTTACAACAGAAAAAGAATCAATAAATAGAGCTGAGGGCATACTTCGCAGCAATTTGAATGCAAGTTTGATCAGGCATTCTTCATCAACTTCCCTTTTAACCGCATGAGAAATTCCCTCTTCATCAAATAGAGCAAAAACTCATTCCATGTGTCAATGGGGCCTGGCAAGCACCAGTGAACACAGTCATTTACTGTTGCATTCCTATTCATCGAGTGTCCATAACTGTTTGGATGTCCATCTGGTCTCAGCCACATAATCTCAGTAGTGTTTAGCAGTCCAAATGTTAAACCGATTTTCTTCCCTTCTTCCTCTGCTTTTCTTAGTTCCTCTGCTTGTGTCAGGTAGAACTCCAAGTTATACTCTTCTAACTTCATTTCCTGGCTTGTAAAGGGTCTTGTTCTAACACAATTTCCACCCTTATCCCAATCTCCATTCTCAAAGTGGGACGCCGAGAATGTCCTTAAAAATGTAGTACCCTTGTAATTTTTAAGGCCAAGAAGAGTTCTGAAAGCTGTTCTGAAGGCCATTTTGTATCCATAGTACCTGGTAAGGCTTGTGATGTTGTTTTCATTGCACTTGTGACATCCAACAAGTTCGCCCTTCTCATAGAAAAACAGCGGACGGAAGAACCATTGCCCTGCTGATATGATCACATAGTCAAAATTTTCAATCTCGTTTGCCCATGCTTCATCCACTTCATCCAAGTAAACGTTCATGAGGCTATTGTAGGTATGACCATCAGGGTCTGCATCTCTGGATTTAACCAAGAACGGTGACCAAAATGCTGCTAGGGTGAACTGGTAATCAGCATAGAACCAACGCTTGAAATAATCTATGTCTGATGAATATTTATGAGAAATATCTTCTGGATATGCTACCTGAAAAAACACAGATTAGAGCTAATTAATTTATCAGATGCGAAAGCATACTTCAGAAAGTAAATACATGCATAAATGTGAAGCAGCTAACATTGTTTAGATCTTATTCCTTGCAGTTTTGGGCGCTTTCTGAATCTTTTACTCTTCTTGTCATGAATACATACACCTTTTATTCCTAGTAAACCAACTGTGGTTACAGTTGTTTTACGCATGGCTTGAAACATATCAACCAATAGATTATGGAGATAATTATGTGAAGAATTTTATGCAATAGATGGCTGCAATTAATGGTTAAGCACTTACATCAGCTAACAGGCACAGTAATGATTGCATTTGGTTCCTTCCTACTGAATCCCCAACAAAGGCCATCGACTTCCCTCTGACAATCTCTAAGAAGTGAACTGCATCAAAGAGAGGTAGCTCACAGTCATCTGGCTTCCACCTCCATTTCATGAACTCTGAGTCAGGCCTCCCAAACTTCATGCAGTTTTGCTGATCAATAATCAGGCGGCAAGTTTCGTTAGTGTAGTAGGGACCCTGCGGATGAGGCACCCATTTTCCATTAAATACATCACATTTCTTCTCCAACTCTATACTTCTCAGGCTACTGATATTGATCTTGGGAGATGGCAACGGCGAATGTGAACTTTTCAGGAGACATAAAGGGATGGAACTGATGAGAATCAGGAAGAGGGTTAACAGGAAAACTTTAGTGGAACTGTTTTGTTGAGAGTTCTTTCCATCGGGAAGCTCAATCACATGGAACTTCATAGTGGAGAAGCCTGAAGCAAGAGACTTCTGTGCTCTGTTCAAGTTACATGAATTGGACAATTGACAGTTTTAAAACAGCTCCTTGAGGTAAGGCTTGGTGTAAACCAACTAATTGACCATCATGATATAAACATGAATTTGGCAAGACATCATGATGAATAATTAAATACTTATCACAAAGACAGACTCAATGCTTTTTCTTTTTGTTCTTGCCAAAAGAATGCTTAGTAGATTAAGTTTGGTATAATTCTGTACACAAAATTAATATATCAGAAAGGAAATAATAAAATTAATTTATCTTTAAAGTAGGAAAACATGGGATTCTTATCTTTTACAATTTATGCACATTGTTAAACTTCTATTCTGAACAGGGGAATAATTCTCTTCTGGTATAGCAAAACCAAGTCTCTTTATCTGTTTATGTCCACTGTCTTTGAAAGGAATGATATTAGCTTTGCTTTGAATTCAACTTTCAAACGTTCAGAAGTTCCAAAAAGAGTCTGATTTTGAAGGAGATAAAAACTAGTAAAAATGATCGAAGTATACAATATTGATATGTTGAGAGTTGAAAAGATCAAAGCAGCTCCATGATTTACAGTCAAAATCAGTCATCTGTTCTCTTAAATTATGTTGATAATTACATCCTGCTCCGGGCTTCTTTGCTGTCGGCGCATGCGATAATGTGCCTAAATTTCTGATTTATTGGGATTACATTCCATTATTTCTTTTCATCCAACTCATATCTAATAAAGAGTGAACAGAAAAGGACAGGTTTTGACATTACAGCCTACCAAGAGATGCATCTCTTTTTGTGCCCTTTCACCCATTGGAAGCATTTCCTTCTGGCTCTGTGGTATACGCAAGAGTGTGCATGATTCTTTTCTTTTGCAGGTAGCTGATCACCAGGGGAAAAACCTGTCAGAGTTTTAACTTCAATCATCAGTCAATATCATTTCATTCTATACTATGTGCAGCAATCATGAGGCTCATAACAACCTTGGAGCCACGGCATGTGTTAGCCCACACTATAAACGTGTCCTGACCACAAAGTGAAATCGGTCGTTGATCACAATAAGTATTACTAGTGCTAAGTTAGACAGGCGTGGCTTGGGAGCAAAGCAATTTTTGATTGCTCAAGCAATTTTTCACAAGATTTCCTTTTATGGGAAAAAGCACCCTCTTGCTTTAATTATGTATAGACTACTCGTCTTATTGCAAGAGATTTGAATTTTTAACATGTTCTTAATTTGAACTTTTCATATACAATGATTTAAATTTGATTTAACGACCATTATCTCATTTAAAAAGCTAAATTCTAAAATTCAAATCTCTTCTCTACTTTGTTAATTAATTATTGTTATTATTTTTTTTGTATATAAACAATTGAACTCGAGATGCATCTATTTAAGATCTTCATGCTTGTTAGATAATGTTTGAGGGAACAAACCATAAATAATTATACCACTATCATTTAATCATCTTTGTTGGAGATACTGAGAGAGCAAACAACCGACTACGGTGGATTTGCTATTTAAAGAATAGTTTGAACAGATTAATCTATCTATATATACATATATATCATGAAAACGGAACAATTCCAAATTGGGGTGGTGGCCAAATGCATCTGATTCTTTGACTGTAAAAATATATTTTATAAGTGCCGTCCAATTCCGTGGTATTATTTCTACTGGAGGATGTTTGCCTGTTGCCATCAAAGGTCAATCTGAACTTATGGATGGTCGGTACTTCATTAGTCCATTGATTTGATTTTTATTTTTTTGGATATCTTTTAATTAATTATTAATTAGCATTCGATTATCTCTTTAAACATTTTAAGATGAAGGATGCCAAAAGCAAAATAACATATTGTCTTATTCTCAGATTACTTTCTATATTGGAGAATCATCCTATTAATTTGCCTTGTAGTGATTAGACATTGCATCATCAAATTTCCAAGATTAGACCCCCTGCCCACCAAACTTATCAAAGCCTTGGAATTTTAATTATATTCCAAATTGATACTCGAACAACCTGATTAATATATATTTTTTTATGGGTGCAATTTTCAGCAGGCAAATTAGGCAAAATCTTTTATATATGACCTACTTTAGCCTGCTCTGGTTATGTGCGGAAACAGGTTCTTCAATTAATAATTAAAAATAATAAATAAATTGTAGTAAAGTTGTTCTTTAATTATTGACACTAATAAATCGTGAACTTATATATGTCAATAACTATAACTCTTTAGTCAATAGTTAATTTATAATCTTATTGGCATAACTCTTTCACAATATTACCAAATAATTAATTTATAATCTTATAATATATGTTATAAATAAATACCTATTTAAATATAATATATAAAAAAATATATAGTTAAAGTACTAATTTATTTATTTATTTAATACATAAATAATAAAATTAATTTTTAAAAGCATATTTCTAACGAAAGTACCAGTAGAAGCAGCAACAAGCAATAGGCCAGATGGCAAGAAAGTGAGTTGAATAATTTGATTTCTCTATTCTCTGTATCTCTTTACCCAAATCTCTAAAAATTGTAAAGTGTAAAAGGGGGACGGGTCCCATGAGTTCACTCTTTTCTTAGCAACAATAAAAGGTAAAATTCTGTTTTGGCCCCTCAAATTTTTTAATTTTCTCCTTTTATAAAATATTTAAATTAATATGATAAGATTGTTCAACGTTTTTAGTTTTAAACCTCAATATTAACTTGATTCTCTTTAACCTTTTTAAATCTAAACATTATTATATACATATGATCTTTTATTTCTTTAAATAAAGAATTTCATTTTTCAATCAATATGATATATATATATATTGATATTAATAATTGTGTCAACTACTTTTAATTTTAATTCATTTTTCTTTCTATCTTTGTCTGTATCTAAATAACTTAATAATTCAACACAGTAGTTTTTTTTTAAATTCAACGTAAATATTATATTTTTTATCAAAATTAATTAATTTTGATAAAATAAAAAAAATATAAATCTACATTTTAATTTTACAGAAAAATTTAACATAAATTACAAAACTTTTATACCTTTATTTAAACTTGTTGGGGACTGCAAGTTAGCCCTATAAAGCTGACTTGAGTGGTAGTCAAGTTTTCGTAAAGCCTACACTGATTTTAAAAGCATGAAATAACAATTCATAAGGGCAGTGCTGCTCTAATGGAACATAGTTTGGGTGTTGTATTTAGAAGAAATCAGGTTGAGGAACCTTCTTGAATGCAATTAAGTTAATTAAGGAGCAGCTCTAACCCCAAAAATTGGCAGGCACCATCTCCAAGATTTGGGCATTCCAAGTGTAATTAAGGAGATCTAATAACAGCAGTTTTCTCTTAATTCGTTATTTATATGTTTAAATTTACGGATCTAAAATGATTAAAAATTGAAATATAAACTTAAGGTTGATGAAAATATAGAGTTAAGTGTTTTCCTAGCAACGAGCATATAACTTTTTGATGACTAGTATGCAAGAATATGTGACGGAATGTCAGACATGATTGAATTTATAATTGAAATTAGTCTAAACTTTTCTTCTTTGTCTCGAGGGAAAACACCGAAGATTGGACTTGTGACCTACCAATCTTTGTCGAAGCATGGATGTTTTTATATATCCTAACCACTGATTGAATATTTGATGCGACCAACCTAATAATCAAAAAGTTTTGGCTGTCCACTAAATTATATGCTCAATAATGATTCGCCCTGTTGAGGCAACTTTCTGCCTACAACCTGTTTGCGAAGTAAAGGATTAGGCGCGTCGTAAGTACATATAGTAAGGTTTTTTTGCTCACAAGTACACATAGTAAGTTGTTTTTGAAATTAAATTGCTTTTTTCTTCCCCTTTTTCGCTTCATGCACTGGCATACGGAGCTACAAATTTTGTATTCAGAGGGCCGAGACAGGCGAACCTTTTTGATCGAAATTTACACTAGCAAATTAAGTACTAAATGTAAAATAGCGTGATTGTATAAAAATTGTAATATAATTGATTTTGTGTGCACTATATATATATATAATAATAATTGAAACTTCTTTTAACTGTATTTTCTTTGTCAACATAGGCAGTGATTATATTACATAATAATTAATGTTAACATGCTCTTACCCTATTAATTGAGAAGATAATTCATAATTAGCATAATATCTAAAAAAACTCTTAAATTATTCAAAAAAATTCAAATAAGATTTCATACTTTTATGACGTACAATAAAATTTTTGTAATTTTAGTTTGAGTCAAATAAACTTTTATACTTTTATTTTAAGTCAAATAAATTTTTATAATTAATGATTAATTTAATTAAAATGACACTTGTCATTCTATATCATGTAATGCTGATATAATACTAACGTACTATGCTGATATGTCATAATAAATAATGACGTAATATTTTGATGTGATATAATTACATGATTACATCGCATTTTTTGCATTCCTCATTAACGTCATGTTAATATTATATGGATATAAAATGACAACGGATAATTTGATTAATGACAATTAGTGAACCATTAATAATAAAGACTTATTTGATCCAAAATAAAAATATTAAGATTTGATTAAATGTAATAAAAGAATAAAAATTTATTTAAAAATTTTAAAATAATTAAAAACTTTTTTAAACATTATGTCTTCATAATCTAAGAACTCAAAAATACTTAAAGTATAATAATAATTACAATTAAATGGCCCAAAGTAAATGAAATTATTTATTGCGTCTAAAAAATAAAGAACTGTTAACAACTTCTCAAAATTTTGTCAAAACATTACCAATATTTGTGAAGGAGGGGCAAAATGTTAAATTATAGGAGTCCAAAACAACAGATGACCTTTTCTCCGCTTGGGGGAGGGGTAGTATTTCCAAAGCTTTCTCAAGCCAATAGAATAACATGCCGTTGCCTATCCCATAGTCAATCAATGGCAGAGACACAGAGACAGTTCAATAACTTTAAAAGCCTCAAGTATTTAAATATTTAAATAAGGTATTTTTTATTAAAATTAAAAAAAAATTTATCATTATTTAAAAATTATTAAATACATATTATGTTGATTGAAAATAATAAAAATAATTGATAATTAATAATATTGTGAGAATTAGGAAGTGATAAAAAAATATAGATTTATTAAGCACATATTTAGGGAATATATATTCTATTAATTATCTTGACTTTTACATAACTAGGGGAGTGAAATAGATTGTTGAGAATTAATAGAATGAGGAAAATGAGAGAAAATAGATATTTGTTAGGTACTTAATTTAAGAAATATTTTATTAATTATCTTAATTTTATATATTTTTAATATAATTAATAATGTTATTATAAAATTATAGAGCCTATAAAGATGTGGGGTCTAAAGCAAGTGGTGGCTTTATGTTAAAGCTGGCCTTGGGTGGACACACAGAGAGTGGAGTGGTGGTGTCAGATAATAACAATAAAGTATAAAAAATCTTTACTAATTATAATATTTATGTTAAAATTTTATGTAATTAATGATGTTAATGAACTCATTAATTTTTTTTATAATTTTGTAAGGATTAGAGTTAAAACTCTAAGTCAAAATAGATTTAGATATGTCACCGCTTAAAAAGTTTTTGAATACACTTGCCCCCAGCTCTGACATTGGCTGCGTATCAAAATTGTTTGTTAAAATGTAATCATTATAGTATATTATAGTAAAAGATACGAAATTTAAATATTTACGGATGTTGAATATTTGGACTTGTTTAAATAGGTGAAATCTTAAATTCTAAACTTATTTTTTATTGTTTGAGTATACCAAGCAACATGTGATTGATCATTTAGCAGTCTCTTTTTATTTTTAACTCTTCTTTTGAGAAGTAGCTTGGGTTCTTTGTTTACTGAAACAGAAATTGAATTTAGCTTGAAAAGAACCAGATTACTGAATGATGTTCTAATTAATTTCAGTTTTCAGCAGGCAACCACAGTACCAATGCCACATCTCTCTCTCATTTTATACTACATTTAACGTACAATATCAACAACTACCAATCCAATTAAATAAACCGATAAATAATTCTAAGTAGAATAATCAAGAACTACTGAATAGAGGTAAGGCAAAGGAAGCCGAATCTATTGGAATCTCATTTTCCTGTCACCTGAATGAAGCCTCTCTTGATGTGATCTTGCTCCTTCCATCTTCAACATCTGAAGCAAGAAATCATTCCAAGTATCAATCGGACCAGGCAAGCACCAATGCACACAATCATTGTACAAAGTCACATTTTCATGAGGCCAATGCCCATATCTGCTTGGATGACCATCGGGTCTCAACAATGTTGCCAGCGTCGTGTCCATCAGCCTATATCTCTTCCCTTTCTTTCTCCCTTCTCTTTCAGCAGTCCTGAATTCCTCCATCTGTATCATGTAAAGCTCCAAGTTCTCGCCATCCAACGCCGTCTCATTGCTCCTAAACGGCTTTGTTCTAACACAATTTCCACCCTGGTTCCACATACCATTCTCAAAGTGTGACGGTGCAAAAGTCCTTAGAAATGTTATGCCTTTGAAATTTTCTAAGCTGTTGATGGCCCTGAAAGCAGTCCTGAAAGCCTTTCTATAGCCATAGAACTTTGTTAAGTCTGTCACATTCTCTATTAGGCAAAAATGGCAACCAACAATCTGGTTATTTTCATAGAAAACTGATGGGCGATAAAACCAGTGTCCACCAGAGATGATTAGGTAGTCGAATTCTTCGATTTGGGTTGTCCATTCTTCATCCAACTCGTCGAGATAGAGATTGAAGAGGCCAGTCTGCGTTGGACCATTGGCCTCTCTTTCTTTGGACTTAACCAAATGTGGAGTCCAAAAGTAAGCAATGGTGAAGTTGTAGCTTGTATATTTCCATCGTTTGAATTTTTCGTCTGGTGTGTATGAAACATCGATTGGGTATTCCACCTGAAACGATGCAACATTAATTTAAGAATCCTGCAGACCTAAGAAAATTTAAAAACCATGCTTTCATTAATTGAGGGGTTTGGCATGTGAAAAGATGTTTTAATCCCGAACTAAAACATTAACCTACAGTGAATTTCGAGTCTTTGAAGTATTTCTAGACTTGGTCACAAATTCCATTAGCCAAACAAAGAAACAACAGTTGGGTGCATGTTTAACTCTCTTTCGGAGGTCTCTTGAGTGAATAAATGAACAAATGAGAGGAGAGTCAATCAACAAAATGTTTCAACTTGTAATAGATAAAAGAAGTTCAATCTATGGGTTGGTTTCAAAACATTATTAATGGAAAGTTGACCAAATCAGTCTTGGATGCTTTGGACAGCAGAACAAGGAATATATGAGCAAGTGTAGTAGATAAGCATGGTAGAATATGATAACAGACCAAGGAGCCCACATTACCAAAAATGCATGGGCTACTCGAAATTTGTCATCATATGATCAAACTTTATTGTATTCGAATATTGAATTATATAACCAAACTTTGTTTTTGTCAGATTGAATTGATAGGCAGGTGAATTAATATAAAGCAAAAAGTGCCATTATTAATGTTCAATTTCATTTCAGATGTGAGAGTAATGAGGAGAGGGGCAGATTCTTCTAATCCTGATAGCTAGTGATTGGCTACAATGTCAATAGATAGCTGGCAACATTTTAATTATTATAAGAGAGAAAAAGACAGGGTCAATAGAAGACAATCAGTTTTAGTCTTACAATCGGGGCAAAAGAGACATTTCCGTTTATAAATTGAATTGTTCAAATGGCTATAATTTATCCAAAAAGAAAATGTATTTAATTGTAAACATCAGACAATTAAAGGTAGGCATGGTCCAAATTAAGCACTTCAAATCAACATAATTTTTTTAATCAAAATCTTACAGCTAATTAAAGAGAGGGGGTAGGGGGGGGGGGGGGGGGGGGGGGGGGTAAAATGCTTTAAAACATACAGTTTTCTCTCAATTTTTGCTTTCAAAATCAAATGGCAAAAGTTAAAAAATGTTGCCAATAGGAATCTGTCCAAGAGAAAAAAAATTTTTGTGACACCTACATCTGTCCACATGCATGGCATTTTTTGATATATATATATATATATATATTAATTTATTCTGCCTTTTTGTTTAGGAAAAAAATGTACATTGCAATAATATGCATGTTAACTAATAATAGGGACAACAACAAGAGTAAAGATTCCACGTACTATTTCTACACAATCATTTCACCTAATCTTTGATTTGTATAATGGCTTAGGTAAACTGCCCATGCTGCTAACCAAAATTGATTGAAGCAATGACTTAAAACCTAAAGCCAATTGAGATACAGAAATGTTGGGGGACCACTCCAATTTTACAAATTAAGTTCCAAAAACGAGCATAGTTCAGTGAACATTTGTCTCTCAGTTCTAAAATCAAAGCTAATCGATAAACTTTTTCAACTATACAGGTTATAATCCAATTGGCAATTTACTATCATAAGTATAAAAGTAGTCGGACATTTCCCAAACCGAGAAAAAGTGACTATTATTTTTTGGAGGCAAATTTTGTATGCACTTCAAATTCAATTCATACGAGTAAAACGAAAAATGTGCACACATAAATATATATATATATATATATATATATATATATATATATATATTTTGTATGTATGTTGAATTGAGGTTCTTGCGCATCGATGTATAACAGTAAAATCTAGATGGAAAGTAAGGAGACCTACCCTGGAAAGGAGGCATATCAAGGACTGCATTTGGTTTCGGCCCACTGAGTCTCCAACAAAGGCCAAGGACTTGCCTCTAACAATTTCCAGGAACTGAGCAGGGTTGAAAACAGGAAGCTCGCAGCCATCAGGTTTCCACTTCCACTTCATGTACTCTGTGTCAGGCTTTCCATATTTCATGCAATTCTGATGCTCATGTATCGCCCAACATGTCGTGTTCGTGTAGTAAGGCGCATCAGGGTTTCGCACCCATTCTCCAGAAAATATGTCACAATTTTCACCTTCAGATATCCTTATTGAAGCTTGTAGTTCTTCAGAAATATCATATGTGGATGATGACTTGGATGACGAAGAATTCTTTAACAGATATAAAGGGTAACCTAGCAAAGGGTAAAATACAGGGATGATAGTGAGAAAAATTAAGGTGCCAAAGATTATAACTAGGACAATTTTTGATGTTCTTGGCAGTGCATGGCTTCTGCCCAAGGGAAGCTCCACTGCATGAAGCTTCATTTAGAAAGAGAGAGAAGGAGAAGGAGAGAGAAAACAAGAGTTATAGGGAACAGCCAAGGCATTTAGAAAGGGACTTTGCTCATGTATATAAAGTTGTGGCAAGTTTAAAAAGATTGATGTGGTGGTTGCTTTTCATATATGGTTTTAGACCTTTTGGTTGAGGATGCTGTGCATCAAACCATTTTCTAATAGTCCCTTGGATTCTATAATTAGGATACAACCATAATTTCATTTCTTAGAAGATAATATGTACGAGTAAAAATCAATGTTATAATCCATTATAATCCTTCACATATATAACATGGTAATTATGTCGTTTAAAAGAAATTAATCAAAGAAGAACCAAATTAAAATTAATATAAAGTTAAGACTAAATTATTTATTCATGAAGAAACTTAAATCTGAAATCTACGTTGTAAAAGCTCTTCTTTATAATTGAGACAAAGACATCTTTGGTGTCGTTATTATTTATTTATTTATTTTTGAATTATTGATCATTTTTATGATAAATGATGACAAGTATCCTTTAACTACTAACTATTATATGTTAGGCTTTTCAAAAAAAAAACTATTATATGTTAAATGGCACCTAAACTGTGTTTATTGATGTAAGAGCAAATCCTTAAACTTTTACTCTCTATGTGCGCACCTAATTTGGATTTAAATATTATTATATAAAATATTTATGCCAAAGGAGATACGTGGCATAATTTTGCAAGAGAAAGGATATTCATTGCCTTGGGGAAGTGAGAAGAGACAAAGAAATTGATTACCATAAGAAAGGGGTGATTCATTGCAATAGGAAGGGGTAAAAGGGAAAAAAAATAGTTGTTGACTCGAACCCGCTTTTGGATTTTGGTGGGTCAAATTTGAAATTAATTTCTTAGAAAATGAGATAATTATTTAGTTGTTAGCTATTTTCTTTTGTATGTTCATATGATGTTTCAATAATTTGTTGAGTTAGAGAACTTAAATGTTTTTTTTTTATCTAGTATAATTTTGAAAGTAAAAGATTCAAATCATGTTTTGTTTTTAAATAAAAAATATTTGATTTAATGATAATTGAGATAATGTATTTAAGATGGAGAAAGTCGTCAAAGATGAATGACAACACGTGAAATGATATTCAATGAATAGTAGGGAGTATAAGTCATTTCTCTTACTCTCCAAGTTAAATATGATGTGTTGAATGAGAAATCTTCAAAAAAATTTATATGTCAAAGTCCATTACAAATAAATAACATTTTAGAAAGGAATTATATAGGTTGATGACGAAAAGAGAAAAAAATTTAAGGGTATACTTAAAACGAATTTAATAAATTGATTGCAGAGTTTTCAAGTGTATGTGAGATAATAAAGGAAGAGGATAAGGCAATAATTTTAATTAATTCTCTTGCTGAGAATTATGAGGATTTTCGGGTGTGAAAGATGTAAAGTTGTAATTACAGAGCATGATAAATTAAAACGAGCTAAAAATGAAAATGAGGATGATGGAGCAACGGGTAATGCTCTGATGGTGGAGATCGAGAGGGAAAAACAATGTAAGAGAAATTAAAAGAATGATGGAAGATGCAGAGGTAGATGGATTTGATTTCTAGGCCTCTAGAATAAATTTAAGCAATAAAATATATGTTGTTATTGTCATGAGATGGGACACATAAAAGCTCATCGCAAGAAATTAATTAATGGAAGATTAAGGGAAATTTCATAAAGGTTAAAGAGAATGAGAAAAATAAATGTGTGGAATTATCTATCAATGTGATTGTTGATCGTGATGAGGAAGAAGATGAAGTTTAGATGGTGTAAGAAGAAAAGAATGATACAAAAGATGTATGGGGTTTTTGATCCTGCATTCTCTCAACATATATGCACACAGAAGGAAAGAATGATTTTCAAAGTTTGAGAAGGGTGAGAAACCAGTTTTTATATATATAATTTGTTTTGAATGAGTACCTGATAAAATAAGACACAAAATTCTAACCTTAATAATTTTTTTTCCAATATATAATATTATTTAGTGGAATTTGTTGTTACTATTATCTTTTCCCATTTATACGTTAAGGAGTGAGTCCAAGTCTGTGGTTTAGCAGGCGAAGGCGTTTACCAGGTTGACCGGAGCCATCTCACCAACTGCTTGATGGACCTTAGATTTGCTTCAAATCTAGATCAACTTTGACTGTTAAACTCTCTACAACCACAATCTTAATTTTTTTTTAAAGGTAACCACAATCTTAATTAATGTTGTTTTCTTCTTTTTCTTCTTCTTCTTCTTCTTTTTTGGTTTAATTTTATTTTTGGACAAGACTTAGATGAAATTGGTCAAACTCCTAATTAAAAATAATCAAATCATTTTTTCTAAAAATTTTGAGCACAAATTCATTGTTGGATAACTTGTTCAAACATAGACCTTATGTACATATAGAAATTCAGAAAATTTAAAATAATTTTTAATATGCACTTTAATTAAAAATTATGATATATTTTGGTGTAAATGGGGTTTAGATGAAATTCAAGGAACCGGTAAAATTGACTTCAAGACGAGCCTTTTAATGGACGTTATCTTTAAAATTTATTTCGCCCTCACCACTCGGTATGTAAAAGAGAATAATGCAAATAGCCTTAAGGATACAATGAAGCCAACGTCTAACTTCCTATTGCACTTTACGAGAGCAAACCGTTAGATACACTCGAGGATTTGTAAAGTTGTTTAGCCTTAGAGTTTATTTTCTACAGCAAGTAGATTACAAAGAATTTGAAAACTTTTGTAATTGATAGGAACTTAAGTGTTTATGTTAATAGAACACAACACTTTATTTGCTCTTGATATTTTTGCTTTTGCTTTGTATTTGATTTGATTGCTACAAAATAGTTGGCAACAAGCCCTTTATATAGGCTTGTAAGTGTCTCTTCTTTAAAGACACAACCTTTTTATCTAATAGGCATGTTAACATTTTACCAAACATAATTTTTGAATAAAAGTATTGTTTTAATAATCATCTTATGAAAAGATAACTATTCATTCCATAAGATATAATCTTTGAGTTATAATTTGAAATAATAAGTTTTATATTTAATTTTTGAGCTATGGTGTCTTTTCAATATGTCTCATAACTTATAGATGTCATTTTACTAAGATATATAACTATTCATATAAAAACTTGCTTATAATCCAATAGACACTTTATGTGACATAATCTTTAACCTAAAATAGCTTTTCATTATGTGACATAACTTTTGATTTTGAAAATACACCAACATATATTCCCTCAATTATTATCAAATAATATTTTCTTATATACATTATTTTTAATTTTTTATATATTATTGATTTATTTGTCGAGATGCATTAATTTCGTAATCATTTTTGTGTTAATTTTACTTTATAATTTTAGAATATTTTCTTTATCCCCAAGTTGAAGTATATGCCTTAATTCCACATTGATTGATATATAAACCACAGTTGAATCGGACAAGTTAAGACTGTTTGGGTTTAGGGTATTTAGTCAACCACCAATGCTTTCTTACTTGTTTTCTTCAATCATTATTGTATATGATATACTCTATTACCAAAGTAAGGTTCATCGACACACTCATGACAAATCCAACGTTACCATCACAGTGCACTACCCCTCTTATCTGGGCCTATTTTGGGCTTTTGGGCTTTGTGCTCTCATTTTTTATTTTCCCACTAAACTATTTGCATTTCTTGCTCCAATTTATTTGTTAATATACACCTTATTATACAATATAAGATCACTTAATATATGCATATATAATAGAAACTATTTTTGTTGGTTATTTTGAAATGTCTTATTTGTTTTTCCTTTTAAATTCAGAACTCTTTATTGAAATTGAACTAATGCTAGACATTTAAGCATTTGATTTAATAAGTAGATAAATATTTTTATCAAAAAATTATACTTTTTTTTTCTCTGCGGTCCCAACAACAAAGATAAAAGGAGTGGTGGCAAATAGCCTGCAATAATTGGAATGAGGAAGTTAAGAGCACTTGAAAATGGATGTAAGTTGTTATTTTTCACACATCAAATCATTAATAAGTTGGCATTACATTATAATCACTCTATTCTTATAGTTTTGCTATAAAGCTGAAAGGGCCAGCATTGGCTGGCAAGGACAAAATGCACTGCAATTAGCAAGTTATAGCCAATCTCTGCCGACGATTTTAAGTGCCGTTGGAATGTCATCATCGATCGTCTTGGCTGATAACGTGACGAACATGTCTCTTAAAGCCAACTACTTTTCTATATATATATATATATATCATCATATGCACTAATTATATACATTTTTTCTTTCTCACCCTGTTGTATTCAATTTATGCTTATGGGATATCCCATTTTGAGATAAACAAAGATATTGTAAATAAACCACAAAGAGGGCGGTGTAATGTTGGGCCCAAGCCCAACTAAACGGGTTATTTACTCCCAAATGAAACTAATCATCTTGGACAGCAATTCGGGCTGCCGACCAATCTGACCGTAGTCGTGAAGCAAAGCTATATCGGCAATACTATTTTCTAAAATTTTCAATGAATTAGTAAAAGTTCTACAATGGATCATGCCCGATTAACCCCGAGTAAGGATGTCAATAAATATCTTATAACCGAATATTTTACATTATTTGATTTAGTTAAATAAGATTGTAATATTACATAATCTTTTTATGTGCATAATTATTTACAACTAATTCACCTTTTGAAAAACAATGTTTGGAATCCCCCCAAACACTACATGTTTTCTAAAAAATTCTAATTTAGAGTATGTCTAAATAGTTTCATCTTATTATTTAATTTATTAAACTTATTTTCTATTTTTATTAGATTTTTCTTATTTTTAATTACAAAATTACTTAGTATCAATGCTTCTTATGCAAATAATCATTCTCTTAATGCTTTTGCGAGAATGAACATAATTATTTTTTACTTAGAAAAATTTGAAGAAAATTGTTGAATACCATTTTATTAAAGTTTTCATTTTAAAGGATTTTCAAAAGTACTTTAATTTCTAATTATTCAATTCATTAATTAATAATTTTATTTTAATTATATTATTGTTCTTTAATTACTATTTGAAAAATTTTATAAATATAAATATTCATATAAATAAAAATTAAATGAAAACATTAAATATGAGTAGGACATAAAACTCAAGGCAGCTAATAGCCCAAATTAGATGAGCCTGAGGATACTTTGGGCTTTGGCCTGCTCAGAATTAGACCGGGCGGATCCGACCCGCTTCTTTTTCTCTTCTTCCTAGTATGGAAGCTATGCGGCCTTGCACTCCTTTTCCTTTAAAAACTAATTCTAAAACTTATCTATAAATACTCATTTTCTTCGTTCCTTCATTTTGTTTCTTCCCTCTCCATCTCAAACCCGCCTCCTCTCCCATTTTCTGTTCATCAAACTTAAACAAATTCATCAAACTCTAAAACCGATTTTTAAAACTTTGATTCGGTTTAAAAATCTTCAAATTGATTTAACTTTTCCTAACTACTTAGTAGTATTTTTTTAAAAAAAATTGATTTAAATTTTAAAAAAATAAAGAGAGATTTTAATTTGGTATCAACATTTATGGAAATTTAACTTAGTGAAATGGGAAGGAAAATGGAATGAGCTTCGATCTAGGGAAAAGCACTGGAGAGGAATACCTATGAAGATAGTGTTGCTTAAATTTGAATTAAGAGATCATCATTTTTTTTGTCACATAAGAACCAAAATGGTCCGGTTTAAGATCCCAGACGAAAGATGCATAACATATGTTTAATAAGTAATAGACACAAATCTATCAAGATAATTACTCAAGGAAGTCTTTTCCAATGGACAATTCTAAGTCAAATTAGCAAAAAAAATGGCACAAATGTTACCTTCTTTAAAAATATGACTAATATTTATTATCCAATCTTTTTGGATCAAAATAACATAATCTTAAGCTAAAGTAGCATATGGATGAGATGTCACGACACTCTCCTTTAAGAAATGAATTACCACTACTATATCCAGTTCAACAATCAATTGGTTCAGTTGCAAGTTCTTAACTAGCAATGAACCCCCTCCGATGCACCAAAGTTTAGTGTCAGAAGCATTTGGTTTAATATGGTAAGTGCAGTGTATCAATGATCAATCTTCCCATGTAATGAATTGAGCCATACCCATACTAACAAAGTGGCTGAAAAAAGCCCATTCTGATACAAAGTGGGACTATTCAAGATCCAATAGTTGATAGGGGAAAACATACATTGAAAAAGGCAACAGCTATCAGTACTGTCTTAATTCCTATTCTACATGAATGATGATTTGCTTGATTTATACAAGCTAAAGAACCGATAAAAATTTTACTTATTTTGTTAGTGAAGTGAAATATGAAAAACATGAATCCAATGTATAGAAAATAAGATTTAATTAATGAAGTGTCATTCCTAAGTTTATCATATTTATCAAATATACGTACTGTCTGTGAAAATTCATGACAATGGATTGTCCTTTCCTTGCATATCGAATGTGGACTTTGACTTCCATAGGAATTAGTGGCCTTGGACAATTATGTAAAGTAGCTGATGTACGCATTTCATGCAGTGTGCAATCTAATTAAGGTGTTTTTCCAAAGGTAAAAGTTGCTAAAAAATCAATCAAAATGCTATGAATGAATTGTAGCCATTTGAAAACTACAGCACACGAAAATGGACCACCATTGAGTGCTGTTCTTCTCTAGCATTCTACCACAAAATCACAAATTTTATTTTCCTAAACTACCCGACATAGTAGCTTCTATTTTCGCTCCTTCTCTACCCCTTTTCCTCATTTTCATGTGCTTCCAAATATTAAATTTATTACCTTTATGAAAAAATTTGTTTTGGAAAAGAGGGAATTTAAATCAAATTCTTTGAATATAGGGATGTTAGCACTTATCATCGTTGAATCAAATGTTCGAAAGTTTAAAAGTATTTTTTTATTTTATTTTTGATGCAATAATTAAGAAATCTTAAATAGTGTTTCTTTTTAATTTGATTAAGAACTTCTAGTGGTATATACGATAGAATAACCTACTACCACGCAATAAAGACAACTCCTATTCTCTCTCTTGTTACAATCCTTAATCTAATGAACTGTTGTTTAATCAAAATGTTGCTTGTATATGATGAAATAGTACTATAAATATGTTTATTGGTAAATTGCTTATCACATTGAAGAACATCCCCTATTTGCTTTATAGTCATGTTATTTGTAAAGAATGATAATTGGAAAGAACTTTGTGAGTGGTTTATTCTAATTTGGATGTCTAAAAATGAAAGAAGAGAGACAAGAAGGGATTTTTAATTTGGACCTGAAATCTCTTGAAGGATATCTTAAATTTTAACCATTTAAATATTCTCTTAAAATGAATATTACTTTTTAAATATAGACATATATTATTTTTTCCTATTGTATAAAAAAAACCCATAGTACTTTCTTTTTCTACCCAATGAACTAAATAAGGGATACATTATCTTTTTTTTATTTATCGAGGTGTAAAGGACAAGACACACTCGACTCAGAATCCATTAATTAAAAACATATCCAAATTTAACTAATTAACAAGGGATATATCTTAGCTGTATTTTCTCATAATCCATCAAAAACATGAAATTAGCCTGAAAAGTACTTTATCTTCCTTTTGTTTTTCTTTCTTAGCATGCAAACATTAAATTTGTTCCAATTGTGATTAACTATTTATCATGATTGTATATAAAAATAATTATGGGAAGTGCTGGAAATCAGTCTTGCCGGTCAATCAAATGCTTACCTTGTCTATTTATAATCATGCATGAATCATATTACTATTTTCCTATATAAAAAGGGATTCGAAATCAATTCTTTTAATTAAAACATACATGTATTTAATATTGAATTCAATACTCAGATTTCATGCATTCTTAACAATACCTGGATTTTTTTTAAAAAATATAGCCACGACCAGAATCAGCAAAAGGAGGGCAGTTAGGGAAAAAAACATCAAAAGGGGAAAAGGAAAAAAAAAAAAGGAAAATCCAAAACTGCAAGTATAGCTTTGTTCCACAGAAGCCTTAAATATTGCGTGGTCCGCCTTCCAAGCTCTGAATGCAAATCGTGACATCAACTGTTAAATTCATTCATCTTGTCCCTCTCACTTGTTTTACTTGTACCCTTTCCATCTCTTTCACTAATTCTCAACCTCTTCTCTCTTTCCTATAAAACTTTCTTTTCCCTTCGAGCCATTTTCTTTTCATTTCCAGCTCTTAATCTTGAGGTTTGTTTGTCTTCTTTTCTTACTCATAATTTTCTTCTCTTTTCTTCTGGGTTGGTTCTCCAAGTAGCTAGCTGACTGTGACTTTCTTTTCTATGGTTTGATCAACAGGTTTGAGTATATATATGGTGATGAATATGATGATGGGCTTCGGCAGATTGGTGGTGAGCTTGAAATCAAAACTAAGGTATTTGAAGATGAAGAAACCTGCTTATTACGATAAGATTGAAAAGAGTGAGAGCATGAGGGTTGAAATAAGGAGCAGGAAAGCCCGGAAGCTTATCGAAGAGACCATGAAGATTGCCGATTCACCAAGGACGTCCAAGACTTATGCGTTTTGAGTTGTTGACTAGTAGTTTTGTATGAAATGAAATGATCAAACGACTGTGAAGAGCAAAAAGTTTCTTTTCTTAGTTTAATTTTGATGTTAAACCAAGCATTTTCAATGGAGCTAGGATGATGATGTTGAAAACCTTACCTTATTAATTTCTTGCTTGGCTTATTGTTTTCTCTCTTGCCTTTTTCTCACTATTTCTCACCCACTCATATAGACAAGGTACATGCCATGATTGTCAAATCAAGAGCTTATGGTCTAATTTTTTTCCAAGGAATTCAGCTATAGAGAAGACAAAATTATGGTTTCTTTTATTTTCTTTTCTTTTTTCATGTAAAAAGATGCCAATTATGTTTACTTAAAAATTATAATCGAGTTATAATGTGAAATTAAAGTTTATACATATACATTTACTTGTTAAATTGACTAATCTGTACAATTAAAAGTAATATGAATGTACACACAAGTGGAACTTTATAACTTTGATGCTATGTAATTAAGGCGAATTAATTTTACAGTAGGAAATATAAATAAAGGGCAAGTTATGCTCTTCAAAATAGTCAAGCTTGAAAGGTTTGCATATAGACAACCAATGCCTAATACTTTGGCTGTTTCACCAGATTAGGAGTACTCTGCTGTGTGCTTTTGCCACAATTATTAGGCTACGATGTTATCAAAAGCCAGCCATCAATTCTATATAAAAATGTCTACCACCTAATAAAGCAATTGATGAGACAAAAAGCTTCAGCAATGGAGTCCATTCTGATGATGATATTTTTTTCCACAAGCTCTTGTTCGGGTGTGGTCAGAAGCCATGAGAAGCAAGTAATAGGACATGGCAGCCAAAGGACAAAAGAATTAAAGAAAAAGCACCGCATGACACTGCCCTTTCAATGCAAAGCATCAAAGAATGATACATATGAGGCTGTGGCTGGAAAGACAAGAAAATAAGGAAGGGGTTGGCCATGATTATGTGGCAATTATTGGCACATGAATACGTATGAAGTCTGAATGGTGGACATCATGATCCCAAAAAGCTTTCATATATAAAAAAAGGCATGTCTACACACATTCCTATTATAGATTTTATTGACAAATAAAGACGAATTTAAAATTTTTTTTGAATGATGTTATAATTAAAATAATAATAATTAAAAATTATAAATATATTAAAATTTATAAATTAAAAATTTTAACATTAAATTAAAAAATATAAATTCAGTACATTTATTTAATACAAATAAAAATATATACAATAACTATAATTATTCACGATGATTTTTTATATTTTGAAAACGATCAGTAAAAATATTATCAAATGCATCGTTTCAATAAATGTCATCAAGTAATCATTGGTCCACTTCTCACTCATTCAATATAGAATTTGAATTTTTGGATAAAGAGAGTGAAAAATGTAACCAAGGATCAACAGGATGGGAGGGAGAGTAGTTTAGGTTTTGACTTGTTTAATAAATTTTTAAATTATAGAAAGAAATTTTTTTATCTTTCCATGTAATATTTAAATTACTTTTTAATAAATTTACTTTAACTTTGAAACTTTGATCTCATTTTTTACAAAATTACAAAAAATTTAGTATATTCATTAATATTATTAATTACATAAAACTTAATAAAACTCTATAAAAGTTGTTCAAGAAACAAAAATTTTTGTTAAATGAGTGATGTCATGTGACACCACTCTCTTCAAGGAG
Organism: Theobroma cacao; assembly: GCF_053813885.1. Lineage (NCBI taxonomy): Eukaryota > Viridiplantae > Streptophyta > Magnoliopsida > Malvales > Malvaceae > Theobroma > Theobroma cacao. Next base: position 31,330,622 of record NC_142642.1, read on the forward strand.
AATCCGCCTGTCCACAGATAAATTATGTTAGCCAAAAAGGGCTGCCGCGTCAATGGAGCTTTCAAGAAATCTAAGTTCCATTTTATTACTAATTTTGCTATTTTTTATTTGTTTTTTTAAGAATAATAAGTAAAATGTATGTTCACATACAAAAGTAAATTTTATTTTTGACAAATTATAGATAAAATACAGTTTTTTTTAGATAACAAATTCAGCAGTGTTAAAAACTTCAATTTTTTGTTTATTTTTTACCAATTATAATTTTGTTTTTTTATTTTTATTTTTTTTATAATAAATATTTTAAAAATAAAAAACAAATCATAAAAAGTAACAAAAGCATTAATTAAATGGACTCTTAATTTTTTTTTACATTGGTAAATATCTCAACTAAACTAAGTATTTGGATTCAGAGAGAGAGAGAGAGAGAGAGAGAGAAACTGATAGAAAAAAAATTTATAAAAACAGTTTTATAGGTATTTTAAAATTACATCATTTTGACAATAGAAGGGTGAAAACAAAAATCATTATTATTGATGAAATTTCAATAAAAATTTTTATTGGTAACCATGTTTTGCTTATTAATATTTTTAATTAAAATATCATCATCAACGAAAATTTTTGTCCAAATTCTTTTGATAATGACTCAATCTCTATGAAAAATTCCGTCAAAAGTGTTCTTATCAAAGTCACTAGTTCATTTCAAATCATTAACGATGAAATTCCATCAAAAACAATTTTCAAATCTATAAAATTTGTTCCATTTAAAATCTGTGAATAATAAATAGTATTATCTTTACAGTTTTTTTAACAAAAAAAAAAAGTTTATCGAAAATTTCCCATTTTCTCATAATGATGTATGCATCACATATATTTTGCAATTAGATGAAAGAAACCAAATATTATTCCCTAGAGCCAATTTCAATACTTTATTATATATATAAATGAAAAATGCCTTCAGCAGTGAACAAAGAGATATTTTACATGTATATAGTAGACAAAAAGCCAGCATTCCCTATGGAAGGGATCAAAAAAGCAGTGAAAGTAGGACCTATCCAATATTTTAGACAGCAGCTTAAGCAAATGACAATACAATAACCCAACATCTTCCCAAGGATGTGTCCCTAGTTTCAAGAATAAATCCAACATGAACAAGACAAATTTCAACCTGAACAACTATGAGTTGTGAGGAAGCTCAGGCACATTAAGATATGGGAGGGCCCCCACCGCAACCGGTCCATCAAATTTTTACTTCTATAATTTATGAAAATTATTTGTTTATTTAATTAAAATTTTAATGCTATAAGTATTTAATTTATGAAAAATTAATATTTAATTTATAACTACTTTTTTTTTTCCTTTTTCCGTTCATTTTCTCCCTTTTTTATTGAACTTTTAATGTTATAATAATAAATTCTAAACTCGTGAACACTTAATTCACAAATCATGAAATCTACATCAACAAAATTTATTAATGGTCCATCAGTCTGGAATTCAACCTAAACATTTCAGTATAAATGTACCACTAGCTCATGCCAGTTACTCGAGGAATTTTGGCTAATGATTCTTTTATTTTCTCCTCCTCAAATGACAGGTCAACCATGTCTCCCTGCAAATACTTCTCATAAGATGTCAAGTCAAAATGGCCATGCCCACACATTGCCATGAGAATAACCTTTGGTTCTCCAGTCGCCCTACAGCGGAGCGCTTCCCTGATGGTGGCAGCAATTGCATGAGTTGGCTCAGGAGCTGGAATTAGCCCTTCAGATCGAGCAAACTGTATTGCACCTGCAAAGCAAATTGTATCTCTTAGCTTCCTCTAGCACAAAATAATCTACTCCACCAAATTTTCATAAGTTCCTTTCACTAGCAAAGATTCGTATTGATTTAAATGTCAGCCAGTGGTTTAAGTCCAGATGAATGAAGTCACCTTGAAAGCACTCGTTTTGGGGAATTGAAACTGCTTCAACGAATCCTAATTCGTAGACATGTGAAATCAATGGTGCCATACCATGGTAACGTAAGCCCCCTACAGAGCACAGAAAATGCATTGTTGAAAACAATGAAAAAATAATATGATCTCAACCACTGTAGAATCACAATGCTAGCAAGAGATACATTACCGGCATGAATTGGGTCTGGAATGAAGTCATGCCCTAGTGTATGCATCTTCATCAATGGAGTCATCCCTGCTGTGTCACCAAAATCATATGCATAGACACCTTTTGTTAATGAAGGACAAGCTGTAGGTTCAACTGCTCTAATAACAGGGTTGATTTTTCCACTGAGCTTTTCTCTTATAAACGGGAAACTAAGTCCTGCAAAATTGGACCCACCACCAGTACACCCTATGATCAAGTCTGGGGTTTCACCAATGGCTTCCATTTGTCTAATGCACTCTTCCCCTATCACCGTTTGGTGTAGCAAAACATGATTGAGAACACTCCCCAGACAGTACTTGGTATCGTCATTTGTGGCAGCAACCTCTACAGCTTCTGAAATAGCTATCCCTAAACTTCCTGGGCTTGATGGATCCATTTGCAGGATTTTACGACCTGCCTCAGTAATGTCAGATGGAGAGGGATGAACTTTTGCACCCCATGTTTGCATCATCAATTTCCGATATGGTTTCTGATCATAAGAAGCACGAACTTGCCACACCTGTAGAAAATTTCAAATAAAACGTCCTTAGCTCTACAACATGAAAATTTCAAAATGAAAATCAATGGCAGAAGTTATGCAACTTGTACCCAAAACCTTCAATGGACAGGACCAAAAAAGGCAGTAATGATATCCTGTTTGATTTTCTCCCAGGATATAAGTTGAGTTCCGAGAATAATATAAAAAATCTTACTTCACATCCGAGACCAAATAAGCTGCATGCGAAGGCTAGTGAACTACCCCACTGGCCAGCACCAGTTTCTGTCACAACGTTCTTGATCCCTTGCTGTGCGTTGTAGAAAACTTGTGGAACTGCTGTGTTGGGTTTGTGTGATCCAGCAGGGCTGACACCTTCATACTTGTAGTAAATTCTAGCGGGTGTATTCAGAAGCTTCTCCAACCTCTTGGCTCTAAATTCAAATAAAGATATTAGATACTCCCTAACATCGCAAATATCTTGAAAAAGGAAAAAAAAGCATTTGGTTCTGATAACAGCTTACCTAATTAAAGGGGTTGGGCGCCAGAGTCTGTAAATATCAAGAACTTCATCAGGAATATCTATGAACCTTTCATTGGTAGCCTCCTGCTTAATTAACTCATCAGGAAATAAAGGAGACAAATCTTCTGGTTTGACTGGTTCACAAGTTTTGGGATGTAATGGAGGAGGAGGCTTTACAGATAGATCTGCTATCAGATTGTACCACTGACGAGGAATTTCTATTGCTGTAGAATCAGCATTTAAAGCTGATCTTGCTCTTACTCTATAGCCATTTGAAAGCCTTATGTGCATTTGTTTTCTCTTTAGTGGAAGGCATCCAAGCCATTGTTCCTCTCCTGAATGTGCAAAGGTAGTTGAAAAGCATAAAATCAAAGCAACATCAGAACACCATAATTAAATGGTAGTTAAATTATAGAATTATAAATCAAAAGACTGCAGTTCATACAATGAGGGAACTGTCTATAAGTATTCAACATAAGGAGCTTTGCCAATCAAAAACCTATCTTGTAACTAAATTTGGTGCAATATCAAGACAAATATAAGAAATTGTCCCGTCAAGAATGGAATATGTGATACAAGTGAAGTTTAAGTTAAGAATCTAAATAAGCAAAGTTCCTCCCTTCCTAATTCATTTCTTAAGTTGCAATACTATTACAAGACAGAACAGAGCATTTCTGTTAGGCAAAAGAGTCGCAGCCCCTCTCACAAACACGAAAAATAGTATAACAAGTTGGAGCATCCCATCTGTTCACCAAATCAACCAACCAAATAGCTATCTTGTACCTTATTGTGAGGTATATTCCAATTTCATATGGATCAATTATACCATTGGCTTCCAGACATGGTTACCATCAGTTGAGAGTGCTTAATTTGGCTAAGTTTTGAACGATTTTAACATGATATGGCATTCAAAAATATACCAACGTTGGCATTGTCCATTAGGAAATTCCTAGAACAGAGAATTCAAGACACAATCACAACTGGCAGAAAAGGAAAGGGAAAGGACAAGAAAAAGACACTGTTTAACAGAAAGTACCACTTATTCCAGTTATTTATTTAATTATTTTGTATAAACCATGTTTAACAGAAAGTACCATTGGTTTATCGTGTGATTTATCCTAGTTTCACAAATATGAGATGCAACTATCCTGCCGCCAGCTTCAATCCAGGAATAAAGTGACTGAATTGGCTTTAAGAGTAAAAAGCCCCTATGCTATGGTCATTTCTTCAATTAAGTCCTTCACCTTTTATTGTACACAAATAGAACTTTTAATTTTAATTTGTATCCAAAAACCCTTAATCCTACTAGAAAATTAACCGTCACCAAATCCAATGTCAGTTGGCGTTTTATACCCACATAACACATGACCTGACAAGCTAACATGATTATGTGATTACTGACATGATCATATGAAAGTGGACAGAGTCACATGGCAACTGAAACAGCCAAAAAAATGACGACGTAAGTTACATCATATGTCAATTGACAGAAAACATCAATTGGTATTAATTCTGATGACGGTTACATTACAGGCAAATAAAAAATTAAAGGTTCATTTTGATACCATAAAGATACTGCCATAGTTCAAGGACTTTTTCGCTATTTAAGCGACTGAATTTGAAATTGAAACCCATATGATGCAATATGGTTTAGGGGTTTGAGCAAACAGCTACTACTGTATACCATTGATTTAACCTTGCAGCCCTATAACCAAGTCCTACTCATTCAAATAACACAGCCAAAATAGCTTTTGGCGACTATGCTTGAAATTCACAGTGATTTTTGGCGATGAACTTCACTTAAGTAATAACAATCTGATTCCAAACTATTATCTACTTAGTTAGTCATTCTATAATCAGAGCAGCTGATCGAAGCACCTCCTGAACAAACTCCCCAACATAGATGCATATTGATGTTTTTCCTTTTAACTTCTTTTCTTAAACTACTTTCACGTACCCCATCAAGCTCAACTTCTTCATTAACAAGAATTCATTCAGAGTTGGAGAAAACTAAAACTGTCATGATGTTGAGCAGTTATTCAGCTCATAAGGAAATTAAAGTTCAGAAGAAAACAATTCATACCCAAAGTTGAATCGATTCTATCATTTTCATAATAAAAATACAGACAAATTGGAATGAACTAATATGTTAACAGCACGGGTTTGTATCGAAGAGATAAAAGAAATGCTTAAATCCCAAAAACTGTATGAAAAAATGGAAATGTTACCTTTGATGTAAATGCTTGATGAAGCTAATAAGATGGAAGGTGGGTTTGCAAGGAAAAGTGATTGAGTGGCCATTTCTACAGGTTCAAGGCCTTTGCTGGTTGTACTTCTGGGAACTGGAAATTTGAACGTTGACTGATAGAATAGAATAGGGGTGAGGATCTATTCTCACTTCTTTTGTCGCTCAGTGATTATATTTTTCTTTTGTTCCAGGAGTTCTGAAGTGTGAATCCATCGGGTAGAAGAACATTGTGATTTTATATCTGGTATACATAAGACAGAATTGAATTAAATTTGATCACATGGGCAACCAGGAAAGTCAAAAGTAGAGTCCCCCACCTTGGCAACTAGTGTCAGCTTTCAAGCTTTTTGTAATAAGAATTTTCAGCATGGGAACTGTAGACACATAAAATAAAAAAATAATAATAAATAAATAAATATAAATATAAATAAATAAAATAAAATAAAAAATAAAAAAAAAATCGGGATGGCTGGGCGTACGCCCAGCCATCCCTTCGCCGTCCCATCCCCCACCCATTACGCGGGATGGGGGTTCTGGCCACCAACTCCAGGGGTGCCAGAACCCCCTCGTCGGGTTGTCCAAAAAATTGGACAACCCGGCTCTTTAAAACCCTGCAAAAAGGAAAACACAGCAGTTAGCCACAAGGAACGAAAAACCAAAAAATAACAACAAAAAAGAAAAAGGGGTGAGATCTGAGAAGAGAAAGCGGTAGAGAGAGAAAAAGAAGGAACGGCCGGCGGAGAGAAGAAAGGAGAGAGCTTGACGCCGGCAACGGAAGGCGAAGTGATTCGCCGACTAGGAGAGAGAAATTCGAGAAGAGAGGGGAGGACGCCGGCGCCGGAAGAGAGAAGAAAAAGATTTTTAGAGAGAAGGGAGGGTGCCGCCGCTAGAGAGAGAAAGTGAGGAATGAAAGTGAAGAGAGAAAGAGAGAAAAGGGGGTTAAATACCTAGGGTTTGTGGGCAAAACGACGTCGTTTCAGAGAGGCAAGCAGAAGCTGGAAGGACCAGGCCAAACAGCGTCGTTTTGAGCGGCTTCGCAGACATCAAAACGGTGCGTTTTGGATCTTACCTTGCGGGCTTCCAGAAACAGGCCGGGGTGTTGGATTTGGGCTCCCACGGGCCACCGAGTTGGGCCAATCGCAGCCCAACAAGGTATAACCCTTTTTGTTTGGTTTTGCTTGGGTCTAGCCCATTTTAATTTAAATGCATTTATCATTTTTTTTAGGAAAAAATATTTATATAATATGGACACTTATATTTAATATTAAAAATCAAAAATAAAATAAAAAATAATGATAATAATAAAAAAAATAATAATGGTAAAAATGCATAGTCTAAAGAGCATATATATCAAATAAGTAAATAAATAAAAAAATTAAAATATATATGTAAATAATAACAATGACAAGTGAATAAAAAAATTTATATTATAAATATATTTGGAGGCTTGCAAAAAAAAAAATAAAGTAAATAATAATAATAATAATTCATGATGCAAATATATATATTATATTATATTTTTTAGATTAAAAAATAAAAAATAAAAAAAATATAAAAAAATATAAAAAAATAATGATAATAATAAAATGAAAAATAAATAAATAATAATAATAAACAATATAATTGGAACAAATATTTAAGTATTACCACCAAAAAGGGGTAAAAAGTTACCTTTTTCCGGTGGATATTTTTGGGTGCGAAGTTAGAGACAGATTTTCACCGAAGCGTCGGGATAAATCTGAACTCTAGATTGCAAAACCCATTAAGTCAAATAGTTATTGTTAAAAAAATAATATAAGGAAATTTTGTTACATTTAAATAAATATTAATAAATAATCCAATTTTTTTAAACATCTAAAAACAATAAACGCGTGCATATAGATACCATCATTTTGTACTGTCATTGCATGCCACTCTTATTTTGCAAATGGCGCGGGAATCCCGATGATGGGATTTCCCCGAGGAGCTCGTAGAGACGAGTTCTTCTGGGGATATCTCTAGGTGAGAAAAATTTCGAGACTTCACCAAAGCGTTGGGATGGTCTTCGAATAATTTTCCAATAAAAGATTACCGACTCCATCATTTAAAATAAACAAGTCACGACATCATGCTACACTTGCACCATATGCATACGTAAAACCAAGTGAAAAACTCAGTCTGACAATTCAATAAAATTTAATTAATAAAATAGGGATTAAACTAAGAAAATGCTATATTAAGATAACTTAAGATTAAATGGTACCGTTCGTGGAACGGGAGCCACGGAGGTGCTAACCCTTCTCCGTGCGTAACCGCACTCCCGAACCCATCTCTAAAAATGTAGACCAGTTCTCGTTCTTTCGACGGGCCTAAAATTAATTTAGGACTTCGTTGATTAGAACCGGGTTAATAGGTGACCAATCACACCTTAGATAAAAAAGATTGGTGGCGACTCCCACGCGATTTTAATTTTCGCCCGCGTCTGGCGGACGGGTTCCCGGATCCGCACGTCACGACAGATGGCGACTCCACTGGGGACCTTCGAGAGTCAAGCCATTAATTAATCATAAGTTATCTTTAGCCTTGAATAATTTGTTGTTTTCCCTAGCATTAATTTTGCATATTTTTGTTCAATGCATTTATTTATTTTGTTATTATTACTTCACTATTTTAATAATTGCGGGAAATTTAGGATAAGGGGAATGTGAAATTATTGGTCCAAGGTCGGTATATTCCTTCTCACACACTACACATCTTGCATTCATGCATAAGCCTTCCACCCGGGCTTTGTCCTTAATTAGGAGGGAGTTAAGTAGCTACGCTCTCGTGAGGTGATAACCTCCGCATGGGCTAGTGAAGACTCCCACTCAAATCGAACCTAGTCCGTTTGAAGCCTGTAATGGGTGAGGATCGGGGTGCCTTACTAGTCCGTGTGGACGACAGTGAGGAGCAATTTGGGAACCTTTAGCTCCATTTTCAACCCAAACTCAGCATGTAAAATACCGAGAGTCGCCTTTGCTTAGGTAGAGCTTCACCCGCGAGAATATATATTTTGACTAGGTACACATGAAGGAATTTTCATAATCCCCTCGTTCTAAATTCTTCTCCGCGAATAATAAAGGTATCAGGTTATTAATTACTTTCATTCATCTTTTGGAATTTTTGTTTATAGTGCTAACTGGAATTTTTTGTCATATGCATATTTGCATCATAATAGGAAAAGTATTTGTCACCTGACAACCATTAACAGAGTAGATCCAGTTGCATACATGGAGTCATCATGGCCATCCTCAAGTTACGACGGAATTTATCAAGTGACTCAGCATATGGCGAGTACCCAACAAAGTGAAGGAGATTGCTTGTCAAAAGATCATTTCTCATCACTACCCGATAGGGTCCACCTTGATCTCAAACAGAACGACTTCACCGATTTACTCAACATATGGGATAAGTGGGGGGCTACCACTCGGGCAAATTTTGATAGGAAATATGGCCACATAGCTCGACTCCTCAAGGTCCAGATAGATGAACATTTGTTGAAGGCCATTGTGCAATTTTGGGATCCGTCGTATAGATGCTTCGTGTTCAATAAAGTGGATATGGTCCCCACGATCGAAGAATACTCGGCTCTCCTGCAAATCGATCTCGATAATCCGGACAAGATATATTGGAGAGGACAGAAGACCGGACACAGGCGAAAGTTAGCCAAGATGATGGGTATTACTTCGGCGGAAGTTGATCAGAACCTAAGGAAAAAAAGGGACAATGAATGTATCCCGTGGAGTTTTCTACGTAGTTATATCATGAAGCAACGGGACATCGAGCAAGGACAGCTTGTGATGGCCTTGGGAATTTATGGGTTAGTGATCTTCCCCAAAGTTTTGGGACATATAGAAGTTGGAATTATAGACTTTTTCGAGCAAGTCATCAACAAGGCCAACCCTTCGCCTTCTATTCTAGCGGAAACTCTTAGATCACTGAATTACTGCAGAAGAAAAGGTGAGGGACGATTTGTGGGATGTGCACAGCTTCTTTCCATCTGGATAGTGAGCCACTTTGAATGTAAGGTCGATAAGTTCATAAAGCCATTTCATCCGCAAACCGCCCCTATTAGAGAATTTTGTGAGAGTGAATGGCCAGAAAATAGGACTAAGGAACAATGGATCTCTAGACTTCGAGAACTCATGAGTGTGGAAGTAACATGGAGAGCCCCGTGGATGCCGCATCACCCGGTCTTGTACAAATGCGGAAATGAACCTTGGGTACCGTTAATGGGGCCATGGGGAGCAATCAGTTACGCCCCAATTATGGTGAGAAGACAATTTGGGTCAGAATAGTTTGTACCGATGACACACCGACTTAATACTTTAGAGTTTGCTTATGGGGAGCCGGGTTTTCTGAAAAGGATCGAGGAAATTGCGCAAGCTTGGAAGAAAACTAGCCGAGTTGATCAAGGGAGGTACACCGATGAAGTGACTACCGGATATCAGATATGGCATGACCAACGAATTAAGGATGTGGTATATCCGAAAGAAGATGCACTACGTGGCCCAGTTGATCCAGAACCACGAGACGCTTTGCTCGAAAGTGAGTTGGCTCGAAAGAAGTCCGAAGCTGAAAATGCCAGTTGGAAGCAACGGTATGAAGACCTCCAAAAAGAGTGTGAGAAAATGAAAAGAGAAGTAAGTGAGCAAAGAAAGAAAGTCCGAAAAATGGAAGGGAAGTATGAGAGCCTGAATGATAAGTTTTCTGCCACAACCAGTGAACTTCAAAGGGAAATACAGGTAAGAGAAAATCGAGACAACGAACTTCAAAATCACAATGATGGGCTAAGAAGACAAGTGCGATTCCAACAAGAGTCCATCCAATTACTAAGACAGGAGTATGAAGAGCTCAAAGGGGTCATGACAACTTATCAACAGGAATATGAACGCCTCAAGCAACAGAGCACCAGAATCCAAGAATGGGGTGAATCTTACAGACAAGCTTATACAGAGAAATACGACCAGATGGATTACTTGGTTTGGCAAATGAGGGAGGTGGCTTACAAGGCAAGAAGCATGGCTTGGAAAACGGACATATTAAGGAGCCAGATCTTTCCAGTTGGAAAACAAGAGCAACAGTTGATCAAGTATTTAGATGAGGTGTATAGCCATTATAATAAGATTGGCGAATATTTCTAGATGGCCTTTGAGTTGTAATCTAAGACAAATATCTTATGCAATGGATGACTTTTGTTGTTGGGTGTCATGTGATGAATACTTTTAGTACATAATCATTCATACATGCATAAATCATCGTTTCATGGCAATAAGTATTTTCATTTAAAAATAAAGATAATGGGTTCACTCATGCATCAAATACGCATCTAATTCATGTTTATGATCAATAATAAGGTTCCAAAATAGCTCGACCACCTAAGCCAAGTGATCAACGTGTTCATAATACGCGTCAACGAGCAAGGGTCATGGAAGAAGAACAAAGAGAGCGAATGGACAGAATGGAAAGAGCTCAGGAAGAAATGAGAGAACAGTTAGCAAAGATGATGGAATTGATGATGAGTCTCAGTAAAGGAAAAAGAACTATCGAAGAGCCAGCTCCGTCAGAAAACCCACCAGCACAAGACAGTGGAAACCAAAAGGAAGATCCACCCTATCCCCCAGGGTTCACTCCACCACATGCCCAAACCTCTCAAAGGGTCCACCCTCAAGTGATCCCACCCGTCTATTACAATGCACCACCCCCGCTAGGCCATCAACCGACTCAGGGGCAATTTGGGCCATACCTTGGGATAAATCCTGCTGAACCAATAAATGTCCCAGATTTAGACGATCCAAAAGAGCAAGAAAAACTAAGAAAGGACTCGTCACAAATAGGGGAAAATGAAAAAGACCAGAAAAAGTATGATCTGTTGGAAGAACGTCTTCGTGCTATCGAGGGAGTTGATAGGTTTGGTACCATGGACGCAACCGAGTTATGCTTAGTGCCGAATGTATTGATTCCTGCCAAGTTCAAGGTTCCGGAATTTGAGAAATACGACGGAACAAAATGTCCCATGGCACATATTACTATGTATTGTCGGAAGATGGCGGCACAGTCTCACGATGATAAGTTACTGATCCATTTTTTCCAAGACAGCTTGACTGGGTCAGCTGCTCGGTGGTACGTACAGCTAGATCGAAACCGTATTAAGACTTGGAAAGACTTAGCAAGAGCCTTCATAGCCCAATACAAGCATGTGGCTGAATTAGCCCCTGATCGTTTGTCATTACAAACTATGGAGAAGAAGCAAAGCGAGAACTTCAAGGAATATGCCCAAAGGTGGAGAGATACAGCAGCGCAAGTTCAGCCACCTCTCACTGATAAGGAGATGACTGTTTTGTTCATAAATACCCTCCGAGCTCCATTCTATGAGCGCTTGATCGGCAATGCCATGAAAAACTTTGCAGATTTGATCTTATCGGGAGAAATAATAGAAGGGGCTATCAAAAGCGGAAAAATTGAAGGGCATGAAGTTGCCAGCTCAAAGAAAGGGAGTACGCCCAAGAAGAAAGAAGGGGATGTGCAAGCAGTTGCTCACGACAGCCAACAAGCCCACAACTTTAACCCATATTACCCGTACCCTCCATACCAACCCTTCTATCCGCACATAGGCAACGTCACGCAAAACCCATATGTGTACCAACCCGTCCCGCAACCAACATTTCAAACCAATGTTCTTCCACAAACTCCACCACCAAGACCGGTAGCTTCAACCAATAATCCTGGCCATGGTCAAAGAGGACCTAAAACTACCCCAGAAAGACCAAAGTTTGATCTTATTCCAGTTCCTTACACTACTTTGCTACCACAACTCATAGAAAATCGACTCCTTGCTCGAACCCCTTTAGAACCACTCCGACCACCTTTCCCAAAATGGTATGATCCGAATGCACATTGTGATTACCATTTTGGAATTCAAGGGCACTCCACTGAGAATTGCACTGCTTTAAAACATAAGGTCCAAGCGCTCATTAAGGCAGGGCTTCTAAATTTTGCCAAAAAAGACAGTTCGAATGTTGATGGGAACCCGTTACCTAATCATGGAAGACCGACTGTGAATTCCATACATGAAGGGATGATTCGAAAGGTAAAAAAGGGTATTGATGAGATTCAGACGCCAATGGATAAAGTGTTTGAGGCGTTATCCAAGATAAATGCCATCACTCCAGAACCCATCGACACGAAGGAATTGGGGCATGATCTCACTTATTCTTGCAAATTTCATATGGGGGCAATTGGGCATTCTATTCAAAATTGTGATGGCTTTCGTCGTAAGTTGTAAGAATTGATGGATTCATCGGTAATAGAGTTTTATGAAGGAGCTGAAGAGAATTTGGTCGGAACCATAAATGGAGATACCCCAGCTGAAGTGGCATCGAGTTCATTCGGGGCAAACAAACCTAAACCTCTCACCATCTTCTATGAAGAAAACAAAAGCCCGATGAATGATACATCCCCAACTATGATCAGAAATGGTATCACCATCGAAGTCCCCAGCCCATTCCCTTACAAGAGCGATAAGGCTGTCCCATGGAATTACCAGTGTAATATTTCGGGCACAGCTTCATCCGCCCCCCAAGCATCTTTTGAAGACCTAACTGGTGTGGGGGGTATAACGCGAAGTGGGCAATGTTATTCCCCTGAGGTAGCAGAAAGAGTTGGAAAAGGGAAACCAACAAAGGGAGAGGGAGGCCTAAAGAAAGCAGATACCTTTTCCAAGGACCAAATTGACGAATTCGTAGTTGCCCCGAACAATGAGGTCAAAAATCCTGTCACCGAGAAAGAAGCGGGTGAATTTCTCAAGTTTATCAAACACAGTGAATACAGCGTGGTAGAACAATTAACCAAGATGCCCGCTCGCATCTCGTTGTTGTCTTTACTGTTGAATTCGGAAGCACACAGGAACGCACTGCTCAAAGTCTTGAACCAAGCTTATGTGGCACAAGATATCTCAGTGGAAAAGTTAGACCACATCGTGGGGAACATTACAGTGGGAAACTTCATTGCCTTTAATGATGAAGAAATACCATCGGGTGGTCGAGGAAGTAACAAAGCGCTGCATATTACCATCAAATGCAAGGACCATGCTGTACCTAGGGTCTTGGTCGATAATGGTTCCGCTTTAAATGTCATGCCTCGCTCTACTTTAACCAAGTTGCCAGTAGATGTGTCGTATATGAGAACCAGCCGCATGGTTGTAAGGGCTTTCGACGGGATCACAAGGGAGGTGGTAGGGGACATTGAACTACCGATAAAAATTGGCCCTTGCATTTTTTAGGTCCAATTTCAAGTCATGGACATTGCCCCGTCCTACAATTGCTTGTTAGGGCGTCCATGGATTCATATGGCTGGAGCCATACCATCTTCCCTTCATCAAAAAGTTAAATTCATAGCTGAAGGCCAACTGATAAGTGTATGTGCGGAGGAAGACATACTGGCTATTCAACCATCATCTGCTCCCTATGTAGAGGCAACAGAAGAAGTCCCAGAATGCTCTTTCAGATCTTTTGAATTTGTTAATGCTACTTATGTGGGGGAAAAAAAAGTGATACCGACCCCTCGTTTGTCAGTAGCCACTAAAATGGGAGTTAAGCAGACTGTGGGTAAAGGATGCCGTGCTGGTTTGGGGTTAGGAAAGAATTTACAAGGAATTAACCGTCCTCTGACTCCAATGAAGAACGAAGAAAGGTTTGGTTTGGGGTACAAGCCTACCAAAGAAGAGAGAAGGAAGCTGATAGCTCAAAAGAAGATTAAAAGGATGGCTCAACTTGAGGGAAAGGAAGGAGAATTCGGGGAACGGACAATCCCACACCTATATGAGACTTTTCGCTCTGCAGGTTTCATTCATCCCGAAGCGCCACCAAAGGTCAATCAGGTTCTACGGATATTTGATGAGTTATCAATCCATATGATCAGAGATGAAGAACCTGATGGGAAGATCCCTGTGGTGTATCCAGTACTGCCAGGAGAAGAGCTAAGCAATTGGACAGCCATGGAACTGCCCATCCTCTTTAAGTCTTCCAAAATGTAATGAACAATTTTATCTAAATGCCTATGCCCAAGGGTGTTAAGATTAATTTCCTGTTTAAGTATGGCTTTCTGTTACCTTCATCATTTGAATAAATGACAATGCATAATGTGTTTCATAACTCATCAATCTTTTTGCATATTTCTTTTCATCTATTCTTTTAGCCAATAAATACTTGCCCATACACCCGTCCAACTTTACCTGTTTGTAGGTCTTTAAATAATGAACACGAAGACAATCTAGACAACGATTTGAATATCGATCTTGAGATAATTCCGAACATTGATGAATTGAAAAATGAAGAGGAGGTGGATGACTACAGCTTACCCCCTGATTTGTCGAGAATGTTGGAACAGGAAGAAAAGGAGATTTTACCTCATCAGGAACTCACAGAAATGATTAACCTCGGAAATGGGGAAGAGAAGAAAGAGGTTAAGATTGGCACCTCGCTGTCATCCGATGAACGGCAGAAGCTGGAAGAATTGCTCCGAGAATATGTGGACGTGTTTGCTTGGTCATATCAGGACATGCCAGGTCTTAATACTGACATGGTTGTTCACAAGTTACCTTTGGAACCAGATTGTAAGCCTATTAAACAGAAGTTGAGAAGGATGAAGCTAGAGATGTTGCTGAAGATTAAAGAGGAAGTAAAAAGGCAATTCGATGCTGGATTTTTGGAGGTGGCTAAGTACCCTGAATGGGTAGCTAATATAGTTCCAGTTCCTAAGAAGGATGGAAAAGTTCGAATGTGCGTCGATTATAGGGATTTGAACAGAGCGAGTCCGAAGGATAGCTTCCCTTTGCCACATATTGATACTCTTGTGGACAACATGGCAAAACATGCTTTGTTCTCATTCATGGATGGCTTTTCTGGTTACAATCAGATTAAGATGGCACCCGAAGATATGAAAAAAACAACGTTCGTGACCATGTGGGGAACGTTTTGTTACAAAGTAATGCCATTTGGATTGAAGAATGCAGGCGCCACTTACCAAAGGGCAATGGTAGCTTTGTTCCACGATATGATGCATAAAGAGATAGAGGTATACGTGGATGACATGATTGCAAAATCTCATACAGAAAGGGATCATACTGTCAATCTCAAGAAACTGTTCGAGAGATTGCGGAAGTTCCAGCTCAAGTTGAATCCTGCAAAATGCACTTTCGGTGTAACCTTTGGGAAATTGTTGGGGTTCATAGTCAGTGAAAATGGAATCGAAGTGGACCCGGATAAAATACGAGCTATTCAAGAGCTACCACCTCCCAAAACGCAAAAAGAAGTGAGAGGATTTTTAGGGAGGCTGAATTACATTGCTCGATTTATATCCCAGCTCACTTGCAAATGTGATCCAATCTTCAAGCTGCTTCGAAAACGAGACCCAGGAGAGTGGAATGAAGAATGTCAAATAGCCTTTGATAAATTCAAAGAATATCTCACAAATCCACTGGTGTTGATGCCACCGACGGTCGGAAAACCTCTCATTCTGTATTTGACTGTGAACAAGGATTCTATGGGATGTGTATTGGGACAACATGATGAAACTGGGAAGAAAGAACGAGCCGTATATTACTTGAGCAAGAAATTCATGGAGTATGAGTCCAAATATTCTGCGCTCGAAAAGATGTGTTGTGCACTAGCATGGACCGCTCAGAGGCTCCGGCAGTATATGTTGTATCACACAACATGGTTGGTGGCGAAATCAGATCCCATCAAGTATATTTTTGAAAAACCCTGCCTGTCCGGAAGAATAGCTCGATGGCAAGTACTATTGTCTGAGTATGACATTGTGTATGTGTCCCAAAAATCAATCAAAGGGAGCGCCATCGCCGATTTCCTTGCAGATCGAGCTAATGAAGATTATGAATCTGTAAGTTTCGATTTCCCAGATGAAGATTTGATGGCCGTCTTGCATGTAGAAAAAGTTGGTCCCAATGAACTTAATCCATGGAAGGTGTATTTTGATGGGGCATCCAATGCTTTAGGGCACGGAATTGGGGCAGTGTTGATTTCTCCAAATGGGAAGTACTATCCAGCCACGGCGAGATTGAATTTCAATTGTACTAACAATATGGCGGAGTATGAGGCGTTGGTACTGGGATTACAAGTAGCAATTGATATGAAGGCTGATGCGATAGATGTTTACGGAGATTCGGCTTTAGTGATATGTCAAATGAAAGGTGAATGGGAAACTAGAGATCCAAAACTAGTTCTATATAAAAAGCTGGTTACAGAATTAAGCAAACAGTTCAAAGAAATCAGTTTCAACCATTTGCCTCGAGAAGAGAATCAGATTGCTGATGCTTTAGCCACCCTCGCAGCGATGTTCAAAATAAAAGAGGCGGCCGATGTACGCCCTTTTGATTTAGAAGTTCGTGAAGTCTCCGCACACTGCTTGAATGTTGAAGAAGAGGTTGATAGTAAGCCGTGGTATCATGATATCATGCAATACATCAAGCACCAGACATACCCTGAGAATGTCACGGATAATGACAAGCGAACTCTTAGAAGGTTAGCAATGGGTTTCTTCCTTAGCGGAGAAGTGCTCTACAAAAGGAGTCGAGATCAAGTACTCTTGAGATGTGTGGATGTTGCGGAAGCCAACAAAATAATTAAAGAAGTCCACGAAGGAACTTGTGGAGCTCATGCTAATGGACATATGTTGGCTAGACAAATTATGAGAGCTGGTTATTATTGGTTGACATTGGAATCAGACTGCATAAACTTTGCTCGAAAATGCCACAAGTGTCAAGTATACGCTGATAGGATCCATGCTCCACCAGCCCCATTGCACGTTTTCACGGCACCTTGGCCATTTTCAATGTGGGGAATGGACGTGATTGGACTTATTACGCCAAAAGCCTCTAATGGACATCGATTCATATTAGTGGCCTTGAACTATTTGATTCCTCATATATGAAGTTTTTCTTCGCCCCTTTATTTTAACTCTTTCGTTATTTACCATCCTATGATTCACATAATGATTGTCATGGAAATGAATGATGATTGGTAAAAGAAATAAACTAACTAAGCAAGAAATTACACTCACTGTTCAGCAAAAGACTTAAGGATGAAAAAGGAATGGCAGAGCCCTGAACCTAAGGCAAAGTCAAATGTCAAAGGAAAGGGTACTTAAGGGAAAGTCTGGAGTTACCTGAATTCTACAGAAGGAAAGAAAACAAGCAAAGAAGATCGAAAGTTGCAGTAAAAATCGAATGAAGCGAGAAGGTCTTGGAACCTTAATCATAAACATGAAAAACATTCTATCATGTCAATCATGCATACATGCCTAGCCATGCACTCGACAAGAATCAAAATTAATTCATGTCCCAAGCGTCGAAAGTAGAAAGTTACTCGACCTAAAGGGTTGAGATTGTAAAACTTCAATGGAAGGATTTGAGTCTTTTCATTTCATGTTATTCCAATTAAGTTAGCATTAAAGGAATTTCAATTTTTAGATCGAACCTGTTGTGAGATAGGTCGAGCCTAGATTAAGTCTAAGAATTTTAATTTTGTTTAAATCGAACCTGTTGTGAGATAGGTCGAGCCTAGATTAAGTCTAAGAATTTTAATTTTGTTAAATCGAACCTGTTGTGAGATAGGTCGAGCCTAGATTAAGTCTAGGAATTTTAATTTTGTTTAAATCGAACCTGTTGTGAGATAGGTCGAGCCTAGATTAAGTCTAGGAATTTTAATTTTGTTCAAATCGAACCTGTTGTGAGATAGGTCGAGCCAAGATTAATTGAATTTGTTCTAACATGGGTCAAGCCCAGATCAAGTCTAGAAATTTCATTTTTGTTTAAAATCGAACTTATTTTGAGATAAGTCGATTCTAGATCGATTTGATTAAACCAACTGGCTTCAAGATAAGCCAAATGTGGTGTCTACGTCTTTGCACTATCCTTGATTCTCAAGAATGTGCAAAGAGGGGCAACTGTAGACACAGAAAATAAAAAAATAATAATAAATAAATAAATATAAATATAAATTAAATAAAATAAATAAATAAAATAAAATAAAATAAAAAATAAAAAAAATCGGGATGGCTGGGCGTACGCCCAGCCATCCCTTCGCCGTCCCATCCCCCACCCACTACGCGGGATGGGGGTTCTGGCCACCAACTCCAGGGGTGCCAGAACCCCCTCGCCGGGTTGTCCAAAAAATTGGACAACCCGGCTCTTTAAAACCCTGCAAAAAGGAAAACACAGCAGTTAGCCACAAGGAACGAAAAACCAAAAAACAACAACAAAAAAGAAAAAGGGGTGAGATCTGAGAAGAGAAAGCGGTAGAGAGAGAAAAAGAAGGAACGGCCGACGGAGAGAAGAAAGGAGAGAGCTTGACGCCGGCAACGGAAGGCGAAGTGATTCGCCGACTAGGAGAGAGAAATCCGAGAAGAGAGGGGAGGACGCCGGCGCCGGAAGAGAGAAGAAAAAGATTTTTAGAGAGAAGGGAGGGTGCCGCCGCTAGAGAGAGAAAGTGAGGAATGAAAGTGAAGAGAGAAAGAGAGAAAATGGGGTTAAATACCTAGGGTTTGTGGGCAAAACGACGTCGTTTCAGAGAGGCAAGCAGAAGCTGGAAGGACCAGGCCAAACGGCGTCGTTTTGAGCGGCTTTGCAGACATCAAAACGGTGCGTTTTGGATCTTACCTTGCGGGCTTCCAGAAACAGGCTGGGGTGTTGGATTTGGGCTCCCACGGGCCGCCGAGTTGGGCCAATCGCAGCCCAACAAGGTATAACCCTTTTTGTTTGGTTTTGCTTGGGTCTAGCCCATTTTAATTTAAATGCATTTATCATTTTTTTTTTAAGAAAAAATATTTATATAATATGGACACTTATATTTAATATTAAAAATCAAAAATAAAATAAAAAATAATGATAATAAAAAAAAAATAATGGTAAAAATGCATAGTCTAAAGAGCATATATATCAAATAAGTAAATAAATAAAAAAATTAAAATATATATGTAAATAATAACAATGACAAGTGAATAAAAATATTTATATTATAAATATATTTGGAGGCTTGCAAAAAAAAAATAAAGTAAATAATAATAATAATAATTCATGATGCAAATATATATATTATATTATATTTTTTAGATTAAAAAATAAAAAATATAAAAAAATAATGATAATAATAAAATGAAAAATAAATAAATAATAATAATAAAAAATATAATTGGAACAAATATTTAAGTATTACCACCAAAAATGGGTAAAGAGTTACCTTTTTTCGGTGGATATTTTTGGGTGCGAAGTTAGAGACAGATTTTCACCGAAGCGTCGGGATAAATCTGAACTCTAGATTGCAAAACCCATTAAGTCAAATAGTTATTGTTAAAAAAATAATATAAGGAAATTTTGTTACATTTAAATAAATATTAATAAATAATCCAATTTTTTTAAACATCTAAAAACAATAAACGCGTGCATATAGATACCATCATTTTGTACTGTCATTGCATGCCACTCTTATTTTGCAAATGGCGCGGGAATCCCGATGATGGGATTTCCCCGAGGAGCTCGTAGAGACGAGTTCTTCCGGGGATATCTCTAGGTGAGAAAAATTTCGAGACTTCACCAAAGCGTTGGGATGATCTTCGAATAATTTTCCAATAAAAGATTACCGACTCCATCATTTAAAATAAACAAGTCACGACATCATGCTACACTTGCACCATATGCATACGTAAAACCAAGTGAAAAACTCAGTCTGACAATTCAATAAAATTTAATTAATAAAATAGGGATTAAACTAAGAAAAGGCTATATTAAGATAACTTAAGATTAAATGGTACCGTTCGTGGAACGGGCGCCACGGAGGTGCTAACCCTTCTCCGTGCGTAACCGCACTCCCGAACCCATCTCTAAAAATGTAGACCAGTTCTCGTTCTTTCGACGGGCCTAAAATTAATTTAGGACTTCGTTGATTAGAACCGGGTTAATAGGTGACCAATCACACCTTAGATAAAAAAGATTGGTGGCGACTCCCACGCGATTTTAATTTTCGCCCGCGTCTGGCGGACGGGTTCTCGGATCCGCACGTCACGACAGGAACATGTACACGATGGCGGGCCATTCTTATTTGCACTGTTTTTGACATGTAAAACTTTATCCAAGAAAATAGAAATGAAAAATAATTCACTACATTATTATGAATATATGCGTGAATAATATATCCTATGATATAATTCAAAAAGTTTAGATCAAGTCAAACAGTATAACAAATGTCGTAACGTGCGAATTCAGAACTTGATAGCCAGACGTAGGAAATTAATGAGTCATCATCAATCTTTTTTTATCTAAATACGATTGGTTACCTATTCAATTTGTTTTATTCGACGGAGTTTTAAATTGATTTTGGATTCATTTAAAGAACAATAAATTGGTTTGTGAATTTTTAAAATTGAGTTCAAGAGTATGGTTAAACACGGGAAAGGATTATCACCCTGTGACACCAGTTCCACGTCATTTAATCATATGTTATCTTGTTATAGCCAAAATTCTTAAATTTGTTTCATTGTATTTCCTTAATTATCATTTATTATTTTATCTTTTATTTTATTAACAAATTAAAATATTTTGTTTAGTTTTACGGGTGTGACGTGCACATGATGTAATTATGAAATGCATAGTATAAAATCAAAATAATATCGGATGAATACCTTGTATTGAAGATATTTTCCAGATCCGTTCATCATATTGGTGGGATCCGGAGATATTCTCTCACTTAGGGAATTATCTGGGAAACTCTCGTTCGCAGGTTAACGAATAAGTCCCATTATCGAGGTAAATCATTTACGTTTTAAAAAATAATATTTTTGTGAATACAAACCTTTTACGAACAAAAGCCTTTTATTAAAGATATTCTCTAAGCCCTCCCATCATATTGGTGAGATTCGGATGTATCTTTTCACTTAAGGAATTTTCCAAAGAAACTCCCTTTCGCAAGATCTTTTGGAAAGTCCCATTATCGGTCTTATGCTTGTGTATAGAATATGTCTACATGCCATGACATTTAACAGTGCAATGATGATGTGCGATGTGCCTAAATAATTTCAATATTCGTTCTTAACTTTTCCTGTAACCCTCTTGTACCTAAAAGTTATTTCTTTAATCAAAATTTCATTTTAAAATTTTTATTATTTATGCATACAATTCTTATAATTCAAAATTTTTTATTATTTTTTTATAAACCTATTTTTTATGATTTTATACATTTCTTTTTTTATATTTTAGTTATATTTCATTATTGTTATGAGTTTACTATCTTTAAAAATTTTATTTTTTACTATTTATTCATCATTATGAATATCATCATTTTTTCCATAGTCTTATATATTTTAAGACTATACATTTCATTGATACCCTTTTGTATTTATTATTATTATATTATTATATTCATTATTTTCATTATTACATTATTTCTTTTTGTTTCTATGTTTTTATTTGATTAGGTTAATAGGTTTTTCATTTGCTTATAATCAATAAACGTTGGGATTCGATATTAAACCCCACCCATAGGTGAGGTTTTAATTGAAATTCCAAACCTACAAAAGTTCATTCTGAATTGTGACTTCTTGCATTTCAAATAAACATTCCATCATCTGTTTTGACCCCAAAATAATCATTATATTTTTTATATTTATAATTTTATACTATGTTATATTCTTTTATTTTCTAAACATACCTATATATATAAATTTGTATAACTAAATATTTTATTTCTACTACACACCTAACTTACTTTATTTATGATTAAGTATATGTATTTTCTTTCTCTTTTATTTCCTTTTCAATTAAAAAAGTCTTCTATTTTTTTATGACTAGATCTATCCCATATTTTCTATTTAAGTCTCTTTTTATTTTTTTAACTAAATATTTTATTATATTTTTATCTTAATTAAGTGTATCACCATAATTATATTTTATCTAGACATTTACTTCATACTTTTATATATATATATATATATTCCACTTACCTAAACCTATCTTTTTTTAAATAAATATTCATTTACGTTCATGTTTTTTAAACATATTTAAAACATTATTTTTCTTTTTATTATTACTACTTTTTATATTTTCTGTTTATTTTGATTTCCTAACACTAAAATAAACATATATATATATAACACCTCTTCTTAGAATGATTTAAACTAAATCATAAATACACTTAAACAAAATATGCTAAACCCAAAACCAACTGAAACAAACCTACAAACAAAGGGTAAGAATTTCCCCTTACTAGGCTAGGATTGGCCCAACTTGTAGGCCCGCGAAAGGCACTTGCTTCTTACACATATCAGCCTCCCAAGGTCCACAAAGCTAAGCTCAAAACACACCGTTTTGGTGCTTGTATGGCAGCCTGAAATCCCTCAAAACTCACCATACCTTTCACCCTTCAAAACGACACCGTTTAGTGACCAGTTGCCCTAAGTATATAAGCCTATCTTTCTTCTTTCCCTTTCATTTCTCCTTTTTATTTTCTCTCTCTACTCGGTTTCCTCTCCTTTCTCTCTAAACTCAAAAGCCACAACCTTTCTCTCTTCCCTGTCTCTTCTCCCTACTGGTGATTGGAAGCTACGAAACAAAACCCCTAAATCTCTTCGATTTGAAAAGCAAGAACTAAAACCCTAACCTACTGCCATTCCCCCCATAATCACCCACGGCTTTCTTTTTCTTTTTGGTTTTGTATTCTCAAGCTTTTTTAGTTTTTTTTTTGTTTGATTGTGGTTATTTTTTTGTTGTGGTTGGATGCGTTTGATAGTGAAAGTTAGGATTTTTTTTTTGTTTTATGAAAGTAGGGATTTCTAGGGTTTTTCAGGAAGAGTTTCTTCAGGTTTTTTTTGTTGTTGTTAGGGTTTTTAAAATAGGATTTTCGGCAAAGTTAGGGATTTTTTGAAATGCATTTGGTGCTGGGGATACCACCTGTGCTCCCCAACACAGTGAGATGCCTTGCCAGACGCAGATTTCTCACATCTGGCAAGGTTTTGGTACTGGCAAGGGTGCAAAACGCACCCTTGCTGCATTGGCAATGCCCAACTAGCTCCTCAATTTCATTTTTCATTTTTATTTATTTATTTTTTCTATTTCCAGAACATTCTTGAGTTCAATTGGTTTTAGTCTTGGATTATTAAATTTAATTATGTTGCTTACTTTGATCCGTTTTCTTTTGATTTTAACTATTTTAGTCTATTTGTTTACAAGCCTAACGCTTTCTTGTAGAGGACCAAATGCTAGGCTTGGACTTCCTAAGTCCCTATTAGACTAGATAAAATAACATAACTATATAGAATAAAATATAAAACAAAATAAAATGAAATATAAAATAAAAAACAGTAGATAAAATAAATAATGAAATAATATAAAATATAAAAAATGGTGTCTACAACAAGTCAAACACAAAAAATGTTATCTGATTTGAATTCTTATATTTGATTACAATATCTAAATTTGATAGAGATTGAATTAGATTAAAATTATTAAGTTATTAATAGGCTTTCATTTTATTTGTAAATACACACTTAAATAAGATATTCTTATTCTCTCCAAATATTTTCTCTCATAGTTGTTCTTTCAAGTTATATTTCATAATATGTTATTAGCACGATTCTTTAATCTTTTGAGTTTTGATATCATTTAGTTTTTATTATCATCTCAAAGTCGAAGTTTAAGTTTCTTTAGTTTTCAAAATCATCAGTTTAATTTTCTTCAGTTTTCAACATCACCTCGAGTCGAATTTTCAATTTTTTCAAACTTCAAAAAGGATTTTAATGGTTGGTCAAGTTTTCACCATCATCTCAAAGTTGAAGTTCTAGTTCTTTCAAGTTTCAAAAAAGATTTCAATGGTTGGTCTTTAATTTTTTATTTTAACAAATCAAATAAGTGACTTGATATCTCTTTAGTATTTTCATTACCTGAAAATCAATCTTAATGTGAATTTGCTATCATATAGAATGTATTATATTTTGTCATTTAATTGGAAAGAGAATTTGCTATTATATTGTATGTATCACATTTTATCCATTGATTTAGTAAATTGGAAAGTGAATTTCTATCATGTAGTATGTATCATATTTTATCCCTTAATTTATTAATTTGAATTGAGCATGCAAATAAATATAATGATAAATGATCTCTTTGTTCTTGTATTGGAATATAATTTGCTTAATACATGATTTATTAGTTTTGAATTTCAAATATGGATATACTTAGTAAATGTAAATCTATTTTTAAACCTATAAAATTTTGCATAAGACATTTTTGAATTGAATATATGAAATTGACTTTGTATGATATCTGACTTTGTATGATGTCTATTTTGTAACAAGAGGAAAATACTTATACCTTGGGTATCTGAAAATATATTTTGTTTTGAATTTCATATATATTTGTGGTTGAGCAAAATAACGAGTTGTTAATGAAAAATCATATCCCATGTTAAAACAACTAACTAAACTAAAGAGGGACACTTAGTTCAGCCTAACTAACTAACAACCTTAGTACTGCTGGTAAAAGTAAAAACAACTATACTAAATAAATAACCGATGACTACTTTATTTACAAGTTTAACACTGAACCAACTATGACTAACTCTTTCTTCATGTCTCAACTCTGTTCAAAGGTTTCCACATTCGAACTAAGCTTCCATTTTAGATTATGAACAGTTATCCTGGCTGATACTCCCCCTCAAGATGATGTGTATATTATGAACATGCATCTTGCTAAGTAGTTTGTAAAATTGCTTTGGTAGCAAAGCTTTGGCAAACAAGTTTGCAACTTGATCTTCAGTTGAAATGTGAATAGGTTCAATTACATTGCAAAGCACCTTTTCTAGTATAAAATGGCAATCAAGGACATGGAAGGTGATAATAATTGCAATCATGGTGATGACACTAATCACTATTCTAATAATAAGAATACCATTCAAAGTGGGTAGAAAAATTTAGGGTAAATACCCTAACTCTCTTACGTTTTGATTGAAATTACATAGAGCTTCATTAGTTTTTAAAATGGACATTTCGCCTCAAAAAAATATTTTTCGTTGGACACGTAGGTTCAACCATTAGTCAACCGTTAATATTTTCGTCAACGTACTGACGTGGAAAGGGTAGAAAAATAATTTTACCATTGATTAATTTTTATAATATAATTATATAATTTTATTATTTTTTATTAATTAAAAAAAAAGCTCCCTATTAGGAAGCAACAAAGCTCCCTTAAGGGAGCTCTAATCGGGCTCCCTAAAGGAGCATTGGGTTCCCTAAAGAGAGCAACTCTATTTTTTTTATTTTTTTAAAAATATAATAAAAATTTTTAAAATTAATAAAAAAATGACATTTTAGTCTTTTTATTATTTTTGTTAACGGTGTTTGTAGTCTTGGGATAGAGTGTTTATTTTGAAAACTAATGAACCTTTGTATAATTTTGGTCAACACTTGTAGGGGTAGGGGTATTTTACCCAAAAATTTAATCACTGAAAATGGATAAATACATTTAATCACCGAAAATGGATAGATATATTTAACCACTGAAAGTTGATGAATATGTTTAACTATTGAAAGTGGATGGATGCATTTAATCACTGAATGTGGATAGATACATTTAACAATTAGAAGTAAATGGATACATGTAACCACCATAAGTGAATGAATAGTGAAGAGATATAAGAAAAAGACAAAAGTTGATAGAATAAAAAGAATATAGGAAATGTCTGTCATCGATATGGCATGAAAGGCCATTGGTCACGTACTCGTCTTACTTCAAAACAACTTATTGAACTTTATCAAGCATTGTTGAAAGCTAAAAGAAAAAAATATCAAAACAAATTTGTTCAAGATGATTTTAACTATGACCAAGTTGATATAACACATCCAAGTGTTGCTAATTTTCTTGTCCACCTTGAAGAAGGAAATGATTATTTAATTAATAATGGAAATATTCAACAATGAAATTTCTTGATGGTTTATTGGTATGTTTCAGTATAACTTTATTATAAAGATGTTTTTTATATTCTCATTATTTTTAAATGATATATTCTTATTATGTGTTTTAATAATAATTTCTATATTTAATGTTCACTTATATTAACTTACAAGTTTCTTACTATATATCTTATTTTAAAATATGGATATTCATATGATTAGATCCAAGGTCAATTATGCAAATATATGTCTAACAAATAGTGCTATAGCGCACACTATATTTAAAGATAAAAAATATTTTTTCCATTTGACAATGGAAGAAATCAATGTTAATATAATATCTAGTAATACAAGATTAATTGAAAGCTCCGTAAAAATTAATATTTTACTATTCGAAAGAACAAAGTTTATAACAAAAGATGCATTATTTTCTACTAAGTCTTAAAAAAATTTATTAAAATTTTAAAATATTCGTCTGAATAGATATCATATTAAGAAAACGAATGAAATAGACACTTAAGAACTCTATATTGCATCTATTATCTAGAGTAAGAAGTGTGTGTTGGAAAAATTACCCGCTTTGGTCTTTGGATTGCGTTACACAAATATTAGACTAATTGAAACTCATGTTATAGTAAACTAGAAGTTTACTAATGATTTTAATATTTAGCATGACCAGTTAGGCCATTTTGGATCAATAATGATATGAAAAATTATTAAACATACATGTGGTCATCCATTAAAAACCTAAATGATTTTTCAATTTAATGAATTCTCATATGCTGCTTGTTCTTAAGGTAAATTAATTATAAACTATCATTAGCTACAGTTGAGACTGAATCTCCTATATTTTTTTAACTTATTTAGGGTGACATACGTGGATCCATACATCCACCATGTAGACCCTTTAGATAGTTTATGATTTTAATCGACGCATCGACTAGATGGTCACGTGTGCTTATTATTAACATGCAATTTGGCATTTGTAAGACTACTCGCCCAAATCATTAGTTTGCAAGCATATTTTTTTAATTATGCAATCAAGACAATTCGTCTTGATAATATTGGTGAATTTATGTCTCAAACATTTAATAAATAATGCATATAGTTAGAATAACTGTTAAGCAACCCGTTGCTCATGTTTATACAAAATACTATATAGCAGAATTGTTTATTAAACACTTCCAACTGATTACAAGGCAATTGTTTATGAAAACTAAATTTCCCATATTTGCTTAAGGGTATGCAATTTTGTATGTAATAGTATATGTACGCATTAGGCTAACAAGTTATCATAAATTCTTCCCTATATAATTGGTTTATGGTCATGAATCAAATATTTTCCACCTAAGAATTTTTGGATGTAGGATATATATGTCCCAATGGCTCCACTAAAACGCACAAAGATTAGTCCTCAAAGGAGGTTAGAAATATATATTGGATACAAATCTCCATCTACAAATAAATATCTAGAACAATTAACAGGAGATTTATTCATGAAAAAATTTACCGATTATCATCTTAATGAAACAGATTTTCCAACATTAAGGGGAGAAAATAAGTAGCTAAAAAAAATTTTTCTTGGAATGTATTACCATTATCTAGTTTTAATCCTCACATAAATCAATGTGAACTTGAAGTTCAAAAGATAATTCATGTGCAAAATTGTGAGACCTCAACCCCTATAGGCTCATAACTACGCATAGACGCAATAACACGAGTTAGGGGTAGTTTCATCATTTCCTCTAAAAAGCTCACAGAAGAAGGTTTTATGATATTTTAAGGTCTAAATAGGCATAAGACCGAATAAATAATGTGTAATGATGAAAACACGAAGAAAACTAGAAGTTTCAATAATTTTCATCGCAGGGGCAAAATGGTCATTTTTCACCTCGGGTCAAAATTTTTAAGTTTTGTAAACCCGAGCATGTCTAGACCATTATGGATTTGTTTTAGTATCAAAAGAGTAAAAAGATTGCACCAAGGATTGAAGGAGAACAAGTTAATGTGCTAAGGGCATTTTCGTAATTTCAAGTGGAATGGGTATGCTTGAGCTATAAATATCTTTTTCTTCCAGCAGCTTCTTCACCTTCTTCTTCCATCTCACGTTGCTTCCATCCTCCATGGAAGCTTGATATGAAACTTTCACAACTTTTTCTCTCTAGCTCTAATTTTCATACCTTTGTGACCTTTTGACTAGAACCCTTATGCTTTTTCACTCTCTCACTTTAAAACCCTCAAAAAGTCCTTGTTCAGCACTTTTTCTCACTAGTTGAAGGTTTAGAGAGAGAAAGAGAGATTTTTCACAATTATTTGAAAGCTATTGGAAGAGAATTCAACTACAAAGACACCCTAAGGTGAGTGATGAACTAGGCTTGGTTTTAAGTTGTTGATAATGGCTAGTAATTGGGATTTATGAGCTGTTTTATTGTTGAGTTGTTTATTCATTTTTAGTGTGATTAGAGTAGTGCAAGGAATAGCCATTTGATATAGTTGGAAGTCAATTAGGAATGACTAGAAGAATTTGAATTAGAAACTAGCTTTTGGAGTGATATTAATGTAAATTGGATTGGTTGTGATGTTGTGTGTGTATAGGTTCCAACAAGGCCTCACTTGCCAATTTGAACCATTAGTGGAGGTTAGAGTCGATTAGAGGTTCAGCAATATCGGTGAGTGAACTGCATTTCAAAATCGTTTTGGGAATGTGACTGTTTTGTACAAAGCATTTGAATGATTTTATACAACTTTTTCTTAAAACAAGTGCCTTGGGAACAAGCTTTTGCTAAATGGTTTTATTTTATGATATGTGGTTGTTATGAATTCATGCACTATTGCATTATGATGATATATATATATATATATATGTTGTGCGTGATAGTTGATATTATGTATGATGATTATGATCGTGTGTGTGCACGATGTGGGGTAATGCACATGCCGGTGATGATGGTGGTGTGGGAGATGGATGATGATAGTGCCCGTGTGCACGATGTGGGGGGATGTACACGATGGCACTGATTGTGCACGATATGGGGGGATGCACACAATGGCGCCGGCTATGTGCACGACGTGGGGGGATACACATGAGTCGGGTGTGATTATGATGATATTGATGTTTATCTATGTATTTATGCATATCTATGCTTATGAAATGAAAGTTCATGAATATGATATATGATTGATATGCATGTGAAATTTGGCATGATGAATCTTGAGAAATTCCTATTTTCTTATAAATTGATCTTTGTTGCAGCACCAAATGGATTTTTTTGTGCAAAGGAGGTCCCTTTTTCACTTAGGTGCCCTACTTCTCGCTGTAGCGAAAAACATTCTGTTTTAGCAGCAGAAAACTCGCTGCAGCGAAAATAAATCTCGCTGTAGCGAGAAACTCTCAGGTTCTGGTGCAGTATTTTCAATTTGATAAAGATTTTGACCATTTTCCCTTCTGAACTGGGAAAAGTAGTAAACTTAAAAGTTGTATCCCTGCCTTTTAGCTTTCTAATGGTTCAAAAATCAGGTCAATTGGACTTTTGTAGCGGGAAATATGCTAGAAAAACTGAAACACATGCAAACTGATGCTGTTTCTCGCTGCAGCGAGAAACATTCTGTCCTACATGCTACCCTATTCAGTTTTTGACATATTTTTCACCCATTTAACTTCATGGATTGATCATGGGTTGTTGCAACACTATGAGGTTATTAATCAAAGTTTGAAATGAGGGGTTTTTAGTAAGAAATTAAATCAATTGCATTGTTTTTGAAACAAGTGCATCATGATTTCTAAATTCTTCCTATTGATTGCTTGTTCCCTTCTTATGTTCACTCACTGAGTTTCGTACTCACGTTTTTAAAATATATGTTTTTAGATTTGGAGGCAGTTGGGACTTAGATTGAGTTGCACACATATGCTCGCTTTCTTAGTAAGTACTATGATATCTTAGAAGTTGCATCTTCACTATGGTCACTCCGCTGGAAGTCAAGAGTCATTTTGTTTTATGAGTACGTTCATGTGATGTAAAATACTAAGATACATGTCTTAGACGAAATATGTATATTTTAACTGTTAATGCCACCATGAGTTGAGATGTTAACATCATTTTGGGTTTATATTAATGAAATTCTTGATTGCTATAACCTATTATTAAAGTGATTATAAGTTGGAATTATGAAAGGCGACTTGAGAATAGTTGATGGGATGTTAAGCAAGCTTACATAATAGGCTTACTTGGGCTTGGTGGGCTATGCCCATTAGGTTGTGACAATGGTGGTATCAGAGCTTTAGGTTTAGCCGAGTCTTATGGATTCTCGTGTCAGTCAGCGGAGTTGTCGGAGTTAATGTAGAGTCTTGTTAATGGTTTGTGACTACAGCACATATCATAGAAGACAGGAGGCTATATGAACTCCTATTCCTAGTAACCTACCCTCTTGCTAATATTATGTAAAGGTCATAAGTGGTGCCGTTGTCCGAGTTTGAGATCCCACCCGAGACACAAACCATTATTAGAAGGATTTTTAAGCAAATGTTCCTAATGAAAGGCTAATATAATAATATATTCCTCCGACTAAGGATGGAGGAAGGTGGAGTTGGACTGTTAAGTCCGTAATAGTTTATTCATTTGGTGTAATTATGATTTGAACCCATGGTTAAAAAAAAAATTTAATTTTGGAGACTATGGCTTGTATTTGAAGTCAATATAGGGAAAACGTATGGTATGAGTAATAAGAGCTGTATTTTGACTGGAAAGAATAGTGATTGTTATGACTCGCTTGAGGTTTATAAATTTAAGTATTGAGAAAAATGTAAACCAATGTTTATGTGCACGGAGGTAAGTGCACTGTGTTAATTGAGCTTGACATGCCTCTATAGAAATGGTGTGGGTTTTTGAAATATTTTATAAGCGTATAAGTGTTGAATATGTGTGTAGTAGCTTAAATGGAGTTGGTTTTGATTTCAACTAAATGATTGCGAGATTCCAAGGCTTGAATTGAATCATTGTGGTTTATGGTTATAATTGTATGAATTAGCTCAAGGATGAAAACCTCGGATTATTGTAATTAATGTATGGGCATGAAGTAAAAGGCTAGTAAATGATTTACTCTAAGGATGAGCTTGAATTTTGCTATGCTTAGTGTGGAGCCAAAGGATTAAAGGACTAGATGTGGATTTAGCAGTTTGAAATTAAATGACATGGAAATGACAAAGTTAGTCTAAGTGCCATATGGAGTTCTATATGAAGATCGATATATGAATTACTTTAAATGTCAATTTAAAAATATGTTGGTTCAATATGCAACCTATGATGTAAATGATTAGTCTTGAATGTGACTTCCCTAAGGGTAAAGGACTTAAAACATGTGGATTTTCAAATATGCTCTAAGAGGAAGTTTTGCATCCTAAGCTTAAGAAATTTTGATATGATGAATGCAAAAGCAAGATACAAAAACTTTAGTGAATTGTCTATCTTATGGATGTAATTGGTTAAGAATTGATGAGTAAAGTCAAGATCTTAACATTAAGTGGTGTACAATTTGATATATGTGTACCTAAGAGTAAATTTGGAGATCATTGCTTAATCAATTTGCACTGAATGTTGTGGTAAAGGTATATGAATGTTAGTAATGAAGAATGTCCAAAGTGAAATATGTGGAGACTAATGTTCCGATCACAAACTTGTGATAGAAAGCTAGTTTTGCAAATTGTGGTTTTTATGACCATGAAATATATGGAGGTTACCAATATGTAAGCATACACTTGAAGTTGTATATTTTGTTATTCGCATTCATTGTACGGAAGGAGATATTCCATAGAAGAATTTAGCTTAATTGGTGATTACATGACTATAGGCTTGGTATGAGATTAAGAATGCCTTAACATGTATGAGAAGTGTGTTGCGAAAAACTGAAAGTCATTAAGACGAATGATGGGTGAAACATAGGTGTTGTTATGACGAGCATAAAAAGCTCAAGGATAATCAATGAAATTATATTAAGTTAGTTTGGTTCGGTCCGAAATAAGAGTTAGGACATATTGAAAGATTTTAAAGTAATGTTCAATGGTGTTAATGAGCTATATGTTATCAAATATATATTAAATTGTTAAAGTTATACGTGGCTTTGAAGATAAGCCTTTGATTGTCTGAGTCCCCAATAAAATTCTATTAAAGGATGTGTTTAAGCATTTTGGAAGTGTATTGAAAAACATAAGAATAATATATTAGCTTAACTTACTATAAGAGGTCAAAATTTGGATGGCCATGAGTGGCTTGTGAGTAACCCAATAATGTATAGGTAAATGTGCAAGGGAGCTATGATTGATAGATAAGGGTAGAACTTTAATGATGAGGTTGTGTTCAACGCTTTAGGCCTTGAACTGTAAGATATGGACATGTATCCACCATGTGAATACCCTGATGAGATAAATTCGAAAGACTTTTCATAATGAGAAAACATTAAAGCTCAAAGAGCAAATAGTTATACAGTCAAGCTGGGCTCGTGTGTAGACACCTACTTCAAAAAAAATAATAGAAAAAGCTTAAAAATAAAAAAATTAATAAGAAACAGATGAAAATAATAATAATAAATAAATAAATAAAATAAATAAATGATGAATGAACAGGAAGGGACTGAGCGTGTGCTCAGCCCTTCCTCCAGTTCTTCATTACAGGGCATTAATGCCCCTGCAAGGTAGCCGGATTTGTAGAGGAGTGGTCACTTCCGGCTACCAACCCTTCTTATTTGCCAGAGCCTTGTGAAATCATGCTCAGAATAGCATGATTTCACCTCTAGATTGTCCAAATTTTTGGACAATCCAGTTCTTAAAAATGGGGGTTTCAAACCGATCCGGGGAGAGGATTTTAGGGGCAAGAAAATCGAGATTCAAAAAAAAATAACAAAAACATAGATCCAACAACCAAAAACCAAAAAAAATCTTAAGATCTAGCAGCCAACTACCTAACCACAATCAACAGCAAATAAAAACTCACAACCAAAAAAAAAATACAAAAAAATGGGTTCGAATTTTGTGATTTCTTTTGGGGAGATCCAATTGGGTCACCGGCGGTAAAAGGGAGGAGGCTCGATTTGGGTATCAAGAAGCGAATCGACGTCATTTAGGAGGAAGAGATTTGGGATCTAGGACTCCTGATCTGCGATGGTAGGGAAGAGAAGTCATCGACCAATGAAAAAAAAATAGAGAAAAACAGGTGTTGGTTGGCAAAAAGGAAGAAATAGAGAAATAGAGGAAATTTGCTGGCCAAAGGGAAGTTGAAGAGAGAAAGAAAGAAAGAAAGCAAAAAAAAAAAGAAGAAGAAAAAAAAAGTTTTAGAGAGAAGGTAGAGAAGGTGAGGCTAAAAAGAAAAAAAGAAGGTAGAAAATGAGAAGAGAAGGGAAAAGGAAGGTTTAAATACTTAGGTTTAGAATCAAAACGACGTCGTTTTGGTGGATTAAAAGCTGTCAAACAAATATCCAAAACGGTGCGTTTTGGGCTCAGCCTTGTGGACCTCAGGAAGCAGATCCGGCATAGCAGTTTTGGGCCTTCTGTGGGTTATTGAATTGGGCTAATCTGAGCCTAAAAAGGTAACCTTCCTCTCTGGTTTTAATTGATTTTGTGTCTAGCCTATTTTTGTTAAATAAAAATGTATTTTCATTTTTATTGTTATAATTTAAACCATATTAAGAAAAGTTATGCATATATATATATATAATATGAATGCTTATATTTAATGTTAGAAAATCAAAATAACAAAAAAATAAAAGACAATGATAGTCATAATAAAAAAAAATAGTAAAGATACATAGTTTAGAAGAACATATATATATATATATATATATATATATATATATATATATATATATATACATAAAATAAATAGTAAGAAAACTAATCATAGGTATAGTTTATGTTAAAAATAGTAATGATAGTAAGCAAATGAAAGGAAATAAAAAAAGGAAAGAAATATTCATATTTAGATACTTGTAAACATAATATATATATATATATATATATATGTAAACAAAAAAAAACAAAAAAACAACGACATGATACAAATATAAAAAAAATTATAAGAAAAATGAGATGATTGTTTGAGAAATTTCACGTAAAAAAGGCAAAGAGTTGCCTCTTTTAAGTGGATTTTTTTGGGTGCGAAGTTTGAGACGGATTTTCACCGAAGCGTCGGGATAAATCCGAACTCTAAACTCCAATACCCATTAAGTCAAATAATCATTGTTAAAAAAAATAATTTACATAATGTTGCATCCAAACTTAAATTAGTTAATTAGCTTAAATAAATATTACTAAATAAAGTTAATTTAATCGTTTAAAAAATTAATTAATTGTTTATTTGATAAGTTATCAAGTAAAATATTAATTAACAACGTTAATTAAAAGATATGGATCTAAATAAAAATAATAATAATAATAATAAAATAAATAAATAATCCATAAAAAATGATGAAATAAATATATAAATAAAGTGATAAATTATTAAACACATAATTGGATGAATTATGAACCATCTAAGTCAATAAACGCCTGCATGTAGACATCATTATTTTATCCTATCATAGCATGCCACATCTATCTTGCAAATGGTGCGGGAATTTCGATGATGGGATTTCCCCGAGGAGCTTGTAGAGACGAGTTCTTCCGGGGATATCTCTAAATGAGAAAAATTTCGAGACTTCACCAAAGCGTTGGGATGGTCTTCGAATGATTTTTCAATAAAAGATTACCGACCCCATTATTTAAAATAAACAAGTCATGACATCATTTTACGCTTGCATCATGTGCATACGTAAAACTAAATTAGCATAAAATAAAAAAACTCAATCAGTCAATTTAATAAAAAATTAGTTAATAAGCATGGATTAAATCAAAAATAGGCTATAGTGGGATAACTTAGGATTAAATGGTACCATTCGAGGAACGGGTGCCACGGAGGTGCTAACCCTTCTTCGTGCGTAACCGCATTCCCGAACCCATCTCTAAAAAACGTAGATCAGTTCTCTTTCTTTCGACAGACCTAAAATTAATTTAGAACTTTGTCGATTAGAATCGGGATAATAGGTGACCAATCACACCTAGATAAAAAAGATTGGTGGCGACTCCTAAACCACTTTATTTTCATCAACGTCTAGCGATCGAGTTCCCAGACCCGCACTTTACGACATCGTGAGTGGCATGTCACATAAGTATGAAGATATGATACAAGCATAAGTATACTTAGAAATATTGGTTTGAGGCAATGATTATCCTACCGTTTTGTGAACCCGATAAGGTTCTGGTCTCGACATAATTGTAGACGCAAAGCATAAATTGTGAAATGTGCTTCCCCATAAATTGTTAATAAGCATAAATTTTATGAAGAAAACCTCTTATTTTGTATTTGACTGTGAACAAGAATTCTATGAGATGTGTACTGGGGTAACATGATGAAACTGGGAAGAAAGAACAGGCCATATATTACTTGAGCAAAAAATTCACGGAGTATGAGTCCAAATACTCTATGCTCGAAAAGATGTATTGTGCGTTAGCATGGACAGCCCAGAGGCTCCGACAATATATATTGTATCACACAACATGGTTGGTGGAAAAATTAGATCCCATCAAGTATATTTTTGAAAAACCCTTCCTATCTAGGAGAATAGCTCGATGGCAAGTGCTATTGTCTGAGTATGATATTGTGTATGTGTCCCAAAAATCAATCAAAGGGAGCGTCATTGTTAAATTCCTCGTAGATCGAGCTGATGAGGATTATGAATCTGTAAGTTTTGATTTTCCAGATAAAGATTTGTTGCCCGTTTTGCACATAGAAAAGGGCAGTCCCAATGAACTTAATTCATGGAAGATGTATTTTGATGGAGCATCTAATGCTTTGGGGCATGGAATTGGGGCAGTGTTGATTTCTCCAAGTGGAAAGTACTATCCAGCTGCGGCGAGATTGAATTTCAATTGTAAGAATAATATAGCGAAATATGAGGCGTTGGGTAATGGGATTACAAGCAGCAATCGAGATGAAAGTCGGCGCGATAGAGGTTTACGAAGATTTAACTTTGGTGATATGTCAAATGAGAGGCGAATGGGAAACTAGAGATTCTAAACTAGTTCCATATAAAAAGCTAATTACAGAATTAAGCAAACAGTTTAAGGAAATCAACTTCAACCATTTGCCTCGAGAAGAAAATCAGATTGCTGATGTTTTGGCCACTTTCACAGCAATGTTCAAAATAAAAGAAGCGGCTGATGTACGCCCTTTTGATTTAGAAGTCCGTGAAGTCTTCACACACTACTTGAACGTTGAAGAAGAGGTTGATGGTAAGCCGTGGTATCATGATATCATGCAATACATTAAGCACCAAGTATATCCGGAGAATGGCATGGACAATGACAAGCGGACCCTTAGAAGATTAGCAACGGGTTTCTTCTTGAGCAGAGAAGTGCTATACAAAAAAAGTCAGGATCAAATACTTTTGAGATGTGTGGATGCTACTGAGGCCAACAAAATAATGGAAGAAGTCCACGAAGGAACTTGTGGAGCTCACGCTAATGGACAGATGTTGGCCAGACAAATTATGAGAGCTGGATATTATTGGTTGACATTGGAATCAGATTGCATAAACTTCGTTCGAAGGTGCCACAAGTGTCAGATTTATGCATATAGGATCCATGCCCCACCAGCCTCATTGCACGTTTGCACGGCGCCTTGGCCATTTTCAATGTGGGGAATGGATGTGATTAGGCTTATTACGCCAAAAGTCTCTAATGGACATCGATTCATATTGGTGGCCAGTGATTATTTCACGAAATGGGTAGAAGCAGCTTCCTATGCCAATGTGACACAAAAGGTGGTGTGCAGGTTCATCCAAAGGGAGGTCATATATCGGTATGGGCTTTCAAAAAGGATCATTACTGATAACACAAGCAATTTGAATGGCGCGATGGTGAAGGAGGTTTGCGCTAAATTCAAGATCAAGCAACATAACTCAATAACTTACCGTCCGAAGATGAACGAAACGGTAGAGGCAGCCAACAAAAATATCAAAAAGATTGTCGAAAAGATGACTGAAGTTTATAAAGACTGACATGAGAAACTTCCTTTTGCCTTGCACGCATATCAAACTTTTATGAGTACCGCCATTGAGGTAACTCTGTACTCATTAGTATATGGTACAGAAGCAGTTCTACCTGTTGAAGTAGAAATCCCATCATTGAGGGTGTTGATGGATATAGAATTGGAAGATGCTGAGTGGGTCCGCTTTCGCTATGAACAATTGAACTTGATTGAGGAAAAAAATCTTGCGGCTCTTTGTCATGGCCAGATGTACCAACGAAGAATGATGTGAGTATACGAGAAAAAAGTTCGTCTCAGGCAATTTCGAGAAGGAGAGTTAGTTCTCAAGAGAATACTCCCTAATCAAATTGATTTTCGGAGAAAGTGGACGCCAAATTGAGAAAGGCCATATGTGGTAAAGAAGGCTTTTTCAAGAGGAGCTTTAATTTTAGCTGACATGGATGGGGAAGATCTGTCTAATCCGATAAACGCGGATGCAGTGAAAAAGTACTATACTTAAAAAAAACAAAACAAAAAATATAAATAAAAGGAAGGGGGTTTGTGTTGAAAACTTGAAAAAGGGTAACTCATACCCAAAGGAGGAGGCTCATGCTGAAAACCCGAGAATGGCAGCTTGAGGCCAAAAGGCAGGAATTTGGAATGAAACTAAAACCATCAATCCAAGAAGAGGTGAAAATGCATTATGAACAGAGCTCCACAATTTTGCAAAACATGAGGAGTTATAAAGTCTGCAACCTACAGATTTGCTCAAGGCATCAATCAAAGACAATTCTTGAAGTTAAAAATCAAATTGGTTTCTCTAAATGGTCTAAATGTTCATTGTTTGAATGATCTAATCATTGCTTTGTAAATTTTCCTCCATTTGATCCTTTTTACACTTATATATATATATATATATATATATATAT
Source organism: Theobroma cacao (assembly GCF_053813885.1). Classification (NCBI taxonomy): domain Eukaryota; kingdom Viridiplantae; phylum Streptophyta; class Magnoliopsida; order Malvales; family Malvaceae; genus Theobroma; species Theobroma cacao. Next base: position 31,368,977 of record NC_142642.1, read on the forward strand.
ATATATATATATGTGAAATCTTCCTTCACTTCTATATTTCAAGTTTTTCTTTCCACAAATACACAATCCAACATGATGATTGTCATGGAAATGAATGATAATTGGTAAGAAAATGAACTAACTAAGCAAGAAATTACGTTCATTGTTCAACAAAAGACTTGATGATGAGAAAAAGGAATGGCAGAGCTTTAAACTTGAGCAAAAAAAAAAAAAGGTCAAATGTCAAAAAGAAGGGGGCACGCCTAAGGAAAACCAAGAATGTCAGCCAATGAAGAAAGGCACAAGACGAAGGTCGTTGAAAGCTGCAGTGAAAAATTAGATGAAGCAAAGGTCTTGGAACCTTAATGAATCATAAACATGAAAAGCATTTTATCATGTCAATCATGCATACATGCCTAGCCATGCACTTGACAAGAATCAAAATTAATTCATGTCCCAAACTTCCAAGGTGGAAATTCACTCGACCTAAAGTGTTGAGGTTGTAAAACTTTGACGGAAGGATTTGAGTCTTCTCATTTCATGTTAATCCAATTAAGTTGGCATTAAAGAATTAAATCGAATCTGTTTTGAGATAAGTAAAGCTTAGATAAAGTCTAGAAATTTCAATTTTTAAATCGAACTTGTTGTGAGATAGGTCGAGCCTAGATAAAGTCTAGGAATTTCAATTTTTAAATCAAACCTATTGTGAGATAGGTCGAGCCTAGATTAAGTTTAGGAATTTCAATTCTTTAAGTTGAACCTGTTGTGAGATAGGTCAAACCTAGATCAAGTCTAAAAATTTCAATTTTTAAGTCAAACATATTTTGAGATAAGTCAAGTCTAGATCAAGTCTAGAAATTTTCATTTTTTAATTGAACCTATTTTGAGACGGGTTATGCTTAAGTCAAACTTAGAAATCTCATTCTTTTACGAACCCAGGTCAAGCCTAGGGACTTCATGTTTTTAATCAAACTTGTTTTGAGATAGGTCAAGCATAAATCAAATTGCTAGAATCAAACTTGCCCCAAGATGAATTGAATACGGTGTCTATGTCTTTGCACTATTCTTGATTCTCAAGAATGTACAAAGAGGGGCAACTGTAGACACCTACTTCAAAAAAAATAATAAAAAAAGCTTAAAAATAAAAAAATTAATAAGAAACAGATGAAAATAATAAAAAATAAATAAAAAAATAAAAAAAATGATGAATGAACAGGAAGAGACTAAGCGTGTGCTCAGCCCCTCCTCCAATTCATCATTACAGGCCATGAATGCCCCTGAAAGGTAGCCAGATTTGGGGATGAGTGGTCACCTCCGACTACCAACCCTTCCTGTTTGCTAGAGCATTGTGAAATCATGCTCAAAAGAGCATGATTTCACCTCTGGATTGTCCAAATTTTTGGACAATCCAGTTCTTAAAAGGGGGGTTTCAAACCGATTCGGGGAGAGGATTTTAAGGGCAAGAAAATCTAGATTAAAAAAAAAAGAGTTTCAAACAAAAAAAAAAACAACAAAAACAGAGAGAAAACATTCCAAAAAACATAGATCCAACAACCAAAAACCAAAAAAAATTCTAAGATCTAGCAGCCAACTACCTAACCACAATCAACAACAAATAAAAACTCACAACCAAAAAAAAATACAAAAAAAATGAGGGAAATGGCAATGGTTTAGGATTTTTGGGTTCCGATTTTATGATTTTTTTTTTGGAGATCCAGTTGGGTCATCGACGGTGAAAGGGAGGAGGCCCGATTTGGGTATCAAGAAGCGGATCGACGTCATTTAGGAGGAAGAGATTTGGGATCTAGGACTCCCGATCTGCGACGGTAGGGAAGAGAAGTCACCGACCGACGAAAAAAAAATAGAGACAAGCAGGCGTCGGCCGACGAGAAGGAAGAAATAGAGAAAATTAGGAAATTTGCTAGCCAAAGGGAAGTTGAAGAGAGAAAGAAAGAAAAAAAGCAAAAAGAAGAAAAAAAAGTTTTAGAGAGAAGGTAGAGAGGGCGCGGCTAGAGAGAGAAAAAAAAAGTAGAAAATGAGAAAAGAAGGGATAATGAAGGTTTAAATACTTAGGTTTAGGATCAAAACGACGTCGTTTTGGTGGATTAAAAGCTGTCAAACAAATACCCAAAACGATGCGTTTTGGGCTTAGCCTTGTGGACCTCAAGAAGCAGATCTGGCATAGCAGTTATGGGCCTTCTGTGGGTTATTGAATTAGGCTAATCTGAGCCTAGAAAGTTAACCTTCCTCTCTGGTTTTAATTGATTTTGTGTCTAGCCTATTTTTGTTAAATAAAAATGTATTTTCATTTTTATTGTTATAATTTAAACCATATTAAGAAAAGTTATACATACATATATATATATATATATATAAACAAAAAAAAACAAAAAAACGACGACATGATACAAATATAAAAAAAATTATAAGAAAAATGAGATGATTGTTTGAGAAATTCCACGTAAGAAAGGCAAAGAGTTGCCTCTTTTAAGTGGATTTTTTTGGGTGCAAAGTTTGAGACGGACTTTCACCGAAGCGTCGGGATAAATCTGAACTCTAAACTCCAATACCCATTAAGTCAAATAGTCATAGTTAAAAAAAATAAATTTACATAATGTTGCATCCAAACTTAAATTAGTTAATTAGCTTAAATAAATATTACTAAATAAAGTTAATTTAATCATTTAAAAAAATTAATTAATTGTTTATTTGATAAGTTATCAAGTAAAATATTAATCAACAACGTTAATTAAAAGATATTGATCTAAATAAAAAATAATAATAATAATAATAAAATAAATAAATAATCCATAAAAAATGATGAAATAAATATATAAATAAGGTGATAAATTATTAAACACATAATTGGATGAATTATGAACCATCTAAGTCAATAAACACCTGCATGTAGACATCATTATTTTATCTTGTCATAGCATGCCACATCTATCTTGCAAATGGTGCGAATGTTCCGATGATGGGATTTCCCCGAGGAGCTTGTAGAGACGAGTTCTTCCGGGGATATCTCTAGATGAGAAAAATTTCGAGACTTCACCAAAGCGTTAGGATGGTCTTCGAATGATTTTCCAATAAAAGATTATCGACCCCATTATTTAAAATAAACAAGTCATGACATCATTTTACGCTTGCATCATGTGCATACGTAAAACCAAATAAAATAAAAAAACTCAATCAGTCAATTTAATAAAAAATTAGTTAATAAGCAGGGATTAAATCAAAAATATGCTATAGTGGGATAACTTAAGATTAATGGTACCGTTCGTGGAACGGGCACAACGGAGGTGCTAACCCTTCTTTGTGAGTAACCGCACTCCCGAACCCATCTCTAAAAAACGTGGATCAATTCTCTTTCTTTCGACGGACCTAAAATTAATTTAGAACTTCGTCGATTAGAATCGGGATAATAGGTGACCAATCACACCTAGATAAAAAAGATTGGTGGCGACTCCTAAACCACTTTATTTTTATCAACGTCTAGCGATCGGGTTCCCAGACCTGCACTTTACGACATCGTGAGTGGCATGTCACATAAGTATGAAGATATGATACAAGCATAAGTATACTTAGAAATATTGGTTTGAGGTAATGATTATCCTACCGTTTTGTGGACCCGATAAGGTTCTGGTCTCGACATAATTGTAGACGCAAAGCATAAATTGTGAAATGTGCTTCCCCAAAAGTTTCAATTTATTTTGAGTAACTATCAAGGTAAAGTGCCTAATAAGGATAGTGGAAGGTCGAATTATGCTTCAAATGTTTAGAAAAGGAAGGTGACATGGTTTGATTAAATGATACTACCATTGGTAAGGGAATAGAAATACGTTACGGGAATTGCGAAGATCTACTTAGAAAAAAAAAAAAAGGACGATGATTTGAGAATTCAAGTACTCATATACAAATAAAGATTTAGTAATGAGACATGACCTAGAGATGGAATACTATAATATAAATTTCGACTCTGAAAATTGACTATAAAACACCTGGAATTTGGAGATAGTGCCAATTAGTGGTTGACTCTTGTATGAGAATGGAATATTAAAATCAGCTTTGTGTATTCACCACAAATGACGAGCATGATCTAACCAACTAAGAGAAAAAATGACTCTAAACTTGATTGTTGGTTATTTTGACATTTCAGACCGCTTATTGAGCTTGATATGCCTAAGGTTATTCGAAGTTAAAATTTTTAAAAATATATATGTATGGATATATATGTTGTATATTGGTATAAAAGCTCATGCGGAGTTAGTTATAATTTGATTCGATGATGATATTCTATCAATGGTTATAGTGCTAGACAATGATTAAGATAATTTATCGCTGATTTTGGCAGTGAACAAAGGGATTATAATGTTGTTAGCTTAAAAATAAGTGTTTATACTTTTGGTATGAGTTCATCAAATTCTATTATATCATGATAAAATTTGATGTTTTAATATAGCCTGAGAGGCTTGATATATAAACTAGCTTAACTGTGAGCTAGAAATTGTTAGGTTATTATGAAGTACACAAATAGAGAAGTATGACATGAATTTAATATCCTAAGGGGCAATGGAAAATGATGTATCAGTTTTGGTATAACTTCAATATATATAGATTTGAGATATAAAGATGTGGGGAAAAGTTTATAGCTTATGCGTAAAGGTGTACATTTGGATTCGTATAATTAAAAGTGTAAAATCTGTCTTGATTGATATAAAGCTCGTGATTCAAAATGAATGATTATGGATTTAATTTTTTAAGGTAAAAAGGACTAAAAGAAGTTAATATCAGAAAGGCCTTAATAGATGATTCTTAAATTTTAAAGTGCACTTAAGGAGAGACAAATGTTTAATTTGATCTTCAAATTGATAAACTAATGAGGCCATGAGATCTGATGTTTGGAGTAAATTTGAGAAATACCAAGTTAGATATGTTGTAGGTGATTGATGACAAGCAAATTAGCTATAACATCGGAAATGTAGAAATGATTAGTAATCAAGATGAGACTTGGAAATGAACTTTAAAGAAAAATTTTGAGCAACTTTAATCTTGAGAGGTTGAGTTATTAATTAAAGAGATTGGTTAAGATTATAAGGGGGTATGTGGAATGTCATGATTTATTGAAATGCCTTGTGGTATAAGTTGAGATTTATCTAGTGAGCACTTGATCATGAAAGTATTGGAGTTTGTTTTTGGGAATATAGTTACTAATGGTTGCCGGATTTGAATCATCCGTGATGTTAAACATATATGAATAAATAAAGAGTGTTTGATCCTTATGTATTATGAAATGCTTGAATGGAATTTGTATGAAGGTATGTGAAACGGAATAGAGGTTGGTTGACCATTTAGACCCATAGTCAATGGTGGAATAAATGCTTGAATGTTGGAAGGTTTCATAAAAGATCAAAGTAGAGGAATTGCGGATGGTTACGTAAACATGCATAATTGATGATTTAAAGATGATTTGATTGAGGTGTGACCAGAATTAATAGCTTACTTGAATTCTCTTCATAAGATGAAGGATGCTATTATTTTGATCCAACAAGAGTAATGCACATAACTATATACTATGACATTGTCGAGTTTTCTATAAGATTGAAAGTCGATATGATGCAAAAACCAAGATTCTATGTTAAGAATGCCCGACGAAAGTGATGTGGCAAAACTCTAGAACTTTGATTATTCACCTTACCCCAATTTGAATTCAAGGACAAATTCATTTTAAGTGGGGGAGAATGTGAGACCTCAACTCCTAGAGGCTCATAACTACGCATAGATGCAATAACACAGGCTAGGAGTGATTTCGTCATTGCCTTTAAAAAGCTCCCAGAAGAAGGTTTTATGATATTTTAAAGTCTAAATAGGCATAAAACTAAATAAATAATGTGTAATGATAAAAACAAGAAGAAAACTAAAAGTTTCAATAATTTTCATCATAGGGGCAAAATGGTGATTTTTCACATCGGGTCAAAATTTTTAAGTTTCGTAAACCTGAGCATGTCTAGACCATTATGGACTTATTTTAGTATTAAAAGAGTAAAAAGATTGCACCAAGGATTGAAGGAGAACAATTTAATGTGCTAAGGGCATTTTCGTAATTTCAAGTGGAATGGATAAGCTTGAGCTATAAATATCTTTTTCTTCCAGCAGCTTCTTCTCCTTCTTCTTCTTCCACCTTACGTTGCTTCCATCCTCCATGGAAGCTTGATATGAAACTTTCACAACTTTCTCTCTCTAGCTCTAATTTTCATACTTTTGTGACCTTTTGACTAGAACCATTGTGCTTTTTCACTTTCTCACTTTAAAACCCTCAAAAAGTCCTTGTTCAGCACTTTCTCTCACTAGTTGGAGGTTTAGAGAGAGAGAAAGAGATTTTTCACAATTGTTTGGAAGCTATTGGAAGAGAATTCAACTACAAAGAAACCCTAAGGTGAGTGATGAACTAGGCTTGGTTTTAAGTTGTTGATAATGGCTAGTAATTGAGATTATGAGCTGTTTTATTGTTGAGTTGTTTATTCATTTTTAGTGTGATTAGAGTAGTGCAAGGAATAGCCATTTGATATAGTTGAAAGTCAATTAGGAATGAATAGAATAATTTGAATTAGAAACTAGCTTTTGGAGTGATATTAATGTAAATTAGATTGGTTGTGATGTTGTGTGTATATAGGTTCTAACAAGGCCTTACTTGCCAATTTGAACCACTAGTGGAGGTTAGAGTCGATTAGAGGTTCAGCAATACCGATGAGTTAACTGCATTTCAAAACGTTTTGGGAATGTGACTATTTTGTACAAAGCATTTGAATGATTTTATACAACTTTTTCTTAAAACAAGTGCCTTGTGAACAAGCTTTTGCTAAATGGTTTTATTTTGTGATATGTGGTTGTTATGGATTCATGCACTATTGCATTATGATGATGATGATGCTGATATAAAAATATGTTGTGCATGATAGTTGATATTGTGTATGATGATTACAACCGTGTGTGTGCACGATGTGGGGGGATGCACATGCCAGTGATGATGGTGGTGTGGGAGATGGATGATGATAGTGCCCGTGTGCACGATGTGGGGAGATGTACACGAAGGCACTGATTGTGCACGATGTGGGGGATGCACACAATGGCGTCGGCTATGTGCACGATGTGGGAGGATGCAAATGAGCCGAGTGTGATTATGATGATATTGATGTTTATCTATGTATTTATGCATATCTATGTTTATGAAATGAAAGTTCATGAATATGATATATGATTGAAATGCATGTGAAATTTAGCATGATGAATCTTGAGAAATTCCCATTTTCTTGCAAATTGATCTTTATTGCAGCACCAAATGGATTTTTTTATGCAAAGGAGGTCCCTTTTTCACTTAGGTGCCCTACTTCTTGCTGCAGTGAGAATGCTTTCTCGCTGCAGCGAGAAACATTTTGTTTTGGCAGCAGAAAACTCTCTACAGCGAAAATAAATCTCGCTGCAGCGAGAAACTCTCGAGTTCTGGTGCAGTGTTTTCACTTTAATAAAGATTTTGACCATGTTCTCATCTGAATTGGGAAAAGTGGTAAACATAAAAGTTGTAGCTCTGCCTCTTAGCTTTCTAATGGTTCAAAAATCTGAAACACATACAAATTGATACTATTTCTCGCTACAGCTAGAATGAACTTCGCTGCAATGAGAAACATTCTATCCTACATGCTACCCTATTCGGTTTTTGACATATTTTTCACCCATTTAACTTCATGGATTGTTGCAACACTATGAGGTTATTAATCAAAGTTTGAAATGAGGGGTTTTTAGTAAGAAATTAAATCAATTGCATTATTTTTGAATCAAGTGCATCATGATTTCCAAATTCTTCCTATTGATTGCTTGTTCCCTTCTTATGTTTACTCACTGAGTTTCGTACTCATGTTTTTAAAATTCATGTTTTTAGATTTGGAGGCAGTTGGGACCTAGATTGAGTTGCACACATATACTCGCTTTATTAGTAGGTACTATGGCATTTCAGTAGCTGCATCTTCACTGTGATCACTCCGCTGGAAGTCAAGAGTCATTTTGTTTTATAAGTACGTTCATGTGATGTAAAATACTAAGATACGTGTCTTAGACGAAATATGTATATTTTAACTGTTAATGCCACCATGAATTGAAATGTTAACATCATTTTGGGTTTATATTAATGAAATTCTTGATTGCTATAGCCCATTATTAAAGTGATTATAAGTTAGAATTATGAAAGGTGACTTGAGAATAGTTGATGGGATGTTAAGCAAGATTACATAATAGGCTTGCTTGGGCTTGGTGGGCTATGCCCATTGGGCCCATGCGTCGGTCATGGCCCGAGAATTTGGGTTGTGACAAAAATATAGCAAATCAATTACCAAATGTATTTATTGACTCAAAGAGAATAACTAAATCTCATATATCTCTACAAAAGCTCCTATTAAAATTGATGTCTTTGTAGGATAAGGCACGCCAAAAGCGTGAGAAATTAATAAGTTCCAAAGATAAAATCCTCGAAAAAAAAGGAACAAATATACAAGATGGTTAAAAAGAAGAAATGAGAACTCTAAAAAAGACCCTTGACATAATTGATGAAATTTCAAAAAAAAATTAGGTACTTGAAATCATTAAAAATGAAGATATTTTAATAAATTATGTCATGATTGGAAAAAATGAAATCGAAATGAAATAAACGTTAACGATATTTTTACATAAAATTTAACGCTCAATATTATGAAAAAAAATAAAGATCTTGAACCTACATGTATTGAAGAATGCATATATAAATGATTGGCCAATGTAAAAAGACACAATCAAGGTGGAATTGAATTCACTTACAAGACATGAAGTTTTTGAACCTATAATCCGTACACTAAATGGTGTACAAGCAGTGGGATATAAATGGGTATTTGTAAGAAAGAAAAATGAGATTGTGCTTTTCAAAAAAAAGAAAAATGAGATTGTGAGATATAAAGCACGGCTTATTGCATAAGGTTTTATCCAAAGACTTGGTATTGATTATAAAGAGATATATTCTCTTGTGGTGGATGCAATTACATTTTTATATTTAATTAGTCTGACGATACATAAGAATATTGAAATGTATCTAATGAATGTAGCTACAGTCTATTTATATGGCTCACTTGATATCGATATCTATAAGAAAATTCTTTAAGGATTTAAGTTGCCTAAAGCACATATACAATTCTCAAGAATTTTATTCGATTAAATTAAATAAATACGTATGTAGATTAAAGGAATCTAGAAACATGTGATATAATCGCCTTAGTAAATATTTGTTAAAAGAAAACTATAAAAATGATCCTAAATGCCTATGTGTTTAGATCTGAATTCGTCAAAATTATTGTTTATGTTGATGACTTGAATATTACTGGAACTCTTTAAAAGTCGTGGGTTTCTTAAATAAAGAGTTTGAGATGAAAGACTTTGAAAAAACAAAGTTTTCCTTGGATCTTTAGATTAAACACTTAACAAATGAAATTTTTGTCCATAAATTAAATTATATAGCAAAAATGCTAAAACGATTCTATATGGACAAAGCACATTCATTGAGTTCACCAATAGTTGTAAGGTCACCAGATATGACATAAGACCACTTTCGACCTCGTGAGGATAATGAAGAACTTTTTGATCTTGAAGTACCATATCTTAGTGCAATTAGAGCACTAACGTATCTTGTTAACAATACGTGACCTGATATATCATTTGCTATAAATTTGTTAAGAAGATATAATTCTTTTCTAACTCAAAAACATTGAAATGTCATTAAACATTTACTTCAATATCTTCGAGGAACAATGGACATGAGCTTATATTACTCAAATGTATCAAAAATCAAATTTAATTAGTTATGTAGATACAGGAATATTTATTTGATCCACATAGAGCTCAATCTCAAACAAGATACTTATTCACATATGGAAGTATAACTATTTCATAGTGTTTTGTAAAACAAACTACAGTTGCTACTTCTTCTAACCAAATAAAAATTTTCACAATTTATAAGGCAAGTTGTAAATGTTTTTGGTTGAGATTTATAACTCAACATATTTGAGAAACGTAGGATTTATAAACCAAGAAAGAAATTCTAACAAAGTTATATGAAGATAATACTGCTTGTATAGCCCAATTAAAAGAAAGATACCTTAATGGCGATAAGACAAAACATATCTTACCAAAGTTCTTCTTCACTCACGATCTTCAAGAAAAAGATGATAGTAGTGTTCAACAAATTTGTTTAAGTGATAATCTAGTAGATTTATTCACTAAGTCATTCTTACTACAACGTTTTAAAAGTTGGTACAAAAAATTGGAATGAGATGTTTTAAAGATCTTAAATAATGCAATTATTAGAGGAGTAAAATACACATTGTACTCTTTTCATTTATCAAGGTTTTTCTCACTAGGTTTTCTTGATAAGGCTTTAATGAGATAGTATTTCAAAAGCGTATTTTTAAAAAAAAATTATATACTCTTTTTCCTTCATTTGGATTTTTTTTCCTAAAAGGTTTTTTCTTAATAAGGTTTTAACGAGGCATATTCTTAATACAATGAACATTTAAGTAGAGTGTTATGAATATATGTGTGAGTGTCATTATATTATGATCCAAGAAGTTCAGACCAAGTCAAACAGCACAATAAGCCAAACACAAGAATGTAATCTGATTTGAATTCTTATATTTGATTATGTATATCTAGATTTGACATAGATTGAATTGGATTAAGATTAAGATTTAGGGAGTTATTAGCTTATAAATAATCCCCTCACTTTATTTGTAAAAGTCTGTTTGGCCTAAATTTTTTTTTAACTTAAAAGCTATTATGAAGCTCTTATGAAAAATAATGGCTTTTAAAATTAAGGTAAAATTGTTTGATAAACTGTTTGGTAAAATAAATTATATAAGTTCTAATTTTGGTTAAAATTACCGTAAATGTATTAATGTCATCTTCAATCACTTAATAAACCAAAAGTAAAAAAAAGTCTAATTCGGGCTTATGTACGATTTTAGATATTAAAATAAAAAAAATCATGCAGAAACGGAATAGCTCTCAACTTTATATAATAGTAATAGTATTAGATTTTTGTTAATCTAGCAAACCTTCGAACTATGATACTTCAATTCCCTAAGAAAGAAAAGAAAAGAAGAAATGATGTATTTAACATTAAAATCCTTTTTGGTGAAGAAGGTAGAAAACCTTTAAATAGTACCCGAATGCAGCTTTGAACTTTAAGTCTTCTTTTCTCTTAATCTTTGTAATAACAAAAAAAATTATCAGATTTTGCTATTTGCTAAGTCTTCTGTTTTTTTTTTTTTTAGTAGTTTTTTTTCTGTTTTTTTTTTAATATTTTCTCTCACAGTTGTTTTTTAAGTTATATTTCATAACACTCATAACATATTTGCATTACCATTCTTTACTGTTACATATTTATTCCCTGACTTTCAGCGGATAACATCAAGAAAGATCATTCCTAACTCCGAAATCTAAAATTATTCGAACATATTACCAAACTTAATATTTGTATGTAATTTTTAAAGGTAATTGTTCAGAAAGTATTCAAATTCGATTGTTCGATTTGGATCCTCTTAAGGCGATAAATTTTTTGAATCATTTTAGATTTTAAATTAATTTAGATAGTTCAAGTAGACCATCTTAAAATCGAGATCACTGATCATCTATACAAAATTAGTCTTAAAAATTTTGAATTGTGAATAGTCCACATCTTTGTAGGATTATCTCTAGGACCAAACTTAAGGTCCAATGCGATCTAGGATCAATCTTAAATTTTGTCATTTCTTTTAAAAAAATAATAATTAATGTAACAATATTTTATTATTATATGCAAATTACAATCAAATAGTGTATCAAATTTATGAATATTCAAAAAAAATTCATACATCAAAGTTATAATTTACATATAATTCATTTATAGATAAGTTTTATTACTTCTGAAATCTTTAACATATTATTTAGTATTGTTGATAGTTATTTATTTATTGTTAATTTATTATATGTATTGGATATAAACATTGTTAAAAACTCTTTAGCTTACTAAGATCTTCTAAAAAAAATTATAATTTCAAGTCTTACAATTTGTTAATATTTAGCTTATTTTATTTAGCTCATTAATTGAAAATGGGTCCAAATTTCAGTTTAACAGTTCGATCCTTTGATTCGAGGTGAGTGGGTAAATAGCCATGACCATAAACTATCCAAAAATATATATCAATTTTAAAAGGTTTGAATCATGTATCACCCATCAAGTCATAAAATCATTTTAAAACCAATTTAAACCCATCGATCCAAAGTGATCCACGGGTGACCCTAGACTGTTACCCACCTCTATTTTTATAAGACTAATCTTAAGATCCAGTGCAGACAGGACCCATTCTAAATCTTATATTTTTTTTAACAAATATTACAAGAAAATTACAATATAAATTACAATACCAAATTTATAAATATTACTAGACAATTCATATATCCACATTACCATTCACATTGTAATTCATCATTTATTATTAGGTCTATTACTTTTAAAGTTTTAACTTTTTATTTAGTGTTGTTTGGAGTTTTGTTTTTTAAATTATTCATTTATTGTTTGTATCGGATATAAATGTTTTTAAGTGAATTTTTAGTTCAATGGTTAAAATTTCTAAAATAGGCACCATTTATAATTTTAAGATTTACAACTTGTTCGTATCAAAAAAGAAAAAAAGAAGATTTACAATATGTAGATATTTAATTGATTTTTTATTTAATCTTTGCATAACCATTACGTTAGAATCAATTCAAAACTCAGTCTTAGGATTCAATTTTTGGATCCATAATGAGTAAATAAGTACGTGAAATCATAAACCACCTTAAAAAAATTATCGATAAGACCACCCTAAATTTGGTCCAAACCCATGGACCAAGATTATTCGTGGAGACCTTGGACCCTCGCTCACCATTGGTACTCACACTCATGTGCAAGTGTGCGTGCTCTTCTCTTTGTTTGACATCCATATCTTGAGAAAACAAAGAGTAACATGAATTCACATTTTCAATCCGACAGATTTTATTTATGAAAATTGAACTAAAGCTGTAACCTCGATCCAAAGGCGGATAAAACTAGCTCATCGTCTTTCAAGACTGTTGAGCTTAATAGCAAAGGGTCAGTGCACTCTAGCACTCAGCTCCAGCCGAGACAAAAATAATAGCATATTTCCTTCAATACAAGTACATGTATCAAACAATTAGAGAGCACAGAAAATTGTGTCATGAGACTCATGACTAGCTACTATCTCTGAGAAAATGTTGAATGATATTCATACCAGTCCGGTGTATAATGCTCATCTCCTAACAGGATTTCCACCTCTAGATGGTGCCTCGTACCCACTTCCAGCACGAGCAGGAGGTGTTGCAGATCCATATGGTCCATTGTTTGGGGGTGCTGCTTGTCCATGCAGCACAGCAAGACTTCTAGCTGGTGCATCATAGGTTGCACCCCTGGATGCATCGTTTACAGATCCTCTTTGAGTTTCATAGCCACCTCCTCTTTGTGCATCATAGGCATGGCCTCTTTGACCATCATAACCAGATCCTCTCTGTGCATCATAACTGGGCCCCCTTTGTGATTCATAGCCAGGCCCTCTTGACGCATCATAACCAGGTCCTTTTGATGTGTCATATGCAGGTCCTCTAGGCACCTCGTACCCAGTCCTTCTAGGCGCAGGTCCAGACTGAGCCCCAACATAAACAGCAGCACCAACACCTGCATTTGCACCAGTAGCAGCAGATGGAAGAGGACCATGTCTCTGTGATATAAATGAGCAGAATGTCATCAATCCAAAATATAGAATTAGCAGACACAATATACAATCATCATTATACAATGCAATCACAGATGAATCGAAATTACAACCACTTACTACAAAGTAGGCAGAGGAGTGGGAAGGACTCGACTGCAGTGTGTCCTTGTACTGTATCATACTTCATAAAGCTAATTAATCCCTCTTTATCTGACACTAAGCATTAACTTCAAAAGAATGCAATTTATCCTAAAAACATCATTAATCTTTGCAGCAATCTAAATTTTCTGTTTAAATATAAGTTTGGGTTTTTTTTTTTTTTTGTTTTCCCTTTAATGTGCAGAAACCCAACCTAGCAGTTGAGCACATATAGCCACAACCTGTACATGTTTCTGAACAGAAATTATTCCAGCAATCTGTCCATACTTCCAGGGTTTGGTTTCGATAGAAATAAGAAATATCGAACATCTCGGACTTAATTTGATCAGGCTCAACTATACCCATATGCAAAACATCAGGAAAACACGACTATAAATTTTCCATTAAATATAACCCTATGCAAATTATCCTGAGTCTTTCAGAATATGATACGATTTATTTTACATAGAAAAAGGTTTAACACGACTTCCATCTACTCCTATGTGTTGTCCTGTTAACCAATCTGTGGATAAATTAAGACACAGAACTCTAACCATCATGGAAGATTACACACCTGATGAATAACATAACCATCTTCATATGCATTTTGTCCCACAGGATGTGCAGAAGCCTCATTCTCACTGTTTCCTGTGGCACCACCATATTGCCCAACTGCATTTCATTGGCATAAATGAGTCATCTACATCGTTAATAAAGGAAAAAAAAAAGGTAGCAAAAACCAAAAAGTGAGCTGAAAAAGAAAAGATTAAAAGAAAGGATACCAGTTCTTCTGTCAACATTAGCGGCATTCATCAGCTCCGCTCTAAGTTTCTCCACTTCCCTAGCCATGGTCATATAATTTTTCTCCATCACCTGAAGCGATTCTAGGTGATCATTGTAAAATTTCTTTTCATAGTCAAAAGTAGCCCTGCATGATCCAAGAATAGGTCATCACATAATCATGACACATGGAACTTTCTGAAACAACTCCAATAGAAAGGATCTATGAAAGGACTGAACTAACAGGCATGCTCAAAGAGGAAAATAAGAGGAAAGAAAAAACTTTTGATAAATAAAATTCTACAGTGGACTTCCAAACAACATAGAAAAATAAGTTTTAATATTAATTTCCCGTTCAATACCAGCCGCTCTAGTTTAAATCTTTCTCAACTTTGCTCCCAAAACACCCATAGACAAGAGCACAACAAAAACCTGCAATGCTGATATTCCTGTCTGAGGCTCTCAAGTTCACCCATCAGAGCTGGTATCTGTTGCACATCTACATGGGCTCTCTGAAGATCTTGGTTTAATTGATGCACTTTGGACATAAGTTCTTCCCTTGCTAAAACCAAATTCTGAGCTTCAGTATGTGCCTGCTGCAACTCTACCTTAACGGGCTCGGCTGCTTGCAGTTCAGCTTCCATCTTAGCTATCTTATCCATAAGGCTCCTCATTTGTTGTTCTCTATCAGATTTTATGGCTCCTATCTGAGCATGCAATATCTGCAACTCATGCTGTGCAGCAGCAAGTTCCTGTCTCAAGGTCCCATGTGTAGTAGCAAGCCTCTGGTTTTCTGTACCAAGTCTCTGCATCTCCACATGCTGTGCAGCAAGCTTTTGCTCCATAATTTCTGGAGGTGGCAACATATCAAAATGTGGAAAAGGACCTGGTGGGGGTAGTATTCCTGGACCAAATTGGTCAGGGTGCACCATGCCAGGGCCTGGGAGAGCACGCCTTAGGTGAGGGGGTGGGATTCGACCTTTGCTTCCCATTCTAAGCAGTGACGTATGACCTGGGTCAAGAAATACAACTTGTAAGAGCACTGCAGATGCTCCACTGTGATTTGACTTAAAAAAGGCAGCTTGAAAACTACTCTTGCATCACCTGAGTAACAATTGGACATCAATGCAACACTAGGGACTTTGGTCCATACGTCCAACACAACACAGCCAAAACACTATAAATAATATAGAAGCTACAGTTAAATTTGAACTCAATGACAATGAATATGTAGAACACTTCAATGCATACGTCATTATTAAAGTAATTCCTTCCTTTATCATATCCTAGTCTATTACATTTTGCTCAATGCAAACTTCAAGTTGAAAGAGCATTATATCATCTCTAGTCTCTTAGGCAAAGAGTTCCATAGCAGTCATTTACCAAACAACCGATCAAATAAATAATCACAATAATTTAATAATCCCATGAATGGCCATAAAGATAACGCCAAAGCTTAATAAATGTCACTGAATGGACCCTTATCTACAACTTAAGCAGCTAACATGGTTATCAGCAACAGGAATTGCTTATTCACTAGTTGGTTTCCATGTCAATGCCACTGTAGCTCAAAAGTAGTCATAAGCAGTCAACCTCTTGGGCAGTTTGAAATAAGGCCTTTAGAATTACAATTAAATCCAGCTATCTACCAAACTTTATATTCCACAAGCTAAACTCTAGAAGATGGGGTAGGTTCCTCTGGCCCATATTTAAATCATAGCAGTAATGGGAAGTCAGGAGTTGCATGCGGCAAAAAAATGTGGTAATCAGCACGGACAGATATAAAGGTGCCTAGCAAAAAGATTCAAGTGTAATTAGCCCTAATTTTGACTATTGCATTAAATGGGATGTCAATAATAGTTTTATAAATTATTTTTTTCCTTTCTCTCCACTTATTCCCCTCTGCTGCAACTTCTCAGTAAAGGTGAGAACAATTTAAACAACCCGAACAAAGAGGAAAGTTTCTAGCACATCAATAGCTTGGCTAGACATGCTCTGTCGTCTTTGTAAACAAAGTGCTAATATCACAAGTTCTTTATCAACAAAGAATTCATTTTGGTCTAAGGAAAGATGTACTTGCTAGCTAATTAGCTATTAGGAAAGTAATTTAACAGTATCTTCTTGATTTTGGTGTCCAAGGGTATCTAGATCATTTTCTGTTTCGCTAGATTGGGCCCTAGTCATGGTCCACTGGGTCTTATTTTGAGTTTAGTCAAATTATTGGGGCTTTTACAGTACCTTTAGTTTATTATAGTTCGAGTCAAGGAAATTCCCTCTGTTGTTTCTACTCTGCTCTTTCTCTCTACAGCTACAAACGATTGGGGTTACAGTTCACAGCACAAGCACAAAAACCTGAGCTTGTTTGCTTGTCATTCCACAGCTTCCATAAAATTCGAGCAATCTTTTCCTGACATCTGACCCTCTTTGACTCCCAAACTCTTACCATAAACCTTAAACTCATAGTTTTCAAGCCACCATAGAAATAGATTTCTCCAAATCTGTCCTAATCAGAAAATTACTTTCCATCTATAATGGAGAAAAATGGTAATGAAGAAGCATATCAATCAAAATTAATAATAATAAAACACAGGCCTCGCCCCTTGCTACCTTTTGTAAGGTATGAAACACAAACATCATCTTTATATGGCCAAAGGAAGCTATTTAAATTGTATAGATTTGTATGGCATTCATCATTTTAAGGAAGCTACAACCACTGCTCATAATTTCATAGTAATCATTCAGGGAAGACATACACAAAATTTTCATCTTTTTCAGATAACTAAAATACAGAATATAACCCATGTCTAATGGTAGCTCCACTAATCATGTTTTTATATTTTTTTTCCTATTTTTTTTTTAAAAAACATGAAAAAATAACAAATGATTACAACAATTTTTCTTCATGAGAGAACAGGATGAGTCTCATTCATTCCCCAAAAAGAAATGCTAAATTCTCATTGCAAAATCCAACCGTTGAGCATAATTATATTTCATATATATTTATCTTTAAATTTCCAAATATCAGAAATAGATTGGTGAGCTTGAATTCAACTAATTAGTAATGTTTCTTTTTTTTTTTCCAATTCAATTTAGTAAAGCTAAACCCTAGAAACAATTAACAAAAATATAATCGAAATTTCATTTAAAAAAAAAAAAGAGCGACTGAGAGAGAAAAGCCTGCGACGAAGTAGAGGTTGGGGTTACCTGAACGGGCAAAATTGTTGCAAAGATTGTTGCAGGTAGAGAGCGGCAGAAATTTCCAAGCCAATAAACCCCTGCAATCTATTTTTTTCTTTCTTTCTTTTTTCCTACTATAATAATGAAATAAAACTCTTCAAACTTCAAACGGGAAAATGAAAAAAAAAGGAAGCCTCTACGACGTCGCTTCTTCTGACTTTCCCTTTCACCATTCGAAGCCGACCTTTACTTTTCCCTCCTGCTTATTCCTTCTATTTTTGTTTTACTTTCTGGTAAAGTTTGGTCGCCTATCATTTTGAACTCTACAGTTGAAACAAATAACTCATTAATTTTTATATTTCTAATATTAACAACGAAATGATCTTTTTATGTATTATAAATATCGATAAAAAAGAAAAAATAGAGAAAATATACAATTCATGTTAAATATTTAAAATGAAATTTCAGCACGTGTTTCTTCATATAATAATATATATAGTTATAACATACTAAAATGCTGCATATAATATATTATTAAATATTTATAATGTTGAATATATGAATAATTAAGTTTAATATATTATACTTTATATGATAGAAATAAAAGTAAGTTTAATAAGTTTTTGTAAAACATTGATTTTTAATAACACCAAACATTATAAAGTTGAAACGATTAATAGCTATGACACATTTAATTTTTATTTTTTTAAGCTCAAACGCTGCTTCACTGAAACACTTACTTTTATTGGTACGTCGAATTATTACATAATATGAAAGCAATTTCATGACATTTTAAATTTTAATAACCAATTAAATTATTTTGCACATGAATAACATATTCTTCTTGGTTAACTTGCACCAAATATCCAGGTGGAAGAACTAACTATAATCCACTTTGGGGTTTAGTTGATTGATTATATTAAAAAATTCGCTTACCATGGATGACACTGCCACATAATTGTCTATAGTCATGTACCTAATAGAGACCATCATACCAATATCTCTTTCTCATTTTTATAACTAATTGAACGTTAGTCTTTAGTTATACCTACAATTATCTGTACGATTACTTTTTATCGTACTCATTAATTGAAATTTTCAAAAATAACTTTTCAAATATTTTTGTACATGTCCTCGATATTGAACAAAATTTATAATTTATGTTACTAATATTTAAAAATATTTGAGATATACATAAATATTCCTGAATATATAAATATATTCATGGATATTTTGTAATATGAACAAAAGCGAATATATTGATGTATAGACGAATATTTAGTGCACGTTTGGCTTAACTTTTTTTCAATTTATTTACTTTTTAAAAGTAAAAATCAAGCCAAACATGATTTTTTGAGAAATTTTTTTAAAAAAAAATTACTTTTTTTAAGAACAAAATTTAAAAAAAAAAAAGCTTAAAAAAAAGCTACAAGGATGGACTTTTTCTTCTTTTCTTTTAAAAATATAGGAAAATTTTTATTTTTGTTTCAAAAATATCCTCATTTATTAAAAATAATTACAGTATTACCCTCTCAAAAAAAATACCTTCTATGATAATTTTAACAAAAATTTTAACTTATAAAAAAAACTTATAAAAAAAATTTACCGAACAACTTTTAACTTAATTTTAAAAGCTATTATTTTTTATAAAAACTTCATAATAGTTTTTAAGTTAGAAAAAATCTAAGCTAAACAGATTCTTAATTTCTGTTAGATCACCAAATTGGAAAATATAGAAATTGGCTTCAAGGCGTGTATTAATATTATTATCCTTAAAATTTCATTCATCTTCACTTATAGTGTGTAAAAGAGTTATCGACATATAAATCTCAAAGATACAATAAGGCCCAGTAATTAACAGTGTTTTATGCTAACAATATCAATCTACTGAGCACTTATCGAAGTATGACAAGATTATCACACTTCTATAATATTTTTCTGCAACAAAATGATACAGAAGAAAACTTGGAGAATGTTTAAGAAATGAAGAAAAAATGTTGTTGTTTTCTTATGTACATTCTTTTGGTAAAAAAAGTCCTCTTTTATAGGTTTAAATGTCTGTTCACAATAAACACAATTTCTATCTGTTTCAAATAGTCGTTACTGTTGATCTTTTTCAACAGTCGTTACTATTGGTCTTTTTCAACGGACGTGACTTCTCATTTTTTTTATTTATTTTCAATAGATATAACTTTCTTTAATTTTTAATTTCCAACCGTTATAATTTTTCCTTTTATTCTTATATGGAATCGTATCTTTTATTTGAAAATGTCCGACAATCCCTTCACCATTTTCAAATTAATCCAAATTTTTTATAATCTTGAAAATTAATTGCATAAATGAAGATATCTTTCGATTGAATCTTCACTTAGTGAAAACATGTTCAAGTTAACCGAAATTGCATGGTAGATTATGCTTTGAGCCAGCTATCCTATTTGATTAATCAAACATATCTCACACAACGATTTCAACAACGATGAATGCACAATATCCGATGACACTTTTATGGCTATGTCTCTGTATCCTCTTTTCATAAGTGCTATTAGAGCCAAGCTATTGAACTCTTAGAAGCGGCCACACTTCACATTCATATAGGTAGATCCCATCAAGAATGCCTCCGTAACTAAATCATTCTAACAAATTTATGGGTCTATTAAGATATATAACTTATCATTTCCTTATCATTACGGGTACCTAGCACTTCATTTATAACAAAATATAATACATTATATGGTAGTATTAACAACCACTTATAAATGATGTACTTAGTCTCATTAAACTCTAGACTTGACATTATACTAAGTGTTGAGTCGAGTTTCCACTATGAGTAACTTTCAATTTATGAGTTTAAGTCCCATCCCCTTTGAGGTCTTATTTACAAGATCTCTAGCAAGATTTTTTGTTAAAAGATTCACCAAGTTTTTACTAGATCTCACAAAAGTTATTGTGATCACTCTATCAGAAATTAATTATCGAATATAGTTATGTCTTAATCTAATATGTCTAGACTTTTCATTATACACTTGGCTATATGCTTTTGCTAGAGTTGCTTCACTATCACAACAAATAGATATTATAGAAATTGGTGTAGGCCAATAAGTCACACCATAGAATAAATTTTTTAACCATTCAGCTTTCTTGGTGGCAGCAACCAATGCATTAATTCGACTGCCATGGAATAATCCATTATACACGTTTGCTTCTTAGATCCCAAAGAAATTACACCCCCACCAAGCATGAAGATCCATCCGCTTGTGGAAGCATGATCTTTTAAACTTGTAATCCAATAGCAAATGCTATATTTGGCTTTGTACATGTCATTGCAATATATTAAGCAAATAATTATTCTTGTATATTGTAATTGATCAATAGCCCTATTAGCATTAAGTATTAATTTAATTGAAAGATCCATGTGAATAGATGCTCATATAAAATTACTACGATTAAAAATTTTTTTAAGTACCTTTTCAATGTAATACGATTGTGACAACGTAATATCATTTTTATCTTGAAATATTTTAATTCTTAAGATTACATCCTCTCCACCAATATCTTTCATTGTTTGATTCTAGACAACATCTAGAAAAATAGACTTGATAATCTTAAGATGATTCTTAAATTGCTGAAGCAATTTAGCATTTCCTTGATTAGATCTATTCCGAACTTCCTCGTATATTTCAGTATTTTCAGAGTCCAAAGCATATGCTGACTCTAAGATTCTTACATGCTCCGAAAGCAAGTAAGGACACCTTCTCGATCATAGAAAAGCTTCTGGTCAAAATGATATGGATTCTGAAAATGATTTTCAAAATAATCCTTCATAGAATCCACAAATCCTAACTTACCTTTCAATTTATAAAGCATAGCATAAGTTATCCTTATATGGCACTGCATTCCCGATAAAATCATTTAAAAAATATTGCTTTATTTATTGTAAAGGAAACATTTCTTGTATGATATAACTTATGGTAAACTCACCATATTCAAAACCTAGTACTATAAGCGTGCTTCACTAGCAATAGCATTGCTCCCAATGACATCATAGTCTGCACATGGCAAGTAAGTTTTTGTATATATATGAGCAATGGAAAGAGTTTGCTTTGAAGCCAAGGGAAAGAGTCAAAAAGCAAAGGTTTTTTTTTTTTACCCTGGTTTTGCTTTCATTCCTGTAAACCTGCTCTCTTTCTTATGTCAAGCGAAGGGCAAACAGTAATATAAATCTAAGATACTCACTTGGAATAGGATTATTCACCCAGTGCAAAGTTTCTTATAAGTCCCCATGGGATATATCACCTATATTCTTATGTAAAGGCTTTGGTTTGGTTCCTGCAAGGTCATATTTGTTTTTTCATTGTAATATCATTTTTGAGATATTTCTTTGATCATAAAGCATTAAAATTCTTGAGAATTCTAATAACTAATTTTTCAAAGTAAATATCCTTAGGATAATTCATACAAATCAAATCAATTAAGTCAAGAAAATTTATTTGATAAAAAACTATTTTGTTATTTTCTTTGTTAACATCAACTCGGTTGAATTTTTTAAAAATTAGAAGCCAATTCTCTTAATGTTTCACTTGCAACAACGATTGATGAAATAAAAAAAATATTAAAATTGTTAGATCACTAAATTCAAAAATACAGAAATTGATTTCAAGACGTGTATCAATGTCTTTATCTTTAAAGTTTTATTTACTCCTACTTGTAGTGTGCAAAAATGTTATCGACAAATCTAGTGATTGACGATGTTTTGCACTAACAAAATTAATTCATTGAGTACTCATCGAAGTATGAGAAAATTATCATACTTTTATAATATTTTATCTACAGTAAAATAATATAAAAAAGATTTAGAGAATGTTTGAGAAAGAAAAGAAAAAATGTTACTATTTTCTTATGTAGGTTTTTTTGGTAAAAGAGTGACCTATTTTATAGGTTTAGATATCTGTTCTCAACAGATACAGTTTATGTTGCTTCGAACAGTCGTTATTGTTGATTTTTCTAATAGACTTGATTTTTTATTTTTTTAATTTATTTTCAACTGATATAACTCTTTTTTTAATTTTTAATTTTCGACTATCATAATTTTTTTTTATTCTGACATAGAGTAGCATCTTTTATTTAAATATGTCCGACAATATGATGGTACTAATTGATTATGTACGTTTGACACGTGACAAACACGTGTCAATGAAATTTATGGAATAAAAATTGAGTTAAATGGATTTTTTTTTCTTTTCCTTGTTCTCCTCCTCTTGTCCCACCAACCAGGGCTATTCGACGATGACAGAGCCTAACCTCTATTCCTCTTGTTGGATTGACAATAACAAGGACTGGTCAGGCTCTAATCATCGTAATGGTGTCAGTTGGGCCAAGCCCGACCCTCCTAATTGCGGGCAGAAGCTTTGCTGATTGGGGAGAAAGGGAGACAAAGAGAGGAGAAAAAAAAAAGAAAAAGGAGAGATAAAATACAAAAATTGGTCATTTTTTTAAAATATTATAATTTAAAGTAAATAATAACTTATATATTTCTAATAAATATCTTTTATTTTTTAATACAGTATGAAGACTTAAAATTAAAATTAAATAAAAAATTTTCAAATAAATATCTAATATACTAAGTTGCTAACATGAGTTGGCAATTGCATTTAATATCATACTTAACAAAAACATGGACAAAGGATCATTTTGTTACAACTTGAAAGTATAAGAACCATCAAATTACTTTAATGTAGGTATCAAAATAGTCTGAATTTCAATTTTATGAATGTCGAGTGTAATTTACTCTGTATTTTAAAAAATTATTTGTCACATTTTCTTTCTTTTTCTTTTTATTTTCTGGATTTCTTAAAATTATATCTTCTTATTTTCTTAAAAACATATTAATACTCTAAAACTTTTTTATATCTCAAAATTATTTTTCATGATTTTTTTATTTTTACATTATCAAAATTAATTTTTTTAACTTCGTATAAATCCAATAGAGACAATTAAAATGGGACGAATTGAATATTTGTTTGTGCCTTCACTCTTAACTTGACTTTCTCTCATGTTTTAAAATTTTTAATATGTTTTAACGTTTACAACATTTCAAACAAGCGTACGTTGCTAAAGTCCAAACTTATGGGAATTTACTTAAATTAATTAAAATTTTGGGGGTGAAAAAAAAAAACAGAACTTGTGAGTTAACAATTAACCACATGTCACTTTTACATACGTTTTCTCCTGGGATGTTGGTTGAAGGTTGAAGCTGTTGAGTTGAATATAACAAAAAGTAGTGCCTAAGTTCTGAAGCGATGCCGAGCTAAAACTCTTTTTCTTGATTCGAAAGAGAGTTTAATTAACTCAAACAAAGATAGCCCAGAAAAAAACAGGTTGCAAGCACGGAGATGACAGTTTCCCGTTTTCTCCATTCACGGTCCTGCCTTCCCAGGCTCTTCTTGTGAGTGCAGCATTCTTACATTTCGTTGCTCATTTGTGATTTTTGATGAAAATAGTTAGCTCAATTGATGCTTTTATGATTTTGTTTAGCATGGGTTCGTGATGGATTTCTCAAGTTGGTTGTTTACTTATACTGTTGTTTGTCAACATGAGCTATGTGGACGTTTCTGTAAAATGGGCTGTTGTTACACTGATGTACTAATTATCTAGTAATGAAAAATGTGGTGTAAAAAGAATCTAAGGGGTTTTCTTCATGGGTTTATTATTTTATTTGTTTTATCAATCAGTTTGTTTCTAAAGATGTTTCTGTTAATTTCTAAAAGTAGATAATTTTATTTTTGAAAATATCTTTTCTATTCTTAAACAAAGTTTTGTTTATTAATTTCTTCGGGGCTAGATCAATTATTGATGAATTTTTCATTTCCTTATGTATTAGTTTATGAGAAGTGATGAGCGTAACCTGGTTGCCTTTGATATAATAGAATCCAAAGGCTGATGATGGTTATAAAGACCTGAGAGGAAAATAAGCAACAACCTGCAAGTTGTATAACTTGAAGTAGAAAATGATCAGTCTATAGTAAATGGCCAAAACATGCTTACTTTGAGTTGTGCATCCATTAAGAAATAGATTGTGAGATTAACAAGGACATTGCACTTAGAATTAGAAGATGGCTGAAATGGGGATTTGTTTCCGAGAACCAAATCATAGAATACCCATACCATTAGATATATAGTTTAAAATGGTTATAATCGATCACAATACAAATCTTTAATGATGATAGGTTTATCTCTGATAATCCAGATGGTCATGTTTATGTCCTCTCCTTTTCTATATTCCATGATGCCCTTTTTATTTTTTTGGTGGTGAGACAGTGGAACAACCATAACAAGAAATGGGAGACTACTGTCAACAGGCTTCAACAAGATAGATGAACAATTGAAAACTGATGAAGCTGGGACATTTGATACCAAACGACCACCAACAGGGAAGGTAATTTTGGTGTCATTTAAGTGTTCCCTGAATCTAGTTATTCTCTCTTTTCCCTCTGACTGCTAGTTATCTTAATCAGCTACTTGTCCTGGGTGGCAATGGGTTTGTTGGTTCACATATATGTAGAGAAGCTCTAGAGCAAGGTTTAACTGTATCTAGCCTTAGCAGGTATGGTATTTTGACTATTCTATTTATATCCCAATTCCTAATTTAACATGTTTATTTTTTGTACCAGATCATTTTTATATGCCCTGAAAGATTTGGTTCCACAAAAGGGATATAACATGAGCACTTGTATATTCTTTTAATCATATGATAGCAATAAAATTTTAAGAAGACAAGCACTACACACACATGTATCTTGACGGTTCCCTTGTTGATATTTGCTAGGTCTGGAAGGCCATCTTTGCATGATTCCTGGCTTAATGATGTTCTCTGGCATAAAGGTTGATGGAGTGTTTAATATACATATTTCAATTGTGTAAATGTTCAATAGACTGTAATAAACTTTTTCCTCATAATTACAGGAGATTTGCTTTCACCTGGTTCACTGAAGCAAGCCATGAGTGAAGCTACTTCTGTGGTAAAGACTAAGGACTGTTAGTTGGTACAGCCATAATTTAGCATAAATACAGTACATTAAATATAGTATGTATAGAAATCTGTTATTGGCTTTTGAATTTAATAGGATCATTATATGTATGCTTGTACTCTAGCGGTTTTTCTATTTCACCACCATGTCATAAAATGGTGCTATTATCATTTTCTGACAATACCACAAGCAAATGGAACTGATAAATGGCTCCAATCATCCATGAGGATCCATTTTGTTGTGCAATTTCCAAAGATGGTCAGGGACTTCAGTAATGTTTCAATTAGCAGTGCATTTAAAAGCTGGAAGCTAGAAGTGAGTAGAGTAAATGGGTGGAAAAGTGAGGAAGTAGAGCATAGTATATTTCTCTCCTCTTCATACTTTGGCGATGGAGTGGAGAGTAAACTAACAAGTTTATGTATTATTATTTTATCCTGATTTAAGATTATTAAAAGGAAAATGCCAAACACAATAGAGCAGATTTTTGGCTCTCTTTTACCCTACTCTCTTCTGCAGCTCTCCATCTTTCCTTTTTTTTTTTTTTTTATGGAAAGCACCTCTCCATCAATGGTAAATTCTAACTTCCAACTCTCCGTCTTCCTTTGCATCTCACTCACTCCATTAAAACTTCCTGCATATCTCTTTAACCTCTCTGATAAAGCTTTCAGGCAGCATTTTAGCTTTTGCTCTGTAGTTATGTGTTGGGGGAGACTTGTGCCTTTTATTCATTAGAGGAGAGTTTAAGAGATGGTATTTGGGATTTCACAAGGTTATCTCATTTTCCAATTGAGCCTAGATATCATCAATTCTTTGTTGTTTATCTTAACCATTGCAGCTTCTGTTTACTACTCTGCTAATGTTGAAAAAAATTTTCTTTCTTCTGATTTTAATGAGGTGTGGAAATGACATGTAGGTTTTATTCTAACACAAGTTCATGTCCTTGTGATATAACTTAATCTTGTAACATACATGTACGAGGTTTTATTAATGAGCATTTGATATTGGAGTTCTTATCTTTTTGGATGTTATGCATCAAAATTCAAGATTCTTACATGACATTTTCTATGGTAATATTTTGCTATTTCTCATTTCCTCTGGACTGCCTTCCCTCTATGTCTGTGTGCGTTCACATGAAAGGAAAAGTGCATCTATGTGCATGTGTGCATGGGCTCAATGTACATGAGTGCTTGTTTCAGGGATAATGTGTCTGCAACGCATCTTACTGTTGTCTCTGTATGTGTGCAGACAAGTAATGTGTGTTTGTTGATACTGTGTCTATGAGGCAACTTACTTTTGACTTTCTTTTCTTTCATTCATTTTTCAGGGCACACTCTTTTCTTTCATTATCCACTTGAACATCTCCCCTTTCCTCACTATGCATTGACGCCTGTTTCATTTTGTGCAATTTATAGATCTCATGTGTTGGTGCATTTGGCTCAAATCCATATATGTATAGAATCAATGGAACAGCAAACGTAAATGCTATTAGAGCTGCTGTGGAACAAAGTTAAGCAATATCTTATATCTTTTTTAGTTTTACCGATAAAAGCATAAATATGTTACAGAAGTTGCCTTCTTTTTATTTTCTGGCATAAAAACTGTGCAATTTTTCTTTTGGATTGATTTTCAGTAAAGATGCTGGATCTTTAATCTTCATTCTCTGTTCTTAATTTTGGCAATGAAGTCATTATTATACAGTAAAAGAGAACTGTAGATATTATGATGATATAAATCATTTTGATGCTGTCAAATTGTTTTCTAATATTTAGATTGGAAAGTATCTGCTTGAATGCTTCCTCTTGCAATCTTTTATGGCTATGTGTTGTAGAAGGCATTCAGTTGATAAAATCAGAAACCTTAAGTTGTATATAAAGACCAAGACTTAAAATTTTGTGCTAAATTTGATCACACAACTTGGGTTGATTAGTCTCATTGCATGACCATTTGACATTAGTTAGGCTAATCATTGTCAATTTGTTTTCAGTGTATCTCCCTATGTCTCATAACCTTTGAGAAAGCACAAATTATATATAAGTAATTTAAGACCAGAGAAGTAATATTTTCACTGACATTCTTCCACAATAACCCTTTGCAGGAGTAAAGAGATTTGTCTACGTATCTGCTGCTGACTTTGGTTTGTTGTATTATTTGCTACGAGGATATTATGAAGGGAAGGTACTTCCTTTATCTTCATTCATGGGCTGCCAATGGAGTGCTTAAAAGTTAATTATAGCTGTAGAAGCACTTGACATCCCACGCATTGGGAAAAAGGCTTTGTTGTTTGTTGTGGAACTAATTAAAATTATATAGACAAAACTCTGCCTTGATGCTTCTTATAAGTCCATCTTTTAAACAACTACAACAAAGGGTAGCAGTTCTGTTGTCAATAGAATAATTTATATTGTATGGTTTTGCTTATGTTTAATGCTGTAGTTTGCTTCATCCTGTTTGTTTTCTCATGTAACAAAAAGACATAGTCATTCTCCTTTTAGTTGATGCAACATTATGAAAAACATGTTAGGTTTAACACTCCATTATCATCCCTTTTTCTGATGAAGGCACATTTCTACTCTAACTAATGCAGAGAGTGACTGAAGCTGAGTTAACTGATAAATTTCCTAATGGAGGTATGTCTCCTATCCTGGAGCTTACATTTGGTATATCCATGTTTTAGACCAATGGATGACGTAGACCTAAAATACTTGAGACATATTTCCCGAGCTTAGTTTGTTTGGAATAATGTGGTGGCACTTGAGAACATCTTTCTCCATTAAGGAGTTTTGAATGTTTGGACTTGGAGCCCTTGTTCTGCTGAAAAAAAATGGTAAAGCAAAAGAGTGGGGTGCGGGGGGAGGTTGCTTTCTGTAACATCCATGAGTTTGCTTTGGAAGAAATGATGAGAAGATATATTTCTTTTTCTTCAACTTCCTCAAGTTAATTAATATGCTGTATGCTCTTTATTGCTAGTATTATTGATAGTTGATTCATCTGGTAATGAAGAAATCAATTTGTTATGACTGTAAGTGTCCGAAAGTGGTCAGAATGAATACATATTGGATTTCTTTTTATTTTTCTTTTGAAAATTTTCACTTGCAATTGGTTGGTTTTGATTAACATTATTAACAACTTTTTTATTCTTTTTGTTAGCAGGCATAATTTTGAGGCCTGGTTTTATACATGGGACACGCCAAGTTGGGAACATGAAATTTCCTCTCAGTGCCATTGGAGCTCCACTGCAGATGGTAAGTTCTGACTGCTTGAAAATTTTTACTCTTGTCTTCCCTGTATATTAGATTATTTGTTTCCAGCATGGTCCTATGTCCTGTGAAAAATTGTTTCCTATGCCCAAATCCAATTCCCTTTGGCCCCTGTTTAGATATCAAAGTCTCTCAACATTAGACAATTAACGAGTTCTTACTTAATTTGTACATTTCTAAGACAATAATCTCCAAGGTGGTTCAGGCATTCCGTGTTTTTTTCTTTCTTTCTTTAATGGAAGTGTACATTAGGTAAATGCATGACTGGCTCATAGCTTGTTCTAATTTCTAATTTTGACCAGTTAAAATAAATAAATGGAAAGAAAGGTTTTTTTTTTTTTTTGGCTTCATGAACTGGAGACTAAAGCAGTAGAAACATCCAAGCTATTGGAGTAAAATACTCATGGATGTTTTATTCATTTATTGGCATGCCATTGGCCATGCCTTATGTTGAGAGAATTGTCGAGGTATTTTTCTGTGCTAAATTGTACCAGAAGGAAAAGTTGCAATACCGTTTTTGCTCTAATTAATTGTTTCATTGTATGTTTACTGCAGGTACTACAACATGCAAAGTTTCTAACTCGAATACCACTTATCGGTCCACTGTTTATACCTCCGGTCAAGGTGACGTCAGTGGCAAAGGTTGCTGTTAGAGCTGCAATAGACCCACTATTTCCTTCTGGTATTGTTGATGTATATGGAATACTACAACACAGCCAACAAAAGTCGGCTTAGACTTGTTAGGCATTTCTCCTCCTATTTTTTTTTTCCAATCATAAAATACACCTCAATCTAGTTTACCTTGTCTAAGTTTGAACCAACAGCATTATATCTCCATGCTTGCAGTGTAAAGCTAGTTTCCCTTCTATGCTATGATTATTTTGTTGTTGACATTTGCATTACCTAAAGCAATTAAATAACTAGTGATATTATTTTCAAAATTAAGCTTTTATTTTATTACATCTTTTCTTCCTTAGGTGTATGCTGTTGTTTAAGATTTTGGAAGCACAAATCATTTCATTTTTGCTTGGTTTGGGCCTAAAGGGCTAAATGTTGTAAGTTAAGGCCTTAACACAGCAGATCAAGTTCAATATGCAAAAAATCAGGTTATAAAGTAAAAACAATGAATAAACTCAACATATTTAAATTTGGAGACCAACTTCATTTCATTCAATAAGAAATAATATAATATATATATATATATATATTTTTCATCTCCTTTATTTTAAAATTTAAAATTTAATAATCGGTGCCCAAACATTTATAAATTCCAGAAATAATTTCTGTGTAATCCTAGATTAAGTTGATTAAAACCCAAAGATAACTAAGAATACGAAAACAGATAATAAAATCAGGAAATTACAAGGATTGCAACAAAAATGAACAAATAGTAGTTGTTGAAGCCCACTTGGCTTCCTGCATTAAGCCAAAGGAACTACAACAAACATCTACAAGTGAATCTTAAGTAGATTTCGTTGGTAAGTCCATAATCCTTACCGGATATATGCAACTAACATTACTGCCTTAGAGTCGGAAACAACAGGCTTGGGCAAAGGCTCCTTTCATGCCAAATGTATCAAAGTCTACAATATCTTCCCTAAAAACTATTGAATTATTACATGCGAAATTACTTCTTTTCTCTAAGATTATACGACTACTGATACTTGATTTTAGCCACAAGGTATAAGCAGTAAGGAGCATTGGGCTTGTAACAGGATTGTCCTTTGTCTATGATCATTACAGAATTTTCCACATCAAAGGAAAGCATTTTTCTTCTTAAAATTTTATTGTAGTAGACTTCTCTGACCTTTCACCTGGTTAGATATCATTGGTAAGGGAAAGGGAGAATGCTACTGATAAAGAGTCGGTGAGTCAGTGACCCAAATGTTGCCTCTACGTACAGCTTAAGGGGATGCTTTCTTCCCCAGTAGGAAAATCACAACGAATGCAATGGAAAGCCAGAATCTAGACATTTCAAGTTCCAAACTGCGTTTAGTTAATTTCTTGCAGTTGAAATTAAACACTTTGAGTTGCAATGGTGAAGGGGAATACCTGAAAATTTCCCTTTACAAGTACTGACATCATATAGGATAATTAATAAGTTTTTGCCTTGTCTGCAAACTGCTTGTCTCATGGCATATATATCTTCATTCCTTGACATTATTGAATATGTGTCATGAGTGTTGAAAGCAACAAACAAACAAGAATGTTTCTAGCAACTGGGTAGTTTTTATTGTTCCTTTTTGGACAGAAATAGGGAAAAACTGATCTTTTCTATGGTCTGTTACCACTTCTAAGTAGCTGGCACCATTGACACAATCCAATTCATTTATTGTAGCCAATAAACATATTGTAAATATGGCTCAAAACTCACACATGATTAAAAGCTGAAAGTTCCAAGCGGAATCTTTCTTCTTAAATCGAAGGATACATGAGCAAAACGAAGAAAATGTTGCCAAAAACCAAAAGCTCAAAAACAAATAGGTGCCAAAGATGTGGTGGGGTGGGATCGATCAACCAGTTTTCATTTGTTCATCCCCATTGAATCCTTAATGGAATCAGCAACCCCTTGTGCTTTGGCCTTCATCTGCTGACCAGCCTGCAAGAGAATTGCAGTTGAAACATAGTCAGTAACTCACAAAGAGAAAATTTTCTTGCATCTAATAATCAACCTATCTAAAAGAAACTGAAAAAAAAATTCTTGGACCTCTTGGCATGATTCCTTAGCAGATTGTGCAGTATCCTTAGCCTTGTCCATCAACTGGTTGGTCTTCTCCTGAGAAAAGATAACAGAAAAAATTAGCACAAATGACGTGTACAACGTTAACTATATATATATATATTCCGCCCTTTTCATCCATTTCCGTGAAACTGCTTCACTCACCTGAGCTTGGCCCTTAGCCTCGCCAGCCCGGAAGCTTGAATTCTGGGATTGGTTCATTTTCTTTGAAGAACAAATTAAAAAACTGAACAAGTAAATATCTTAGATGTTAAACTTTGTTGATGCAAACCTCATTACATGAAGGGATATTTATACTGATCAGTAACAGTCCTTTGCAAGACATGCTACATGGAGTGTTCTCCGATTAGTGTTGCCAAATCGGTTGAAGTAGGACTGTTTCAGCCCTTAGACCAGGGATGGTATTTGCTCAATCCAACATTCAATTCGAAGTTAGTTGCGGTTTTGGAGTTTGGCATATATGGACAGATTCTTTGCATTGGATGAGGTTGGATTAAAATCAAGACACAGAAGAGAAAATTCTTCAAGAATGGTTATGCTTGTGCACACTTACAACACCCATGATATATAATACCATGATAACCTTTTTCTACCGAATTCTCCAACAAGTACTAGCATTGTGTTGTCAAAAGGCAGGGAACTGATGCATGGATTTGCTTTTCCTCCTTCACTGAAAGGCATATCTTGGTGCAACTGTTGCCCAATAGGCTAATAGCTTAATGCTTGCTCTGAATCTCCCACCGACTAGCTAATGTTTCCATAGAAAAAAATTTAGTATGCTTTTTTCCCCATAAGATAAGAATCCAAGCCGTCCTTCTTTGCCATGCAAATATCATTTCAAAGAAAATAGAAAATAGTTGTCAAATTGTATACTCCAAAAATAAGTATTTTAATGGAAATTCCATATAGCTGGAAGCCTCGGAAATTCTAGATAGCATGTCATGACTTACTTTTAAAGATAACATATTTTTTTTCCCTTTGGTTGGTAGCTAAAATTATTATCTTCCCTTGGGATACAGCTGGCTGGTTCCTTTGAAAATTATTATTTGGTTTCATCAGAATTTTCTTTTCTTTTTTTCCTTTTTTTTTTCTTTTGAAGGAAGAAGCATTTATCTTTGCTTCTTACAAGAATAGTACTTAATTAAGAATTTGATTTAACATGAAAGATAATTCAGTTGAATGTTTACATTAAAAAAAAATCCAAAATCATCGGATTCCAATACTTTAGGAATGGTCCCAGAAAGTACTATTATAGTGATACACAGAGTAAGGTACCATCAAATATTCAATCTCTAAAACTAATTGATGATATATATAAAAAAAAGGGTTATTATATTTAATTGTCTGAAATTTCTTCGAATTTAATTAATATAAAATTTATTTTATCATATAAGCACATGCTAAAAGACCAATTAAGAATAAAGGGTTAGAAACAAAATCTCAATTGAATGCATGATTTAAACATTTTTTTCCTTGACAAAAAAATCTAAAGACTAATCAAATTGATATATTTTGGAGTTTTGAGCATATCCCTTTTAAATTAGACTGTCATTATTCCAAGAGAAAAAGAAAGGGTAACTATTTGAGTCATATCCGAGTGGATGCAGACTGTACTTCACATGCATTTGAGAACCGTTCTTTCATATTACAAACAAAACAAAAGATACGGATAAAATATCATGTCCTCATTAAATAACTCATCATCTCTCTTTCTTTATTTCCATGATTGAACAACCCCTTTCTCCAAAGCATGATTAAAAAAATACAAAATAAAATTGTAAACTTTAAATCATGTATAATTAAATTTGGATTTTGTTAATTTTCTTTTTGGGTATAATACTTAAAAAAATCTTTAAATTATTTAAAAAATTTAAATTAATTTTTATTCTTTTATTATGTTCAATCGAATCAATGTACTTTTATTTTGAATCAAATTAGTCTTTATTGTTAATGTTTGACTTAATTAAGACATTATTTATCATTTGATGTTAAGTTATGCTAATGTGACATGCTGAAGTGTAACAATCGATGATGACGTGGTAAATTGATATATTATAATTGATGATGACATAACACATTAATGTGACATTATGATATAATCATGTGACATTTTTCAGCTTTCACCTCAATATGAATTTAATTATAAAGGCTTATTTAACTTAAAACAAAAATACTAAAACTTAATTGAATATAATAAAAAAATAATTTAAATTTATTTTAAATAATTTAAATTTTTTTTCTAGTATTATGTTTTCTTTTTATTTCGCACACTTGAAAATTATAACCTTAGAAACAATGATACAAAATCTTTGCTAGCAAGTGGCATAAGGTAAGTGCTAGCTGGCGGAGCATTTGGGCCACTTGCGTTCAACAAGTTTACGTTATCTTTATTCTCAAAGGGCAAAATTTCAAAATTAAGAGATTTATCATTCTAACTTTAAAAAAAAAAAGTTTTAACTTTAATTTAGAGTCCATTTGACATCGTAATTGAAACTGCATTTAGTCATGCCATTAAATTGGATATAATTTTTATTGCAAACATTACACTGAATAAAATAAAATTTACCATAAAACGTATCCATTACGATAAATTTGATGTCTCTGCATAAAACTATATATATATATATATATATATATTTCCATTACATTACATCTATTTTTTCTATAGTAACACCGTAAATGTAGCTTCATGTGTATATCATGTATTTAGCAGTAAAATATTTTTTTCCCTAAATTGTTTAGCACCACTTTGGACAATAGTGGCATTTTTTTAGGTAATTATCAATTAAGATTTAATGATTTTTTTTGGTAAAGAAGTTAGGAATATCTCAAATTTTGTCTAGACCTATTTCTCCATTCATATCGACTTGATCCTTTCATAAATATAACAATTACCTTAACTATATCAAGTAAATCAAATCCTCGTAATCCTCCTCTAATTTCTCATGCTGCTAACAAGAATTGTGGAAGCAAATTTCTTGTACCATACATGTGACATTCCACACGACACAGATCCAATGGTTGACAAAGTGTATGGTCCCAACCAATCAAACTCTTCAAACAACTTTTGCAGCTTACAGAAGAGTTTGCATTGCAATAGCCTAGTCATCAACATGTCAAGCTGTCTATCCGTTTTAATAGCCTTTGACAAATCGGTCTTGTATTTTCTTTTAACCTTATACTTGCTAAAACCAACTTACCTTTTTACTGCACCCAACCTTACCATTTACATCTATTTTTGCCTATATATCCCTTATCTTGGTTGAGACTTTTTCCCATCTTTTCTTACCAAGACAAAACTAAAAGAAAAACCTCGTATTGTCCTGCCCCTTCCCTTCTATGGCCACAAGACTTCTCTCACCAAAGCTCCTCAACGACCTCCGTTATTTCACCAGGCCTCTTAACTCTGCCTCCTCCGCCTCCATCACCGCTGTTTCCCCTCTGAATTTCGACGAAAAACCCGAACCCGCAGCCGCCGCGATTGAAAAACCACCGATTAATCAACCATCCGCAACCTTTGACCTCAACGATCACCAAAAGCTTTTTGATTCGGTGTCCACCTTGAAGCTTTTACGTTCATCAGCCAACCTTGCGTTGGCTTCCATAGAGCCTTTCGTTGATTTTGGCATGTGGGTTATGAATTCCAGGCTCATGGAAACAAGTTTAATACGTGACGTTATATTGAAAACCGTAAAGCATACCTTCTTTGAACATTTTTGTGCCGGTGAAAATACGAAGGAGGCAGGGGAGTGTGTGAGGAAAATCCACGAGGCTGGTTTGAGAGGGATGCTTGGCTATGCTGTTGAGCATACAAGCGATAACGCCGGTTGCGAACGGAACTTGGAAGCCTTCCTCCGGAGTGTTGAATTCGCCAAGTCGCTTCCACCATCTTCTGTAAGTTTTTAGTTTCGTTCATTTTGCCATAGCCAACTTTCTTGTCCTCGTAAAGTTTTGCATCCATTTTTTAGCCTTGGCTTTTAACCATAAAATCTTTTCCGAAGTTTATCACGATAAAATTCTGGAAATAGTTAGTCATTTCTATAAAACACAAAAAACTATATAACTAAATGGTCAAATTTATCGAGTTTTGAGCTATTCAAATGGAAATATCTCTCTCCCAACATGTAAATACTGTTTCTTTTTCACAGTTTTCGAATTGATAATCTCAAACTCTAACCATATATGCCCTTAAAAAACCATTCCACCAGTGAGAGTACCTAAATGACCTACCCAATATAATTTTAATTCCAACAAGCATAGCCCTGCTCCTAGGCCCCGCTAATACCAGAATCATGTGTCAGAGGTGCGCCATGAAATTGTGACAAGGCCAAGGCAAAAGTACGTTTCGTACAGCACTAATCCCAGTGACAGCTTCAAACATGGCGTGACCGATCATAGCCAGTAGTGCAACATAGCATTACGCGGATCTTTCAAAAGCTTTCCTTTACACTTAAATATTTGATCTCCTATCGACTCATAAACTATTCCAATTTAAAGGTTGTATCTTCACGTGACTTTTTGATTGGTAATGGTGGTCCCAGAAAATTGCTATATGTAATGGGCATTAAGTTTGGAGACGTCAAATTTGAAGGTCTTTGTCATGGGTAGGGTAGTCATCAGGATCCTTGTTCAGAATTTTACAAGAAGAAAGGTGATATTGGGGTCCAGTTAGCTTCGTCCTTGGCAGGATTTTGCCTTTGCCCTGTTTCCTTGTGCCTTTCGAGTCATGTGGTACTTTTTCATAGTGACAGGGGAAGGTGTACAAAAAAAGGAGAGCCTGTTGTTGTACATTTGAAAGTGAACGGTGGGAGATTTGACAACTGCCTAATGTTTGGTAGCGGGGAGAAAGAAAACAATAAACAAGTTGAGTGTTCATTTGCTATTGTTATGTTCTTTCTGTGGCACGCCATCGAAAAGATTCCCACAACTACGGAAAGGGTAGTGCTCGGTGATTCTCTAGGAATCCAGCTCGAG
This sequence comes from Theobroma cacao, assembly GCF_053813885.1. Classification (NCBI taxonomy): domain Eukaryota; kingdom Viridiplantae; phylum Streptophyta; class Magnoliopsida; order Malvales; family Malvaceae; genus Theobroma; species Theobroma cacao. The sequence continues at coordinate 31,405,866 of NC_142642.1, forward strand.
GGTTACATTTAAGGAATTGAACGAACATTCAGTGGAATATGTCTTTGTCGCCATGGACCTTTCCAGCTCGATTCCAGCTTGGAAAAAGTGTACAGATTTGGAGACATTGCGCTGGAGAAAACTGCTACACAAGTTTTCCGCAGCCGCCATCCTTGTTGAAGAGTGGGAAAATTTGGAGGGAATGGCGTAAATAAGTTTCTCTTCTTCTTATGCTGCTGGAAACAGAGGATTTGACTATAATTCTCTTTCTTAAGCCCCATAAGAAAGCTCCAAGAAAGCCACTATTCAAACTTGAAACTGCATGTCTGCATGCCTTTTGACCACTTCCTTTTCTTTTCATTTTTAATCGCAGTGTTTAAATTTTCTATAGTATTTTTGTGGTAGACTTTTGTAAAGCTTTGTACTGAACAAGATCTTGCTTTTTCTTTTCTTTTCCGGATTAAACAGGTGAGCTTTGTCATAGCAAAGATTACAGCAATATGCCCCATCAACCTGGTCAGAAGAGTTAGTGACTTACTGAGGTGGCAATACAAGGACCCTTCTTTCAATCTTCCATGGAAACTCAACACTTTTCCAATTTTCTCTGACTCAAGTCCATTATACCACACACTGCAAAGGCCTGAACCACTAACTCCACAAGAAGAGTTAGACTTTCAATTGGCCCACCAGAGACTGCTAAAACTCTGCCAGAAGTGTGTAGAAGATAATGTGGCATTAACAATTGATGCTGAGGACACATCCCTGCAACCTGCCATTGATTACTTGACATACTCTTCAGCTCTCATGTACAACCGAGATGATAATCCCATTGTTTATGGAACAATTCAAGCATACTTGAAAGATGCAAAAGAGAGGCTGTTTTTGGCAGAAAAAACTGCAGAAAAACTGGGAATTCCAATGGGGTTCAAACTAGTAAGGGGTGCTTATATGACTAGTGAAAGAAAACTAGCTTCTTCCTTGGGCTATGATTCCCCAATTCACAACAGCATTCAGGAGACGCATGCATGCTACAATGACTGTGCTTCTTTTATGCTTGAGAGAATTGCTGATGGCCATGGTGCAGTTGTTCTTGCGACTCATAATGTTGAGTCAGGTACAGTATAACTCAAAGTTTTCATTCATGATAATGTCTGTGCAAGATTTCTGGAGACGGGTTTGATGAAAAAAGTTGTCAACGATCAACAGGGCAGCTGGCAGCATCGAAAGCACGAGATTTGGGGATTCAGAAGGGAAATCAAAAGCTTGAATTTGCACAGCTATATGGAATGTCAGAAGCTCTTTCTTTCGGTTTGAGAAATGCAGGGTTTCAAGTTAGCAAGTATTTGCCGTATGGACCAGTAGATATGGTAATGCCATACCTTCTAAGGAGGGCTGAAGAGAATAGAGGACTACTATCCACTTCAAGCCTTGATAGGGAACTCATGGGGTAAAACTATAAGTTTTTCACTAAGAACTAAGGTTCAATGGAACAGTAAAAGTAACATGATATGTACTGACTCTTTCTGTTACTTTTCACCATTGCAGGAAGGAGTTGAAGAGAAGACTAAAGAATCTGCAATTTTCTAAGCCAGAGATAACAGCTCCGAGAAGCATCAAGGTAGAAATAGGCACACAATGAAAGCTTTAACCTGCTGGCGAACTTATGGCTTTCAGGGATGGTAGATTGGTCTTTGGTGGCAATTCTTGCCAAGAATGTTAAAAAAATATGTTGTAACCTTGGCAAGTGGCCCATATGAATGAAATTTCCATTAGAGAATTTGAAAATCTTCTTGCTTCCAATCATATTGGACGTAACCTTAGGCCATAGAGCGATCCTTCGTCTCACAATTCACATCAATGCCATTCCACAAGGTCGTTGACAAAATTTTATGGATCAATTAAGCTAATTGGAATTAAATCCTAATCTTCTCCAGTCCAATCTGCCCCACCCCCCACCGCCACTCCTATGATCGTGCCTATACAATAGGAAATTATACCCAAAACACTTTCAACTTTGAAGAAATCACAAGTTATTATTGTCTAGAGCATTAATTTCCTTTTCATGTCAATTTTTGTTTTCTGAAGGGCACTTTTCATGTCTATGACTAATGGAACTTATTTCCTAACTCACTCTGATATATATTATAAAACTTTTTTTTTTCCAATGCTATCTAAATTGATCGGTAGGCTCAGCCTTGCCAGAGGGGAATGGGTCTCCAAATCCATATAATAATATTTGTTCCAAAAATTATTCTATGGTACCAACTATAGGTGAACGTTGCGTGTAAGCTACACTATTTTCATCCACAGAATAAGAGATAAGAGGCTGATGCTGGAATGATGTGGAAGCCAGACCCATTCATTCCTTAGTCAAAAGAAGGTAACAGTCAAACTGATGCGAAAGCAAAGATTCACGATCATCCCACCGGCAAAAGGCAGACCCAAGATACAACGTCTTACTAGATTTTTCTTAAGCAATAAAAAGGAAAACAAAGAATAAATAATAAAGCATGAAATGGCGATGTGGCATAAGCCCATATGTCAAACTACAATATATATGCTTGAAACTTAAATGTGTGGCTAAATTTAAAGCATCACAAAAAGGAATAAGTCCCGTTAAGAACTCCAACATTTCCTTGTCACCCATGGCCATGGGTTGCCTAACCTACTGGCGTCAATCAACTCAGAAGCATAAAACTTGGGAAAGATTGAGGTGGACAATGCTTCCTTAAACAGTATTAGGCATAACTTCTTTCTTTAAAAAGGTTTTTAGGTGAAACGTTATTTAGTAGCACCAAAAGTCTCTCTATTCCTTACGGAATAGAGTACACGGAGAGATCCGAAAAGCTTGTGATCGGATTTGCAAGTGCGTGTCAAAGTCATAGCAAGTGGGAGCCCCGAATCAAGTAGGAAACTATTAGCGTGATAATGGTAATGATGTTGAGCACAGCATTAGCATTTCTGGAAAATGACAATGCACTAAGGAAATCAACCACTCACCAATGGATGGACAGAAAAAAAAAAAAAAAAAGAAGAAAGTTGAAGATTCCATTCTCCCTCGCCACTTTAGTTGATTAGGATTCCATTTTGTCAAAGACAGGTTGCTGAAAATAATATAAAAGGGAGATGAATGTGAATTTAGGAAAGATGTTTCCCGAATCCAGGCTCCTTCTCAGTGGAATCTAGAATAGAATCTAAAATCCTATATCTATGGTACCACATATGACAGCACACACAGCAAGGACCTGATGGGAGTATAAAATTCAAAATCTATATGGGAATCTAACAGGTCCCTGTCTCATGGGCTGCATCTGGTGTGCTTATCGTCTGGCTAGTAAGTCAAGGCAATTCTTGCAACGCCACCCCTTAACTTGTTCAAAACCCCGCCCCCTGGCTGGAACCTGTTGCTTTCACAGCATTCTTTGTCTTTACCATGTGAACGGCTGTGGTCCCAATTTACCCCGTAAGAGGGGGATCTATACAAGAAACATCCTAATAGAAGCTAAGTGTTGGAACTCAAAAGGTTTATAGGCAATCCAGTAACTAATGAATTTCATGAGCATCAGTTTTGAACCTGGATTTAATTTACGAGACACAACAGAGACTTATGAATGCTACAATGACTTTTTCCTATTTAATGCGCAATTAAACCTAAAGCTTCAAATTCACATCACCAACTAGGGAAAAGGATTGAAACAAAGAGGGAGGAAAGCATTCTTTCTTTTTGAAGGGGGGAAAGAACAAGATTCAGTAGTGTGCTGCATAAACAGACACGCATGTGGGGGCTGCAGCCATAGTGACAACATAAGCTCTGGTGCTTCTGATGGCAACACAATTTACAGTGAATGCTGTTGGGCAATAGTTGAACTTCAAAGTGACAATATGAAACCAGGGTGCCAGAAAGTAAGGTGACGGAAGCAGTATCACATTATAAGTGTCTGAGGAACAGGGATAATAGGCTGGCTTCCTATAGTTTCACTCCATCAGACAGTTGATTCCATCAACTTTTATGAAACAGATGCCCATGCAATCAGCTGGACAAATCAATATAAAGATAATAGGATATGAAACGGTAACTAAAGTTTAAAATATAGCGATCCCAATTGTGGAAAAGAAACAGAAGCTTATATTTTTATCAAATGTACTATATACGTGCATGAATTTGAAAGTGAAAAATTCATAGACAATCTTATATTAACAAAACCAGTATTATGCACCTAGGGAAAGGGTCAGGACAATTCTAAGCAACATTAGATCAAACCAGAATCTACAAGTCTCAATTTCATATATAATCGGATGGTAATACAGTGCAATATCATAGAAACGGCGATAGAGAGCAGGAGAAAAAGAAAGAAAGCAGGATCTCTATTTTAGGTACTAGAAACATGCTTAAATTTGCAAGTTTAAAACTCTCAGGTAAATCTTTTAGTAACAATAGCAGCATTTTACAGTTAGGTAAGGGACAAGAAATCCGCAAAAATTTGCACTTGAATTCGCAAGTCTCAAATTCACATCTAATCTGACAATAACTCAATGCAATGTTGCAGAGAAAGAGAACAAGAACAGGATAAAAAGAAAGAAAGGAAGAAGAGACGAATACATTTAAAAAGAAACGAAACATTAAAAAGTCACTAACATTGCCCTTGGGTATTATAGTCTTTAAGCATTTTAGCATGTTCCAGAATCCAGATGCATTACCACACACCAAAGCATACTTACATTGTACTTTGGTATACTTTGAAGGGCATAAATTTAGTTATTGAACTGTAAATAATGAAGTTTAAAACTACGATTAAAGATAAATTTATATGTGGCTTTAAAATTGGTTCGGCTTACCAAAGCACTCAACCCCAAGACCAGAAACAAACATAATTAGCTCAGGAAAAACCATGATTAACCCCCCCCCCCACCCCCCCTTATTACCAAACCCAGGTACAACTCATCTTACTTATAGAAAACAAACTGAGAAAACCTGACTAAGGCAAGGTTGATATGCATCTCAAGATGCAGCGAAAAAAGTTGCATGATTAAGCTTGCTTAACCAGACCAATTTCTTTTTCTTTTCTCAACAAATGAAAGCAAACACTAAATTTATTAGTCATAATTTCCAATTGAACAATAAATTTAAGAAAACCATTAATAGTTTCTTCAGCTTCAGATCCTGAAAATGGGGAAAAAAAAGAAAAAAACCTGGGTTGGTGAATTTTGCTTTCCACTCCATGTCTCTTGACAAAAAAACAAGCATTTTCTTCTTTTGGTTGAGCTGAGGCATAACCTCTGAAGGAGATACATGAGCATAACAAGATCTTTACAAACACAGTTGCTGTTGTTCATTTATCTGGAACTATTATTTCTGAAGAGGTATATATAATTTCTGGAACTACATACAGAACTTACCAAATTATCCTGATTTTAAGAAACGTATAAAAAGAATAGAAAGGAAAAGAGAGAAAAGATAAAAAACAGCTTTGTAACAATCAATTACAAATTTCAATATACAAATTCATAAAGCAATAATCCAATAGGGAAGATAACACACTGATTGATAACTACTTGTTGTTTTATATGTTACTATTGTCAAATTAGCATAAGCATGCATAAAAGGTACCTTATTAATAAAAGATTAATCTGGAAAAACAGGTTTAAGAATAAAAATATATAGGAAGAATTAGAAAGGCATTTATGGCTTTATATTATGACAGTCTAATTCACAACTTGACCTTGCTTGAAATTATTGTCAATAGCAATTACAAATTTCAGACTTCAATGTCAAAAGTGTTATACAATAATTGGGTGGCAGAAAACTACACCACATACCTGGTAACTTGAACAATCTTGAAAACAGGATAACCAAAACCATCTACAGACTGCTATGTCTTTTATCAGCCAGCTATATAGACATAAAGAAATTAATTCCAATATCCTTAAAGCAAGTGGTCAACATTCCTTTGCATCTCAGGGCCTAATTATTGCATTTTATGATTCTAATCAAAGTTTTCAATGTTGAATTTATCATTTATAGCAGAAGGCCCGAAGAATGAATATATATATTTATATATATGTATATATATTTATAGCTGCTAGCACTGGATTCAACAAAAGTTATTGCTCCTCACGAAAACAACAGTGGTAATATCAGTGAATAAACTATTATTATTGTTCAAAGTATTTGTTTTATTCATCATGAAATTTATGAAAAGAGTAAAGAAAATTTCCTGTTATTTTTGACATGGGTACTTCAAAACATGATGCTAATTCACACCCTCAGTTTCATTTAAATCCTACATAAAAATTCGGGACTTAATAGTTACATGATAGACAGTAATGAAGTACCAGGCCATTGAACAACAAAAATCATTGCCAATTATCATGTTTTCGCATGGTGCCCTACAGCTCAATGATCAAATTTTTGGATGAGCTCCACAGGGTAAAGATCAGTGTGATCATAGCCAGTTACCTAATAACCATAAAAAAGACTGATTACTGATGAGTATGTGGCCATTGTTTGAGGATATCTGGATGCTAATACCTGCACCATAAGTGGCAATGCAGAACCTATTCCACTGTTTCCAATAGACATATCTCTTCCACAAAAATATTAAATAAAAACAAAATTGTTTTCATATTCATTTCTTAGAAGCATCTCAAGAATCATATAACTGATAAATTACAGTATAAGCACGGAGAAAGTAGCACTTATCAGCTTAGAGTTTGATAGCCCAAGGGCCCTTGCAAACCATCCTGTCTTGTATCACTCCTTCCCATTAAGGAGGGCATCCATAGGAAAAGTTTCCCTAGCTCTTTGCCTATTGTACTAGGCTGCCTACCATTAATCCCAAATTTAGCTCTCTCAACAGCTTCCATTATATCTTCCCTTGTCAAAGTTTCAGCACCTGTAAAAAAAGCAGAGCAAGACAAATTATTCATGTCTCTTACTATAAGTTTACAGCTGAAACATAACCATTATTCACCCAAAAAAAAAAAAAAAACGAGAAGAAAATGTAAACGAAGAAAAAGGTATGTGCATGCTGCAGGGGGGGTCTGCTTTAATGATGTTCAACAAAACTTTACAAAAAGCAATGATCAAATCTCAAAGTAAGACACGTAGTAGAGGCAATGCAATCTAATATCAGATGGTAATGACTATGTATCAGCTTCTCACCTCTACGAGCAGCAAGTAAAGCAGCTTCATTGACAATGTTTGCAAGATCAGCACCTACAAAACCTGGGGTCAAGGAAGCAACTAAGTCGGCAATAAGTTGTTTGTCTTCTTCTAGAGGAACTCCTCTCAAGTGCACAGCCAAAATCTTTCTCCTTCCTTCCTCATCTGGTTCCCCCACCAACACTTTTCTCGAGAAGCGACCAGGGCGACAGAGGGCTGGATCCAATGCTTCTGGCCTATTAGTTGCCCCAATAACAACCACTTTCATGTCTGACTCAAATCCATCCATTTCTGTCAGCAACTGCAGCAGCAAAAAACAAAAGATTTTAAAAGCCCATCAATAGCAGGAGAGCATCCAAAATTTCAGGATTTTACAAAAATTTTATTAAAAGTAAAAAACAAAACAAGAAAGAAAATTAAAATAATTGCAAGGATAACTCTTTCAGATTAAATAAGATTCTCAGATAGAACAAAATAAAAAACAGTGGTCTGATTCGAAAGAGCCATATTTACACAGAAGTGATAAATGTTTATTAAAGCCACGATTTGATCAGAACAGTAATGAATTTAATAATATAAGTGAAAAGAACATAAGCAATGCAACCAGGGTTGAATGTTAAAGTGCCTGGTTCAATGTTTGGTCTCGTTCATCATTGAAACTTCTACCACGCTTCCCTCCAACTGCATCAAGTTCATCAATAAATATAATCGACGGTGCAGATTTCCTTGCCACATTGAAAAGGTCTCTAATTCGAGCTGCTCCTCTTCCAACAAACAATTCAACAAATTCACTAGCTGATACGCTGAAAAAAGGAACTCCCGCCTCTCCAGCTACTGCACGAGCTAGTAATGTCTTCCCTGTTCCAGGTGGACCCACTAGCAGTACACCTCTAGGCAATTTTGCTCCCAGTTTTTGGTAATTTATAGATCCCTGAAGGCATGAAACTATCTACAAAAAAGAATTTGTGTCAACAGAGCTAGCCAACAAAAACGTACTTCATTATTCATGAGAGATTCAGTAAACCTAGCTCACAATAATAAATATAAGAAACATCATCTCTACTATGACAACAATCAAAAACCTCTACCAAATTAGTACTTGCACTACAAAGAGCTAAATGATCTGAAGTATCTGCATAAAGGATTCTTTTATCACTCTGTCTCCAAACAGACCTAGAAGCTTCCATGATAATATAATACAAACAAGAGTAAGCCACAGAAAGGACACCCTGTTAGCAAACCCCCTGCTACATGACCTAGGGATCTTGTAAAACCAAATAATTTGATTTTTTGCTAACTAAGTGCAACATGTCAAGGGCCACACTATTATAATCGATATCATCAAATAAGTCTCAAATGCCTTAGGAAGCAAATAAACGCAAGAAGGGGAGATCAAAGGCATATAAGATATCTCTACATATTAACTTTCCTATTTCAAAACCCAGAAATGGACTTAGGCGTTGCTTGGTAGGGTGGATAGAAAAATAGAAAGATGGAAAATTGGAGGAGGAGAAAAGTGAAAAGAAGGGAAACCTACTTTTTCTTTCCATCAGTATGCTTGGTAGGAAAGATAGAAAGTGGATTGGAAAAAAACATTTTCTTTCCATCCATTGCTTGGTAGGGTTGGAAAATGAAAGCAAAGAAAATGAAAAGTATATTATTTTATCATTACACCCCTTCTAAGTTAAATAAAATGGTAAATCTAAATAAGGATGGACAATTTTGTAAATATGCAACAGTTAACTCATACTTTTCCCCTTTTCTCTCCTCTAATCTCTTCAATTTGGAATGATTTGTATTTGTGAATGAGGATGAAAAGTGTAGATGCAAAATACTAGATATTAGATTCATGTTACTATAATACAGATAGTAAATCTTTGACATCCTCGAAAGTCCTAAAAGTAATATTCAATGAAACTATTGTTGCAGCCTTGCAGGTTTTCTAGCTTCCGTAGACTATATTATATACAGAACAAATTTGAATGATTTCTGGAAAAGAAGCAAAAAGACCTCCTCATCATTAATTCCATATGCAGCCAATGTGAAAGAAAGTCTTGACAATAAAAATTAAAAGAAAAAAAAGTGATATTCATTTTATGAAACTTCAAGAGAAGTGCTTACCTCCATAAGCTCCGCCTTAGCAGTATCAACTCCCTCCACATCATCAAACCCAATAAACTGATTATTTGGACGCCGCTTTCTTGCAGGGCTATTAGCAGCAGAAAGTTGACGATACAGAAGCCACATCAAAGGTGTTAAAGGAACCCACAAGGATAGTATTGTTATTAAAGTACTCCTCATCGACATTAGAACTGACTGAGGAGCTGAGCTATAAGTTGTTCCCTTTTCTCTCATCAAACTAAGAAGAAATTTTTCATCATGATCAATTTTTCTTGTCAAATACTGCCACTCAGAAGTAGAAGATTGAGGTCTTGAAACTTTCTTAAATAGACCTTGTTTTTGCAATCGCCTACCTTCCACACCATCATCTTGTGCAGCCATATCAGTTACATTTTCAATTGATTCATTCACTGCCAAAGATTCTTCTTCTGAATTTTGAGTATCTTCAGCACTTTTAGAATCCATATTGAAATATATACGACGAGAACCCTCTTCTAGCAAAACCTTTGTCACAGAACTATTCTGGAGGCTTGTTATCAACTCCGAGTAAGGAACAATCTTAGGAGATGGCAATGCAGTTAATTTCAAGAACAAATAGCACATCGCCAATGCTAGAGATATTGTACTGCAGAGAGTAACTCTTCTTATATTCTTTCGTAGAAACATTCCGATATCATTTAACGTTGACCTAACCGAAACTCCCTTCATTCTTATTGTTAATAACCGCAACCTGGGACGCAATCTTAATGAAAATCTTTTCCTCACATTACTACTTTCTCTTTTCCCTAATAGGGTTTTCCTATCTCCATTATTTCCCCTCATCAATAACCTATTATGTGCCTTGCAACAAACTTGAAACCCCAATAAAGGAACCTCATTTCTTCGTCCATTGCTAACCAACCTAAACCTATTATCACCAGAAAAAAACAAATTCTGGGTTTTGCTATGGTTATAATTATATATTCTAAGTGAATGAAAGCAAAATGAACTACTAGAAAAGCTATTGTATCTCCTAAAAGACTTGGTTTTTCCACTTGCAATTACCGAGTTTTCTTTACTAACAAAAAATCCATTATTGCAAGCAACTGTGAAACAAGCCATGTCCCTAGTACATCAACAACTACAAATTGGGAAGAGAGAATACCAACTAAAGCTGCATAGAAGTAAGAGAGTTGATAGTTTTAAGCCAAAGAAGGGTTCTTTTTTACCTGGATTTAAGAGCTTGCCAACATGGGGATGAAACTGAGGAATGGAATGGACAGAGGGCTATTTCCATTTTCTCTCTGCTGGGTTAAGGTTCTTTGCAGAAGATCTAACGGCCTAAAGGAAAAAGATTATCCAATTTTAAGCTATGGATGGTTTGATCATATTCTTCTGTATGTATGCGTGGCCCCAAAACATGGATGATGTTTCAGGAGTTTGGGCTTTTGGGCATTCAACAGCTCAAGTGGGCCGGGATGCAGGTGTCTCCGACAAGTGGCCTTGAGTGTAATTTTGTGCACATTTTGGGCTTTTATTTTGTCTAGAGGAAAATGTCATTCCCGTTGTTGAGGTGCACTTTTCGGTACGGTAAACACTAAACACCACGCATAGAGCTTCGATTGGTTTGGGAAGAAGTCCAGCGGTAACCAATAACCAATCCACCAATCTTAGCATTTTTTTTAGGGATGGTAAACCTATTTTGCACAATAGATAAGCTCCTCTTTGATCAGGCTGAAATTCCCCAGTAAGCGGCCCGGTATTTTTTTGTTATATAATTTTCAATATGGGTTTTTGATTTCTTTTCTCTTGATTCATTGACTAATTGGCGATTTCATGATAATACCCATTTCACAAACATTGATGGGTTTTAAGTTTCTCCCCATTATCTTCTTGTTTACAGTTATTTTTATAATTTGCATGATTTAGCCTGTTGAGCCTTTTTTTTTAATTACTTGATTGTGTTTTTTGTTCAAAGTCTAATGGTGATTCCATTAAAAAAAAAAAAAGTCCAACGGTGATTGTTTTAGTGAAAAATGTTCAAGTTTTTGTCTTGTAATATATAACCTTATATCATCCTCCTTTGTTTAGCCTTTTGTTTCTTGGATTATACTTCCCTTGTTGTACATTGTTATTAGTATAATGAATTTGCCACATTGTTGTTATTGATACCATTTTCTATATTCATTACTGAATGTGATTATAATTTTTAAACATAAGCATGTGGTATGTGCTCATATTCTTTCAAAATCAAAGTTGTCATATATTTGCTTGGATGAATAGAAGGTTGTAAATATCATTTTTGATAGCTGCAGCCTGCGGTAAGGTCTGCCCATTCGATGCTTTCATTATTTTATCTAGACTGTCTGTGATGAATAGATTTGTCTTTTTAGAATTCACTTGCTTTTGTCTTGGCAAAAGTCATTGTAAGTGTCATCATTGATATCTCTTTCCGCTTTCAGATTCTGCCTGTATATGTGATCAAACATTTTCCCAGTGCTTTATCATGCCAAGGGATAGAAAGCTATGTGGTTTGCCTCTAGGCATGTCTTTGATTCTTTGAATTAGTGAAATGGAAAGGAGAAGAGCAATAGATGACTATGAACCAGGACCAGTTCCTCCGCAAAGACCCGTGGACAGATTTGGGTTTATAAAGCAGGATGTTAGTAACACTCCAGATGGTTTAGTGAAGAGTAGGTTAGCCGTTGAATACGAGAGGTATGCTTTTTCTCTAATGATATTTGTTCAAGCTCTTTTAGTTGATATGAGTGCAATTCTCCCTCTTTATGTTTTTATAATTTGTGCTAGCAAACATTATTATGTTTGTCATCTATGGTTGTTGAAATTTTTCAGGGAAGCTAGAAGGGTTAGAAAATGGAGAAAAATGATTGGGGTTGGTGGGAGTGATTGGAAACACTATGCTAGGAGAAAGCCTCATGTGGTCAAAAGGCGTATAAGGAAAGGAATTCCTGATTGTTTAAGGGGTCTGGTTTGGCAGTTGATCTCAGGAAGTCGGGACCTTTTGCTGATGAACCCTGGGGTTTATGAGGTACTTCTTTTAATTACTTGTAGGTTTGCTCATTCTCTTTTAACTGATGGTTTACTTATTATTTCTGAATGTTATGGCCTTTGCTTGACTTTTATTTTTTCGTCTTTAACTTGTAATGTTATTTTTGCTAAGTTCTCCAACACTCATGGGAAAAAATTATCCTCCTTCCTACCTTGTTAGTATTTTTGTTTATCCTCTGATTCATGCTTTCTATATCCTCAATGCAACCTTTGGGTGTTTAATGCTAACCTCATGTATGCTCTATTGTTTAACTTAAATTATAACTGGGGTTTGTCTTATTTTATGTATGGACATTCGTCAAACCTACTGTTGTAAGTTTTTTGTTTCTTATATCAAATTATGGTTGAGTCATCAAAAGAAAAGGAAAAGAAAAGAAAAAGGAATATTGTGTTTGATAAAATGCACCCAGTTCCCTCATCATTGGGGAATTTGAACACTACTTCAATTTACCAAAATTGGTTTTAATGCCAGACCTTGTACTTATTGGGAATGATGGCAGCTGAGGTTTTGAAAATTATAAATTTGAAGGAAACTTTCTACAAAAGTTTTTGATATGATTGCATTAAGCATTATTAGCAAGTTGCTAATAGATGGATTGGTAAAATCACAAAATACCTAACTTTCTTTCTGTGCCAGGATAAATTTATGATTGCTCTTGCTTGCTGTTACTATAACATTCTTGTTTTCATGAACTTTAACCTCAAGCTTTTATAGGCATGAGCTGGGAAATGAGTTCATCAGTTTCATCTTATAGTCTTTTAAGCAGGTTTCTGTAAATCATTTGATGAGACTGGTGTCTGAAAATTTAAATAGTGGTTCTATTTACTCCACCTAAAATCCTTTTTTATACAATTCCATGAATGGATTCATTACAGTTGGAGCTCAATCCCAAGTATTGCAATTTGTAACATACCATTTTGTTTGGCAAATATGCTGGTTGACTCCAACATGGATTTCATTGGCAGAGCCAGGTTCAGTTATATCAGACCAAACCCTTTTAGACGTCATACACAGCCTAGTTTGTGAAATGAAAAACAGTTTTCAAGGGGTCATTTAGGGTTATAAAACTGTTGACGTTTAAAACAAAAGGATGGTTAAGAAGATTGGGGAACAGGGGTGTTGTTTTCCTGCAGGAGATGACTACTTTTGGCTTTTGAAGATCTGAGAAGAGTTCTCAATTTTTCGTGTTTAAGTAGTTTAACTTTCATTCTAGTTTGTTTTGTATCTTTATGGATGCCAGCTTTTATCAGAATTTTGTATAAGGTCATCGAGTTAATGTAAAAATCAATCTTTAAAAGTCAAACATCATTGTAAATTGCTTATGCATTGGCATTTCAGGGGATAATGGTGCCAACTTCCAAAGTATTTTTGTCACTTTATGTAACTTTTGGGTTTGTTGGATCAGGTGTTTGTCCTTCCCTATCTATCCTTGCTCATTATTTGATGGAGCAGGTTAATATATGGTTGGTTGATGATGATGGTCTGATTGCTGGAAAGTTATTTGCTCGTTTGCTTTTGAGGGAAAAAAATTGTTTTTCTCTTTTGGACTCAAACTGTTTTCTGAGCTTGAAGGGTTCTTTCCTTTTTCCTGTTTGAAATTTTTTTCTTCTACTGATAGTCTTCTTCTTTGTTCTTCATGTGCTTTGCTGATGAAACTTTATGTCTGTTGCAGCAACTTGTAATATATGAGACCTCAGCTTCAGAACTAGATATAATTCGGGATATATCTCGCACCTTTCCATCACATGTTTTCTTTCAGCAGAGACATGGACCTGGTCAAAGGTCCCTTTATAATGTTTTGAAGGCATACTCCGTCTTCGATAGAGATGTTGGCTATGTCCAGGTTTGTTTCATGTGTCTCAGCCCTCATATATTTTGTCCAAGGTAATAATGCTATTTTTTTGTTCAAAATGCAGGGAATGGGTTTTTTGGCAGGGCTTTTGCTTCTTTATATGAGTGAAGAGGATGCGTTTTGGTTATTGGTTGCATTACTGAAAGGGGCTGTTCATGCTCCTATGGAAGGATTATATCAGGTATTTCTTGTATTCTAAAAACTTATATTGCTATCTGAGATGCAACATTTTAGGTAGTTAATGGTTTAATGAGGAGTTAGGATAGATTGTAATTGCCAACAGTCTCTTACTTAGAAAATGACATATGACTTTGTAGTAGCTTATAGCAGCTTCTGGTGTCAGACTTTAAGTTCTCTCTTATGTTGATTTTATTATTAGTTCTGTGACTGGATCCATGAATTGTACCTAGATTAATTTTGCCACGGCAATTGTATATTTTAGATTATGAATGGGATCTATGGTTTTTTGTGCTTATCAGATATGTTAGTATGCTTATAGAGTATCTGCTAATATCTTAGACAATCTTAGTGGACAGCAGGGCACTGTGATGAAATGAACCAGTAATTTTGGACTTGTTTTGTACTTAACCTCTGTTTTCAGCCTTTTCTTTTTTGCCTTTTCTACTTTTTTGAAGTTATGTTCGTTTGAAAAATAAGAACTAGGCTCCTCATTTCTGCTTCTTCCAAAGAATCTCCCTTCCATCGTTTTATGGTGGTATGTCATATTGTTTGGTTGGTTATGTACAACATTTGGCATTCTACTCTGGTTTATAAGTTAATTGGTATTCCTAACAGCTTTTTGAGGGAATAACTGTAACTCAACTCCCTTGGAATTTATTGTATGTTATCTGTTTAGGAGCTTCAATTCTTCTAGGTGCACCTCCTTGTATTTTACCACCTGCAGTTGGTGCATTTTGTTACTGAGCAGAGAGCCATATTTAAGTAGCAATCAATCAATTATATATTGTTTCTGTTGTTTGAAAACGTTGTATGCACTTGGTAGGTGGGGCTGCCTCTTGTACAACAATACCTGTTTCAATTTGAACAATTGGTGAGGGAGCACTTGCCAAAGCTGGGTGAGCATTTTAGCCAGGAGATGATAAATCCAAGCATGTATGCTAGCCAGTGGTTCATAACTGTATTTTCATACTCATTCCCGTTCCCTTTGGCTCTTCGAATTTGGGATGTCTTTCTCTATGAGGTCAGTTATTTGAAATTTGATATACGTTCCAGCCATACCATAAATTACATGCTACATGGCCTGAATATTGGTTTTGAGTAAAAAGAAATTCTTTCAGCAAAAAAAAAAAGAATAAATTTTTTTCTTTTTCCAGGGTGTCAAGATTGTCTTTAAAGTTGGTTTGGCACTTTTAAAATATTGCCATGATGACTTGGTAAGTAGTTCAGGATATCTTATCGGCTTTAGATTCAATTAGCTAATTTTTTTCTTCTGCTTAAAGATGGTGGTTATGTTGTTTCATCAGATAAAGTTATCCTTTGAGAAACTCATTCATGCTTTGCGTAACTTCCCCGAGGATGCAATGGATCCAGATACGTTGCTGCCTATGGCTTATTCAATCAAGGTTCTCTCTTGCTCGCATACACACACACAAGTATTCACAGCATTAAGTATTTTAAATTTCGTAATTAACATCATTCGTAAGATCTGCGTGCATTTTCTTGTGGCATGATGATCTCTCTCTCTCTCTCTCTCTCTCTCTCTCTCTCTCTCTCTCTCTCTCTCTCTCTCAGCGCTGGTGATGAACATTTATTTGAATTATGTAAAGATTTAACTTTGTAATATCATTTTTCATGCATTTGTTGATGAATTTCTGTTTGATGATTTGCCTATTGATTGTATTTGCTGATTTTATTGATAGCACGTGTATGAACTGCTCTGGCTTGAAATTTCTTGATTTGGTCCAATGTCTTAATAGTTTTGGATGCCTTCCCCATATTGAATAATTCACTTGTTTTGCATAGGCAATATTGTAAAACTTTGTTGAATGTCAGTGTGGAAATTTTATTATTTACTGAACAAGATTTTAGAAACTTTGAATGCAAATTAAAGGACTCTCAGAAGTATATGGTGTAAAATTGGCTAGGCGGAGATTGTATGGAATATTTAAGAAATATATAAATCTTGCATCACCTGTTGCTTAGTTTGTATGATGTTGCTCGTTATGGTAGTGTGAACAGCCATTTATTCAACTGTTGTTGTGAAAAGCCTGGTTTAATGTGTTGCTCAGGGCTAGGATACCCATGCTAATGATTTCTTGCACTAAAAACTAATGACTATGCTTTATCACTTCTACAGTACACATCGTGACTTATTAATAATTTCTAGTGCATTTGTGAGCTTAGTAATGAATTTAAGTTAATTACTATATATATATATATGTGTGTGTTTGATTCATTATCAGGTATCCAGAAGCTTAGAGGAATCAAAAAATGAGTACGAGAAGAAAAATGGAAAGCTCATGCAATCTACAGAATTTATCAGGAAGCAGAAACAACTGCAATGAAGGTTTGCTCATCTAAGGGCAGGCTAAGCTGCCAGTCAACATGTGCATTCTTATTCTTACCATTATTTTCCATTTCTTGCCATGGCCACTCTAGTGTGTTAAGAAGGATATGCTGAACATTGACTTCTGGACAGACTGATTGTTCATTTCTCTCCTCTCGTTGGCGAAGCAATTACACTCAATTGCTTTCGCTTTCAGTAGTTGATGTGCTTAAGAAAGTCTACAGATTCATACCGTATGTGCTAAATCTTTTCAGACTGTAGAAGCAGCTGTGGTGACTTATAAACCATCTTTGGATACAATGATGGATCTTTGTGATTATTGTGTGAAAAAAAAAGAAGAAACAAGGAAAATAAAAAGAAGGAACTCAACTGAGAGAGAGAGATATATATTGTTTTGTTTTGTCCAAGCACTAGTTTCCAATGAATGCCTTGTCTTCGTGCTGTCTTTGCATTGTGATAAACTTATTTTAGCAATAGATGTAAGGTTGGTGGTGGCATTAGCTGGTGAAAGCAATCAGGGTGACTTAAAAGGATTATTGAGGGTATTTCATCCTCCAGTCTCGGCTCCAGATGTGAGTAACAGAACATATGATGAAGGAAACTTTCCAGACGCCATTGGGATGTCACACATACCAAATAATTGTGTTTGAAAGTGCCCACCAAGGCTTCAATTCATCTTCTCAAATACATTTTTACTAAATCCTTTTGAAGAATTGCCGCTATTGTAATAAACTTGTAAGAAAACTTACAAAATCCATCTAATAGTCGTTTTACTTTATATATATATATATATATATATATATATATATATAATTAATGTTTTATGATTTTTAATGTTAAGAATATTTTAAAAAATCACGAAATATAAATTTTAAAGATAGAAAAAAATAAGAATATTACCTGTTCAAAAAAAGATTTAATTTTGGGACATCAAACAAGGGAAAAATTAACAAACAAGAAAGTATAATAATTGGTTAATTATCTTTATTTTGTTTTCATTTTCTCATGAAAAGGTTTTAATGATTAAATTTGATATTTTAATTAACAAGAGTCGAGATTGAGAAGTATAAAGATTGAGTCACATTTATGGGATTTTAATTGGGTGGCATAAACATAACAGTGAGAATGTTCTCATTATTTGGGAAAAGTTGTTATTTTTGTTATCTTAATTTACCCTTAACCCTACCATTCATATATATATAAAAAAAATTTTTCATTATTTGCATACATAATTATTACCATTATCAGTTGAGAGGAAATTGATTATAAAAAATAAAATACTACCACTACTAATATTACCAAAAGCATTAGCTATTTATTCTAATAATGAAAGCAAAAGCAAAAAATCTTTAGTCAAAGAAGTTCAATGATAAAAAAAAATTAGAAAACTCTTTGAAAATGTCTTTTATAATTCTTGTAATATTTGTAGGCATTATTACAAAAATAATAAGTATTTTTAAAAGTTCTGAGCACTATTATAAAAAATAAAATTTAATAACTTCACATATTTTAAAATTTAAATAATTAATATTCAAATATTATGTTATTTTTATAATGATATTATTTATTATTTTAATAGATTAAAATTTGAAAGTTTAAAAATTTACCTTCTTTCGGTTTATTAAATTTATATTTTTATATATAAAATAAAAACTTTAATAAATATTTTCTTATATATACCAACTATAACAATATTATATTCTCAATAATAAATTTCCAATCAGTTTCATTCGTACTAAAAATATTCGCAATAATCAGATTCCGTCAAAACGCTAACTCTAGGATGAAATTAAAGCACCCTCCACCTACGCAACCGCTATTAAAGCATGTCACTGCCCTGCAAAAAGAAAACAAAGAGCTAGATTCCTTCTACCAAAAAAGGATGCGAAATTAGATCAACTAATGGCTAACTCAGTTCCTCAAAACAACTCAGCCCGATTCTCACATACTATTTTCACCATTATCCTAAAGGGTCATTGGAACACTCTTTTGAAACCCAAAATTTGCACCCAATTAACCTCGACTACCATTAACTACCTCCTTTACAAGCTCTCCCTTTTCTGTTCCAGTCCTTCTCTTTCTTGGTCTTTCTTTAAATGGATCGAAATTTCTATTCCAAATTACGACCACTCTCTGCAATCCACGTGGGCAATGGTCCATATTCTTACAAAACACAAACATTTCAAGACAGCACATAACTTGCTCGGAAAAATTTCAAACAAAGATTTCTTGTCATCAAATTCTGTTTTGAATGCTTTGGTGAGTACCCATTCGGACTTTGAAGTGAATTCTCATGTTTTGAGTTGGCTGGTGATATCTTATGGGAAATTGAGAATGACCCAAGATGCTTTACAGGTTTTTGAGGCTATGAGACTTCATGGTTTAAAGCCTCATTTACACGCTTGTACTGTGCTTTTGAATTGTTTAGTTAAAGAAAAATTGATTGATAATGTGTGGAAAGTTTATAAGAAAATGGTTAGACTTGGGGTGGTCGGGAATTTACATGTTTATAATGTGTTGGTTCATGCTTGTTGCAAGGGTGGTGATGTCGAGAAGGCAGAAAAAGTGCTGAGTGAGATGGAATTGAAGAGTGTTTTTCCTGATCGTTTCACGTATAATACGTTGATTGCATTGTATTGTAAGAAAGGAATGCATTATGAAGCTTTGTGCGTGCAAGATAGAATGGAAAGAGCGGGGATTAGTCCGGATATTATAACTTATAATTCACTTATTTATGGGTTTTGTAGAGAAGGCAGAATGAGAGAGGCTGTCAGGCTTTTTAAGGAAATTAAAGGTGTGAGTCCTAACCATGTGACTTATACTACTTTGATTGATGGTTATTGCAGAGTGAATGATCTAGGTGAAGCTTTAAGAGTGCGTGAGATGATGGAGGCTAAGGGGATTTATCCTGGAGTTGTTACTTATAATTCAATTATCCGTAAGTTGTGTGAAGAAGGTAAAATAAGGGAAGCAAATCGGGTTTTGAATGAGATGAGTGAAAAGAAAGTTGAACCTGATAATGTCACTTGTAACACATTGATCAATGCTTATTGCAAGATTGGAGACATGGGGTCTGCTATGAAAGTGAAGAACAAGATGGTGGAGGCTGGATTGAAGTTGGATCAATTTACATTCAAGGCTTTGATCCATGGATTTTGCAGGGTGCGTGAAATGGACAGTGCTATAGAGTTCTTGATCAACATGCTTGATGCAGGGATTTCTCCAAGTTATTCTACCTACTCCTGGCTTGTTGATGGATACTGCAACCAAGGCAATGAAGAAAAAGTTATGAAACTCCCAGATGAATTGTTGAAAAGAGGCCTTTGTATTGATGTCTCAGTGTATAGGGCACTCATAAGGAGGTTTTGTAAGCTAGAAAGGGTTGATTGTGCGCAAAGAATATTCACTCTTATGCTAGGAAAAGGTATATCAGGAGACAGTGTAATATACACTAGCCTGGCCTATGCTTACTGGAAAATGGGGAAGGTGAATGCTGCTTCAGATGTGTTAAATGAAATGTATAAGAGAAGGTTGATGATAACTCTCAAAATCTATCGATGTTTCAACGCTTCTTATGCTGATGATAATAGCATTTTAGGTTTCTTTTGGAACCACGTGGTTGAGAGGGGATTAATGTCTAAGAGTATACTGAAGGATATCCAGCAGAGGAAGTTACAATTGTAAACTGACCTTCCAGATGTCTTTTCAGTTACATACTTGATTTGTGATGCTTTAGGGCATCCTGGTCACAATGAGACGCATCTCAAATAGCTTTCCATGTGGCTCTACAGATGTCAAGAAATAAACTGGTTTAAGTATAAATTTCTTTAAAACTTAGAAATGTGAAGCACCAAATCGCGGTTTCTATTGCTTGATAGTAACTTGCGTTCTGGCTAACAAATTGGCCAAAGACCAAGCTGGTGAGGCCAATGGCCAAGTTCAGGTAACCTTAGTCTCTTTGTTTCTTGCATACTTAATAGTTATGAGCATGATTATATTTTGTGATATGTGCTATAGACAATCATATTGATATGTTTTTTGTGTTTGCTTTAGGAGAAGGCTAGTAAATGGTGGACAGGACTGTCAATCCTACTCACTCTGCCTGGGAGTAAATGCAACTATGCAAGAGGCATACATATTGACTAAGAATCATACAATGGCTTTTACTGTTACAACATATTCAGCACAATTATGTAGAGAATACTATTTCTGTTTTGTGTCTTGAATATGAAAAGACAACGACTCAAGGATATTGTTATTTTCAGAGATGTCTTGGGAATAAAATGTCTAAAAGTATAGAAAATAGTATTTTTGGCATTCTCAAATTGAATTGCAGAAGGATTTTCACAGTGGATATATTGAGTTCGTAAAGCAGGAATTTCTAATACTACAGAAGGCTTATTGAAGGGTAGGACAGCCACCGAGTATTAGACGTATTCTTGTTCTTTGGTGGATTTGCTTTTGATTCTATCAGTTGATGAGTTCTTCCATGCTGATAAACTAGTTTGCAGTGGTAGTCAAAAATCTCATGGAAGGAAAAAAAAGTTAAAGGCATGGAGGAGCATGATTGCAGTTGAAAGGGGTGATTGAAAGCTTTATGTGGGACAAAATCTAATGTGGTTAAAAGGTGTGTACAGAAGGAGTTACTGATTCTTTAAGGGGTCTTGTTTAGTAGCTGATCTCTATAAGTTGAGACCTTTTGCTGATGAGCCCTGGGTTGCTACACTGTCTTGTAGATTTGTTCTTACCTCTTTTAACTTATTGTTATATTATTCTGAGTATGCTGGCCTTTGCTTAGCCTGATATCTTAGATTCTAATGTTATTTCTGCTATATTCTTCTACAGTTTCATGAGAATATATTGGTAGGTTTATTCCTTCTCCACTACCTTTCTCATCTTCATGTTATCTCTATTTTTTCTTGTTCAATTCTGTTTCTCTTCCTTGTAACACTTGGGTGCGAAGTCCCAACCTCATGTTTGCAATACTGAATTATTTTAAGCCATTTAGTTAAATATTCAGTCTGTTTCAGTAACTTAATCATGGGATTCCTACTCTCTCTTTATTTATAGTTTTTCTATGTTCCTTATAGTGAATTGTCATATTAAAACATTCTCAATCATTCTCAAGTTCCCTCAGCAGTATGGAACTATGAAACAGCTTCAAATTTATTCCAAAATGAGTTTTAATGCCAAACTGCGGTGGCTAAAGTTTTGATTTACCATTATATTAGGAATATCTGGATACTGCTGACAGATGAATTGAATAATATTAAAACATTCCTAAACATTCTTTATGCTGCATAAGCTTGTAATTGCCCTTATATGCTTTTAGCCTGCCATGCTTTTCCCTGTGAACATTTAGCATTGGGCCTGTGTGCAAAAGGTTGATTGGGGAAACTTGTAGATCAGTTTTGTCTCAACATACTTTCTTAGGCTGCCTTTTTATAACTGCTTGACATACAGCATGATGTGGGATAAAGAGTGCTTAGGGTTAAGAAGATCTGGCGAGTTTCTTATGCTTGTGACTTTGAACCTGCAATTTTTCTGGTTTCTTTCATGTCTTCAGGAATGTGAGTTTGGACTATGTTTTACATTAGCCAAGTCTCTAGGAGACGAAGCTGATATTTTATATGCTGTCTTCTAAGATTACAGTTGAAAGCCTAAGAAAGTTCCTAATAGTAGTTGTTTAGTTTTACATTGCTCTTTCAATCTTAGAATGCCTACTATAAAGAGCTTGAGCCTCTTAATGGTGTGTTCGTAAATCCTTGAATTGCTGAAGCAATTGGAATTAGGGTGAATTGGTTGGGTTCATTTTGTAGATGATAAAACATGCCTTTCTTCCAAAGTAAAGAGATGCTAATGTGAGTAGAGGTTTGTTAATGCTAACCAGCTCATTGAGATGCTGTCGCTGGTTTGGCATCCTTATCTTCCAAGATTCTTGTATTGAATAATAGTTAAGTAATAGTATACTGCTAACTTAATGTCGTGACTTAAGACAAGTCGGCCTTGCATATATCTATATATGTTACTTGCCAGAGATGCCTTCTATACAATTCTGTCACTGTCAAAGAAGCATTCCTTCTTGGTTGATTTGTTTCTAATTAGCTGCGTCGATACTTCTATTACTTGTTACATAAGAAATATCCTTAGTCCACGTTTACAGAATCAAAGGTGCTTATGGATTACCTCAACCCAATCATAGTTATCTCTTATTTATGTTTCAAGTTTACACTTGAAATTCATGCATGATTTCAAATCAGTAAAACATGAGATAAGTCTTGGATTTACAACGATTTTTTTTCACTTAATAGAAATATCTTTTGAATTAAAAATATGAGTCCATGATTAATAGTATTAGAGACTACTCAACTTTTCACCAATGTGAGATTTTACATAAAAAAATATCAAAAACGAAATAAACTTGATTCAAAATGAGTTTTTTTTTTTTATATATAGGTGAAAGAATCATTGCAACAAAATTGATGCATAATTGGGTTAGAGAAAATGTCTCGAATTACACATCAATAAAAAATAAAATGAATCTTTAAGTTTATATGTAAGAGTTACTAATATTGAGTTCAACTTACAAAACCATCAAAATATGAAAAGCTTACAACTATATATTTAATGCAACTCAAGTTGCATGTGCTCTATTTAGTGGTTTGGTATATTGTTGACAATGACACTATTTGACAATCTAGTAGCCATTATTATTATTATTATTATTATTATTATTATGATTAGTTCATAGCACTAATTAGAAGGCATATTAATTCTAGAGAATTTAGAAATTGTCATTACAATCTTTGCATTTAATTAACCTCTATGATAGGTTTAGACCACCTGACCCTACCCCTAAGCCTTGCTCACCCACCTCTATACATTGGTTAAAATTAAATATTGTATTTTGGATACTAATTTTTAACATTTTAAAATTTATTTTAAAATTAATGGATGTAAACTTAAGCTTGATTTAAATTGAGTAGAATGTACAATTTTAGATGGAGAACTCGATCTTTTATTTTTTTTAAAAAAATTCTTATTATATTTAGATATATTTTTAAAATATTTTAAATGTAATTTATTTCAAATTTATCACTATTATCACTTTAAAAATTTTTTCACATGCAAAGATAATTGATCTATTATATAATATAAAAGTTTAAATTAAATATTTAATTTAAAATCAATTCACAATTAAATAAGAAATTCTTATTATTTTTATATTTTCAAGATATCCCTTGGTTAACGATAATTTTGTCATAATATTAATATGATATTATTACTTAATTTTTACGTTTCTGGCGAAGCCGGAGACTGAGTACGAAGGAGACTGGGCTGAACCCAGTACGAAGGACCGCTGACCGCCTACAGAGCGTAAAGACGGAAGAGTGGGACCCCAAATGTCTTACTATTTTTGGAAAAAAAAGGACGGGGGAAGGGCAATAATGTCAGTATGAAATAATTAAAGGATCTTATTGATTCGGGGCCGCAGATACTGTGAGCCCCAAATTTAGGAGGAAAAAGACAAAGCATGGAAAGGAAGAGAAGAGAGAAAGGACAGAGAAACCCAGCTCAGCTGACAATCACATGTTGTGCCTTGTCAGTCGTTGCGTGGATCATTCTGTACTCCCTTAGTCAACTTCTTATCACTATCTCCTTCACCAATGACCATGTCCACATGCATATCCCAATTCCTTAAACTTAGCCAAGCCACTCCCCTTTCCTATTTATTCTTCTCATTGTCCTGCCGAATGACTCAATTGCCCTCATACTGTTTATAGATTTTTTAAACAAATTTTAGAAAAAATTTTGAATCTTGTTTTTGGAAAGGAGATAATAATTGGGAGAGTTCGGACCAGTTTAGGTCGGACTGTTTTTGGATTCGAGTTTTTTTAAGTTCGGGTTTAGGTTCTCTTGAGTTCAAAATTATTTTGAATTTGGATCGTAAATTTAAAAGAAATTGAGTTATTTTCAAATATATGTGAGTTAATTGACATTTTTTATAAATAATTAAATGGAGTAAATAATTTCATTTTCACAATAGATATCAAGTAATATATTTGATTAATTTAACAAATTTAAAATTAAAATGTGTTAAAATTTTGAATTTTAAAAAATATTTATATAAATGTAAATGATACTATAGTTTTATCTATATCATGCACTCAATATCAGATTTTTTTCTGCTTTTTATATTAATGTTTTTAATCATTATAACTTTTCAAAAATTTCTTCTTTTATTTAACTATTGTTTTCGGTTTGAACATAAAATATGAAAATTAACATTAGACGTAGTCATACAGACAAATGTTCAATTGAAGTGAATAATAAATATTATTAAAAGGGTACCGCATAAATTATAAGAAATCTAAAATCATGATATTTAAAACTAATTGATATAATATTGTTTTCATTTTAAAAGTCAAATAATTAATATAATCCTATTTTTATATGTTTTTTAATTATATTATTAGAGTTTTATGTTGGTTTATCAACTGAATTGGTGTCATCATGATTTATAACTCTAAACTCAGCAATTGACTTTAAATATTAGTATAGATTTATGTATGCATAAAATAAAATAATTAAATACCAAACATATTTTTATATGCAATGCCCATAAATATTTAAGCAAAATTTCAGTAAATTTGTGGTATATATATAATTTAAAGAAATACACATTTTTATTACATGTAAATACAATAAATATTATAATCATATTCATGCATATTCATGTATTATTTTTATTTATTATAAATTTAATTTTTTATATAATATGGTGATACCTATTCATTTTATTTGTATTAGGATATTTCACATCCACTGTGTGTGTGAAAGATATAAAAGTCTCTTGAAAAAGGAAAAGAAGATAGCTATTTAAAAATAATAGATAGAGGTAGTTTTTTTAAAATGCATTTTATAAGAAAAATTAAAAACTCATAAATTCTTAATTTTATATTTATTATTATGATATTACATAATTTTATTAGCCGAGTTGGTATCACTTCATCCTTGACATCAAGCTCAACAATATATATATAACATAAAAAAAGAAAAAGAAAAGCATAATAGAATAATGACATTAAATTTTTTTCTTCCATTTTTACCAATTTATTATCAAAAGGTTATATTTTGTAAAAAAAGTAATTATTTATCCCATTTAACAATTTAATAATTAATTGATTAAATTTTAAAAGTTTGTTAATGAACTTCTAGAACTAAATTCTCACACTTTATCTAAATTTATCATTATACTTATATATAGATAGGGCGCATCCTTATATATAATTAATAGTTAAGATTTTTTATGCTATAATAATAATTAGGATAAAAATGGTATATAAATTTTTTTATGGAAAGAATGAAAAATCGAAAAAGAGTTAAAATCCAACCAAAAGATCGTGTCTTCGAGCAAAATTCATGTAAAAATTAAGGGTACGACCGTAATTATCGGCAGGACTTACGGGTAGATTTCCAAAACTCATCCGCAATTATTTGCGCCACAACTACCACTATAAAAGGCCACCCACAACTTTCTGCACAAGCCTCAGAAGAAGAAGAAAAAAACAAAGAAACCAAATAATTCTGCAAAAAGAAAAAGAAAGCACCCTCTGATTCTTAGTCGATTTCTATCGGATTCTTTTTGGGTTTCTTTCACTTTTTCCAATAGTTTTCGAATTGGTACGTTTAATGATAATTCTTGTTTATTTTATCGTTTTTATTGCTTGTGTTTTTGGATCTTTTTTGCAATTGTTTTGGTAGATTCATTGATTGTGATTTTCTTTTTGAGTTTCAGGTTTTGATCGAAAGGTTCAGAAAAAGGGTTCTTCTTGGAGAGCTACTTGTTTTGATTGTTTTACATTGTGAGTATTGCCTTTTCTTCAACTGAGACTATTATGTTCTTTTATGCGTTTGATTTTGTATCTTTTTCTGTTTCTTTGTTGATAAGTTATGTTTACTATTGTGTTAAGGGAACGAAAATTCAGAAGCCCTTTTATGTGTTATTGTGACTTAGGTGATTTCTGCCTTGAAAATTGAAATTCTGTTTTTTTTTTTTTAATTTCGGACAAAAAAAGATTTTTTTTTTTTAAACTCTCCAGTTTTTCCCAAATTGCTGCTTGCTTTATCGCTTTAGGAAATTGGCATTATTTCAATTGTTTCAGTAGAAAAAAAATCAATGGATATAGTGCGTATCTGGTGCTGAAAACACCCTGCTGAATATTTTCTTTGAATGGTTTTTAACCGTTCCTCTTAATCTCTGCTGAGGAATTCGTTCTGCTTATGTTAAAAAGCACTCGTACAATTATACTAGCATGATACTTTTTCTGTTAAGAAAGTTAATATACTCGTGCATTTTTTTTAATTAGAATAGTTATTGTTTTACCCTCAAGAAAATGAATAAAAGATTAGATTATGCTCTTGCTGTTTATTATTATAAAGTTTTGGAAATCGAGTTGATATCTACAGCTTGTTGTCTCTGATTTTGAAAATTGCCATGTCCACAAAAGAAAAATGGAGAGGAATAATATCAATTTTAGTACTTCTTTGCTTGTTTTCACCACCTTGTGAATGTTGCTTGGTGCATCTTAATTATTTACATTGTCCTGGAGTATCTTAATTTATTGATTCATCATTTGCAAAGTTGTTTTAGTGCTTAATTTATATTTGGGTGGCTCTATCAGGAAAGACTGAATGATCTAATGGAGTCCAAGGGTGGGAAAAAGAAGTCTAGTAGTAGTAAATCTTTGTTCTACGAAGCTCCTCTCGGTTACAGCATTGAAGACGTTCGACCTCACGGTGGAATCAAGAAATTCCGATCTGCTGCTTACTCCAATGTGAGTTTTTGTTCTTGAATTTTACCTGGTCTTTGCTTCATCATATAAATACGGATGGACCCTTTTAATTGACATTTTCTGATGCTTTATTTGTGCAGTGTGTCCGAAGACCATCCTGAGTTTCGCGAAGTTTTGACTTAACCCCCAAAGCCTCAATCACACTGCAAATACTCTAGTCTGTTTCCTTCCTTACCTCTTTATTCTCTCATTCTTCCTTCTTGCAATACCAGTTGTTTCTTTTTAGGCCAAGATGGCCTTCCCTGTCTCTGCAATTGGATTTGAAGGCTATGAAAAGAGGCTCGAGGTGTCATTTTTTGACCCTGGTTCATTTGTTGATCCTCGAGGGATGGGTCTTCGCTCCTTATCCAAAATACAATTGGATGAAATCCTGAAACCAGCTGAATGCACAATCGTTTCTTCACTGTCAAACGATCATGTTGATTCATATGTTCTTTCTGAATCAAGCCTCTTTGTCTACCCTTACAAAATCATCATCAAGACTTGTGGGACTACAAAATTGCTTCTTTCGATCCCTGCCATTCTGAGGTTTGCTAACAACCTTTCACTTTCTGTACGGTCTGTGAGGTACACTCATGGGAGCTTCATATTTCCTGGGGCTCAACCATTTCCACATCGTAACTTCTCTGAGGAAGTAGCGATCCTTGATCGCTTTTTTCTTAAGCTTGGTTCTCGTAGGAAGGCTTATATTATGGGTAGTTCTGATAAAACAAAGAAATGGCATGTTTATTCAGCTTATGCAGAAAGGAGTGGTCATTCAGATCCAGTTTATACTTTAGAAATGTGCATGACTGGTTTGGACAAGAAGAAGGCATCTGTCTTCTACAAAACACATGTAAGTTCAGCAGTGTTGATGACTGAGCATTCAGGTATTAGGGAGATTCTTCCACAGTCCCAGATATGTGATTTTGAGTTTGACCCTTGTGGTTACTCCATGAATTCAATTGAAAAGGATGCAATATCAACAATTCATGTCACTCCAGAAGACGGTTTCAGTTATGCAAGTTTTGAGGCAGCCGGTTATGATTTTGAGACCGTGAATTTGAATCAGCTGATGGAGAGAGTTTTAGCTTGTTTCAGGCCAACTGAGTTCTCTGTATCTTTGCATGCTGACGTCAATGGAGATGTACTTGATCATAGGATCCATCTTGATGTGAATGGGTACTGTTGTGAAGAAAGGAGATTTGATGTGCTTGGGAACGGCAGTTCAGTCATTTACTACAGCTTTATTGGTGCTGATGTCTGTGTGTCGCCTAGGTCTATTCTGAAATGTTGCTGGAGTGAGGATGAGAAGGATGAGGAAGTTGGATTTCGACCTGTTCCATACCATCTGAGTGCTCTATAGCTTTGGATACTGGACATTGTAGGGGTGAACCATGAGTCCAAGAGTCAATGTGTTTGAATGCATACCGTTATGGAAAAAAGAGCTCCTGGAGTGCTGCTAAAGTAAGGATGAGAAGGATGAGGATGTTGAACTGAAATTATTTTTAGTTTATATATTTGTTTCTGTTGTTTTTCTATAATAAATGTTGTGGGGTTATGTGCAGAGGAGGCGAATAGCTTAAGGATTTATCTACGCATTTGACAGTTATTTTGGAAATGATTTGGATGCTAGATATCACTGGAGCTTAATTTAAATAAAGTGTGCTATTTGTGCTACTAAAATTTTCATTGCATTTATTTAGCATCACAATTATTATCTTATAAGTTGACCTTTTTCTTACTTTGATATACATGTGTTTTTGCTAGTGAGTTTCTTTTAACATAAACTAGGATGTCCAGCATGATTTGTGCTGGATTCCTTCCTGTACAACTCAGTGGTCGGTGTAGCTTACATTATATATTTCCTTATACTTCTCCTTCTGGGTCTCTTGCGCACAGATAAATTGTCCATTTAGAAAGAACAACAATTTCAAATGCATAAAAACCACCAAATTGAGCACCCTAGATATAGAATTCCCTGGACACTGGCATACGGAATGCTTTATGACTAGGAACATTACAGACAAAGAGGTAAATATATGATTACTTGCTTGAAGTTGACGATCAACTTTCATTGGCCTCAATAACCTTGTAATTGTACTTGTACTATATAGTTCAGGAGATTTCCCCCATTGAAAGATGCACCTTGCAAGTTATAGTTACCCTTGCCGCTTTCAGAATTGTTCCTACAATTCTGACCAGCAACCTAATCTGAGAGTTAATGAAATCTGTAAAATGCTTTCCCACGTATTACATGATTTTCGCATGGGGACATATTGCATATACTCTATCTTCCTTCCACTCTTAAGTTTCCTAACTCCATGTGATTCTATAATGAAAAATAAGGGATAAAATTGAAATCATTTTAATTTGCCCATAAGTTGAAGAGCAGGTGCAGAATATGACAGTCCCAATAGAGTCATGCAAGATAAAAATGGTCAACACCTACACCTATAATCAACTGGAAACGTGCATAATATCCCAAAGTGCCATAACCGGTCAAGCCACAGGCTTTGATGAACAGAACTGTAGTTTCACCCCCCACACAAACCAGCATAACAATAGTTGCTAAAGAATTGAGATTTGTGTAAAATAGAGGGAGTTCTGGAATAAATGGAAGAAGTGCATATTCTTGTTCCAATCCTAATTGATTTTTACAGTATACTATAAAACCATAAAAATTGCACAAAATGGGTTACAAATGACATGTAGTCAGCCTTCAGCTTCTTAAACGCAGCAATCAGTAAATAATTAAGAGAGGGCTTCACCTCCTGGTTTTTTATAAGGGTTTGGTTGCACTCAGTAAGGTCGAAACTTCCTAGCAGCCCTCAACTGTTGGATATGCTTTTTATCCTGCTCAAATCTGCTCTGGAGCATCATAAGTTCTGCAAGGAAATAAACAAGTACATAACAAATCATAAGTTCTTATTTTAGTATTTATATACGTAAATAACAAGTACATTCGTACATCATATACATAGCCATAGTCAGATGAAAATCCATAGGCATGAGAAAACAACCAATTAGTTGCAATACCTCAAATGAATAGAGCAGCTCTTCTTTTCATTTTTATGGTTTATTAGTTAATATCAAAGAAGAAAATTTATCTAGTGGCTATCATGATGAAAAAAACAAAAACAAAAATACAACAATGAAATGAAACTAATTCTAACGTCAAGACCCTACAACATAATTAATCACACCTTAACTCAAAATTTTTACAAAATTTTAATGGTTAATGTTCAGAATAAACTCAAGAGTGACATCTAAGAAAGAGAACCAACAAACTCTATATAAGATCATCCATACCATTCCTCTTGGCTTCTCTTTTTTGAAACCGATAGAAATCAAAGACCTCTTTGCTCTTCTTCTTAGCTAATTTCCCCTCCACAGCAGCCTGGGAAACAGAACCCACTGTAGTTCCACTTTCAAATTCTGTTGTCTTTTTCCTTCCTTTATGATGTTCAACAAGTGTCCATCCCCCTTCTGTAAGACAAGCTTCTCTTTCTTTTCTTTCCTGTATCACCATAATGACGTAAGTGAGAAACTACAGGTAACTAGCAGCTGCAATTCCCAGTACCAAAAAAGACAAACAGACAACATATTTCTAACTGATCATGTGTAAAGGCATAAATTCATAACACATAGCATATGCATGAACCAGTTGTGTACTGCTAGAACCAAATTCATTTCCCAAAAAGGCCTAAATTATTCACCAGTGAGGGTGCCAGAAAGAGAAAGTACCTGTTCAAGTTTTGCCTCATGGGCAATTATAAACTCATCAATTCTTTGTTGCAAAACCTTCAAGCCAGGCCTACTTTGGTGGTACTCGATAACCCATTCTGCGGTTTATGAAGTTTTTCAATAAAATAACCAAAATGATAGAACTTGTTATCAATTGACAATATATGATCAAATTTTAAAACCCAGGAAAGAAAAGGTATGCTGATTTCTATCAAATAACCAAATAGAACTTTAACTACAAGTATGACAATTGCTATATTGTGATACATATCCTACACAAAGTTTAAGTGAACATTTAGACAAATAGGTTATAAGGCAAAATTGAGCATATATACCATAATAAGACTGAAAAGAGTAACGGTCCAAAAGCTTATCTAAAATGTCAAAAGCTTAAAATATTTAATGAAAGGTCACCAGTTTCATACTTTTCATTCCTTGTGAGCAGTCTTCATCCCCTGAAGGTATTTCATATACTTCATCTTTATCAGCTGCTTTACTCTTTTCCACCAACAGTTGATTCTCCCCTGATGAGCTGTGTTCCTTCTTTTTCTTTTTTCTATCCTTCTTAAATTTGCCTACAAGATAAAACCCAAAACAATTATCTAACACCAAAGAGAAACTGCAATATCGGCGTCAACTGATGAATTTCTAAATAGAACAAACAAAACCCATCACTTATTCACAACTCTTAATCTCACTTTCAGTATCAGCCACAGCATGCCTTATTAAATCTTTGATCTTACTCTCACCATTTAATGAAACAAGAAAAAAACTCTCACCATTTTGTTTCTGGAAATGGTCTTCTTCCTCATCACCGAGCTGATCAACAATTCCAATGATGGCATTATTTTTCTCCTTACTTTTTCTTTTCTTCTTGCTTGATTTATCCCTTTTCTTTTCTTCTTTGGTTTCAACCAAATTGGCCACTGAAACAAAGAAAAAAAAGAAATCCATTATAAAGGTTATTACGTATCCAAAAATATCATTCAAAGACAAAATGTCACCACGTCTTAAGAATTTCCATTGGCATTTACCCTTCTCCCTACTTCTCTTCTTCTTCATAGTAGACTTGTTCTTCAAAGTTTCAATATTTTCTGAGATTAAAAAGAGACAGAATGTATCATATAAATTGATAAATGTAACCCATAGAACTTTCTTCTTCCTTAAACAAGTATATATCAAACTGAAGAATAAAATAAGCAATTTGCAGCTCAAACATTAACTACCTCTTAAATTCCGACATGAATAGAAAAATCAATAATACTTCATTTTTTTGAAAGATCAATTTCATTAATTCAATGTTCACACCATTTACAAGGATGCCAAGGTAAGTCTGCAGCCATCAGCTATTCAGCCACAGACTCTCCCCGGCATGAGAGCAACAACATAGAATCAACCATAACCCAATATCCCTACAAAACATTGACACTGAAAGGGCCCCCACCTACCAATGGCTTTCGCAATGAAAACTTTCGATACCCCCTTCAATTGTCAAAAACCCTTTAACCCCACTATCCCGGTGTAGAAACAGCTAAAGCCACTGGAGAGAGAAGGGAAAGTGAAAGAGTTGTAGAAAGGGAGAAAGTGGCCGCGCTTTAGTGAGAGAAAGAAAAATAATCAATACGACTTCATATAATAACAGGATAACCATAACAGGACAAAAGAAAGAGACCAAAGTCTAACCAGGGTGTCGCTGAGGCTGGAAGGTGGGGCGGCTGGATTTGAAATACAACGCAGCTGTTTGATATGTACTTGTCTGGCTATGTCGCTGAAGGCCTCAAACTAGCCGCTGCTGCGGTGAAGAAGACGGAGAAAGGAGTTTCCAATTCTATTTAGTAGGGCAATAAGACTTGGGCCTAATGGGCTTTTGCTTTCGGTTTCAAAGCTTAGTGTTGGATTAAACGAGTTTAAAAAGCTTTCCTTTGGGGTTAAATTTCTTTATAAGAATTATTATACTAAGAATTAAATCGTGACTGACAGATAATGTTTGGTATGAAAAAAGTGGAAGCATATTTTTTATAATATGTCTAATTAAATTATATTACAGTATTTATTTTATAACAGATCACTGTATGTAATCACATTACAGTAAAGGGATATAATGCGATTATAATTCAAAACTAATGCAATTACATTACAGTAAAGGGATATAATGCGATTGCAATTCAAAATCAATGCAATCACATTACATTTCACTTTATAATATTCTTAAAGACACTTTTACCCTTCAACTTTGTTACCTTATTAAAAATATTTTGTGACGTTATAATTAAAATAAAAAACATTAAAATATAAAATATAATATAAAAATCAAAAAATAAAATAAAATAAAATATCAGAAATTAAAATTTATATAATATCGGTAAAAGAAATTACAATAAAATATATAATACAAAAAATTATATTAAAAATAAAAATAAAATATATGAGATTATAATAAAAAATAAAAATAAAATATATGACATTAAAAATATATTTAAGAGATGATATTATATAAAAATTAACAATTAAAAATATAAGTATATTAAACTTACGTTTTAATAAATAAGGGTAATTTTAAAAATTAACATTTCATTCCTAGCAAAGTACTTGTAAACCAAACGCTACAGTGTTATCTTCTCTGTATTTCAATCATTATTTTATTTGTATATTAAACGCTATAATATTATTTTTCTTACAATCATATTGCTTGTAATCACATTACTTGCAATCACATTATCTGTAATCATATTGTATTATAAAGTACCAAACGTCACCATAATGATAAGTAATGTTTTAATTAAATATAATTAATTAATATTAATTTAAATATTTATTTGACTTAGAATAAAAGTATAATAATTTGATAAAATTAATAAAAGAATAAAATTTTATTTAAATTTTTTAAATAATTTAAATTTTTTTTTAGTATTATGTCAAACATAAAACAATGTTTTATCATCCTTTGGTTTTCCCAAACAGAGGGACAAGTCCTCTCACAAAAAGAAACTCAACTCTATACACATCTATTCAAAAGGTATCATGGGGGAAAAATGAGAATGATAAAAAAAAAAAAGAAACGGTATAACTTTCACCCGTACATCCATAATTTCCCATATTCACTAACAATATCTCATGTATAAGGAAAATATCATTTAACATATACTATAATAACACACTCAATTATAACCATTAACAATTTATCATATATAAGAAAAATATCATTTAACATGTACTATAATAATTTCGTATGGCTTTCGAGAGAATTAAGATGCAAGGGGAATTAAAATATGATGCAATGATATTCTATTTTTTGCTGAGACTTAAACAAGAGCATTGACATTTTTCATAATGATATTGACAAAGAAGGAAGTCCTTGGCTACAAGTTTGCTAATCTCTTTAGGAAAAAGCATAGTGATGGCATTAAGCTATACAATTGGAACAGAAAAAAAACATAAAAATAAAAATAAAAATAAAAACGTAAGGTCATATATAATTGTCATTATTTTGGTCAGATATATGGAGAAACTCAGTAGCCCTACATGCAAGGCATGCATGTTTTATAGGGAGCGTCCAAATACAGGATTCACCCATGAGAAGATCGTTTCCATGCTTTAATGAATAGATCTACTTATTTGATGGTTTCCACAAAGAAAGCTATCCTAGATGACTTTGGGGGTGGGGAATAAGAAGAATTTATAGTAATTTTAGATGTAAACTTCCAACAAGATGTACTAAAACCATTTCAATAATCGAGGATCCCAAAATCTTGTGCCGAGTTTAAAAAGACCTACCATCTTGAGAAAACGCCAAAAATTGGCCATTGAAAGAACCACTCAAAAGCTACCTTTGTTGTTTTAATACAAAAAAAATCCAACAACAACAAACAGTTTTCCTATTAGTGGGAGAGCTTCCATTCCCGTTACAAACCTTTGAAGAGTGGTTAATTTGTCTAGAAAGACCATCCACGCAATAATAGAATGCTTTGAAATCTATACTACATATTGAAAGCAAGTTCCAAATTGGGATTGTTCCAAGTGTCATTTCAAGGTGAAAGGCATTTTGAGATTTTCAAACTCCATACCTTTATTGGGGGTGTTTATGAATTTTTGCCTTATGTGGTGAAAGAGTGGAGGGTGCTTTGGGGTTTTGGTTGATTATTAGGCGTAAGAATGCCTTTCAACACCTTTTATGACTTGTTTAAGTGATTTGGGTGGGTTTTCATTATTTGTGAAGGGTAAATATCAGTATTCACATGATTTTTATATAAAGTGTTTTAGGAAAGTTTGGACAAAAGGGGCGGATTTGAGTCTTTTTGGTCTAATTTTCTTTTAGTCATAGAGGTTGTTTTGGGGTTTTCATGAAATATTGATGGTATTATAGTCTATTCATATTTTCGGCTTCTCTCGAGTTTTCAATGCTAATTGCCCTTCCAATGTCACTCATTTTTGAAATTTTACGAAAAGGTCGACCTATTTTGATCTTTTCACCTATGCTTTCTTCTTTATGTTGGATTAATTTTGTGTTTATAAAATAAATGAGGTTGTTTTTGTATTTTTAACCTAATATGTCTATTCAATCAATGCTCACGATTATTTTTAGTTCCTTTTCAGCATGATTGGTTGGGAAATGGCTAAGCCATTGAAAATTTGTTTATCCGCTCGTTGCCAAATGGTCCAAGAAAAAACCATTCCTCTACAATCTCTATCCTCCAAAATCACCCAAAAGTCAAAAATTAGCTAATCCCAACCCCCATCTATTCCATAAGTGGGGAATAGCTTTTAAAATTAGTAACATAAAAATACCCTTTATAAGTGAAAATAAAAAATGAAACAAATTTAAAATAAAAGGTTTTAAGTTTTTAATTATATATTATAAATATTTAATATTTTAAATTCAAAAATCAATTAAAATTATTCATATTTTAATAATAACATTTAAATTAAAAATAAAATATTAATATTTTAAAATGTTATAGATTAAATTATATATAAAATATTAATATTTAAATTATCAATTATTAATATTTTAACTAAATTATAAATTATTAATATTTAAACAATAAAATAAACTAAAAATAGATAATCATATATTATAATAAAAAGTTTGAGCATTTAATTATATATTACAAAAAATAATATTTGAAATTTAAATTTAATTAAAATTATTAATATTTTAATCATAATAATTTTTCAATTATAAATAAATACTAATATTTAAAAATGTTAATATTTAAATTGTCAATTATTAATATTTTAAACAAATTATAATTTATTAATATTTAAAAATAAAATAAAATAGATAATCACATATTATAATAAAAATTTTAAGTTTTTAATTATATATTATAAAAATTAATATTTAAATTTTAATTAAAATTATTAATATTTTAATAATAATAATATTTAAAATATAAATAAAATATTAATATTTTAAATATCATTGATTAAATTATAAAAATATTAATATTTTAAAGAAATTATAAAAATTATTAATATTTAAAAAATTAAATAGAAGATAATTGTTTTTAACCCTCAAAGATAGAGTATTTTAAAAATAACCTTCTTTTTAATTTTAATTAGTTTTAACCAATAGAAAAGTTTTTTTGACAAAATTGCCCTTAATGAACCTCTTAAGTGCTCCCAAATTTCCTTTCCTGCCATTTGTCTGCTTTGCTCGTTATTCTGCTGTGCTCTTCATTTTTCTCTCTCGTCATCCAATTTTTTTCTAATTTTACCACTATTACTATCACTATCACACTTTCTATCTCTCATCATCTCATCATCTCGTCATACTTTGGTATGTAACTTCAGTAGAAAGAAAGAAGCTATGGTGTGTAATAAATAGTGTTGGAGTTTACACCTTGACATATAACATTTGGTGTTGAAGTTTTGATCCTGGCATGTAACATCTGATACTAAATATTTTTTATGATTATAGGAAATGTAACAAAAAAATAACTTAAAAGTTAATTATTCAAATTTGAAGATTTTAGATAATATCTTTTTGTCTAAATCTATTTCATTCTATCCATTTCACTTAACAGTAATGTTGACGTTAAATAATTTTTTAATATATCTTCCTTTTCATATAAATTTTCTTTTTATTTTAAACTTTATTTCTATCATAAAAGTATTTAACTCCAAGAGTTTATATCTTATTGAAATAAAAAAATAAAGACCAAACACGTTAAGTTCAAAAAAATGTTATTACAATTAAAAAAAAATTGATACAACTGCTAAGTTTTTACTAATTCGTTTTATAAAAATCTACCTTTATATGCTTTTTATACATTCAGTGCTCATATGTGTCTAAATTTCTATGTTTGTGGAATTCAATTTGCTGAGCTCCATGAGATCAAGGGAGTGCATCTGCTTGTAGAAAATCTGGAGTAATTCTTATAATTTCTACTCTTTTGTCATGCTAAGATGCCAAGGTAAACCAATTTTATTTTCTTTTTCTCTCCTTGAGCAATTTCCCTTCTTCCTTTATAGCTTCTTTGGTGCTAGTTTATTCTGCTTAAATGTCTTGTCAGTGGATTCAAAGGTTTTAATCTCATTACATGTTTGTTTCATGCATATCCCTAAGTGAATGGATATCTATAAACGTTTTACTATACTTTTACTCATTGGAATTAGGTAATACTGTTTAGTTTCTTTAAGTTGGTAGGTTGATTTGATTTTCTTTTAAGCTTATGAGAGGGCTTAATTGCTGATATTGGAAGTTGGAACCATTCAGGTCAGAGTTTTGCTTTTGGGGACCATTAGAGCTGGGTTGGGGTTTGATTAATGCTTAAACTCAATCAAACAAATTGTTTGTTCTTACTGCCCCTGATTCCAATGCCAAGAATATGTCAAAGGTGACTACCATCAAAACAGGAATTGCCTTGGGATTTTGTTTAAATTGAAGTATTCATTAGAGTTCCCTGGTCAAAGGGAGATACCTTTGGAATTGCCTCCAACGTAGCACTATACGTGTCAACAAATGAATTGGTTTTAGAATCTATAAATTTGAAACATCTTTGATGGTGTGCAGCACCAACCTCCGATTTCTATAATTCCTACTTTCTCAGCTTTTAGATTCCAAACAACTTAAAGATCAAATATGGCTGACAACTCCCAGAGCATGAGCTACAAAGCTGGTGAGGCCAAGGGCCAGGCTCAGGTAAACTTAGAGCTTTCTTGTTTCTGCTAAATTTTGTTGAACCCGGAAATTGGTACAATGCTACATTTCGTTTTCATGTTAATTTCAGGAAAAGGCTAGCAACCTGATGGACAAGGCTGCCGATGCTGCCCAATCTGCTAAGGAATCAATGCAAGAGGTTCGAAACAAAGAAATCAACTCCAAATCATGAAATTACTTATACTGCTTAGACAATAACCCAAGTGAAGTAGCTAGTTTCCTTTGGTTTTCTTTGAGAGTATAACAATATGTAATATGTAATCTGTTGTTATTGACAGACTGGGCAGAAGATGATGGAGAAGGCACATGGAGCTAAAGAGGCCGTGAAGGATGCAACTGGCATGAATAAATGAAAGCTGAAAAAGACCCTGTCTATCCAATTTCATTTAGATGTTTTAATCCATGTTCAAGTTAGTGTTTTGTTGGAGCATTTAATAAAATGCTGTTTTAGTGTTTTTTTCCTATGAACAAAGAAGAAAGGCTGCTCTAACATGTAGTAGTCAGGAGTTCCTCTTCCAGTTATTTCCTTTAATGCAATTCGGATATTGTTTTTCCATTCTTGATATTATTATTAATGTTCAACTAGTTTTTATGTTGCATGATTTAATTTCTTTATAAAATTGTTCAATCAATTTTTTTCTTTATAATGCATCAATGACACAACACAGTGTGTTTTTGTTCTCCTATCAAAAACAATGATAAAATGCAATAATATACAGCTTTATCTTAGTATAATCGATGGTGGATTATGTTGTTTTCTATTTTTTTATTGCGAGTTTAGAAAAAAGTTGTCCCCAAGTGCTGGGTTTACATGCCGAGGCTTCCAATCCTGTAGGATAATTTGGGTGGGCTTGGAAACATATATGTCCTAGGCCAATTCACGGCATGATATGACCCTGAACTATCTCCTTTCGATGATTATTTGAAGCCCTGCTAATCAATACCTGATCTTAAAATCTATTCCATACCAAGGGTCAGAGAATAAAAAGCTCTGGTACCTCTTATGGTGGCTTGACCTTCAGCGACTGGACCTATTTTTGATTTCTAAGAAGCAACCCTCGGCTATGATGCATGTATTCTATGTAAGAGTTTAGGTAACAATCTTTAGCCCCAAAAACGCAAACAAGGAGAAAAGAAAAGGAAAGGAGTTTGGTACCAATGTAACTAACATAGGCAAGAGCACTGCTGTTAATTTGTTGAGGTTCTCTTTGACTGGCTGTTGTTTCTTGTCATGCTCAAACTTTTTCCAGGGACAACTTACCGTCGTTGAATTGCATCTTGAAGGACGGTTATGTTACTATGAACATGCTTTTCTTCATTTGAAAGTAAAGTTACAAGTTCACTGTTACCTTTGCAAGAAAGGTCATGTAATCGTGTCTTTTAATTAATTTGCAAGATTCGTGTGAACTTTTTATCTGTTTATTAATGAAACAATGGGCAGAATCTTATAGTTATTAGTGGTTGGATTGTCAAATTCAGAATGGTCTTTATGCATCTGATACATTTAGCTACACACCAGCAGATTGCAAATAGTTAGTTTGATACGAATTCAACATCAAGCCATGGTGGTGTCATGAGAATTTACATTTTGCCAATGGAAGCAACCAAAATTTAGAACGACACGTGGTCTTGGAAACTACCTGTATTTTTTTTTTTTTGGAATTATTGATTTTGGGGACCAGAGCAAGAACTTTTGCTTTTTATGCATAAATTCGTTTTCTGGATTAGATTGGGTTTGCACATTATGTTTCTGCAATGGTTGAAAAACTGCAGGCTTTTTAGCAGAATGCCTTTAGGAAGAGGGAGAAAAGAAAAAAAAAAACAGATACAATTTCGTGTTTGCATGCGATTGTGAAGTTACCCATGCAGGCCCAAACTATGAAAGTCCCTGATTCCTTTGGCTATCCGTTACTCTTTTCAGGATGCTCTAGAGAGACAAAGTGAACATTTCCTGGGAGAGCATGAAGCCAAACCCATAATTATGCTAACAAATTACAATCCTGGAGGCTGATTTGAATTCCAGAGACTTGAGATTGTTCAAGATAACCTTCTGTGAAAAGTTTCCCAGTGTAAGGTTGCCGTGGTTGTATTGTCTCAGCATTTCCATGGAAATTAATTAAAAATTAATGCCACAGCCTTGTTCAGCCAAAGAATGGGTCACCAATCTTAATAGCAGATCAAGTGAATAAGACTTGTGAACGAGCAAAACGCGGTGAGTGTGACTGAACATGACATACGAAATATGTTTGTTTGCCACCCTTTTGGCCCTGTTTTAATCTCCATTTCAAATTTCTTAATCTGAAAATAAAAGCAAGTCCCTGCTAGCCTTGTGTTTTCTGGAATGGAGGGTGAGGACCAAACGGGACAAGCTATATTCGTACAGCAATTACGACAAAATTGCCATTATGTTTTGATGATTAGTAGCTGTTACTCCTACAAAACTGCCACTCTGTTGAAGCTGCAACTGAACAAGGCAGAGGGGACCATGAATGGAAAACTGCAGCCATTTTTGGGTCTTAGACTGTGCCCACATCAGACATCCATTTGTGGCCACCAATTGGTTTTTACTTACCACGTTAATAATATATCTTAAAAAGAGAATTGGAATTTATAAGATAAATGAGGGTTATCTCTTACTATTTAACTTAAATCTTTATGTTAAAGCAGGTCTTACTATACCTGCTTTTTGTGCCCAGGTATAGCCCACAAATCACTGGTTCTTTACTGATGTATTTTTGAAGGGGATTATTCCACCATTCTTTGCAATGAAACTACAATCTTTCAAAAAAAAAAAAAATCTTTATGTACCCAAAAAGGAAAAATAAAGTTTTAGAGTACCATGTCGATCATTCTTTAATTAGATTCAAGAACCAAATTGAAAATTGGTCAATTGATTCGGCTTGATCTTGGTTTTTGTTATCGAAAAATTATACTATTCTACGTCGGACTTTGTTATTGAAAAAATATACCAGTCTAACTGAATTGGATTAACATTACTCTAACTTCAATGTTTATTTCATCTGGGGTGCTTAACACTTCTTCGGTTGCTTTAAGAGCTCTAAGCCTCTCTCGACGCGACGCAGCTGCTTGTTCTATCGATTCCTCTTCCGTAGCGATGAAAGATAGCTCGCTGCATTAACTGTTTAAGAAGAATAAAAAGAAGGGTGTTGAAATGACTTGAATTAAGTTTTTGAATATAATTTAAGTGAGTTAGTTCTATCAGAAATTTGTTCTTCACGACTTCAATTGCAATTTTGTCTTCTCGGATGGTTTAAGAAATTTGATAGTTGTAAACCCTAATAGATTAGATTGTTTAGAAATCAAATTCTTTTAATTTTTTTCAAATTCCTAAATGAATGATTTTAAAACATGTGATTGAGAGAAAAAAACCAACTTAATAACCAAAAAATCTAATAAGCAACATCTTCGATCACCTTACATATAAATGATATGATATTAAATTCACACTTATAACTTTGACTAACTAGTTAGTCAACAATTAATGATAAAAATTTATTTGATTTAAAATAAAAATATAAAAATTTAATTGAATGTAATAAAAGTGTAAAAATTTAATTAACTTTTTTTATATAATTCAAGTGTTTATTTGGATATTATGTTTAAAAATAACTACAAGTAGATAGAATAAAAAGAATAATGGTAAAGGTTAAAAGACTTTAAAAAATGAAAAATTAAGGTTTTGTCTAATTTCTAGTTATAGCAATTGACTGGATCAAATTAGATTATTTCGAGTTTGGATTGTAAAATTTGTTGTCGTTAATTTTAAGTTTTGGTTGCTTTGGATTTGAGTTGATTATATGCTCACCCCATTTTAGGTTTAGATTGGTTAACGTTTCTGATGAGTTTGGTTCAGGTAATTGCCTTTTTAGAATTCTTACAAATTGAGTTGATTTTAGGTCAATTTTATAATTATTTATATACTTTTATTATTTCTAATAGAATTGATAAGTAAAATAAAAAATAAATATATATCTTGCTTCAAAAAGGTTAAGTTTTGGCCTTTGAGTCATTTCGATTGGAGTAATGGTTAGGTTCGAGTCAATTTTTATTTAAATTATTTAAGATTTGATTTCGTATAATTTCAAGTTTTGATTATTGACTTTTTTAATCAAATCAGTTAGGTTGGATTTGGATTGAGTAGATTAATGGTTTCTTTCGGATTCATGATACCTTTATCAACTCCTAATTAGTTTTACTCTTATAAAGTACTTACCTTTTGCTTCTAAAGGAGAAACAAAATGCACATTAGGTTAAAAAGATAAATAATTTTATTGAAGACTTAAATCTAAGTTTTTAGCTAACAAAATGTTTGATTTTACTATACTTATGTTATAATTAGTGTTATATTTTAATTATTTATTTATATTTAAATAAATTAATATGAAATTACTTGGACTTTCTACTTCTTATCGAAAGCTTTTATTCAAAAAATAATAATAAAACGAGTAATCCATAGTAAATAACAAAATTATGAAAATTCAAGAGTAAAATATATTTTGATCGCTTAACTTTTC
This sequence comes from Theobroma cacao, assembly GCF_053813885.1. Classification (NCBI taxonomy): domain Eukaryota; kingdom Viridiplantae; phylum Streptophyta; class Magnoliopsida; order Malvales; family Malvaceae; genus Theobroma; species Theobroma cacao. Next base: position 31,448,835 of record NC_142642.1, read on the forward strand.
AAATGTTTTTTCTTTCGATCAACTAATTTTGGAAAATAACATTTTGATCAAAGTACATGTGTCCATATCCGCATGGTAAGAAAAAATTTAAAAAGAGAAATTTAAAGAAAGCAATTAAAAATTTTATAAATAATTTTTTTCTTTTCACGTCGACTGTCCACGTAACAAAGCAGCTGACATGGGTGGTGATGTAAATGTTACGTGAGAGGTTTATTATAACGATTAAATGACTAAAATAATAATATTTATAAATGTGAATGACTAATATATTTATTATATTTTTTAAATTTATTGATCAAAACAACTGTTCAAATATACTGTTATACGAGATAATGTGAGATTAACAAAGAAAGCCTCTAAAATCGCAAAGAACCCCTTCCTTTCATTTCTCATGCATTCTTGGCAATTTATGAACATGAAAAAAAAAAAAAAAAAAAGAATTGCTACGTAATAGACTTAGTCTATGTAAAGGTGTGAACTTTTACTTTAACATTGAACTCTTAAGACGGGCTTTTGCACTTTCCTCGAAGTTTAAGCAAACCCAAAAATCCCGCAAGAACTTTACAAAAATGTGGTTAAACAAACCTCATATCGTGGGAGGCAAATTTTCCACTGATGACAAAAGGAAGTAGAGGGGATAAGGATGGAGGAGGGGGGGAAGAACAAAGGAGAAGTTATGATAGTGTAGCAGTTCAAATGATGTAAAAGATGAATGCAAAGACCAAAGGTCAAATAATTTTGTGGGAAGACAGGAAAGAGTGCAGGGTTAAAGTAAGGTCTTGGGTCATTGGAGGAGAGTGGAGGGGCTTAAGCTTAGCTGTTCTGGTCCGTCACAAAGTTAGGAACATGGGACCCTCTTGTTCCCTCAAACAAAAGCTTTCTCCAAGCCCATGTTGGTACAATCACTGTCTTTAATCTCATGGACACCTTTGAGATCAACTTTTACTTTCCTGTCAATGACAAATCTTTGTCATTTCGAAGGGCTCACAGGTCACAATCTAATGCCACTAACATTATTTTCTTTTGATTTCTTTCTTTCTTTCTTTTTTAATAATTTAGAGAAGAAATAACAATCAATGTGCTTTGGTTTACTATGATTACCATTCACAAGATAAGGAACCTTTTTTTGATGATAGAGAACCCAAGTATCTTGAGAAGCATTCGTTGCTAGCTAGGTATCAGCTATCTTTAAGCCTCCTTATGATTTCAAAAATTATCTGCTGCCAAGTTTATTATTTGAATCGACTAGTTTATAATATTATTTCTACTATATCTTTTGGAATTATTTCATAGAATTAAGCATGGTCTGCCCTACACCTTGATTAAGTCTGCGTCAAAGAAGAAATCAAGAGGCCATGGATAAGCTAGGATCCAAGTCCAACAACCTTTTCTTCTCCCTTTGTGCCCTCCAATAAATTAATTTCTTTGGAGTGTACTTCACTAAGATCATTTGCAACAGTTAATTACCAGTAAATTGTAAATTTTATGCATATGAAAACAGTTGTGATAGCACATTAAACACTATTCCTATTAGTTTAGAAAAGTTCTAGTATTAGATATGAATCGATCGATTGCCTTCCCAACCCCAACCCTTCCTTTTTTCTTCTTTTTAGAACAAAATAAAAATTGTAATCTCTCTTTTGAATAAAGTGTTAATTCATTCAAAACTTTAATGGAGGGACAGTTGCTCTCCACTTACAGCCAACCCAAATGATGCCCATTGTCCCCTAGAAAGCATCCCCTAAAACCGCCATACCATTATTGCTATTGTCATGAAGAATGTCCAAAGATTATTAAGAGGTTTAATTACTTAACATTTTGATTTCACCAATTAAAGAATTAATTATCCCTTCAATGATCTAATGAGCTTTATGATCTGCAGCCATTGGATCCCTCGGTGCAACATGATTGCATCGTGTAGTAGTGCTTCATGATGAAGTGGCTCACTTCTCAAAAAGAATAAGAAGAAGAAGAAAAAGCTTCATTATGGAATTTGATAATGGAGGCAAATGTTAAAAGAGTTGCCGTAAAAGTACAAAATATTGGAGTGGAGAGAAGACCAGCAGAGTGGGGTTGAGTTATGGAGACAAATGGGGTCTCTAGGAGTGCCTGAACAAAGCTATTGGAAGCTCTGTCAAGGCTAGCTTTGTTCAGGCAAATATCATGTGATTTTGTACTTCAAATGTTCAAAGGGGAGAGGGTAGAAGTTAAAATGGAGCTGCCCTTCCCTCCATTCAAACCCCTCGATCAAAATAGTTGAAGAGTAATTATTTGCTACTCATTTGGGAAATATACCTGGTGGCATTGTCCATAAAACTCATGGTCCACCAGTACTTAAGACTCTCTTTGACCTTCTCTTTGCTTTTCATATATTTTTTTGGCGTTTATGGTTTTAGATTAAATAATAAGAAATAATTATCTCTGATCATCTTATAGATCTCACTCTCTCTTGTTAATATTAATTTGAATCCAAACCTTTCAAATTGGAGTATTAAATTTTTGCATAGTTGTCCCCTTAGAGATCTTATCTTTCCACTCTATGCTCTAATTGTTTGTAGGATCATTACATTATGAAAAAATAACCTTCTAATTTTTTTGAAAAAAAAATATTACCCTAATTGTTCAAATTCAATAAGGTGATTTTTTTAAATTATATACTTAAAAAATTAGTTAATGTCAATTTTAGAAGCTTCTCAGCAACTTCTACCTCAATTTAGAAGCTTTAGTCAATATCAATAATCAATGTCAAGAACTAATAGGTTTCCGGAAACCACAAACCTATCAAGTAACAAATCATCTAGTTTTAGGCCTTTAATATATTTTTCCCCTATAAAATTAGTTAATTAGCATATTAAATTTCGACTTAATGACTTCAATATCTTTTGTCAAAGAGGAAACAAATATTGTTTCAAAATATAAAAAAAAAAAAGCAAAAAGAAAATGAAACTAGATACGGATCATTTGCTTTGAGGATACATAAGATTAATATTATAATTAATGTATCGATAGATTCAAACAAAAATTATGTATCAATATTCAAGATTAGACCTATTTCAAAAAAGTATATATTCAAGATTAGATACTAATTAGTAATAACTAACTACTACTAAAAAGGGTTAACTTCAAACAAGGTTTTGTAACCTATTAATATAAAAAAATGTGTTCTTAAGCATATTTCATTCATTAATTTTGCATGATTTCCTATTCAAAGAGTTTAATCAAATTTCCTCTTCTTACAAATAAAAAAAAAAGTTAATAAAGAGTCGTATTCAGATATAATTTTGTCATTTTCAATAAAAAAAATAAGGGACAGGTTTGGTGTCTCTTGAATAACAATTGACTGGTAATTATCACGCAAAATGGTAATTATATATAATGGTCATTGCATGCCCTTAATTGATGAACATGCTTGCTCGTGATGTTAAGAGTCCTTTTCTTCTTTTGGAAGTGAAATTGGGTATTGGGTAGGGCAATATGTTTAGCTGACAGCATTCTCTAACAAGAGGCCATGTATCATGTGGGAGCATCCAATGCCCCCCCAAGTACCTTCAAATTTATTAAAAAGATTACATCCCCCATACCCAGCCTTGTTACTTTATGATTTGCCACTTCTCGTAGACAAAATAGGAGAGAAGACAAAGCATTGAAGACAAACCAAGGGTTAAAACTTTACCTTTGGATTATATTGGATTCAAAATCTGAGAGCTATGGTCCTGATGAACCCAGCATCTGCCATTGGGAATATGGCTTGTTTTGTGGGGATTGAGACTCTGATAGGTGATACAAAGGAAAGAGACAATTATATATATACGTGTCTTGATGCCTCCTTGTGGTTTCGGCCATTAATCTCTGGACGTTCTTGTCATTTTGCCATATAAAATGTTTGCTCTTCCGTTTCTTGCGTTGCTGATGTTTGTCTCCATTTTTCTTTCTTATTGTTTTGTGCATGATTGGCCATTTTTTTCAGGATTGGAGTTCTTCTTCCCCCGTCTCTATCCATTGGCCTAGGTTGTTTTTTTGGAGGCAGGTTTATCTCAGCTTGCTTACACAGGATCTCATTCAAGGCTTTATTAGTGGGTATTGTCAATCAAGCATGTTAATCATGAATGAAGCGTGTGACACAAAGTATAATATATGGTCTAAATCTATTCGTTAGTCATATGACATAACCACCTTCCATTATTAAGGACTATACGATTAAAATATTAACATATGAGGATTTAAAGATCAATATCATGTAAATTTTCTAATATTAGCTAATATATTTAATCAAAAAATTAAATTAAATTAAATTTTTTTTAAAAAAAAGAAAGAGGTGCTTATAATTTTTGGTGTTTTGTTTTTGCAGTTGTCCCTCTAATAACTCTAGTTGAACCCGGTCTGGCACGGTCCGCTTTCTTTCTCATGAACCAATAATAAAAAACGTCATAGTTTTTTTCCTTTTTTACATTTTTCTTTTTTTGGGTAAATTTGTTCTCCACGAGCCAATCAGGCTAGTGTGCCTAACAACTAAGAACAGCACAAAACCTTCGTAAATCAGTACTAAAATTATAAAAATAATCTTTATTTGGTCTATTAACCTTTTGTAAAATAAATAATAGCAGGCGTCAAACTGGAATGTCATCAATGACATGCATTTTATTTATCTATTTTCATTTTTTAAATATTTCTAAAACTATATATTTTTTAATACTTGATACTGTTACCCTTTTTCCTGTTTTAATATTATTTCCATCATTTTTTTGTTTCTTAATATTAAAAATTATGAAACGTCAAAAAAATGTAAATATTTAAGATAAAATATAATAAGTAAAATAAAAAGTTTACTTAATTTTGTGAAAATCAAACAATTTAAAAAAGAGAGAGCAGGTATTTTAATGTTTAAAGTTACTGTATATTTATATATAACCATTTTCTTTTTACAAAATAAGAGGAGAAGAATATGCACGCTCCATGAGAGCGTTTGAAAATCGACAATAATTCATGATCAAAAAATTTAGAGAATGGGGTGGCAGCTTTTGCTTTTAAAAGTGTAGCTCTTTTTTATAAGTGTCTGAGGGAATGACTGTCTGCTGGAGGTAAAGAGGAAAAGCAAGAGCGTGTGATTGTTAGCTGATGTTGGATTTGTTGGAATCTTCAATAAAGCAAAAAAGAAAGCATACACAGAAACCCAACATTTTAACCCTTGATTTACAGCCCGAAAGTGAGTAGATTTTGGCATAAATTATTGACCATTTTTAGATTATAATGAAGTGGAGAATCAGATATACTAATGTGGGGGTCATATGAAAATACAAATGGTTGGGTGACCAAATCCCTCTGTCATCATCAATCTCGAGCCACTCATCTGCCCCCCCCCCCCCCCCCTTGAGATCCTCACATTCTCAATTCAATCCATTAACCAAAAACAACTAGCTTATAAAAACTGACTTAAAAAATATGGGGAAAAAATGGGTTTTGGGACTTTTACTGAATGGCCAAACTCAGGGAATGTTGGATTCTCCATTGTCCCAAGCAAAAGACAAGTACATATACTTCTCTTCTTCCCAATGCATACTCTCTCTCTCTGTCCATTTTGTGCTGCTTCAGTTGAGTATCTGCTATATGCAATGTACAATGCCCTTTCAAGTATCCACACACATATGCATATGATGTATGAAATAAAGTAAATAATTAAGTTTGAAAGGAGATGTAAAATAATTAAAAAAATTTCATGTTTAGTGGCACTCTTTTTAATACTTTATGTTGAATACCTTTTGTAGGCAAAGAATGTGATTAATATAACTTATGTTGAATACTTTTGTAGGCAAAGAATGTAATTAATATAACAAGGGAATTTCCTAATGTGACCTTGTTCTTGGAATATAAACCTTGGATTTGGTTAGTTTTGTTCTTTTTAGATTGTGGCCATTATATATTCTTTTCCTTTCAACTCTCCTGACCCAGTGACAGGCGTGCTAGTTCACTTTATACTACCAATAAATCTGTGATTTCTTTTTCTTTTGGTTTCATTTTTTTTCCTTGGTGTCTGACACAAGATTTTTAGTGAATGGATTTCTGGCATGGAAAGGAGGGAGTGGGTTCTGATCTCAGGATTATCTTAAACAAGAGAGCCTCATTTCAAAGTTGTTTTTTCTGATAACAATCACTGAACACAAGCTTAGCTTTGGCAACTGGCTGCCTCTTGTTCTTATGATTTCTAGCTCAATGGCAATGACAAGGAGAGAAATTGCTTTTTGTTTTATGGCTTTCTTATGGTTTTGGGCTCCTACAAATGGATTACTTTCTCCCAAAGGTGTAAACTATGAAGGTAAATAGGAAAGTTGCATTTTCTTTCTTTTATCAACAAGAGTGCGTATTCATGTGAAGGGAGATCTCATAATATCGGTGTTTCTTTTTCAGTGCAATCTTTAATGGCTATTAAGGCGGCTCTACATGATCCTCATGGTGTACTTGATAATTGGGATGCGGATGCTGTTGATCCATGTAGCTGGGCAATGGTGACTTGCTCACCTGAAAGCCTGGTTATTGGCCTGTAAGTCTTTTTCTAACCTCAATTTTTTGGAGAAGATATGGAACATTTACAAGAGAAAGCAAAGCATTCATCATGAAGTGAGATTATTAAATAGATGAACATCTTCTGAACGTGGTGGAAATGGTCTTGTTGCAGGGGCACTCCAAGCCAGAATTTATCTGGTACTTTATCTCCAAGCATAGGAAACTTAACAAATCTTCAGATTGTGTAAGTTTCCAACAGATGACTGCGGAAAAATCAAAGCGTTTTTCAAATCGAATGCATCTTTTTGTTCATGGTCTAATATGAATGCTGGTATACACTAATTTTGCAGGCTCTTACAGAATAACAACATAACAGGACCAATTCCTACAGAGCTGGGGAAGCTCTCAAAGATTCAAACACTTGATCTTTCTGATAATTCCTTCACTGGGGAAATTCCGACCTCTTTAGGCAACCTAAGGAGCCTCCAATACATGTAAGAACCGAAATCTGCGAAACAGAGCCTGAAAGCTCGAGAGAAGAGCTCAAAGACTACCATGTCCATTATCTGCACTCATTTTTGTTTCAATTTTTAACATGAGGGCTTGCAAATGTTGATTTTAGGAGGCTAAACAACAACAGTCTCTCTGGAGCATGTCCTGTGTCCTTGGCCAACATGACCCAGCTTACCTTCCTGTAAGCCTCTTAATCTTTGTTTTCTCCCTTCCTCTTTTTCCTCCTCCTAGATCAATGATTTGTATCTGTGATTGAAATATGCTCCTATACATGGTTTTCTGATTCTTTTTTCTTTTTTCATATCTTATATGTTTCAGTGACTTGTCCTACAATAATCTAAGTGGACCAGTACCCAGATTTGCTGCTAAAACATTCAGGTATATCCCCTATCTTCACCTCTGACTCTCAAGTCTCAGCAGAACATTATGTTGATAAACTTTGCTCCGCTACTACGTTATTGCAGCATAGTGGGGAATCCTTTAATCTGCGCAACAGGGTCTGAACCAGAATGCCATGGGATGACACTGATGCCAATGTCCATGAACTTGAACAGCTCGCAAGGTATGGAATTTTAGAATTTCCAAAATTTTCTCAACTTTCTCAATTCTTACTGTGTTCAGAGAATATCAATTTTAAGCACTCTTGTGATTTATCTGACTTTGAACCCCTTTCGCTTCTCAAGCTGGCCGGCCTTCTGGCAGATCCAAAGGTCACAAAATAGCCATTGCGTTTGGCTCAAGCATCGGATGCGTGTCCCTGATGGTTCTTATACTAGGTCTCTTACTTTGGTGGAGACAAAGGCGGAATGAACAGATATTCTTTGATGTTAAAGGTTTGAGATAATTAGACTTACTACAGAAGTCTTCATTAGATATTTTAGCATCTTTGAGGTGTAAGAGCTAACTAGTACTTGTAATTGCGTCTTGTCATTTCAAATTTCAGACCGACATCATGAGGAAGTTTCCCTTGGAAATTTGAGGAGGTTCCAGTTCAGAGAACTTCAGATTGCAACACATAACTTCAGCAGCAAGAATATACTAGGAAAGGGAGGTTTTGGGAATGTGTACAAGGGAATATTGCAAGATGGAACAATTGTAGCTGTTAAGAGGCTTAAAGATGGTAATGCTGCAGGAGGAGAGATACAGTTCCAGACTGAAGTTGAGATGATCAGCCTGGCAGTGCACCGAAACCTTCTGCGGCTTTATGGATTTTGTATAACACCCACAGAGAAACTTCTTGTTTACCCATATATGTCTAATGGCAGTGTTGCCTCTCGTCTCAAAGGTAAAATACAAAGAGTTTGCTTGATATTGTAGCCATAATTTTGTAATGCTATATTTGAGTAGGTGAACTAAACCTGAATTTTTCTTGCGACAGGAAAACCGGTATTGGACTGGGGCACCAGAAAGAGAATTGCTCTGGGAGCTGCCAGGGGATTACTATACCTTCATGAGCAGTGTGATCCAAAGATAATTCATAGGGATGTCAAAGCCGCAAATATATTGCTTGATGATTACTGTGAGGCTGTGGTGGGAGATTTTGGGTTAGCAAAGCTTTTGGATCACCAAGATTCACATGTCACAACAGCTGTGAGGGGCACTGTGGGACATATAGCTCCCGAATACCTCTCCACAGGCCAGTCTTCTGAAAAGACAGATGTCTTTGGGTTTGGAATTCTCCTCCTTGAATTAATCACAGGTCAAAGAGCGCTAGAATTTGGCAAGGCTGCTAACCAGAAAGGAGCAATGCTTGATTGGGTGAGCATAATTTCTCTTAAGCTTCTCACCTTGAATGCTTAAATATTAAAGCATCGATTCCTCTTATTAGATAATTCATAGTTATTCCCCTTCATATTTGTGACATTAATTGGCACTTGCAGGTAAGGAAAATTCATCAGGAGAAGAAGCTTGAAGGGCTTGTCGACAAGGATCTTAAAAGCAACTATGATAGAATTGAGCTAGAGGAGATGGTTCAAGTAGCATTGCTATGCACACAATACCTTCCTGGCCATAGACCGAAAATGTCTGAAGTGGTTAGAATGCTTGAAGGTGACGGACTGGCCGAAAGATGGGAAGCTTCCCAAAGAGCTGAAGCAACCAAGTGCAAGCCCCATGAGTTTTCCTCATCAGACCGATATTCTGATCTCACTGATGACTCTTCATTACTCGTTCAAGCCATGGAGCTCTCTGGCCCGAGGTGAACTCCTTATAAAATTCACTATAAAATCTTTTTTTTAATCTTTCAAAAAGAGTTAGAAAATTATAGTTGAAGCAGCATGCTAGAACTCCTACAGTTCCATAATAGTGGCATAGCATAGCTCGAAAGGGCTTTCAATTTTATTTTTTATTTTTATATTTTTCCCCTTTTTTGCTTTCCTTTTTTACTCCAACTGTACAGATTACGTACTACGAAGACATTATTGAAATGGAAATTTCTTGTAGTTGCTATTCCTATTGAGTGAAATATCTGAGAGGTTGTCCAGTTAATTCTTGTGTAAGATCAAACATTCTTTATTCGGGTCTTAATTGTAATTTTCAAAATTAAATAGTTATTCTATTGTAAAGGTTGTTATGCTTATCTCATGTTAATTACACTGTTCTTTTTTATCATTATTATTATTTTGATTCGGATGAAAAGAGGTTCAAATTTTACTTAAAAATCATGCATTAATCATTAAATTAAATGTTCGAATTTAAAGATTATACATTAATAATTAAATCAAATGCTTGATTTCATTTTAATTGCAGTGCTTAGTGTTGTGGATATACATGTCATCTAATTAAAAACTAGTAAAACCAAAGATTTAGCAAAAATATCTCATAATTCTCTACAGGAATGAAGTTTTCATGTGTAGATGTTTAAATTAACGTGCAATGAGTGGATGCTAGCTCATCTTAATCAGATATCTAATCAAGCAACTTGCATTGAAAATGGCTGAAGTTTGATGGCCCTAGCAGTACCTCCATAAATCAATTTCAGTCAATAATGAATTTAAAATTTTACATAAAAACATTAAAAAAATAATTATATTATATATATCAAATTTTATATAAACAATGATAAAAAAAATTAAAATATTAAAAAATAATAACCATCATCATTTTAGTTCCACCGCTGGATTATTCTTTAAGATTAAAATGAGACATAAATAAATTCTTTTTATGTTTTTCGGCCGAACCAGAGTGTGATACGGTTCATTAACACCGTGACTGTAAGACCAGTCACATGACAAATACTTGACAGAGAAACATCACGGAAAACCCACCAGGTTACTTTCCCTGCAAATATGATGAGGGGCCTCCAGAGCATCGAAAGGGACCTATATGAAACATTAGGTAACGAGTCAAAGTGTACGTACGCCTCATATCCAGGAACAATTAAATAGTGGCATGTAACTATTTATGATATCTTTCTAAACGAACCAACATGCATGAAAATGAACAGAGTAGCTAACAAGAAAGATTGTATGAATTATCTATAGAAATGACGGCAAGTAGGGTACCGTTTATTTGGAATTATCCGAAATTAAAATAATATATTATGAAGATATTTAAAATTTTGTTGAAATCAAATACTATTTGTTAAATGTAATATTCATTAATTATTCGAAATCATTTATTTAATGTATATCTGTTTCAAAATTCACGTAAACTTGAACTTGGATTAATTACCTGAGACGTGTGTTCAGCAGGAGGTTATGGAAACATTTCAAGTGTTCTTTCTGAACCACAATATCATCACAAAACAAGAAAGAACTTAAACTCGAATTAGAAGAGTATCATATATATGCAAAATTTGATTTTGAATTACTCCAATAGGTAACCAATGCTCACACAATTACTGTCTTACTGCCAGCAAGGCAATAACACAAGTCTGGAACACAAAAATCCAACAAGAGCCTTACTTCAACAAATCTGTGGACATACACAGGTATTACTTCATGATTAAGTGAAATATATGGAACAGAGTTGAAACTGATGACCTGTATCTAATGTTTACCTGAGGTGAAATTTCCATCAACTTCCCAAGTGTTTTTCCAAGCTTTTCCCTCGTAAATGTCATCTCCCCACCATTTATAATGGTCAGAATCTCAAGCTTAGGTAAATGAGCAAGATTAATCATCTTCAAATACTCCAATACAACTCCTGTGCGGTAAGTGTATTATTGTACTAACATTGCTCGATGTTTGCGGGAGAATTAAGTTTGATAAGTCTAGATCTTCCGCCAATGACAGAATCTGTTTGATAGTTCTTTGGCCAGATGAGGTTTGGTGTTTTCAAAGTTGGAAACCAAGTGTCCCTAAGGTTTGGTCCATGCAATTTAAGATGCTCCGAATTCGGAATTTTCAACAACGTCAAGCTCTCAAGAGCAGGACAGCTCAGAACTAAATTTCCAAGCTGGTCCTCATCGAGCTTAATGGAGATGGAGTCTGGAAAGAAATTTAAATCCTCGGAATGTTCCAGGAAGCTTGATTTCCCAAAGACTAAGCTGTAAGCTGTTCAGCTGTGAAGAAGGCAACTCTTTTAAGTGATGGTATGCGAATGGCCCAAGAAGCAACTCCTTGGCACTTTTCCTGGGTAGAATACTAATCATATCACAGAAAACATGCGTGGATCAATATCCTTGAAAGAATCTGAGAGGGTGAACTTGTTTATTGTATATTTTGTGGTGAAGTAGGAGCTTATTCACAATTGGCTGGATGAATCTGATCAGTCGTCCCAAACCATGAAAAAATGTTCTTTGCTTAAAATTTCACAATCCAAAATAGCGGCCATGCAATGCAAACTTGGAAAGAGAACAATGCTTATATGATATACCTCCCCTGTCTTGACAAGATGCTTGACTTAATTGAATCCTGTTTCACAAGCATCCAGTCTAGCTATAATATCTGATGGAAGATAGCTGAGGATAAATTCACGTGAATTAGAAAACTTGGGAAATCAATAAAATTAGAAGCGTTCAAGGATCCAGTCAAACCGGATTAACATCTCTAAAAACCGAATTTGACCTACTGACCCACACGTCTAAGTTGATTATGTTATTAATTTTTTTAAAAAAATATATTTTAATTGAAATATTTTTAAATTAAAAAAAGTTCATATAATATATTCTCGGATCGAGTTGAGCTTTAAAAATCGAGTTCAAAGCCCAACTTGTGACCAATCAGGCTCACGGGCCTAGTGGATAGCCCAGTCCATGGACAAGTGCAACAACAATTGCTGAAAAGATGCAACGTGAGTGGGTAGACTCCATTGCCACTTCATTTTCATTTATCAGGATAATGAAGTACGCAATGTAAATCTAGTTTGTAGACGTGGTTTTCAGTTTCGGATACGAACCAGATGGTGACTCTAAATTTGTCTTAAGTGGGATTGATCTTTTGATTTATAAAAGCTAAAGGTGATATATCCATACTATTTAACCATAAATACATCAATATCAATTTCAACAGTTCATGGTTGGATCTGATACACATAAGTGATGATTAACAAATTATAATATAATTAAAAAATAATAAAAGAAGCACAATTTGTATTTAGTGGTGTGATTTTTTTTTTTACAATTAATTAGTTTGAAACAAACCTAGCGTACCTCCATTTTTATATGTGAAACTCAAATTCGACTCAACGGGCTCATTTAATTATTATTTTGTTATTAAAAATAAATACTATTTTATGTTAAATAAATATATATTATTTATTAATTATAATACTGTAACCGGATTAGACTTGGACCTAAAACACATACCCCGATCCGATCTGAATCGAGCCCAATACACCGCCTAGACGGCTAACCCAATCTTGGAGGCTTGGACACCCCTAGGTGTCACTTTGGACAGCAGTTACAAAGACAAAACCAAGAGAAAACCGACAGGACATCCAAGAGAAGAAACAAACCCAGATACCTTTTGCTCGGCGAAGTTTCCTGGGCTACCTTTCTTCCCTTCTCGCTCGCTTCCTTGGTGGAGCTTCTCCTTCTCTATTTCTTTCTCTCTCTCCCCCTGCAAACGCCAACAGCTCCAATTCTCTCAAATGGGTTTGTGGGATTCCCTTCTCAATTGGCTCCGCAGGTAATTTCCCTCTACTTTTCTCTTCTTCCTTTTTCGGTCTTTCTGGATTTTAGTTTACCTTTGGCGTTCAGCTCTCTCATATAATATTTTTTTATTGGTTCCCTTAAAAATGAAAAAAAAAAACAATGTAGTTATTGTGATTTAGTTGTTTTAATCTTAGCGTTTGAAAAGATATTCAAGTTCAATAGTCATGGCACGTAATTAAAAATTATCAGGAAAAACGATTTGGGAAATTGTTACATTCTGAAAAGCTTTAGCTAGTGAAAAATGAATAATATATAACTTGTAATTTATTTTAGTAGTGTACTATGTATGAGTTATATTGTTCAATTTATATTCGATTAATTTATTAAGGAAAATCAGTAGAAATATCAAAATTAATTATGTACGACCGTGTAAGGATGGGTTATACTTTGACGGGCTAAGGTGTTTTCGTCAGCTTTGCTGCTGGGAACGTATGGTGGATTCTGGAAGACTTTATATCTCATACTTTGGACTTAAGGTAGATGTTATATTGGGTAAAATAGCGGTATTAAAATTGTGAGACTCCCCCTCGACCCTCTTCAGTAAGGATTTATTGTTACAGAGGTGGGTAGACCCTTTTAGTCAAAGAGAGTCAAGGTGGTGGAGTCTTAGTGGGCATAGTTACAGTGTTTAATTCTTGTGTCACATTTTGCTTTTATATTAGTAAGGTTTTACTAATATCATAGGTGTATGTAAAGCAATAAATGGTAAACTGAAAATGGTTTCTGGAAAATGGGTATGGCTAGACGCTACAGGCATTTGTGACCAGGATTACTATATGGTTTGACTTTCTCTGCAGCAGCTTGTTTTGCAATTATCAGACAACAAAGTTAATGCAAATGTAGAAAATGTATGGTACTAAAGGTTTCTTTTTTAGTCTTGATCAAAAAATGGTGTATTTTCTATTGCATTGAGTTATGATAGTCATTAGCTCCCTTATCTTCTTCTATTTTTTGATTCTGTAATGCCTGGGTAGGCCATGCCATCTAACTTTCTATTCTCATTTATGCTTTGAAATTGTGAAATCATTTTATAAAACAAACACCAATTTTCATTCTCTAGTTTGTGTTGAGGTAATTATTGGTGTGAAGATTTGTTTTGAAGTGCTTCTGTGCTCCTTACTGAGTATTTGCCTGGCAGCTTATTCTTTAAGCAGGAAATGGAGCTATCCCTTGTTGGTCTGCAGAATGCAGGAAAAACATCTCTTGTTAATGCCATTGCTGTGAGTGACACTAAATATTTGTTTTCTTTTATTTTCTTTTCCTGCTGAGATAATTGGTATTCTTAGTGGCTTTATCTCAACTTTACTTTTCAATGTTTACCAGACAGGGGGCTATAGTGAAGACATGATTCCAACCGTAGGTATCTTTTCCTTGGACAAATCACTTGTTATGATTCTCGTAGAAAATGTCTTAAATTAGATACTTCAAATGTGGAATCCAGGTTGGATTTAATATGAGAAAAGTTACAAAGGGTAATGTGACAATAAAACTGTGGGACCTTGGAGGGCAACGGAGGTTTCGTACCATGTGGGAACGCTACTGTCGTGGTGTCTCTGCTATTGTGTAATGCTTCCCAATCTCTTACTCTACTATGTTTATCATATATCAATCAACTTTTGACATCTGTATTTGCTGCTTAGGACGATCTTGTATTTGGTCAGAAGCAAACATCTGTTACTGCATGTGCCACTGAGACTTTTCATGTTTTGGAATCAATACGGACTTCAAAAGTGGCCTGATAGTTTATTAAGCATATTCCTGTTCTTCATTGCAGTAAATTTGCTGGATTCATGTTTTTACGGTGTACATTTTAGTTGAAAGCTTATTTTAGCATATAACTAGGAATTATATCTGTGGAAAAACTTTAGAGCGTCTTCTTGATACAATCTATTTTGACTCTTCCTTCCATGATAGCTGAACTAAAAATTTTTATCAAATTCTTTATTTGAGTAGTGAACACTCACAGGTCTTGTTGGGGACAAGATGAAAGTGACTTCTCATTGACATATATTTATTTTTTATTCTTTTCATCTTTCAAATACTACAGATGGGAGGCCTTGCTGATATAATCAAAGGAGCATGTTAAGTTTCAAGTATTGCACTCTTCATACAGTTCACATGCAACACTTGTCTTATTTCTGTTTCAGTGAAATAGAAAACTGAAAACTCCTTTCTCTTTCATGTAACCAAGAAGATAGAAAGAAAACAGAATCAGAATTTTATCAGTGTTTATTAAATACATTTGAAATTTCTATAATTTGGTTTAATGTTAGTAAATTCATGTCATGTTGTATTGAGGTGGAACCAACAGTCCTTCACATTTTATTGGCTACTTTTCTGATGTATTTAATGTTCATTTTTTTTTTATAATGGCAGATACGTAGTTGATGCTGCTGATAGAGACGGTGTTCCCATATCCCGAACTGAGTTACATGATCTCTTGACAAAACCTTCCTTAAGTGGAATTCCTTTACTTGTTCTAGGCAACAAAATTGATAAGTCAGAAGCTCTTTCAAAGCAAGCTTTGGTGGATCAACTGTAAGTTATTGAAATTTTGCTAGAAGTTGTCTTTGTCTTCTCTTCATTGACGATTTGTCTTGGCAAAATTTCTACTTCTATTGTTTTGTTAATTTTTATTCTCAGAGGTCTCGAATCGGTCACTGATAGAGAGGTGTGCTGCTATATGATTTCATGCAAAGATTCTGTAAATATAGATGTTGTCATTGATTGGCTAATCAAGCACTCAAGAACTGCAAAATAATCAGTGGTGCAATATTCTCCTGTTTTGCCCCATTGAGAAATGATGGAAGGAAACACCCTGTGTCTACAAGCACAAACTCTGGTAAATCTTTCCTGCGGAATTTCCTTCAATTTATGGTATTTGTGCTCCAAATAAGTGTTTTATAAACTGCTGGAAGGATTTAGGCCCAGTTTTTGGTCACACTCCAAACTAGCATTATGTAGAGCATTGGAACAATTGATGCAGGTTATGTGCTTGCAGTCCCTCCCGTTTAAGTTCATTAGCTGTGTAATCGATTAGTTTCTCCTGATGATCCAGATTCAAATCCAAATGAAAATGGGACTTGAGATTATTTGTTTTGTTTGTTGATTTGCAAGTCTGGTTTTTGCCAGTTTTACTCCTAAATAATAAGGTTTGTGCCCTTGTGCTGCATTTTGATAACATGCAGGTTTCTTAAAACTAACATGTTGGTCTTGATCATATAATTTACAGAGATTGTAACTTAAGACCATTTTTGGGAAGTTAGAGATATAGCATATAACAAATTTAATCATTATTATTCTTATATCAAATAATAATTATTGTTTAATGTAACAATCATCTATTTACACATTTTGGAACTTACCAAAGTATAATTATTTATGTATTTATATATTTTCTATTTTACAGAATTAATCATGCTTGTATCTTTTATTTTTGTATTTATCAGTTTACTAAATGAATTGATTATATATTTAGGTATTTATTTATATGATTATATAAATCTATTCTTGTCTATGGATTCCTTTATTCGTTTATAATGTTACAGCTATTTATTTATATAATTTATTATATATTTACAAAATAATTATTTTTATATCAGAATAATAATATATTTACAAGTATTTGAATTGAAAAATTAATGTTTATTTACTTAATTATTCATGTAGCTATCTATTTAAGTTAATTAATTAACTAATTACCAGAATAGAAGTACTATTCATTTATGTATTCAATTATGTTTTTTAGCTATTTACCTTTTTTTTTATATAAATTTGTTTAGATTCAGGTTGAGCTTACTTGTATTTTGAATTTGTTTACACTTATCCTTAATTACCTTGTACATGGAATGTAGTATAAAATGATAGGAATACAACAAACAGGCTGTGAGCCTTTCCATTCATTTTCCTTGTGTGGTAATTCATTTGTTAAAAACAACATTAAATAATTAAAATTTCAATCACACAACAAGAGAAAATATACATTTGCTCATGGATTAAACTGAAAAATAACAACGAATTAAGAGTATATCATAAAAGCATGAGCAAATTAACAAAGAATGTGACATTATTAGGCTGGTTAGCTGTAATATATACAGCATCTAGCTTTATTTTCTCTTGTGAAGGTATTTCATCTCAGCAACTCGGGACTATAAAGCACCGTCTTCATGAACTTGTAAAACATACCGTTGGTCAATCTGCAAAATTCACCTGGAAATTTTACTTCATAATATTTGTCAGGTATAATCTTCACTTAATGGCACCATTACTTTCCATATATAGCTATAATCAGGATAGGGCAAACTGATAAATATGGCTGAAGATAAGTAATGAGAAATTACATAATGAAAAATGAAGGTAAAATAATTGACAAGACAAGCTTCGATAAAGAAACTCAAATCTGTCCATCATTTTCACCAGTTGAATGTTCAGACAGAGATTGGAAATGAAGTATGCTTTCATTTTCTTCCTTTTTGGTTAAATTGATTTTCGTATATGCATTTAGGGAACAATTAAAAAGTTGGTAAAACAAACCGGTCCTTGCGCTTCTCCAGAAAATGTTCCAAGGTTGCTTTGCGAGCCTGAGGCAGAGCTGCACCACAAAAAAAAAATTTAAGAAAGCTCACACCAATTGACCCAATTAAGGATGAAAACGAGTAGTATCAAGGATAATGTCTAATTACTTATTGCTGAATAAGTGTGCGAGTCGAATTCTGCTGAGGAATTGATGATTGAAGGAGGGTCAAGTGCATGTTGGTTACCATTGCTGGTCCAGCAGAGAAGGTCCATCGTTGTTTGCTCCGGCAGTACTACTTGATTCCGATCATCGTCAGCCGTCAAGAATGAGTAGTACTCATCTCTGGCCAAACGCAGTATGGCCTCAGCCTGAACCAATTTGTAATATGAAAAAGGAAATCATTTTTCATGTAAAAGTTAAAAAGAAGAAGGATCCACAAGAAAAATTGCGTTAACCCATCAGGGAGGTCGACCTTATTGGGCGAAATATCCTCAAAGACATGGACTTTATTATCGTAAACGATGGTTAACCGATCATCAGCTGCCTCGACTTGCTTGGATTTGTTCCTGCAGATGTATTAGTGTTAAAATGCAGCTAGCTTATACTCATAATAATAGGCCGGTTACACACTTTAATCTCAGATTTTTTCTCCCATTATCCTTTCGTTATGTTAATTTGTTTTCTCTTCAAATCCAGTATTAGTACAAAAATCAATCACCAGATGCAGCTATATGTGATTTTAAGTATTTAATTGGACACCTTGGGTCAGTTGGACTTGATGTCGCAGACCGTTCCGCAAATGGAAATCCTCCAAGAAACTGCTTACTGGTCGGAATTGTTTCTTCCTGAAAAGGGAATTTCCATGGTGTAGTACTATTGAAGCTCCTCTGCCAAATCAAATTGCAACATATATATATAAATAGAAATTACTTAAAGAAATATTTATTAACATATATGTGTAAGGTTTAATTATATATATATATTGTGAGACGCCTGGTCTAATTAAAAGTCTTGTGATAATTAATCGGATACCTTAGGCAAAGTAGAAAGAGGGTTACAAGTAAAATCAAAAGCATAGACGGGAGAAGCGAGGGTGTCTGGCGTATCGTCTCGAGTAGCTCCGAAAGGCTGAAATTGGGACCAAGAAGAGTCTTCCGACCACCACCGTTGCATGCCGCCAACTGTCAAGAATTAATGCCTCAAAACTCGAAAGAAGAAGAAGAAAAAGCTTCATGTAACGCAGCTAGCTAGTTCTTTAATCCTGGTGTAAGTTTCAATTGATGATATTAAAACCAAAAATAGAATAAGTTCTTCCTCCAAGACAGCCGCAGTTTTGGAAAGTCAACGTGTTCTTTCTTTGTGAGAGCTGTATGCAAGACGCGGCGAAAAGGGGGGAAAAAGGGGAACCAATACCATATAGATAAAATAAATAAATAAATACATAAACATTACAATATGAAATTAATTAATAAGGAAATGAGTAGAATAAGAATTCGAAATATCTCAACGATTTTTTATGCAAAAGAAATAGTTCAAGAGAAAGGTCATTTACCCGAATCATTGAATATATTATTGCTGGTAATCTCTGTAAGAGTTCCGGATGAGTCTTTCCTTTTCAAACCCAGAAAATCTCTCTCCATTGCAGAAGAAAGACTAAAAAAAAAATTAAAATATTGAAAAGAAACAGTATACAAAAAGCCCAATGAGTAGTATATAGAATATTTATAGATATAGATTATAAAAGAATAATCATAGAAGTAGAAGAAAAAGGATTACTTTGTTGGGGTTTTGAATTCAGGAGGAGTTGTGCTGTTGTAGTAGCCAGTACAGATGTTCCTTTTTCTTTTCTCAATTAAAAATGGACATGTGACATATGACGCCATATTACTTGACAGGTACAGTACGTGCAGACCAAGCTGTTCCTCCCAACTGCACCCCAGCGCGCAAATTTATGCGTCTCACTCATTTTCTCCGATTATTATTTGCTTTTTTTTTTCTTTTGATAAACGATTAATATATGCTTTGGGCCAAAATTAAAAAACAACTAGATTAATTTTTTCGAAAATTTACTTCGTAATATGTATATATATTTAAAATTGTAAATAGAACTATATTATTTCACATTAGTTCTTTTTTATTTGGTCTAATTCTTTCCCTTGATTTCATTTTTTTTATTTTTTATTTTCAATTAATGAAAAAGTTAATTTATTCTATTTATTTATTTTCCTCTAAAAATAATAATTTTATTCAATAAAATTTAGTCTTATATTATTTATACTTAATTAAAATTAAAAAAAGAACTATCAAATATTAGTTTTTTACGTCTATAACACTTTACATTAAAAATTTCCTTTTTCTTTTCCTAATGGCCTCTATTTAACAACACCTTAATAAATAATAGACATAATATCTAAAAAATATTTTAATTATTAAAAAAATAAATTATTTATTATATTCAATCAAATTCTTATATTTTAATTTAATAAAATATATTATTATAATTAATAATTAATTAATTATTATTAATTAAAATATTATTTTTTATTTTTATTATTTAATATTATAACATAATATATTGATGTGATATAATCATATAATCATATAGCATTTTCACTTTTCACATCAATATCACTTAGTATAAAATATTAATTAATATTTTAATAAATAATAATTAATTAATCATTAATTATAATAATATTTGATTCAAAATAAAAATATAAAATTTTAATTAAATATAATAAAAATAAATAAATTTTAAAATAATTTAAAATTTTTGAAGTATTATTCTTAAATAATAAAATTAAATTTCAACTACAGGTAAACCCTAAGCAGGCAAATCGAGGACCGTGAACTTGAGGCTTGGCCTTGATGTTTTTATCCACGCCCCCTCTAATAAATAAATAAATAAAATTTTGATAATTATAATAAATAAATAAAATATTTCAAATACCCGTACGGATTAATCCGGTATGATAAAACGGGAAGTTGCTTTTCTTGTCAATCGGATGAGAAAGAAAACACCTTTATAATCTTTCTAAACAAAATTAAATTAAATTAAAGTACGGAGGTGCTTAACCGTATTAAAAATAAGGGTAAATAAATCTATAAAATGCTCAGAGAAATTGCCACCCCTGGCAATTAATGGGCGATTTCCACGCAAAAAAAGCATTGATGGTCACGCGCCAGGAAAGATGCCCAAGCAATCAAGTGTCTGTAACCCTGTCGGTGGCCAAGACAAGTGAGCTAATACAGGACAGATACATCAGCCATTTCATTGACGTTGTAAGATTTCTTTCTATATTTAGGTCGAAACATTTTGCAAATTATTTCATAAATAGAAAAAAGCTACGTCCAACAACTTAAATTATTTCTATACATAGAAAGTATCTAAAACAATTACACCATTTTGATTCACACCACTATCATTGTTTTTGTGATGAACTTTCTTCTCGTTTTATGTATGATAATAGCTAGTTTTTATGTTTCATTTTAATTTTTTTAATATTTTAACATTAAAAATTATAGAATACTAATATTAGAAATGTATAAGAAATAATATAAAAACAGTAAAATAAAAAAAGTTATTTTAATTTTCACATAAAATTAAACATAGACATTTAATTAGAATAAAAAATTAAAAGCGTACATTTTAAATCCATCTTGCAACTAAAAGAACTTTGTTTTTTTCTTGTGATGGTTTAGTGAATTTGATCATTGACTTTTTGACTTGTGTGGTCAATTTTATCAAATTTGACTTAAATTATTTTAAACATTTTAGTTAATTAAAATTTAAAAAATTAATATATCTAAAAATTAGATCATCCAAAGCTTGTGTAAAGTATTTTTTCACAATGTAATCTAAAATAAATTTAAAAATAAAAAGGAGGTCGAAATTAGAAGATTTTGACTATAAAAATTCCAAAGTGACAACTTTTCTAGGAAGGAAAGGGTAAACAGAAAAATCAGATAGTATTACAATAAAACTTTTAAAAATTAATACAATTGGGACTATGAAATTTATTAATTAATCGATAATTTAATAATTTATTAATTTATATATTAATTAATTGAAAATTAATTTATCAAAGTACTTTTTATTTTTTTTCAAAACATTGAACTTAATACATGTATTGTGTATTGTGATTATACAAATATTACTTAATTATCGAATTATAAATTATCATTATTCGTGACAAGCAAATTATAAAAACATTATGGGAAATGACAAAGAATATCATGTTGAAGACAATAGTTTTGTACTAGAATTTGTCTCGCTCAAAGATGACTCAAAGTAACAATCACATTGCATAATTTTTTTTTTTACAATAAGAGAACATTACACCAAAACTTCTTAATGGATTAAGAAAAGTTAGAGATAAGGTACAACGAGACATAAGTTTTAAAAATAAACAAATAACATTGGAATCCTATTTTACAAAAACCTCATAGTTAAGTCATGTATATATATATAATTTTGATGCATACGGAGATTATTAATTTATATATCAAATGAGACCTATGTGTTTCTTTTTAAATATATTATTTTATAAATTTATCATATTAATTTTAAGTTGAAATCATAAAAAATATTATCAAATCAAAGTTATTAATTTATAAATTTTTTACTATTAGGAAACTTCTTAATTTGGGAGGAAGTAAAGAAAAGTAAAAAACCTTGAGTAAACATGTTATCCTCTAAATAAATAGCGTTGTTTTGTTATGGGCTTTGTCTCAATTGGATTTAAAATTTATTGGGCTGACCCGTATTTGGGCTTAAATTATGCCCAAAGCAATCTTCCATTGAGTTTTGCCCCACAAAAATAATGGGCTTTTGGAAACGCTTCTGTATAATGTTAGGCACTTATCAACACAACAATGCCATCGCTAGCTCGTAAGGGTTTAAATTTTAAATATTAAATATTAGTTGACTTTATTATTCTAATTCCACAAATTTAATTATTTTATTTTTATTTTAATAAATTTAATTTTTATATTTTCATTTAAAATCAATAAATACATAAAAAATTATTATTTTTTAAAATTATCATAATATAATTTAAAATAAAAAACTAAAATAATAAAATTACCTTCGAAAGGATAAATTAATCATCATAGTCGGCAAATACATGGTGTCAACAACTCAACCCCATGAAATAGCACTTCGATCTGCACCAGGAAAATAATTTGAATATGTCAAATTTAGTGTTTAGTCTTTATACTATATTAAAATGTTAAATTTAGTCCATTAATTATAATTTGTATAAATCAATTTCTAATACTTTTAATATTTATTAATATTAGTCCAATCATTAAAATTTCTCGTAAAAGTTTCTGACATTGCATTTTACAGATTAAGATGAAATTGATCATCATGATGGCGTAAAACTGATAAATGCTAACATAATATTAATTAAATTATTTACAAAAAATATTATAGTAAGCAAAACTCTTAAAACTAATCTATTTTCCAATTATTTGGAAAGGAAATTTTTTTTATTTTCAATTTATCTCAGCATTTGGCTCAAAAGCTCATTGTCTATATATATATAAAAAAAAAAGACTTGATTTCTATGATGGTGACTGAGTGTAAGAATAAAATTGATTGTAAACAAATGAACTGAAAGCATTTTCTTCCTATGGTGATTTGTGACAACATCTGAACCAGGATGGGTTATTCCTTGTAGTATAGTCCAAACATCAAGTATTCATCAAGAAGGTCAATCACCATTAAATTAAAATTCTTATGATTATCAGCTTTTTCTGGAATTTGCTAGACCACATTGGAGGTGGTTGACGATGATTTAGCTTCAAATGACAAGTTATTAATTTTCCAAAAATAAAAAACAAGTTATTAAGCAAATCTTCCAGCGCAATACTTGTATAGATGCACATAGCATAATAATATGCAACTACATGTTGTTATCATAGTGTGCGTTTTAAATTTATAAATAAAAATTTATTTTTATGTTTTTTGAATTAAAAAGATGAATCCGTAATAAGCACATAACTCCTTAAAAAATAAAAATATGAGAGGAAGAAAAGAAAGGTGAATCCATTAAAAAGAAGATGCGAGTGTGAGGAAAAGATAAAACGGTTAACAATTAGAAGTCGAAAAGAAGAGAAAAAAGTTGATTTTTGCTATGGAATGACGATCATCGGATTTTGTATTTAAAGAGAGAACAAGAGGTTGAGGTTGATCTAGTGAGAGAAAGAGAGGAGAGAAAATGAGATAATTTTTCTGTTTCTTTTATTAATTAAGAAATGTCAAATCAGTATAAATTAATATCATATTATCTTGATTAATTCTACCTCTAATTAATATCCCATCAGCAACTTTAATAGAAAAAGTTTTGATTTATTAGACGAGTTATATTAATATTTTGGTAAAATATAAAGATTAAATACAGAACTTGATCATTTAAATACTAACAAATTAAAAAAAAAAAAACTAGACGGAAATACTATATTTTACAGAAATAAAGAAAATTATTGGGCTTGGTAACAAACACAAGTTGACTAATTTTCTCTCGTTTTACTTTTATCTCTCTCCGCCCTCGCGAGAGCGAGAAAGGTAGAATGAAAGAGAGGAAATCGAGAAGGGGAAAGAAAAGGAGGCCAATCAAAGGAAACCATTCATCGATCACTCTTTGTTTGTTTCCTCCTATCTCTGCATTTCCAATTTCCCCTCTTTCCTTCAACAATCGAAAGACTGTTTGATCGTCCCAGCAACCTCGATTGAGCCTGCGCCGGCGTTTCTACCAATTCGATTCAGATTCAGTCAAATCACTTCGCTTCCTTTCTTGACTTTTTCCTCCTACTCTCTTGACTCCGACGATAGGGAAAACGTCTTCTAGGGTTAGGATACGTTTCTTCTTTTCTTATCGGATGATTTTTTAGTTTTCTTGACAAAATTTTTCTCCACGGAGTTTCGCTTTCGAAGGTATGCTGATTTATTTATTTTTTAAATAAAGATTTATTTTTTGGGTTTTCTTGGTTTTCAAGGAAATAGGCAAGAAAAAAATTGGAAAAGTAAAATTAGAAGTCCTGATTCAGATGATAAAATGATGGTTAGGGTTAGGGCAACGGCATCAGCATCATCGACGCAAATGGAAGCGTCAAGTACTAATCTGGACGCTTACAGAGGTGGCTCTACGAATTCGAGAAGATATGGAATGCTTTCGGCTTCGAATATAATTCAAGCGCCCATTTCAGCCTTGTTGGAATACTCAGGTCTTCTCCGTACATCACGCTCTATCCACCAAGAACCAGACCCTCTCATCCCCAATCAGAATCTAGAAAATTCCACTCCTACCCTTGCCAACAATGGAGAGGTTGCTATTAGGATAATTGGGGCGGGAGACCATGAGAGCGAGAGGGATGCCTCTGGTATGGTGGTTGGCCAGCTCAGGGAAGTTACTTCTCAGAGTGAGGTCTCGCTGGGGTTGGGAACGTCCGATGGTCAGGGAGGAGATACCAGGAGCAGTGATCGCGGGGTGGCTACTGGAGAAGGTGTTTCCCAGTCATCGCCAAATGGGAGTGCTGGTGCTGCTGATGCGGAAGCTGGGGATGGGGGTGGGGCTGGAGTTAATAATAGCAGAGATTCCTCCTATCAAAGATATGACATTCAGCAGGCTGCTAGGTGGATTGAGCAAGTTCTGCCGTTCTCGTTGCTTCTCTTAGTTGTTTTTATCCGCCAACATTTGCAAGGTGATTCATCTCAGTTTATGTGCTTATCTGTATTGCTCCTACAATTGCAACCATGGCTTTTAGTTTAGCTGTTAAAATTCAGCATCAGCATGTTGATAATTTGATATTTGAGAATAGACAATGGTCGGTGCATAGATGCATTTAGCAAACATTCACTGGACTTGGCCTTTACTGTAATTTAGATTTTAGGTGCATGGTTTTCCTTCTAAGCTTCTGAGTAATTTCAGAAGTTTTGCCCCCAAATATAATACGTGTACGCAAATGTGATAAAACTAGCATGAAGAGAGTTCCTCCTGAGAAATAGTTGATCGATATGGCTTTAGTTCTGAGCAGCTTATTAGTGTTTTTCATCTAGTATTGAATGAGTGTAGATCTGAAAAGCTCATTAGTGTTCTCTGGGATTTCTAGGTGCAGTAAAATTTAACTAAATCATCTTACACCCCTTCAAGCAGGGCACAATTGTTCAGTTGCACCACTTTTGCACCTAAACCGTAACTCTTTAAGGTGAAAGGCATATAAAATGCGTGTGCTGATTGAAGTGTTCCTTTTGGATTCGTTTAATTGCTTTTAATAACTTTACCCTCAATAGTGAAAAAAGTACAAAACCAACTCACTTTGGAAGAATAAAAAGATAGGAAATTTAATCCATGCTCAACTTTTTGTTGAAAATGATTGAACTAGTGTTGTGATGATGACGTCTGGTTAATTATGACAAAGCTTTATCTTTGCAACACATCAGGCTATGTGATGAAGCAAACTCTTTAATATTTTCCAGTACAGTCATCTAGTTTAATCATTTTTTTATCCATATATTAGTTATTTTTTAGAAATTAATGCCTTTATTGGGGAAGAGCTTGTTGTGCACCTTATTCATTGGGCAATAGAGGGATCCTAGCACGTAGAGTGCGCCTTCCACCTTTCACACCACTTCTTACTTCTTGTGTACTTCATTCTTTGTATGCACTGAATACTCTTTCTATGGAATTGTGTTGTTCTTCTTGCTCATTCTTGCTTGACATAAAATAATTTGGTTTTGAGGTTGACATTAGAGTTCTACTTTTAACTTTGTGTTCATGAGCTCAATCATTAGTTTCTATAAGTGTCTGACATCTATCTTCAGATAGGTAGTTTAGAAACTGGTTTTTCATTAATGTTTCTGAAGTTTTTTTTTGATTTGTTTTTGTATGAGAATGGAAAACACAACTTTTTTTTTTTTAAATTGGAAAACTCAACTTTTAAAAGATGCCTTTGTAATAATTTTTGATTCGAACTTGCATTGCCTAACTAATAAATGATGGGATGCATGTGTGAGTGAGGAACTGATTACACTCGGGCTTATGTATATTCTTGTGTTACCCCTGCTGCAAGCTTAAAATGAAACTTTTTTTCAGAGTTATACAGTAATGCTGCCTTCGCAAACTGAACCACTGTTCTTTTCAAGTTAATAACGTTTGGCTTTCTGCAAAGATTAACAGGTTTCTTTGTTACAATTTGGATTGCTGCTGTCATGTTCAAGTCAAATGACATTTTACGGAAACAAACTGCTTTGAAGGTGATGTGAAATTCAGTGTTCTGCATTTCTCTATGACCCTATGTTCTTTCACAAATCAGGAGTTAAAAGTTTTCTTCTACCATCTCTGATGCCTTCACTTGGTGGCTGCAGGGGGAAAGGAAGATCTCTGTTCTGATTGGCATCGCTCTTGCTTTCACACTTCATGTTATAGCTGTCTACTGGTGGTACTGGAATGATGATCTTTTGTATCCATTAGTGATGCTTCCCCCCAAATCTATTCCACCTTTCTGGCATGCTATTTTTATTATCATGGTTAATGGTGGGTTGTTTGCTACTAATATCTTTATCAACTGAAATGCAATTTATATTTTCTTGTACTTGCAAAGAAACATTTTATGGAGATGTTTGTGCAGCCTTATGTGTTCATATGATGTCTATTGCAGGTGTATCTTTCCAGGGTAGGGAAGTGTACAATTTTTAGTGGCAATCTTTTCTCCTTTTTCTGTGAAAAAAAAGGGCAGAAATAAGTATAGTACTTTTTTCATTCGTTGTTTTTACCTTTTTCCCTGATCCTTTTTTCTTTCTATAAGTGGAATATGTTTCACTAAATTTTCTTCTTGCATGAAAAACGAAAACAGATGTTTTCTGTAAATTTCTTTATTGCTTTGTCTGCCCATATACATTTGTTGTTTGGATTTGTCATGGGTCAGTTGTAAATTGCTGCTTACTCACCTCCTAACTGAGCACTTTTAGTGATATCTTCTGTATCTCAAGTTAGTGATAATTCATACATTAACTAGCATAATTTGAAATCCTTCCCTGTGCATGCATACATGTGCTGCTTCCCCACTTTCCCTGGCCCTTCTGTTCATGACGCTTGTTTTCCCCTTTTTTTTGTGGATTATTTTGCACTATTCCTTATTACAGTATCACAATATTTGCTTCTTTCAGATACTTTGGTTCGACAGGAAGCAATGGTTTTAAAGTGTTTTCTGTTAATGTATTACAAGAACAGTAGAGGGCGAAACTACCGTAAGCAGGTGAGATACGATATTTATAAATAGTACATACATGCATGTCTATTTGTATGTATGTTAGAGTTTGACATTTTAGTTGCAGCTGCAAAATCATCCATGTAGCTTGTATCACAGTTGTGGCCGTTGTGGGTGTTAAATCATGAGTCACAGGCATTGCAGTAAGGAAAAGTTTTTTGAACTCTTCCAGATGACCATAAAATTGAATAAATAATAATTGGAAACTAAAAATTTCTCTTTTATTAGATTTAAAGTAATTTATTACATTTTATTCTCTTATATATACCATGATAATCAAATGGTAGAATAACTAGTAATAGCCAAAATGTCAATCCATAAGCTATTAATTTTTAGGGTAAATGCCTAATTTAGGATATGAACTTTCACCTAATATGCATTTCAGGATGTGACTTTTTATTTGGATCAATTTAGGAACTTAACTCATCAAATTCATTCAATAAAGGAAAAGCACCAACAGATTCTGTTTCCTCTGTAAAGTATGGTCACATGGCCAATAAAATACAGTTGCTGTGTGTACATGGTAGTCAAATTTAGCCACATCACTTTTTGCTTTCTCATCTTTTTTCTAGATGGTTTGATTCTCTCTCTCTCTCTCCTTTGCTTCACCGTGAAGTTCCAGAAAAAAAAAAACCAAAAGTCTACTCTTGTCTCATATTGATTACTATTTCCATAAAATCAAAATCACCATCTGGTTTTCTGGAACTTTAAAGTTCATCAAAGATGCGCGCAAGAAAACTCAAGAAATTTACCTTGAATCACAGTTTAACAAAATCTAGGAAACCCTATTCACTAAAATGTAAAAAATTGATAAAAAATCACTGAAACCAGCAAATCTAAACCCATTTAAAAATAAACAGAATCTGTTGGGAAATGTTCAAAACCTTTGAGACAGATCTCAAGATTGAAGATATTGGATTACCAATTTTGGGTTGGTGCCTTGCTTCCATGAAGTAGAAGAGACAATGATGAGAGCTCAGTTGCACTGAAGAACATGGAGAAAGAATTTGGAAAGTAAAAAGAATAAACCTACACCCTAGTAGAGAGAAACTCGGCCCATTTTACAGGGAGCTTGATGGATGAAACAAAAGAAGCAAAAGAGGGAAGAAAGATTTGGAGGAGGAGATGGGTTTGTCATCCTTCCTTTTGGATGGGAACTTGATGACTCCTCAAGGCAGTGATCTAATCACTCTTTGTGATTTATGATGACTGCCAAATAGGGTCACCAAATTCTTATCAAATACAGTGATCTAATTACTGAGTGCAGATCACCATTGAAATTGAGGTGATCACCCCATATAAAAAACCTACATAGTTGGAAATCTCTTTCTCACCTAAATAGTGGCTTACAGTAGTTGTGGGCACTGCCACAACAGTGAAATAGCGGTCTACTACTATGTTTTCTCCTACTTTATACTGACTAAGAAGTACATATTTCCAGGGTCAAATGCTGACATTGGTTGAGTATATGATGCTACTTTACCGAGCCTTATTGCCAACTCCAGTTTGGTATCGTTTCTTCTTAAACAAAGACTATGGAAGCCTCTTTTCGTCACTAATGACAGGGTTGTACTTAACCTTCAAGCTCACATCTGTTGTTGAGAAGGTATGTTTTTCTATGAACATAAATTGTTTAAGCTCTTTTTGATTCATTAGTAATCTACTTTTGACGTAAAAAATGGATTTTCTGGCTAGTCAAGCAGCTTATGGCTCTTTCTACCTAAGCTTTTATGTCTCTTACATGGCTGACAAATTTCAGGTGCAATCCTTCTTTGCTGCATTGAAAGCATTATCACGTAAAGAGGTACATTATGGTGCTT
Organism: Theobroma cacao; assembly: GCF_053813885.1. Classification (NCBI taxonomy): domain Eukaryota; kingdom Viridiplantae; phylum Streptophyta; class Magnoliopsida; order Malvales; family Malvaceae; genus Theobroma; species Theobroma cacao. Next base: position 31,478,551 of record NC_142642.1, read on the forward strand.
ATGCGACATTGGAGCAGGTAGTCTGGATTTCATTCTGGTTTTGGTTAACTGAATATTATGTGTATATATAGTTCAATTTTAGGTGCCTGTTTGCTTGCAAGCTATAGTTACTTACCAAAAATATGTTCTTGTTGATATTTATTGCAAATGAGGAAATTGAGAACATTATGTTGAGAGAAAGGGATAAAAAAAGAAATGACTCAGACTCTGAGAAAGGATTGGAGGGTTTGATGCAGAAAATGAGGAAATCTTTTTTAAAGAACATGTTTTAATTAGAAAGAGAATCTTGTCTGTTGGAGCAACATTGATGACAAATTGATGATAGTTTGTTAGTTTTGGTATTTTTCATCTTCTCTATTATAAAACTTTGGAAATGGTTGACTTCCCCTGACATCCTAATAGTTTCATTTGGTGCTTATTAAACATGTTCTTTCTCTCTGTCTTTTTTTTTTTTTTTTTTTCCGACTGGGGGTGTTACATTAGAGGAAAGATGTCTTCATTTTGCCTTGATAGTCTTGAACATTTATTTTTCGAGTTGATCTCAGATTTGGGCCTAGGAGTGAGGGAAGAGTTGCTTTCTGTTTGAATTGATCTTTTAGGGCTACAATTGCACATCATATTTGTGCATTTGTTTAAAGTTTTCTATCAGAAAAAAAAATTGTGGTGAAAATAGCTGTCTTCTGGAGTGTTGTTTTTGAAAAACCAAATTGACTCAAGTCTTCAATTTTGCATGTATAACCGAATTAATGAAACAAAGCCCTTCTTGCTAGTTTGTGCTGACTAGATGCATGGATTTTTTTTTTTTAACTTTAACCAATCTATAGTATCTTTCGCATCACAACTGATCCATTATTTCCTGTTCGTTTTTAATATTTTCACCGCTCATTTTTCTCCATAGTTTACAGCTATTCAGGGTTCTGGACCTGTAATTGCTTAATGTTTGTTGTCTTCCCTTTGAGATGATTTGTGTTGAATTTTTGAAAGGACAGTGTAGCTTTTTTGCTGTAATTCATTGGTTGAGATTTGAAAGGTCTTTAAGGTGTTTTGTAGAGTGATTGCTAACTTTTAGGAGATTAATGTTTGTTTTAACTTGTCATGTATCTGATGTAGGTGAATGCAGCTGGGGACCTCTGTGCCATCTGCCAGGAGAAGATGCATGCTCCTATCCTACTTCGTTGTAAACACATTTTTTGTGAAGATTGTGTATCAGAGTGGTTAGTTTATTGTTGCTTAGCTTTTTATGTTGTGATAATCTGTTATTTTCTGCAGATGGATTCTGCATCAAGAACTTCAGTTTCTGTTTGCACTCTGTTGTGTGTTTTTTTTCCTTTTTCTGTTCGGTTTAGTCATATACTCTCTGGATGAATGCCCACTTGTGTTTTCCAGGTTTGAGAGGGAAAGAACGTGCCCCTTGTGCAGGGCATTGGTTAAACCTGCAGATCTCAGATCGTATGGTGATGGATCAACTAGTTTGTTTTTTCAGATATTCTAAGATAATTGCTGTGTAAATCGGGGAGGTTTTTCTGCTTCGACAATCTAAAAAATACTTACCGAAAGCTGCTGTATCCTAATCATCATGGACATGGGTAAATTTGACTGTTGGGTTCTGCCATGTCCACTAAGAAATTGAAACGGAAACAACTGGATAGAAGTGAAATTGGCCGTCTGTTCCTATGTTGTATTTGAAATGTGGACTGTATGTAATGGGCCCTCTAAGCTACACAGAGTTCATGTTAAGTACTAACAGTATATGTCACTGTTCAATTGGCATAAATGAAAGCCTCTTTTTTTTTTTTTTTTTTTTCTACTTCATGTTTTTGCCCCCTGTACTGTTTCTTCTTTTGGGTCTCAAAAGAAATCTGATACTGGTCTTTGGTTTAGAGCAATATGCTTTGAAGTGCAATTGCAGGCTGGTGTTGGCTACAGCCAGAGTGCATGATGACGACATTCATGGAATGCCCTTCGTGTCTTAATAGGGAAAAACCGGTGAATGTTAAGCCATAATTGAGACGGATTTTCAAGGGAAGGTCGATGCCATTTCCGTCTCTTCAACAGTGAGGATCATGCCGTTCAGCTGATAAAAACCCTTTTGCATTTCAGTGCGGTGTAGTCTGCAAACCATTCCACCAAGAGATAATAACTAACCGCACTTCTTTCAGTTGAGTTACGCTCCTGTCATTACGATTAGCCTTGGCTACACTGTTTTTGAGCAAAAACAAGGGCTCTCGTAATTTTGAAACAAGGAGGCTCATCTATGATTGAAGAAGAGTTGATAGGTAAAAGTAACTGGAAAAATGAAAAGAATTTTTATCATTCTTATTTAATCATGGACCAAAAAAGGGGTATGCACAATTACACACGCATCAAAATTTATCAATCCCCAAAAAAAGAACAAAAAAAATCTGCCTCCTCCTTCCTCCTTCAAAGATTAAAAAACAAACAAACAAATAAATAAATAAATAAATAAAAGGAACCCTTCCCAGAAAATACCCAAAAAAAAATGAAAAAGGAAAAAGAGTATCAATCCATGTTACAGAAAGTCTTTAACATACAAAATAAGTATATTGGTAAAACTAAATTTAGACAGAAGACGGTGGAGGTCTTCTTGCATCCTCTCCATCAGGTACTGAACTAGTAGGTGAAACATCACTTTCAGGGAGAGGTAATATTTCCTGTGTCATCGGCGGGCTTGTAGTAGAGGGGGTGACCTCGGACGGTGATGGTGGAGACTCAGGTGAGGTTGGGGAATCCTCTGAAAGCATTTTTGAGAATGGGAAGTTGATGGGATAAACTTCTGTAACTTCTTCAGCCCCCTCATCTAAGTACACCACGTCCTGCATGGTCAGCTGGTGATACTCCACAATTTCCCTTAGAAACCGGTTCTCACGAGCGTATACTGAATTCTCATGCGCCAAACGTGCCTTCTCTGCCAATAGAGTCTCCAGTTGAAGCCGAATCTGTGATCACATATGCAACATCAATGAAAACGATTACCATTCATATCATTGCAATTGCTTCTACCAATAACCCCACAATTGCTCAAAACAAAAAGGATCAACAAAGAAGAAATTAAACAAAAGAATATTATTTATCTCGTAATAACAGCAGTAAGCGAACAAAAACAAACAATGTCCTTGCCCCATAAAAGAAAAGGTGTATATACGTACCAAATCATCATCTGCCGGATTGCCCCCTTTCTCTCGACTCTCCCGAAGGAGTTTGTTCTCCTCTTCTAGTTGGGCACATCGTTCCTTTGCAAAAGCCAAATCTGCTTTAACAGTTTTCAGCTCCCGCAGAAGAAGTTTTGCTTTAGCAGCTGTGGCCATTGCAACCTGTGAAGCAAAACAGAGGCAAATTATGCATTTCACTGGGCAGGCGATGAAGTTGGCTCATCATAATCCACTTCTCCTAATGCCAATGATAGAGCTGAACCATAATGAACGATGCCCCATTTCAAAAGTTAGATATAATCTTCCAAAACTTAAACTTAGCAATAACCCAAATTATACGACATCTAAGTTATGGGGATATAACCTAAAAGAGGAATTTTTTTTTTGTCATTTCTAAACTGTAAAGTCCAATAATGCAGTAAAGTCAAGACTGAATGCATTCGGGACAAGAAATTTGTCAAATGGTTGAGTGGCAGGCAGACCAAGGTCTCTCTAACCGGTAACCTGCAGTCATTTTGAGAATTTCTCAGCCTTGTTTTGATTCTCAAGTTGAAACAATCAAATGCTTTCACTACATGATTCAGTGACACACAATATTGCCACCTTACGTCGCGAGATGCCTTGAGTTGGGTTTCATGGTTGGTTTGATTCTGGAGCTGTGTTGGTTGCACCAGAGGTTGCTGCGATGTGCTATTGAAACCAGTGACCAGGTTTTGTTCCTCGGGGCCACTCCCTTTCCGCCTGATTTGAAGTTTGCGCGTTTCTTGGATGATATCTTGGGTTTTACTTTCGACAATTGTTCGACCTTCCTGCAAAGACAAGACAACGTGTTGAAGAAGACAAGAAAATGTTTACCGGTTGTGTCTTAACATCTCATTCCTATCTTGGATTTCTGATCAAAATATCTTTCAGCTTTCAAACAAATATAAAAATTGTGCAAATCTAGATACATACAAAATACTATCACTTACTAATTAAAACTGAAAAGGCAAAAAGAAGAGCTACATACAGAGTAAAAAGAAAAGTTTATAAATGAAAGAAGCTGAGAAGAGGGTAACCAAGTTCTAGTCCAAACAAGTTTCACATCTTACCTCGAAAGCCCTTTCAAATGTGTCACCAATTTGATTAAGGGAAGAGGTGAGCTTATGCAAGCCCCTTCGTATTGTAGGATTGTCCATTCTTCTAAACCCCTGATCACCTGGCTGTTGCTTTTGCTATGGAGAAGAAAACATAAGCACAAAGCATAAGAAAATGGAGCACTTAAAAATATGGCACTGCAGCACCAGCAAGAACACCAATGGGCAATTGCAAAACGTGTAGATCGAATTACTTTTGAAGACCCTTTTCCTTTCATCTCATTATTAGCAACAACAAAGAATTAAAATAGATCACCTGGGAAGCCGTTGAGGCATCGAACATATACGATGATCCCACTCTGCCGGGCGTTTCAAATTGCTGAGACATATTATCATCGTCGAGAATGGCTTTGGCTTTTCGAGCAAGAACACCCCAGAACCCTTTCGAATCATTTCTTGCATCTTCATAGGCATTGAATCCCTACAGTTAGGCATCTCAAAACAAAATTAGACAACGGGAAAAACAAAAACAATTCCATTATAAATCGATTAAAAATGACCATTTGTTGATGATTCCGAGCAGAACGAGGAAAGGAACAAAGAACCACCAATTATACGCAGCAAACAGATCTCCTTTTGTCAAATCAAATAAAAAGAACATGGTATTTGATCTAAATGATAATGAAAATATGCATTTGTTTTGTCTTGCCAATAAACGAAAGGAAAAAAAAAACCTTAGATCTTGACGGGCCGAAATCAGAGTGAGCAGCAAAAGCAGGGGAGTCGGTTTTGCGAGCAGCAGCCGAAGCACGGATGGCCTGAGCGGCTAGAGAATTGGCCGGCGATGTTGATGAAGAGAAAGAATACGAGGACGTAAACGTTTTGCTGTCATTGTCATCAGGTGGGTGGTGAATTTCTTCCTTGAACGTCGAGGCTCTGCTTATCCCCTGCCTTCTCCTATAAGCCATTTCCTTTTCCTCTAATTTCTTTTTGGTTGGTTTTTTCCTAACACAGAGAGAGAGAGAGAGAGATCTGTTTGCTGCCAAAACAGAGGGTCGGGAAAATGGAAATCAATTGTCCTTTTGGTCTTAACAAACTTCCCCTCCTTTTTTAACGAACCAGATATTAATATACAAATAGAAATGGAAATAAAAAATTAATTTCAATTATTTGGGCTTGATGATGCTTCTTGCTTGTGTTTCAAGCCACCCCTACCTTCCCCTTTTCCTTCACCCTTCTCTTACTTATTTTACTTTATATAGTCGCTATTCTCCCCTCTCACATTTTTCAAGCTTCCATGGAGGCATTTTATGTTATTTTTAGATTTAAATAAATAAAAACTAATTCACGTTTTTACAATTAATTAAAGATGGTATTTGATGGGATAATTATGGTCAGATTAAAACTTAAAAAGGGGCAAACTCACCTAAATCAATAAATAAATGTTGCTTTCTTTTGGGGTCGGACAACTCATTGATGTTGTAGCTTGGCCCATTAATCCACACCAAAGTATTTTCTTTTCCTTTTCTTTTTCTGCTCTTTTATGTGTCTTTCATGAGATGGAGATGATGACTTGAAGGCCATAATACCAAATGAAAGTGTTTAATATTTTAATGGCTTGATGCATTTCCATAGAATAAACAGAAATTAATACATCAACACAAAGTCTAGACTGAATCTGTACAATTGAATCAAATTTTGAGCCTCTCTCTCTATGGTTCATCTCTTAAGGCTCTAACATTCCAAACCCACCTTTTATCAGCTGATAAAATATTGCACCTGCCATGACAGCAATCAACCATCTCTGTTCAGGAACAATGGTAGTCTAAGATCACTGAGTTCAATGAAGCCAAACTGAATAGTTTAAAGAAGATTCTTGCTTCTTCTTTTTTTTTTTTTTGAGCACCATCTAAAATGTTTGTAACTACCTTTGTATGTTTTGAGTGCTAAGCTTCTTGTGACGGCTGCAGGCCAATTGCATCTTCCAATTTACTTCTTCGTTCAGAAATGGAGTTTCAATGCTGGAACCTTGCTGCAAAAGTTTATCCTTTCCTGAGGAGTTAATCTGATCAAGCCGCTTCTTCAGAAATGGCAAATCAAATATGAACTGAGAACCCAGTTGGTTAGGTTGGCCTGCTTTCAACTCTTGGCCTCCTTCAACAGAACCACGGACTTCAACTTCATCTTGTGCAATTATGTCTTGGCCAACACTGGAAGGATGGGAGCCCAACTGAATCTCAGAGCACTGATCCTGATGTAACTTGTCACAACCAAAAAGGCCAAAAATATCCATTGCATTACTGAAGTGACCATCCCCTTTGAAGGCAACTGGACTTTTCTTTTCATCACTGCTTGACACCACTACCACTGAAGCACTAGGGATAAGCATTTTGTTCGAGGCATAAGCCTTCTCTCCTGCACCAGCATAAGATGAATCCACTTTATAATTGGCATTTCCTAAGATGTTTGGACCCCTTTGAAGATGGTCAAATAAATTTTCAGATGCTGCAGTAAATGCAGAATCCAGAATAGGAAGTCCCCTCTGGGTGGAATGAAATGCATTAGGATTTTGACATTCAGGTTCCTGAAACCAATGTTTTGAACCTGGAGTCCAACAATTAGAAGCATCAACCGAGCATCCAATCAACTTCTGCTTGGCAATCATTTGGGCTGTTGGTCCTAAATCTTTAACAAAGAACATTAAACTATCTCTGTAACCAATATCCTGCTGATTCACCTACAAAAAAAAGGAAAAAAAAGTGGTCAACTCTCATCCAAAAGTAAAAATTCTGTAGCCCCTCCTGTCATCAATGCACTTGCAGTTGGAAACATCCTTATGGGCAGTGCCTCACTGCTTTGTATGGTGGTCAAAAGCTATGGTTGCCCCAGGAGTGAAAACAGATTAAAAAACATATGAATTATGTGATGCTCCACCAAGAATAAAAGAGAATAAAGGAAGGAATCATGCACCAGCTAGGGACCTTTACACCATGTATCTTTTGTAAAAGGAACAGCTGCTACTTGATGAAAGTAAGAAATGCTCCTCAGCACAAAGGTAAGAAAAGAAATAATTTTGACTATCCAGAACCATGTCAAAACCAAAAACGAGCATTCAGGTGATCTAATAACTGGCTACTGTTTTTTTGTTAGAATTTTAGATCAAGATATATGACACAAAGCATCTGCAATAACTGCACTCGGTATTCAACATTACTTGATTTTACAAGCAGAACAATGACACAAACATCACCTGTCAGTTAGTTGTTTAACATATATCAATGTGGAGAAACAAAAAAAAAAAAAAAGAAGAAGAAAAGAAGCAAGACTTACAGGAATTAGTGGTTTTGAATCACTATAAATTGTGGAAACAATTGAATCATTGTCAGTGTGGAGAGACGTCCAGGGTCTATACGTACAACGTCTATCTACTTCAGCAAAATTATTTCCCCTACCATTTAAAGCACCTGTTAGAGAAACAGTAATTAAAATCAGTCAGAAATATTTTAAATTTATGTGTTCAAGCAAATAAATTTCAGTCAACCATGCGAGGTCTAAGCAAATCTAAGTGGCAAATGTTTTTATGAAATTTTCAAAAGTTCAAAGCCATAAGGGTAAGAAATATGTAGTGAAACCTCCGGGAAAACAAATGGGAACGTGGCCATCCCGGAAATTTTGAAAATGACCTCCTGCAACAGTCCAAGAAATTTCAATTCAGAATGTTAAGCCCAAATTTTTTTTCTTACCAGAGTGCACTACATGATCTCTTGCATTACAATCAGTAGTAGCACCAGCGAGTCCACAAATTCCTCTAACACCTTTCCTGAGGTTTGAAGAATTAGGAAGAAAAGATGGCATAGGTTTTGATGATACATTGGTCTTGCTATTGCGTCTTAAATTTGTTGCAAGCTTAGAACTTGAGCTATATGATGGAGCCCTAGCTTCACTCATGAGCCTTCTACTAGTTCTTCGTCTTGTCTCTGAAAATTCCAACTCAAAATTCTCTGGGTCAGTTTTAAGAGAATGAAAGACCTTTTTTGCTAGTTCATCAATGGCTCGAGCCTGTAAAACCAGAATTTTGCCTTCATTAGGTGGTAAGAATAATCTTAGATATTGTGGAAGAGGACTCTTAGATGATACTGGTACCTGTCTGAAGTATATAGTTGCCGAGGAATTAAAATGCATTGCATTTTTGGATATTAAATATACATCATGCTGCACAATAGTCCAAACACGATCAGTGACAACCAATAAAATGTTCCATACTCAATTTAAATAAGCATATAATAACATGTCCAACAGTCCAAGAACTTAATTCACACTTATCACACTTGAATTTGAACAAAAAATTCTGGATGCTCCATTAGCTGTCTCAAATGAGACAATGCAAAACATATACATTTTGCTTAGAGAAGCACAGAGACCTTCAGAACAAAGAAACAAGAACTAATTCCTGAGAAAACAGCACACCTCAAATTGTTGAAGACTCGTATACATCCCTTCATGAAGTTTAGCTCTCATTGTGCCAAAATCCATAGGCTCTTTAATGATATCATAATAATCCTCAACCTTGTCATAGTTGCAAAAACCATCAGCATGGTTCATGAAAAGAGAAAAGAACTTTCACAAGATTAAATGCTGAATCCAACTACTAATTGCATACCTCTTCACGGTCAACAGGTTCAGCGAATATTTCATAGGTGTCTCTCCTAATATCATAAAGATAAGGTTTAAAGATCAATATATAATTCATGCAAGATTATTCTAAACTTAGCATTCTCTTGCACTGTAAGTCTACTACTGTTTCTACCAGTATTTGACAATGCTAACTCTTGATCTGTACACAACTCATAACTCTAGAATTGCTGATGCCTGGAAGACATGCATTTAAAAGACCCACCTCTGTAATATGTCGAGAACAAGCTCTAGTATGCGTTTCTCTGGCATCCATCTGGTAGATGGCACACTTGATAGTTGATCTGGTATGAAAATATTTATGTCAGGATTAACAATACATCTGCATTTACTTGAGATCTTAAAATAATGGGACATTTGAAGATATTTAATATTGAAAATGAGGATACCAGGGGAGACCGCTTTATCATCAAATTTTGGGCTATTGCCACCCTGGGCAGTTGGTGGATCTGAAAAGAAGCAACTAATTAATCATGTTAAAAGAAAAAGAGAGTTCACAATTAAATTCCTAGAAAATCACAAGGCTCACCGCAACTAATTCGATGATCTTCATCATGGCTTTGTAGGTCGCTGCCCTGCATGTCATTTGGCTTGGAGGTTGAAATTATTATTTATGCAACATATAGAGATTAGAGACCTTTTAACTTAGATTAATACTATATAATTAGTAAAGCCCCCAGCCAAAATATCAGAATCAAGCCACATTCCTTTTGACAATCATGAACAACTAACAAATTAGCTCCTCTATACAGAACTGAACTTTTGATCATTGTGCTTGTTGAAATGCTATACATGCTTTTCGAGTTTTGATGTGAATTATTATCTTAATGAATGTAAACTGTAATCAAATAATCCCAACACCAAGATTTTGGAGAAATCCAGGCATCTCGGAAGGATTTGACGATTCACTTTTCGCTTTTGAGTGCAAAACAGAAACGAGGGTGTATATATATATATATCAAGAAATGGAGTTAAGATCAAAGAAACCGCAATAGCTGCTAAAGGAGGCAGATTGCCTTTACGTCAGTACCAAAAATCTAACACCAAAGGACCTAAGGAGTGACCAATGACCGTATGACCCTAAACGAAGTGGCTGCACATTACCTTTTCTGAAAAGGGAATGGTAAAGAAAAGGAGAAATAAGAGAAACGAGGTATTAAAACAAATCCCATGAAAGAAAGGTGAGTGAAGAAGGCGTTGACATGTGCAAAGGAGGGTCCCCTTTGCCGTTGTGGCTTGGCTCGTACTTGTTTTGTCCTTACTGCTTAATTACCTAAATGACGACAAATCAACTGTAATTAACAAACGCTTTGTCATATTTCAGGAAGCCTTATGGTGTCACTCGTTGCCCAACTACCCATCAAATCCCTCCCAAACATTCATAGCACTTAGTACTTACACACACAAGTAAAAGTAAAAAAACATAAATTTGATTGTTTGATTTGAAGGAGTAAGACTGGTTTGAAGACACAAAGAAAAAGGAAAATGGTGAAGAAATAAATAACATTAACACCTGCTGAGCAAAGGGTGAAAGGGAAGTAGCAGCCACATCGTCGACTGGTCTGAGTTTTCTCTTTTTCCTGGCCCTAGTCCGGGAGGCTGGTCCTTGATCCTGAGGGCGAGAGTGTTGCACTTGTAAACCCATTGCCTGTGGAGGTGGAGCCAAAGCAGTGCGACCCACGCGCCTCGATCGCTGGGCCTCGCAAGGATGCGATGCAGATATTCGCGGGCTCCGCCTCTGCCCTTCTTTCCACTTGGACATTCGTACTTTTCTGCTGCACCCACACACAAATAAATAAATATATACACACACAGACATACATTCAGCAGAGCAAGAAAAGAGCAGACACATTGCTCAAATGCTACCATTTACTCACTGCTATGGAAAAAGCACATGACAAACCCACCTGGCCATTCCAAACACAGAGACAATGGCAAGGGAATGGGAGAAAAGGAACTTGAACTCAAGAGGGGATTTGTGATCACATTATATTAAAGAGGTTACAGCTAAGGGATTGGCATTGTTTTTCTGTTTATGAGAGATATGGTGAATTTTCCAGACAAGGAAAAAGGATTAAAACCCCCAAACTGTAGTCCTCATTTGCTTCCTCACATCCTGTTTTGCTTCAAATGGTAATCACTAACAACTGTTTTACTTTCTTCATAATCCCCAAGCGAGAGCTGAATAGGTTCAGAACGAAGATAGGAAATCATGGGAAATGGGTGTGATTACAGCTTAGAAGAATGTCTATTCCATGACCATCCACTCCATGAGGGCATGAGGTTTTGAGGGGTAAAAACACAAGGCATGTTTCGAGCTCTTCTATGCAGTATTTAACCCACGGATCAATATGACGCGCTGTGAATAGCGTGGATTTAACGCTTCTTAAATTACATCCTTAATCAGTTAATCCTCGTTGCATTCCACAGCTCAAAAAGTCAATTATTAATTCTCATACCCTTTTCGAGTTATAACACAAAATCTTTTCATTAATATTTTTGTCTACATTTTCTCTCTTTGGAAGTGACTTTCTATGAATGAGAATGGGATTTTTTTATTAAAAGTGTTTTTCAATATATTAATTTTAATATTGTATTTTTTCATTTAATTAAAAATTGATAAAAAAAATTAAAATTTTATTTTTAAAAAATACAGTAAAAAAAAAAAAAAAAGGCCAGAAAGTAGAGACACCTCTAACTGAGAGGGGTTTGATGTCCAAGGGGCCAACAAGAAGGCATAGGATAGAAGATAAAGCGAGAGAAAGAGAAAGTGGAAGAGTTCAACTGGTGCGAAGGTCCGCGCACGCACATTGACTCCTCCCGTGGATGACTGGATGTGGAACTCAACCATGCCTGATTGACTCACTCTTCCTTTCTCTCTCTCTCTCTCTCTCTCATCTTAGTCTTCTCTTTCCCACATTGGTTTCTCAGTCTTCCCTAATCCGAAGCCAACATTTCCTAATAACAATATCGACCCACCCTCGCAGGGATCCTTCTTATCCCCGATCCCTAATTCAATTGTTCATTTCCACCCCTATGTCCTAACCTAAACATCTTTCTTCTTTCATTGCATCTACAGATCGGAGCTCTCTCATCAGGTAATCGTTGGTGTCTAGAAGCTTTTCATTTGCGCTTGGTTTTCTAATTTTCGGCTTTCTTTCATCGTTAATTGTGTTTCATGTTGGAATCCATCCACGTTTTTATTGTTCAATTCGAGATTCCTTTCCGCAGAAGAGAGGATATTAGTATATTGAATGTTGATTCCCCTGTTGCTACAATGATGGCAAATTTTGTTTTCTATTGTCGGGCAAGTATCTCTTACTGGTAATTCTTATAATTCCCACAGTAAACACCCCCAAAAATGAAGCCAAAAAAAAAATTGCCCATTTTGTGATAAGCATATGTAGTATTAGTAGCAATGAAGCATCCAATCCTATGTCAAAGAATAATGCTTTGAATGTCTCTTCGTGCTCGTCTTCTTTCTCTTGCTTACACTTATGACTTAACCCCGTTATCATTCTTACCACTTTCTCTCACTAAGCTCCCTGCTTTAAGTATGTTATTCCTAACATTATATTCTATTACTGTTGTCTGGGTTTCTCTTTTCCCTGCCTTTTGCGCCACATTTCCAATTTTACCTGTTGTTAGTTGCATAGAAAAGGATTCATTGCATTCTTTTGGTGATTTTTCCTCATCTATCTCATTTGCAATGGTTTTCAGTTGTCCTTTGCTTGTTGCATTCTTCTCTTTGCACGGATGGATGCAAACTCAGAAAGAATTTCTCAAGATGTGCCTTTGACTGGTTCTCCTGGCCACATGGAGGGTGATTTGTTCGTTGATCACTCTGGCCAGCCAGCTTTGTGTACTCTATGTAGAAGAAGTCTTGCACCTGATTATGAGGCAACAGACGACCTTGAAACCGTCGGTCTATGTGGGGACTGCAAGTTTTTGTTGCTTGAGGATCTTGCTTCCCCGCCTCAAGACTCTCATCGAAGACGACCAGCTCGAAGAAGAAGGAATAGGCAAAGCAGTTCTGAATCAATTGAAAATCTTTTCTCACAACATTTTTCACATATGATTAATCTGGTGAGGCAGAACCAATCCCCTGTCTCTGGGCTTGAGGATCAAATTATGGATGGTGGTTCCACGGCAAGGTCATTACAGCGCAGTAGTTCCCGTACAACTCCTAGTGGTTCTAGAAGATGGCGACGTGTTGTCTCTGATACCGAAAGTGATGGTTTTGATAACCTGGATTCTATTTATGGAGAGAGTGAATCAAATGTTAGTTTTAGTCAGTACAGGGTCTTTCGGGGTGAGAGTGATGCAATATCTTTTAGTACTTATGGAGGGGACTCGGATGCTTCTGTGGATGGACACAGTTTCCTGGATACAGAAATATTTGTTCAAGCTGACAATAGGAGTGATATTGACACTGACACTGATATTGATCCAATGCATGCTGGTCTGAACCAGTGGAACTGGGATGAACCAGAAGAAGATGAAGGGGGTGATGATGATGAATGGGAAGAAGCTGATGCTGAGGAAGATGTGGTTGAATTTGCTATATCTAGAGCTGGACTTCAAGATTTGTTTATTTCAAGTCCAAGTGAAACCAATCTGCCTGTTTTTAATTTCCGTCGCTCCAGAGCTGGCTTTGAACAACTGCTTGACCATCTGGCTGAGACTGATGGCTCAAGGAGAGGAGCACCTCCTGCATCTGCATCTTTCGTGAATAATCTGCCTCGTGTTATTGTCAGTGATGAACATGAGAAGCATGATGGTTTGGCATGTGCAATCTGCAAGGATGTTTTGCCCATTGGCACTGAAGTAAACCAGCTTCCTTGCTTTCATGTCTATCACCCTTCTTGTATCTTGCCATGGTTGAGTGCACGGAATTCATGCCCCCTTTGCCGCTATGAGCTTCCCACTGATGACAAAGATTATGAAGAGGGGAAGCAGCACATCAACCAGAGTGTGGAGATACATCAAATCCAGCAGCAAGATGCAAGTGAGGACAGTTCCTCTGATGACTCTGATGAAGCTGAAGCAGATGAAGCTTGTGAACTTGGTCCATGTCGATTACAGGAGGAGCCACATGTGGATCCTACCATCAGTAGCTCTGCCAGGGAGGGTGGTCGGGATTGGCTTTTTCGAGCTGCTGCTCCTTTAGCTGGTATCCTTGGTGTTGTACTTGTGTTCTGGTTAGGCAAACCTCTAATTGGAAGAAGAGGATCAACAAGCCACACCAATCTACCTTCAGGGTGCCAGTACCAAATTCAGGTTCCAGATACATCATCACTAAACTTAAGGGGGAGCAGGAGCAGGAGATGGTGGTCTCTTTTCTGAGAAGTTTCAGAAATCTGGTGGGCAATCACTTTTTCTTCAAGATTCAAATGTAGTCTGTGTTTTAACTTCACTTGTGAATGGTTGTAGATGCAAATCTTGCCATTCGCATCCTTTATTAAATGTATTATTTTTTGGGTTTGTTGTGTATCTTCTAATCACTACTTCTGGCCTCAGGAATTGAATTGGATATGGTTAAAGTTTCTTCTAGTGTACAATGCTTGTCCAAGGTATCATTAAATTCAACTGGATTTATCAGTGTTGCAAAACCAAATCGCCTTTTATCAATTACTGCTTGACTAGGCAATCAAGTGCTCAAATTTCTGAGCTGTTATTTTGGGTATGAATGTATGTGTTTTGCATTTGAGTGGAGGATGTTAATATGCGAATACTAGGGGACCGTGTGCAAGAGATGCAGGCTGTCAAGGATTCTCTCTTGAAAATATGTCTACCATCTCTCATTTTTCCTACTTTGTGTGTCTAACATTACCAGCAGATGTGGGGTATTACGAGCGATTTCAAAGGTCTAACCAGGGTATGGAGTAAAAGGGTCGTAACAACGGCGGCCTGGCCTGGGTACGCAAAATAAGATGACTTAAAAGCACATAAAATGATGGAATTCCAATTTCAAATTTCTACACTTCGTGAAATTTCATCAGCTACCACAGCCTCTGGAAACCTTGGGACTCACAATGATTACTCTTAAATAGCTTAATATTATAACATACTAAATTCTAGACCATCCCTATTTAAGATGGTGACGGTATGAATATATAAGGAGCCGCTGATATTGACAAACAAATGATACCAAGTGGAAAAATTGAGAAACACCTCTCCACAGCTCCTGTAAGCATAGGCATGCCTCTTGGAATCTTGGCAGGGCTGGCAGAAGCGGATGCAATTGCCCTTCAAAGAATTTGAGGATTCCAACTAATCTACACAGGCTATTAACACTGACCAGCTTGGAAATAAATACGGAAAGGAACTGCTGGTTCTGCTTCTAATGCAGTGTGATTGGCTTGGCACAGTTTTAGAAGAGTATGTTCAGGTAGAGAATAATCCATCCTGCCATGGAGAAAACTGCAAAAATATGAACCCAGAACAGCACAGCTGCTGCCTCCTTTCCACAACCTCTTAAATTAGCAACAGCACCTACAAACAGGCAGAGGAGCGAGAGAGTAAAATCAGCACAATTCCCTTTCATATTATGAACCAAAAAAGTCAAAAGATACTATTATCAGTTGGAGTTTTCCAACATTTAAATCAGATAGAATCATTGATTCAACTTATGTTAGGCTAAACAGAAGTAATCCATGGAAATTAGATATATGCTTCTTATTAACCTAATATAATTATGGTTTAGACGGCTCATATGAGGCAATACTATATCTTATATATGCACAGATTTGAATTTCTTCAGTTTCCAAAAATATCTTTAAGACTGAGAACTCAGGTTCTACCAGAAAGGACAGATGTTGGCATCGTATGCTGAAGGAGTAGGACAAATCGGAACATCTTATCATTAGCAGGAAGGAAACCAAGCTTATCAGCCAGTGTTACAATGCCAAGTCCTGCAGGAGGCACCAAGCATAAACGCCCAATAATAATAGCAACAAGTGTTCGTAGACCAATTCTTGAACTTCCTGGCCCTGGTCCTGTATATAAAACAAGAAAGGCTAGAATTCATCAAAATTCTTTCCCTAAACATGGAGTTAGAAGCGTGAAACATCGATAAGAAAAATTACAACAAAATTGTTTCCTACAGTTAAAACCATGTGGCAACAATGCTGATGGTAAAAGAACAAGACCTAAAGGCAAATAGCACTATACAAATTTCTATGGAGATATACAATGAAACAGTAGCCACAAAGATGGCTAACTTACCGTCAACAAGGTTGCCTCCTAATGCCAACAAAATGCATGGAATCATGGCTTCCCTGTAGATCAAACATCATTAAACCATGATGAAATTAAATACCAAGACACAGGCATTAATAGAAAATAACCAACAAACTCTTACCAAGTTCAACTACAAAATAAGAAGCAACTTATTTTCATGAAATTATGCAAAACATACCCAAGAATAATGCAGCTGTCAGTGAAGAAATAAAGTGGAGCATCAGTTGTAAATATTAATCTCTTTAGAACCGGCACTGCACCGAGAACCATGGCTAGGATCTGCAGCAAGTACATTTATAGGCCAAATTTAGGTAAACAAAAAACACTTCCTTAAAGAGAAATATGTTACTGTTCACCAAAATGGATGTGGAACAAACTATAAACACTGAAACATTGAAACTTCAAACACCACGTGTCCCTGAAAGAAATATTTAGGTTATTGGAAGAAAAAAAAAACTGATAACTACAGTTTCTTGGTCTTTCTCTACTTGACCCGTTGAAACCTTATGCTCCATGCTAAAAACTAGAACAGAGACAACACACCTAGACATTCCGACTCCACAACTCGAAAACTGCCAATCAACAACAAAGAGAGCAAACAACAAGCACGGGTGGACTAAGAATATTGACATCCAGGTTGAGGTGCTCTTTTGGCTTTTTAACCATCTGCTTGGATTAAGGATGGAAAAATCAGTTCAACAATGTGTTGAAATTTTTTTTTTTTACCATTTCTCATTAAAATTCACAAGTATTCAGATTATTATAGTGCATGCATTACCAAATACAAATTTGAAAATTTACAGTTACTTGGAATTTGTTGCAAGGGAAACTAGCAGTTTGCCACTATGAACCAGTGATGAGTTCATGAAAGAGAAACCAACAAAATGACGTGAAACTTACTGATGCAATAATAGGGGGTTGAAAGATTTGCTTGAGCTTTAACTTCTCATAAACCAAAACTAGAAATTTTTTAATCTGCACCAAAATCCCAAATATTCAATCAGGAATAGTTCCTTGAAAATGGCAAACAGGCATGTAAAATTTTAGCAAAGTGAAAAAATAGTTCACTGGAAGCAAAGCATAAAGCTGAAATCAAATAAACATGACCCTCACCTTTCCTTTCTCTGAATTATCTGAATCTGTTACTGCAGCCTCTTGCATCAGCAATGGAACCTGCTCAGGAGAGGCATCCTTCGGAGGGTTCTTAAGAGGGAGATTTACATCCTCAAGATCAAAGGTACCTTCCGCGGGAGGGGCAAACATATGAAATACATATGTGTATAAAATGATTGCACCAACCTAACATAAATTATAGGTCAAAACTCATTCATACAATGTCCATTACTTAAGATAAAGAAATCAAAGCTACCAAACAAACAGTTGAATTGGTGTTAGAGAAAACAAAAACAAATAGAAATTAGCTATATCTTCTTTTTCCTCTTGTCCTTGTTCCTTTTGTTCATTTTAAGAAAGGGAAAAAGGAAAGGAAGGTGGAGGGGTAGTCCATGTCTACCAGATTTTGACCCTTTACAGGCCATCAAGAACTGTCTAAGCTTCTTGTTCCTTTTCTTGACCAACTCTTTAAACTTAAAATGGTTATTTTCCAAAAAAATATAGTTGTAAGGATAGGTAGTCAGAAAACCAAAGCCCAAACAGATTTTTTATCAGCACAAAAAAGGTCAAGTTCAGTGCATAAATATACATCTCCATATGTGTGGTGAATCCATCAAAATTAGAGCATAATATACCATGCCTAAAGTTGCCCGATAAGATTAATGGGTTAAAGTAAACATACCCACTGGCCAAATGAAATATATGCAGTTCCCTGAGTGCTACATGTTTCAGTGTCGCCAAAAGGATTGGATGTATCTCTACATAAAGCTGCAATCAGGACAAGTGGTACATTCCCAATGTTTCCTGCATTAAGTTTCAAAGCATATATTTTACTTGACATGCTTAATTGTCAACATAGATATAAAGCACAAAGCTAAAGCACTCAGACTCCAATTTCAAACAAATTTATAAAAGATTATCTCCTGCAAAAAATAAAAAATTGCAATGATATATTGGTACCATCAACTGTGAATAAGCACACCAATAAAGTGTCATGTGGCTGATAATATATTTATTGTGTTAAGGTTATGCATATTTATACTAACAGTAGCTTACCAATTCCAATTTGTATGATTGAGAACTTGAAGTATGGGTATGGAGGTTTGACGAAGGTTACAATAACAAAACCTATTAGTGAGCCAGAGATGGCGCCTAGAACAACATTCACAGGAATGAACCACCTGTAACACGATCAAATAGAAAAGAAGATTAAGATAAACCATTGACTTTTGATGATATAGATGAAAGGCAAGAAAGAAGAAAACTGATTCATACCACTCAAGCATTTTCTGTAGAGTAACAGCTTGTCCAAGTTGAGAAAATATTAAACACGGAAGCAAAAGCGAAAACACTAACTGCAATGTGATTGATGGAATGTTAAGTAAGTATTTGCCAATTTAAATTAAAAAAATAAAAAAAATAAAATCACAAAAATCCCCATATTTTGGAGACAGATTACCAGAAAAATAATTTACAGAAAAAAGGCAGTTCAACGAAAGAGGGAATGGATGAAATTACCCCATTTAAAAGCTTCCTGCCGTTTGCAGGCAAGATATTAACATACTTGGAAGCCATTAGAAAGCCCAGGAAACACATGGTGAATACTTTTGCTATTGGCAAAACTGCTATCTTTATGCTTCCTAGTAAAGACTCTCCTCCCGCTGCCGCCGGAGCTTCCATCACCGCCGACAAAACCCTTTCCATCTCTTCTCTTTACCAATATTATCTCTCTCAAACTCTATTCCAAAGCCGACATGCGATCTAATCCAATTCTTAAGAGTGCGAATACCCGCTTACTACAACAATTCAGTTATCCTCTATTCGGTCCGCGGATTTCCTTCAAAAAAAAAAAAAAGGAAAAACTAGCTGAACCGCATCAATAGAAGTTATCTTTCATTAATTCACAAATTAAAAAGAACTGAGTTTTTCCATGAATGCCTAAGAAGAGATTCCAACAAATAAAATTGCCGGCATACACACATGTCGATCACAAAACTAACAACATAATTAATTAGAATTTCCGGATAATTCGCATTTTCCAATCAATGAGAGATAATAAAATTAAACTAGATTCTTTTAAATTTTCCGGATATAGAATAGTAATCAGAAGAAGAAGAAGAACCTGAAGAAAGGATTGAATAACGTCCAGACAGAGAAAAAAATTGAATGCAAAAGAAAAGAATAATAATGCTGGCTGGGGGGAAATTGAAAAATCCTGATAGCCAAACAGTCTCTTTCTATTTCACCCCGTCTCTATCTCTATCCCTCTCTCTCTCTCTCTGTTTTCACAGCTTCGGTTAGCTGTCAACTGTTTTGGTGATTAACTTGCAATTCAATATACCAAAGGGCAGATGGGATCCGCTTCAGTTTTTCTGTGCAGATCGGCCACCGTCTTCACGTTGTTGCTGTTGGACTCTATATATACTTATATTGCGTAAGTTACCAAAGCTGCCCCTCGGTTTTGTATGCGAATTCACCATTTTACCCCTCCCTGCTTCACTCCTAATTTCCGTACGAATGGAAATTTCCTCATGTCTCTTTTCTCTCTTGCGTCTCTGTCTGTATCTTCGGCTCGCACCTTTTAACGGCTTCTTGAGTTATCAATTTATACGCTTCTTCTTTTAAAAAAAAAAAAAAAATTATTTTTGCCTTTTCATTTTCTGTGGCTCTGTTCCGTGGGACTTTTATTTTCCCCAAATTATTTCTTTTTTTTTTTTAATAATATTCCCCAACTTATTTAATTCCCTCCACTCGATTTTGCAGCACTATATTGTCTATTCTTAATTTTATTTCTTTTCTTTCAATATTATTATAAAATAATTTATACCTAACAAAATTTAGGAATCCAAGCACCAAAATATTTGACCCACGTTTTTCGACAATGTTTTTTTAATTTTTTATTTTATTTTCATTTTTAAAAAAATTAATAAATAACAAAAAATCAACTAAAACAGAATTGATGGAGATTTTCATACATGCAAAGAGATTTTGTTTACTAAATAAATGGAGCTTTTTGGCATTTATGGATAATTTTATCTATTGGATTATTTTGTAACGGACATTTCAATCGTTATATTTTTATCTGATTTAATTAAATTATTTTATCTAATGAATTGTAATGAATTCAATTGACTAAATTTGAAGTTTAAATGACTTAAATGCCTATTAAAAACGATTTGATTTCTAATATGGCTTATTAAAAAAGAAAAAGTTCTCCTTTTTTGGGGGGCGGTTATTTCCCTCTTATTCTTTTATCCATTTCTTTATACTTCTTCAACCTCCTTTCCCTTTAATCTATGCTATCTCAACTTGACCTTATCTAAAAATTCAAAAGTGAATTCCCTCTAATCTTGTGCTTTTTGTAAAAAAAATAAAAAATTGGAAATCAATTAACATTCTATTTTTGTTATTTTTCTTATTTTAAGTCAAAAGTTGAGTATTAACAAGAGGGAAGCATGTGGCAGATATCACAAGAAATTGGTGCGGCCTCCAAACCCAATCAACCTTTCTCATCTCTTACCTTCCAGTCATAAGAATCTCACTCAACCCACCGTCCATTCCAAACCGCCAATAAATAGGGTTTCTAACTTTGTGTAGCGGTTGTTTTCATAAATCATATCTATGATTTTCTTTGATCAGTCAAAAGTAAGGCACATCCCTGCCTCATTAACCAAAATGCTAAGATAAATTCAGATCTGGGAGTGAACTCCTCAACCACGTAGAAAATCCCTGTTCGGAAAAAAGAAAAAAAAGTAGAAAAAGGAAAAGGGAAGAAAAAAGAAAATTTAATATAAAATAGCTTAGACGGATTAGGGACCTATTTCTTTATTACTACTTCAGTAATCTTTCTCGTGTATAGGATTACAGATTTATCGTGGGGATTAGGGACTTTTTTCTTTATTATTATTTTAATTTCTTTTTATGTATAAAGATTATAAACTTATCATATAATATGAATAAATAAAACTCATAAAAAGAATTAATGAATGAAAACAATGTCTTTTGATTTAGATTTTTAAGACTGGCATTCATCCTAAAATTAATTGATAATAGATGGAGAAGTCTTTATAACTAATGAATGACGTCAATGTCTTTTGCTTTGGATTCTTAATACGAGTATCCATCTTAAAACTAATTGATAATAGATAGAGAGATCTTTGTTATATTTATATGTTAAAGATATTTTCAATTTAATTTATATGAAACTATCATTATTTTAATACTCTCTCACATGTAAAGATCACATACTTATCATATAAAATGAATCAAAAGAAAGGCTAATCGAAATATCACCTATTCTAATATCAAGATACTCCTAATTTAATAGATATAAAATTTTTTTTGTTACTACTTCAATATTCTTTTGTGTAAAAGTAACTAACTTATCATGTGACATAAATCAAGGAAGAAAATAATAATAAAAAGATCAACTAATGAAGACAATATTTACTCTAATACTATGTTTAAATTTTAGGACGGATATCTAATTTAAAACTAATTGAAATAGATTAAGAGATCTTTATTATATTTATATGTCAAAAATACTATCAATTTAATTGATATAGGACTATCACCACTTTAATGCATATCACTACGACACTGATGTTTAATTTTTAATTCATATTATTTACGTCTATTAGAATATACTCTTTGATCAAAGATCACGTAGTAACAATTAAGTCAGTAACTCATAATGCAGTTTATGTTTTTTTAAATTACACTAAAATTTATAAAGCTAAGCTCCCTTTATAAATTTAAAACCTAATTTTCTCTTTAAAAGATTTCTACACTTTTTTGTTAAACCGAATAATATTTGAGAAGCTAAATCTTGGTGTTGATGTTACTTCTCGTCACTTGTCCATGAACAAGGTCGAAAGGGTGATTATATCTGAAAGGTAGGCAACATCGTTTTCTTCATTTTTTAGTTGGGTGGGTTAGAGGGTACTCATACATGTTAGCTAAAACTTAAAATACTATTTTAACAAACGTTATTTTATTTAATACACTAATAAATAATATTATTAATTATAATTTTTTTTTATAAATATGATCTTAATCAAATCACACTTCATTCTTAAAACCTATTAAACCACATTGCTCTCAGGCCCTTTACGCGTCCAATGTAATTCATAGAGACAAAGGTAAAGTCAAGAAGCAACAATGGCGAATACTTTACGTAACTAATCAAAGCCGCGTATTCCAGTGTCCTGTTTGATATAAATCGAATGAAAAAGGCCCGTCTCATCTCATCTCGTGAGAATCAAGCCAAAATTTCTTTCTACAACCACCTTGGACCTACCGGGTTCCAATCGAAGTATGTAGAATGGCGGTTGTAGAACATTGGCTCGACCACCGTCGCAGTCGTTGTTATTTATTTTTTGAACTCGATTAACGCAGAGGTGACAACTGTCCTTTGGCTATTAATTTTTGAACGCTGCCTGGGAACACTGATTGAACATGATTACGAAAAGGATAATGCGAAGCCGCCTTTTTATAAATTTGTTTAATTTAGTCTGTTCTATTCTATCATGGGGCCAATAATCAAGTCCAGATTCATCTCGCCCCTTAAAGCAGGGGAAAGAGATACTCGTTTGTTTAATTTTCTTCATAACCTTTTCATTTTTTTGTTTTCTTTTGGCGTCTTTATATGCAAGATTTATATGGAGCTCAATTTCACATGTTCTAGAAAAACAAAAAAGAAAAATTGTAAGGGTGCCACGACAGAGAGGACGTGGGAAGCGCGGGGGAAAGAGCTGCCCCCCTAGATCGTCTCCCCCTGCAAAACGCATTACGTGTAGTGGTTGTTACTCCTTCTGGCTGGGTTGGGAAGAATCCAATGTTACATTGGCTCATGAGTGATGGGTTTTTTTGTTTGTTGGCGTGAAGATATACGGACGGGGCATTATTGGTCCTACACAAAATGCTCGTATCTGATTGTGTCAACACTGTTCCCTGCTTTCTTCCAAACTTCCAACTGCAGAATCTGCTCACACCCAAAGGCTCCAAATTTAGACTTGCGACTCCCTGCATACTCGTGCTCGCACAGACTTGCACACCAAAACATAAAATTTGGATTACCCCCTTAGCTTTTTATTATGAATTTGGGACAAGGAAGTTTCCTCTTTACTTTCCAGGAAATTAGTAGCAGGGCATTCACCATCTGCCAATTGTCTACCACAATGACAGCACTCCTCCTTACGTTTTTGTCCCCAGCAAGCGGGCAAATTCCCAAAAGTACTGCACTAGTTTGATGTATTTGATGATTCCCATGCTTAATTATCAAGTATAAGAAGATATGCTAATCGATCATTAATGCTTCCATTTAGACCTTACTCTTTCAAACTCCCAAGGGGCACGGAATGTTTTTGCTTCAGGCTAAAATCATGAGGGCACATGAAAAGCGGGCAGGGTCGGGGGGCAATTGAAAAGGCCGGTTTGTGCTCAATCTTCTATTGTCCCAAGAGGAATACAAAAGACTGGGCCGAGAGGCAGTCCAACTTGAGTCGAGGCTCCACAGAACTTAATTTGCTAGAGACTATGGAAATTAATGTCTTCAAAAGTTTGGCAAATGTTAAATAGTGTGCTAAGATCATATTTTCACTCATCATATTAAACGTAGTAATTAATTTTGAATATGATCTTTTATTTTTTTTTCAACTTAGTCCCTCAAACTTTAAACCTATCACTCTCATTAACCACACATTTAAATAATTCAAGCTTATGAGGCATATCAGACAAGGGTTCTAATCATATGACTTTCAACTCTAAAGTTCAATAATGTAAGAGAAATCTACGGTCAAAGTTTTGTTGATTTGAAATTTGAATATGATTTTTCTCCCTAACAATGAGTGCTCTTAATACCAAATTTGTTTGTCTTTTCAAAAAAATATACCAACTTTGTTTGTACCACGAGTTCGTAGGGCCATAGGATACATATCCATGTAAAAAATTTCTTAAAAAATTCATCATTATTGGCTATTAAAATATGCAAGCATGCTAAACAATCATAACATATATCAGAGGTGAAAATAAGCATACCTGGCTCTTGTTAAGACAAACTAATAGGTCTAGGATTTACCAACTCCAATGCCAATTTGAATTCCCAAAACTATTTCACCAATACTTGCTTGACATCATTGGCAGTATAAAATTTATAGAAGTTGATCAAACCAATTCCATCTAGAATCCCTTCTTCACTTATGCTTTGAAAGCTACATCCTTTTCTTTATTTGGATTGCTAGATTATAATCTTGAAAGAAAGACAAGGATCTTATTCTTTTTATTATTTTCAAGGCTTTTTTTTTTCTCGAATTCGTCATTGTAGTATATCTCAATATCAAATTTCAATGTCAAATTGTGATACTATACTTAAGTTTTTTTTTTTTTTAATTGAGAAAAGGGGATTCAAACTCTACTCTTTAACTAGGAAGATCATGCACCAACAATGAACCAAATGCTTAAGCATTCCTATTATACTTTATGTTCAACTTGTCAATAAAATTTAATTTGAAGTCATTTTTAAAAAAATTAAAGAAGAAAGCAATATTCTGTGAAAGATTTTTGTTTATGCATTTCAAACAAGTTTTATTTTAAAAATAAAGAAAATTGAATTTAATTGTTAAGTTAGGACAATACATGCATTTTATTTTAGAATTAAAGCAAGATTCTCATGGGCAATCCCAACGAATTTTAAAAAGGCAAAAATTATGGCATGGTATTCTATAATCTACACTTGGGAAAAAACATGTGACATTTCAAAGATAAGTTTGAACACACATTTTCTTTCATCGGGAAATGTCATATCATGATTTTTTTTTTCGTACTCTTAAGAAGCTACGACCAAAGCACGTGAGTGTCATGTCACGGAATATTTTGCCAAATATTTTTGCCCCATTGATTTTCAACAAAAATTCATTCAAACTAAAAATTTGATGACAAAATTAAACATAATAAAATTTGATATTGAAGTAAATTTGGTATTTAAACATTGTTTTTAATCACTATTTTGTCTACAATTCTGTTTTTTTTATTGGGATACAAGAAAATTTTAAATTAATTTTTTGAATATAAGCTACGTATATCTACCATTAAACGCATATTCGAAAATTAGAATTGTGTCTATTTGAGTGTTAATTAGAGTACTTGAGAAGACTAGATTATTCAATTTGAAGTTCACATGCTGTAGGATTCCCCTGCGGATACGGTAAAGTGAAAAGATTGTTTCGTGTGGATGATACTGGATGACCGGTCATATTTTAAAATTCCCTAGTAAGGTACATCAGTTGTGGAATTTTTCATTGACATAGTAATGACAGTAGACGTCTAGCTTGGTAACACACAAAATGCAAATGCAGGCATTCCTCTGATCCAACTCGGATGCTGGCTTCAGAAATTAGTGTTACAATTTTCTCCTTCATTTGTTTTGGTGTTCCACAGGCGAAGCTAAAGCCAAAGATGATCAACAGATTAACAAATCAAAATATGTAAAGAAAAGAGATTCACAGAAACAAGATATGTAGCACAAGCCTGATCATCTATTTATGTCAACACAGTCCTTTATATGTATGTTCATGGTGAAAGAGCTGAAAATACAAGGGTGTTCTGTTCGGTGTTCTTTATGAGGGAAGACTAAACCAACAAGAAAATAGCAAAAAACAAAGCCAAAAAAGGGTAAACTGCAAAAGGAAAGACGATGGATCAAGTCAAGAGCTGCGGACAATAACGCTCTGCATCATGTGCTTGAACTCAAAGAAATCGACACGGCCATCATGGTTTTGGTCAACGGAACAGATCATCTGTTGAACTCTGTCGATCTCTCTCCCTTCTGGCAATCCCAGTTTCCCCAACACCACTTGCAATTCCTGGGCAGAAATGAATCCATCGCCGTCCTCATCGAACACTTTAAACGCCTCCGTCAAGTCCGAATCCTCCTGCGACATCTTCGCCTCCGACCCATCACACACCGTGTCTTCAACTCCCTCCTCCTGATCATCCTCTTCCAAGCCAAAGAAAGTTTGGTCCAATGACTGATGCAAAGCAACGAAATCCTCGAACTTGAGGCCTATGTTGCCAGGCTCTATAAACGATTTGATGGTTGAATGTAGCTCGGAGAGATCTGCTTCGAGGCCTAGAAGACTAAGGGCCAGATTAATCTCTTGGACGGTGATCATGCCATCGCCATTCTTGTCAAAGATATCGAATATGCGTCGAAGACGGAGGGAGTTGAGGCTGGGGCAGCGTAGACGAAATGACGAGGTCGATGAGACCTTTCTACTCAGGCTGCGTTTGCATTGAGGATCAGTTCCAGTATCCGCTGAGGCTGCTGCTGCTGCTTCCATTTCCATATACGCCTTGTATAAATCTATCCGACGGAATCGGCAGCAGATTCCGATGGAATATTGGAAAAGCCTGTATTAATTGTGTTAACGCACAAGAGAGACAAGCAGGAGAAAGGTAAACACTAAATAGCAACGGCGCTGGCCATTTCTCCGATATCCATTAGCGCTGCTATTTTATAAGGGATAAGGCGCGTTTGGCGGCTGTTACGGATTATTTTAGCCAGCCACGAGACGACGACTCTTCTTTTCTTCTGGTATTTCTAGACATATTCCCAAAACCTGTCTACAAGTCATGGGTCCAACATCGAAAGTATATAACTTATTTCCTAGAATAACTTAAAAAAAAAAACCCATTGTTGTGTATTGGCTGGAAATTTCTGACCTCGGTTGAGTGGTGGCCTTCGTTTGAATTTGCGTTTCAAGACCGTAACTAACAAGTAATAGCAACTTGACGCGATTTCTCCACTTGCAACGTTGAATCATCCGAAGTTTCGAAGGGATTGTTTATTTACCGAATCCCATTTGCCCGCACACGTTTCCGATCGTGGAAAGTTGTTCCAAATCCAAATTACCTAAACCCCATTAAAAAATGGTCAAAGTCATCAGAAATGAATATTCTTACCTAAAAATGTATACTGCTATGAACACTAAAAATTAGATCTCCGCCGGTTAAAATCATCATGTGTAGTAAGTAACTTTGTTTGTCAAAACTTGGGGCTGCATAAATTTTTGGAAAGTTGAAAAAGCTTAGTTGGACGTGTTCCTTGGAGTATATCTGTATATTCTTTGTCAATTCCTCCTTAACGTATTAAATTTACTAGATAGTCAGTCATATGGTCATGTGTTGTACACCGTATTAGGCCCCGCTGCTTCTTGCTCACTGCTTGGGTCCGTTTTACGCACCTCTGATTTTGATTAAATAATAGTATTTTTCTGATATTCATTTCTTTAAAAGCCTTGGCTGAGAAATATTACTGTAACAAATTAGGTTTTATTTGATTGATATCTTTATTTATTTTATATTTTGCTCCTTTTTATAAAAAAGTATAATATGAAAAATAAAAATATCTAACAGAATTAATTTAATTATGTGTTCTTAACCATATATTTCTTTTCAAAACCGAATAAAATTTATTTGCATTGCTTTTCTTTCAAAAAGGGGTCCTTTCTTGTTTTATTGAAAAAAAAAGGAGATAAAAACCAAAAATAATAATAATCTTAATGTTTTTGTGGTTGCTATATATATATATATATATATGGGTTAGAATTTAAAAAACTAATAGAACTTTCATGATTTATTTATAACACAGTCCTAAAATCATATTTCACAATTTAAAAGCACAAATCCTAGCATTGAAGTGGAATTAATGAACAAAGAAGATATTAAAAGAAAAAAAAAAGAGATATATAAAAACCTAATTAGGAAAAGTGTTGAAGTAGAAGAAAGAACATTGCAAGATCTGACAAGCGGCATTCTAACTCTTTTTGTAGGAATGAATGAGTTAGGACAGCAAATGGCTAGGTGACTTTGTTTTGATTGTGTTAAGTTTATTTTTTTTTTAAATAGATATAAAATTCTTTATAACAACTCATTTCAAGTTTTAAAGTTGGTTAATTGACAAAGATATTTTAATGTTAAGGTTGCTTCGGTTCAATCGTTTCTTGCAACCATGTGGAATTTTTTTTATTTATCATTATTTATATTTATTAAATATTTAATTTAATAATAAATATATAAATTGATTAACAAGTTCAAATATTTAAGATAAAATATAATTATATTCAAGTTACAAGTATCCAAAAAGGAGATACTCGTATCTCACACAAACTTGAGAAAGTAGTAATCTTTTTGTTCGAACTCGTTTCAAACTTGATTATAGGTAACTTAAACCCAATATAATTGGATCAGGTAAGATTGGGTATCCAAATATTCACTATTCATTACCATCTTTACTTTCAATTCTTAAAAATTTTATTTTTATATTATTAAAAATAAAAATAATTATTTAAAACTCTCACATGATATTGGCACGAGAGGTTTTTTTTTAAAACAAAAGTAGTTTTAAATCTTTAATCTCAAATAAGCATACTTTTAAACTTATTTCTCATATAAGGTATTTATTATTATTTAAGTACGAGGTCATAGTCTTGATAACGAAATAACCATATCATAGTCTTCTGTTTAAAAAATAAAATTTCTTAATAATTTTTAAATAACAAAACCGTAATTGATTACAACCTAAACACCATCCCAAACCCTTCAACCTTAAAACATCATTTCTTGATTGGATTTACTATGGATGCTTGAAGGTCGAAGGATTGGAGATTGTATTTTAGCTTGTAATTAATTAGGGTTATGCTAATTTAAAAATTATTAAAAATCTTTATTTTTAGAATAAAATTATTTCTTTATTAAAAATATGAATAGCACTTAGGTGACAAGAAATACCTCAGAATATTCTTATTTGAAAATAAAGATTTAAATTAATTATCTTTGTGTGGGAAAAAAACTCATTGACATGATATTAATGCAACTTAAAATATTCTATACAAATAAAGAAATAAGTTTAAAAATACCAGTATTTAAAATAAAGATTTTAAAGTACACCTATTTTGTAAAATGACACATTTTTTTGGTCTTCATGCAAGTTATATGACTAATTGCAGTTACTCCATTTATGGAAACCCATAATCTTTCTTAATTAATCTTTGGACTAAGATATAAGAACTCGTAACCATGAAATCAGTCACACATTTAACGTTAGAGTCCTCTACTCGAGATCTCGCTCTAACTATTTCTCCTATAAATAACCTCACAGGCCTTCACCTTCTCCTCATGCATCTATCCATCAGTTTGCTCTCTTTCCTTATCAACTATTTACATTAAAAAAAAAAACACATTATGATCATGGCTTGCAAAAATGTGTTTGTTCTTTTGTTCATATTGTGCGTCTTGGCTAGTAGTGCAGCTGCAGCAAGGGAGCTAAACGGCTACAACAAGGCGTCAGGCCATAACCACCTTACAGCAAGGCATGAGGTTAATATAGACTCTTATAAGTGCTGGAATGCACTCAGTCAGCTGAACTATTGCACGATGGAGATTTTTCGCTTCTTCTTGAATGGCCACAGTGGCATTACCCGTGACTGTTGCGGTGCCATTCAGGACATATATGACTGCGACCCTATCGTGCTCATTTCCCTTGGTTTCACATCTGAGCAGGACAACATCCTTTTAGACTACTGTTATGCATCTTTTGGCCCTGTTGTTGATCCTCTTGTTGGCTCTCCACTTAGTGCCGAAGCCCTTATTTAGAGAACGGGTTTTATTTTCCTTGGTGTTATGTTTCTAATAGCATCACCACTGGTTGTCATGGTGCTTGCTGTGTGATGAAGTTGTTTGAATAAATTGAATAATAAAAGAGACTTTAGAATCACTTCTATCATTAGTCCTTGACTTTTTAGCAATGTTTTGTTTTCATTCGTGACCTGAAAAAAAATTAATTTTTGCATTCACATCTTTTAAATCTGTTTCAAATTCATCTACCCGTCACTGTGCCATTAAATTTTAGACGAAATTTGCCATATATATGTCTACCATAATTCAAAGTACCACATG
Source organism: Theobroma cacao (assembly GCF_053813885.1). Lineage (NCBI taxonomy): Eukaryota > Viridiplantae > Streptophyta > Magnoliopsida > Malvales > Malvaceae > Theobroma > Theobroma cacao. The sequence continues at coordinate 31,508,798 of NC_142642.1, forward strand.
ATAAATTTTGTCCATATTCCATTCAACTTTTAATGCTTATTGACGGATGAATCGATTAATTTGGAACAAACCCAGTCCTAAAATCATATTTTACAGTTTAAAAGCACAAATCCTAGCACTGAGGTGGAAGATGATAAACAAAGAAGCTATTAAAAGAAAAGAGACATATAAAAATATAAGTAAAAGAGATGAAGTAGAAATAAGAACATTGGAAGATTGGACAAGCGGCATTCTAACATTTTTTGCACAAATGAATGAGTTAGGGCAGTAAATGGATAGGTGGTTTTGTTTCGATTGTGTTAACTTTTAAAAAGTAGATATAAAACTCTTAATAACAAATGATTTCAATTTTTAATTAAAGTTGGCTAAGGTGATAAAGATTTTAATGTTAAAGTTGCTTGATTCAATTTTTCTTGCAACCATGTGAGATTTTCATTATTGATCATTATAATTATTAAATATTGAATTTAATGATAAATTAATATATAAGTTGATTAATGGGTTCAAGTATCTGTTATTATTTGCATAAAACATAATCAGATTCAAGTTACAAATTTTCAAAAAGAGATGCCATACCTTTCATGAACGCGAGATGAATAATAATCTTCTTAGCCAAACCTAATTATAAAGTACTCGAAGCCTATATAATCGAGTCGGGTAAAATTGGATTCAAGGATATTCACTGCCCATTGCCATCTTAGTTTCAATTCTTAAAAATTTTTATTTTTAGCTTTATAAAAAGAATTTTTTTTGAAAGGCAAACCTTTTTATTAAAGAGATATAATGGGGTTTTTTACCCTTCTTACACAACTGAGTGACTGCCTCTTAAAGGCATTACAATGTACATGGATGAAGCTAGCTAACTTTTATTGGAGGGCCAAAGATGAAAAAAAAGAAAGGTTAAAAATTTTTAAAAGTAATACATTGCATTTAAGTAACAATCAAAATATTTATAATAGACAATAGTTTTATATAACAGATAAATTAAAAAGAATAAGAAAAAAATTACAAAAAAGTTGTGCTTGATAATGTTTTCTAGATTCATGAAATATAATGTTTAAAATATAAATAGTTACATACGATATATAGAATTTCACACAATAATTAAATAATATAATAGAAAGAAGAAGATAAAAAAAAATTTTACTTTATTCAAGTTCACAAGCTCATAAATCTCTCTTTTAAAAAGTGGAGTGTGTTTTATTGGTTAATTACATAAAAGAGAGTAAAGCAAAATAAAAGAATAAAAAGGAAGAGAAAGAGAAAAAGAAAGAGAGAGAGAAAGAGGTGTGAATAAACGTTGATTAGAGCTTATAGGGTTATTGTATTATTTATTATTTATATTAATTATTAAATAAAAAATTATTTTGAGGAGTATTAAAAATATATAATAAATAAAAAATTTTAAAATTTTTGGAAGGAGCACAACCTCCATAAATATACTACTTTTCAAGATTATTAATATATATATATATATATATATATATATATATATAGATATATAATAATTAAAAATTTTAAAAAATTTTAGAGCAACCGTGGCCCCCATAACCATATCGCCCTTCACCACTGACAATGTAGCATGTGGAACGTTTCTACGTCACACGCTTCGCTAGTTGATGTATTAAGTGATTCGCCTCTTCCTGGACGTGCACAAAAAGTAGGTCTTTGAAAGTTGTTTCTGCAATCCTCAATATGATTTACAATGCGAATCATATTTCAAGAATAAGGGAGTGATCTGTAACTCATAAAATCTATTTTTAGAGTCAGTTTGGATGATTAAAAAATAGTAGAACCCCACGGTGTTGAAGAGAAAAATAAAATCATTTAAAAATTTGACATGGAGAGTTTTTCTTCAGCAAAAATAATTTTAAATCTTTATTCTCAAATGAGGATACATTTAAACTTATTTCCCTAGATGAAATATTCCTTGCCATCTAAGTGGCAGCATTTCATATTTTTTATTATGGAAATAAACATATAGTATTCTTTTATTCAGAAAAATAAAATTCTTAATCATTTTTATCTAGCAAAACCTTAATTGATTACATCCTAAATACAATCCCTAACCCTTCAACCTTAAACCATCTTTACTAAATCCAATCAAGATATACAGAGACATATCAAAGCAGTTCAATATTGATTGTTGTATCTGAGACAGTCTCTAACTCGAATCCATGAAGCAGCCGAGCCAATGCTAAGTGCAGCATTTGAGGTGCTAAAATGACGCTTGGACACATTCTTTTGTAAGAACCAAATGGCATGTCCTCAAAATCTTGACCCCTTAACATCAAACTTGGCATATTCATTAAGGAACTATTCAGGCACAAATTCTCAAGGCTTTGCCAAAATGTTGGACTTTAGCATCGAATTCCATAGCTTAACAAGAAGGCGAGTGTCTGTTAGAACTCGGAAACCCTTGCTGTACAGTCCTCCATGGCTTCTCGTGATTGGGTATAATCGTAATGCTTCCTTGACAATGCCATGACGATCCTTTCCTACCTAGTTTGAGCCTTCTTTAGTGCATGGCATGACGGTTGTTCAATAACAAGGAGAATGCCCATGCAAGTCTAAGCACCGTGGTGCCATTGCCATGGCCACCAAAGAGAATACTTTGATCAAAGCAACAGCCTTGGTCATGCATGGACTTTGCTATGCCCTTGCAGTTCTTGTTTGGATTTTGTACGAATGTTTTAGGATTGATGGATTGGGGTTGTGTTTAATTTGTAATTAATTAGAGTTATTCTAAATAAGAATTTTATTATTGAAATACGAATTTGATATAATCATTTCTTAATTAAAAATATAACATGATAGATAATAAAAAGATATTTCAAAATACTTTTATTTGGGAATAAAGATTTAAAGTTATCCTTGTGTGAGAAAAATCTTGTTGACATAATATTGATGTGATTTAAAATATTATATACAAAGAAATAAATTTAAAAATACCCAAATTTAAAAATAAAGATTTTAAAGTACACCTATTGAAATACGACACAGTTTTGGTCTTCATACAAGTTACATGACTAATTGCAGTTACTCGAGTTATAGAAACCCATCATCTTGTCTTAATTAATCCATTGGTTAAGACAATTCGAACTCGTAATCATGAAACCCATCACACCTTTAACTTTTTAGTCCTCTACTCGATGTCTCGCTCTAATATTTCTCCTATAAATAAACAACCTCTCAGACTCTCACCTTCTCCTCATGCATCTATCAACCAGTTTGTTCTCTTTCCTTATAAACTATTTACATTAAAAAATAAAAGTTATCATGGTTGGCAACAATGTGTTTCTTCTTTTGTTCATGGTGTGCCTCTCGGCTAGTGGTGCAACTGCGACAAGGGAGCTGAACAGCTACAGCAAGGCGCCAGGCCATAACATCGCAGCAAGGCTTGATGAGGCTAGTTTAGATTCTGTTAACTGTTGGAATGTACTACATCAGTTGACTCCTTGCGGGATTGAGATTGTTCGCTTCTTCATCAATGGCCGAAATGGTATTATTCGTGACTGTTGCAATGCCATTCAGGACATGGAGCAGTGCGAGCCTGGCATGTTCATTTCCCTTGGTTTCTCATATGAGGAGGAAAAAGCCCTTATAAGCTACTGTGATGCATCTTTAGGCCCTGCTGCAGCTCCTCTTGCTGGCTCTCCCCTTAGTGCGGAAGCCTATATTTAGAAAAGCTGGCAACATTTAAGATGTTCAAGCTTGGTGTTTATTTTCTTTGGTTTATGTTTTTAGTAGCATTACCCTGCTTGTTACGGTGTTTGCTGTGTGGTAAACTTGTTTGAATAAATTGAATTAATAAAGGAGTTTAGAATAAATTCTATCGATAGTGCCTAAGTTTTTAGTATTGTTTTATTTTAATTCGCAACCTGAAACTTTATATGAGCTCTAAGGTAAGACAACAAAATCTTCAAAGCTCATAGGGAAAATATAGGCTATGGTGCCCGCTGTAGCATCCATGTCATACTTGTTTATAGACTTTCTTTCATATACTTATGTCTAATTTTTTTTATAGTAATTTGTACCAAAATAAAGGTTTAATGGGTTTATTTTACAAATAATTTAAAGGCTAAAAGTAGCATTTCCTATAACTCTTACTATCAAATTAATGTGCACTATTTTTTTTTTAAATCATGAAGGATTACATACGTATATAGTTGTATGCAATTTGTATAAGAAACAGCGTTGATTTGAAGGAGAAAAAAATATATAAGACAATTAAGCAGCATAGTAATAGAAAGTCAAGTAGAATCCAACATCTTAAAGACTCTACGAAGAAGCAAAAAAATGTGATCTAGGATGGAAAATTTCCATTGGCTTGCTGATAGGCTGATGATGATGCACTTGCCTGGTCAACAATGGGAAGGCAAGCATTATAGAGGCTATCATCCTTTACCTCCTGTTTAATCCCAAGGAACCTTGTAGCGTTCTTTTTTTAACTGTTGCCCTGGAAGGAAAGGGTGAGTTGGGCCATTTGATTTTCCAGCATTATTAATATCAGAACCAGCCAATGATAGATTTTGCTGATGTTGTGAGATGCAACGGCAATGAAATTGGAAAATTCGGAACTGTTAAGGCAATTGAACCAGATTGATGAGCTGCAATGAACTTTGGGCACATTCCAAAAGAGCCATAAGGAATAGTATTCTGTATGGAAGGAAACTTCACTTGGTAAACAGAAGCCAGGGAAGCTGCCCCAAGCTTCATCTCATTGCTGAAATCCCTAAGACAACTAGGTCTCAGATATTCATTTTTAAATTCAGGCTTTTGATCAAAAGGAGGTACAATATCTTGGATTGGTGTTTCAGGCTTTAGAGCTTTGGTATTCCTGGCTAATGCCACGGCAGCTTGAATATTGTTAGGCACCGTTGGGGGTAAATTACAACCACTTGAATTAACATGACCGCTGCTTCTGGCCGCTGGAACTTCATGATTGTCTTTTGCTTCACTTACTTATACTTGAATTAATAGAGATTCGCACATTCTTACATGATGAAAGGTCATTATTTGTCAGGTCTAGTGGAGTCGAATTATAAGCAATTAGTAGGGAAGGCAACGGGTTGGGCATTAGTTAATTTTGGTTATTAATATTCATAAAAAAAAATTCTGAATTCCAATATTTTTTTATAAATGACATGGATACCAATTATAATCACTTGACCCAAACTTTAAATTAAAAATAAAATTTTAAATATATTATCATGAACATTAAAGTTTAGTCATTAAAACATTAAATTAAAATTAAAAATTATACTTAAAATAATTTATGAATTTTAATAAGTATTACTCTAAATAAGTAATGTATGATCATATATAACTAAAACTTGATATTAAAAATTATTATTTATAATTAAATCGGGTAGTGGGTACTCTAATAACACTATCAGAGTCTTATTCAAATTCAAAACGATAGTGGTTTTACTACTTAAATGCTATCTGAACCTGATTATAGAAATTATCCTAATTCTACTTAGTCAGGTCAAAGTATACTCAATCACAAAGATACCGATTTACATCCCTAGCAAATTGATGACCATATTATCAACCATCCACATGTGGTGAAGCCAAAAAATTGCGACTTGGGGCGTTAGCACACAAGATAAAAAAATTACTCTATATTGTTTACTTATTCTCTTCTCTTCCACCCGGTCCAGCAAGAGACAACTCCAATCTTCTTTCTTTAGCGCCTGCAGCAGAGATCTTTTTGCTCATGTGCAACATTTCTTCTCTCTTTATATCGCAAGGCTCTGCATTTTCTTAATCTCTCTCTCCTGAGAAGTCGAATAGAAACAAAAGAATTATAAGAGCGAACACAGCTAATTGTTGTAATCTTGCCAACGGGGCTGGAAAGCAGCTGGAGTGGCAAATAAGGAGAGGGCTTAGCGTGTGTGGGGCCACAAGGACAACAAAGAAACAAAGTGGCCATTTCCTCGACGCTAGCAACACGACAGCACTGCATCACGAGCCTAGCAGTGGTTAAGAGCAGAAAAAGGATGGGTAAGTGGTCCCCTTGCCTGCTTTCTGTCCTTTCTTTCTTTTCTTTTTCTTTTTTTTCATGGGAAGCTTCTAATTTGCGCTTAGGTGTTGTTTTTTGTTTTGCATTATTGGCTATTTTTGTCACTAATTATTATTATTTCCTACCAATTGAAATTTACAAATAAAGTTAAAATGTTACCGTATATGCTCATTTAATTATTATATTAATAATTTGTTACCGTAAAGTTTTCCAACTCTACTTACAAAGTTTAAAAAATAAATAATTCTTCTTAATATTCACTTTTTATGGGTTCATTTGGTCATCTTAGTCAGCCCCTTTAGCAAGATTTCTTCTTTAGTGAACCAAGATAATTAAGGGAAAATATACTAACAAGTTGGGTGATTCGATTATGGATTAATCACTTATAAGCCTTCAAAAGCATTTAAAAAAATGAATTAAACTGAATGTAGGTGAACGTTTTAGGTTGAAGTCTTAATTTGGTCCATCTACTGTCTCAAATTATCTGTTTTAAGATATAAGCTTTTAAATTTTATCCATTTAAGAAAAACCAATTTTACAAGTTAGCAAATATAGTTAATAAGTAAATAACATAAATTGAATTTCTTAGATTTTGGTGTTTGTTTAATTTGATAACAAAATTTCACTATTTTTTATAACGATGGTTTATTTAAATTAAACAATAGTTAATTGTAATTAACATTGTTAAAATATTCATTAAAAATTAATTCTTGAATTTTAAGAAAAACTTTTTTGACTAATACGGATAAGATGGCTGTTGAAATGACACATCATCAAAGTTAACAATAAACTTTTTAACATTATTTGAGTGACTGTAAATTATTTTTTAATTTAATTAAATAATTAAATTAATTGAAATTGTGGTAAAAAAATAATTAAAATCGTTGATTTTGAGATAGAATAAGAACATGCAAGTAATCCTTGAACTTGGTAAGGGTAAGAGGGGAAAAAGGTCAAACAAAGACATACAAGCATGCAAACGAAAATGGTTGCATCAAAGTTTGTTCATTAGGAAAGCGTAAGGCATCAAAGAGGGATCACATGGAAAGAAGGCAATGTGAACACGCGGCGTTCTTTAGCGTGTGGTGGGCCAAACGTGAAATCATTGCAGGACTGAGACAGATTTTGATGAGCTGGCATTGTTTTTATTTCATGTGAAAGTCATTTTAAGAAAATTAGACAGAGAGCATCCCATGCGTAACATTACAATTTTATTTTTTTAATTAAAAAAAAACAAACTAGAAATTATGAGCCCCCACCATGCTGCTGGATCATTTTTCTTTAAAATGGAAATAAGTCAAAACTTTTATTAATCCTTTCTTAATTTATTTTTTGCATTCATATTGATATAATAACATTTGTCAATTATAATAATAATGCATTTTAAAAATAAAATAAATTTACGTGTTTTCAAGTCAATAAAATTTTTCTTAATATAATAAAAATTTTATTTGAGTGTTTTAGTTTAACGATATTGAAAATCTCTTAAATCAATCTAACAGAAAAGTAACAAAAAAATCAATCATAGTGATTTTATATATGTGATGATTTATATAATGACAATAAAATTTTAAATATATGAATATTTAAATTTATAATGCTTATTATTATAATTTAAATATACGAGTATTTAAAGTGAAAATGGTCAGAACCCATTTACCCCTTCATGGGGCGTCCTTTTCCCTCTTTTACTCGTCCACTTAACTTAAACTTTGAGGCAAAAGATTTCGGTCATCTTAGTTGACTTTGTGTTTACATTTTTTTTTATTTCTTTTTTGTTAAAACTAAAATTGTCAATCTTAATTCTATATGTATATATGGCAAATAAATTGAAAGCACTTGAATGTTGGGCTTCACCAAGACATTGAAAACAATGGTTACTTGATTTAACAGCTGAAGAAATTTTCGCTTTTCATTTTTCAACGAAGACCACCACACTGGTAATAATAATACTTTTTTAATATATTTTTGTTTACGTGTACTTCACAATTATAATATTTTTTAAGTAATTGATGTTCATATTTTTATATGTTAAAATTATTTTTCATAGTTTTATTTCTAAAATATTTTAACATTAATTTTATAAAAAATATAAAATTATTTTTTAAAAAAATTTATAAAAAATCGAATAAAAATAATAAAAATGATATATTAGGAGTGATCATAATAATAAAAAAGCTCTTAAAATCTAATAAAATTTCTAGAGATAACATGTACATGATGGTGTTGTAGATTTCATATTAGTAAAAAATGAGGTGAGTGATGAGAATATAAACATAAATTTTTTATTTCCTATCGAATATGTTTTTTAGATTAAAAATATGTTTTTGTAATTTATAAATTTACTTAAACTAAATTTTCAGAGTTTAAGGTCGTACGAAGTTGGACTTAAATTTCGATTCGTAACATTTGGTATTAAAATAGATTCGAATCTTAACTGATGTAAGACTTTCACGAAAAATATAAGAGTCGAAATAAACCAAGACTAATGTAAGAGTCTTTCTCCTTTATGGTAAAGAGTCAGTGCAACAAGCATATTGCATAATTAAGTGAGTTAGAATATTATGAATCTACATCAATAAAAAAATAAAAATAAATTTTAAAAATATAAATATGAGTCTTCCATCACTTATTGGATATATATTTTGAATTGAAAATACAAGTCAAAGATAAAATCAAATATTGGTCTCAATTATCAAATATGTGTTTAATTTATATTCATTTTAAGACGGCAAATAATTGTGGACAGCGAAGCCAAAACATCACTTGCTTTATATAGCCAATTTCAAGTAAATCCTATAGAAGACTAATTAATCTTCAACGCATTCATACATTGATTCACACAAGCAGATGAGTAGTGGAAATTTCAAAAAGGATTGGTTGGATGAATGAACGGAGTTTCCCAACCCCAACATCAAACCCTTTCACTTACAATAACTCCATCGACAATTCTCCTCCTCAGTCCCTGAGTTTGCATTTACTTTTTCGACTTTCTGTTCAGGCTGTTCAGACCGTTGATGCATTGAAGAAATTGTAACTTTGTGGCGTCGCTTCTTCATTCTTGTTTGGTAAATCTAATTGAAGGAAGAGAAGGAAGGGGAAAGAGAGAGAGAAAGGCTGGAGAGGGACACGTTGGACTCAAGGTGAAGCAATAATGTGAAAGCAATAAGCAGAGAAGAGAAAAAAAAAAAAAAAAAAAAAAAAAAAAAAGAGAAAAAGAAAGGAAGCATGTGGGGTTTAGGGAGTTTTTTCCCCTTTATACAACCTGTATAAGCAAAACACTGTCTTTCTCTCTTTCTCTTTATATCTTTTTTTTTTTCCTTCTGTCTTTAGTCCCACCTCTACTTGCCCATCTCATTTTCATCTCATCCTTCCAGATTTTTCTCTCAATCGACTCCGTCTTTTTTTTTTTTAATTTTTTTTTTATTTTTAATACTGGGTTACTCTCAGCCTCTTCCTTCTATTCTATCTACAGGGTTTTTTTTTATAAATTTTTTTCTGAGCTTCTTCAATTCGACGAGGGAAAGGAATCTAAGGGTTGGCCGAGGGTCTGCAACGGTTGGAACCTTCAAGTATGGATTTGCAACTCCTGCATCTTTGAAACAATTTACTGTTACTACAAGGTGTCCTCTGTTGTTTATTACAAGTAGTAGTAATTGTAGTATCATTTTTGTTACAGAACTGAAGAATTAATTGCTTGAATACATACTTAGTTTCGTATACAACGCTAAGCCTGAGTTGCATTGTAAATGAATTTCAAGATTTTGAAGCATCGATGGGGCTTCTTGGAAGTCTCGCGATGCTGGTACCGTTGACGTGCTTATTCTGGTTGCCGGTTCTCATCATGGCTCAATCTACGCCTATGAATGGCTCTGCACGAGCACTCGATGCTCTTCTGCAAGACTATGCATTTAGGGCCTTTGTAGTACGCCCAAAGACAGGAATCCCCTACGATGGGGTTGTTCCCTCTAATTTGAGTGGGATTAACATTACAGCAATGAGGCTGAGGAGTGGTAGCTTGCGGAGCAAAGGTGTGAAAATGTACAAGGAGTTCGAGATCCCCATTGGTGTTGTGGAGCAGCCTTATGTGGAAAGGCTCGTTTTGGTATACCAAAACTTGGGCGATTGGTCTAAGCTGTATTATCCACTTCCCAACTACTCTTACCTTGCTCCTGTTCTGGGTCTTCTTGCTTATAATGCTTCTAATTTATCAGCTACCAATTTGCCAGAATTGGATTTTAGGGCATTTGGTGATCCTATAAAAATCAAGTTCTCAGATGTGCAATCCACTCCGGATGGGTCAGTTCCGATGTGTGTTTGGTTTGATTTACATGGTTCGGTCAACTTCAGCAATGTGACCTCCGGGAATGAGTGTTCAACCATCCAGCAGGGGCATTTTTCTATAGTTACTGGGTCGATTTCGCCATCGGGTGGAGGTGAAGAAAAGAAGAGTCATAGAAAAGTCGGGATAATTGTTGGTTCTGTTCTGGGCGGATTGGCATTGTTGGTGTTGTTGGCAGTCCTGGTACTGTGGGCACGCAAATGCAAGCAGACAAAGGAAATGCAAGAGATGGAGAAAGCTGCAGAAGTGGGAGAAGCCCTACATATGACCTCCGTTGGGGATACAAAAGCACCATCAGCAACGGTCACTCGGACTCAACCAACTCTTGAGAGCGAATATGTGCCCTAATTTGCCCACTTCATGTTTGTACAAGCATTAATTTCTTAATCCAAGATCAATTCCTGTATTGAGAAATTCTTCTACTCAAAGCCTCACACCTATTTTTGTGGTTTGTTGATGTTCTTGGTAGCCTATTGAATGTACTGTGGGTAATACTATCGGATTTTTGTCTAAATCTGTTATTATTGCTCACGAATCCTTTCATAGTTTTATGATTCATTGTGGTGTGCATGTAGCCAAAAGTGATTCTATTTTATATGTCATGAATTTAGTTGTCTCATTCATAAGGAATAAAGCTTCTTCTTTTTTTCTTCTTGTGGTGCCTTGTTTTTTTTTTTCTGGATTTACTTTTGTCTGTTTCTGTGGAAATGTAGGATGAAGATTGCTTTGTAATCAAAGCAAGTTGACATTAAAGCTTGGCTCCAACTGGCATTGATTTGAAGCAAATGTTAGGCTTGCTCATGTATGGTTCTGAGTTAAAAATTTTCAGTTTTTCGTATCAGTTACGAAATCAAAATCGGTAATTCTCATATAAGCTGGCTATATTTTCAGATTAGCTGCTACAGAGAACTTTATTCTAAGTTCTTTACTTTTAGCCAATCTTGTAACTTTCTGCATTCTGTGAACTTTCCTAAAAGATGGATTTTTCCTTCATAAGCCAGAGGAGAGAGGGTCCAAGACAAATGTTTGTTCTTTCTTTCTATGGTGGTAGGTTTGAAGAAAGTTAACAATCTCCTAGGGTAATGATTCTATCAAAAAGGAAAAAAATAATATTATCTGTAAGAATGTAAGGTATAAGAGGTAGAGGAGCAGGATCCAACCCCTTAAATTGGTAATTAGAGCTTGTCACACTGCTACAACCTCCTCTAGAGATGCCACTAATTGTGGCTGCTGGGACACTGAGTGGTAGTTGGCTACTACTACTACTACTACCGTGTATTGGAATGGCAAACTGCATAGTCCTGCACTTGCTGCTCCAGACTGAGGCCCTGCTATAGTCCTAGTCCAGGACCCCCAGGGGCCCAGGTGAAGGTTTAAGTTTCTAACCGTTTCCAATTAGATAATGAAGGCTACATAAGATAATCAGAATTAACTTGACTGTTGATAAATGGGACTAATAATCTGCAGATCATCAAAACCCCTACAGGAACATAAAACAAGCATCCATGCCGAAACCTGTGGGCAGATTACAGCCGGCCCTTGTTTCTTCTTTATGATTCTGGTCTTTTAAAAGAATCCTCTCTGCTATGACTTTATTAGCAGGTAGTGAGGGGTCCCTACAGAATTTTCATTACTTTCTATCCTCGTTAGTTGAAGTTGTGCCTGGTGAGCCTGTCTTTCCCACCCATATAGTTAAAAAGTGGCAAAACAAAAGTTGGCATAGGCTCCCCTAGATCTTTTCTGATAGTATTTGTACTAAATTTAAAAAATATGCAAGGAGACTATGCAATTGATTTCGAATCTTATTTCCGGAGAAGGCAGACGAGAGCCAAGAAGGGCATTTATTAAAAGTTAAAATGGCCCCCAACAAAGCACATATGAGGTTTATTTTTTTATTTCTTTAAATTGTTGGGAGTCTATCAGGGAAGCAGTGTTGGGCACCACTAAAAGATTAGTTGATAGGAGCCTTCAAAAAAAGAAATGGTTAAAGACGCCTCTGTCTTGTCTTATCGTTTTCATCTTCTCTTTGAAATTTTGTACTGCTGCTTCTCTCTTTACCAACCTTCTCCTTCTTCTTCCTCCATAGGTCTCTAGAAAACTTGGAAGCAAGTATGAATATTTTGGGTTTATAACATTCAATTTTTATCTCTCAGAAGGTTTAAGGAATTGGGCACGCAATTTCCATGTTTGGGGGCTGTCCATTGTCACATGCCATGTCTGACTGAATGTCTTAACATTATCTGTTGCAATAGGAGGCGCATTCACATGTTCGACACAACAGGGATTAAAAACAGGTCTTTTTTTTTTTTTTCCAACAATAAGCCAGACATCCAGGGGACACGGATTGATTAATGGTTCCATCGCCAAGAGAATTTCTAAACGGTTAACAGAATTTAACTAAATTTTATCATGAATAAATAATTGTATTGAATAATTGGCGACAATAATATTAATTATCAAAATGGTCGACAATGCAAGATATCTGTATTTAAAAAATTAGATTCGAATTTTTATTTTTTTTTAAAAAGAAAAAATTATTGCCTAAGAAGGCAAGTGTAGAATCCGAAACCCATATCCAGTTTGTTTCTTTTGGGCCTCATGAGATCTTCTGTTTTGGGCCGAAGCGAAAGCTGACAAGTCACAATGCCAGAGTCAGCACCCTCCCTTAAACCCTAACACCATTTCTCTACTCAACTCTCTGCCCTTCTTCCCTGCTTCTTCTGTTTGGATCTTCACATCCAACATTTCTTGAATTCAATGGCTTTCATGTCAGTGTCTAAAACATACAAATTGAAACCTAGGTTTTATCACAGAATCTCGAACCCTTTGCATTTCTTCACGACAAGCCAAGATCCAAGCACAGCATCCCAGGAGTTGAACAATGCGCCACCTCAACAAGAAGGAGAAAAAGTGGTCACCCAGAGAACCTCCCCGCGAGGTAAGACTCGAAACCCAGAAAAAGTAGAGGATGTTATTTGTAGAATGATGGAGAACCGAGCATGGACTACCCGCTTACAGAACTCCATCCGGGCTTTAGTCCCCGAGTTCGATCATGCATTAGTTTATAATGTGCTCCACGGTGCTAAGAACTCGGAGCAGGCCCTCCAGTTCTTCCGGTGGGTGGAGCGAGCCGGATTGATCCGCCATGACCGTGAAGCCCACATGAAGATAATTCAGATTTTGGGTCGAGCTTCCAAGCTCAATCATGCCAGGTGCATACTTCTAGACATGCCCAAAAAGGGCGTTGAATGGGATGAGGATTTGTTTGTAGTTTTGATTGATAGTTACGGAAAAGCCGGCATAGTTCAAGAGGCTGTAAAAATTTTCCAGAAAATGAATGAGTTGGGTGTGGAGAGGACTATCAAGTCTTATGATGCATTCTTTAAGGTTATATTGCGACGTGGTCGATATATGATGGCCAAAAGGTATTTTAATAAGATGTTGAGTGAAGGGATTGTGCCCACTCGTCATACCTATAACATCATGCTTTGGGGTTTCTTTTTGTCACTGAGACTTGACACAGCTAATCGGTTTTATGAGGATATGAAGACTAGGGGCATTTCACCCGATGTCGTGACTTATAACACAATGATTAATGGATATTCTCGGTTCAAGAAAATGGAGGAGGCAGAGAAGTTGTTTGTGGAAATGAAGGGTAAGAACTTAGCGCCTACAGTTATCAGCTACACTACCATGATAAAGGGGTATGTTGCCGTGGAGCAAGTTGATGATGGATTGAGGTTATTAGAAGAGATGAAGTCCTTTGGTATTAAGCCTAATGCAACAACATATTCAACTTTGTTGCCAGGGCTTTGTGACGCAGGCAAAATGACTGAGGCTAAGAGTATTTTGAAGGAGATGGTGGAATGGTATATTGCTCCAAAGGATAATTCGATTTTCATCAACCTGTTAAATAGTCAGTGCAAATCTGGGGATTTGGATGCAGCTGCTGATGTGCTCAAGGCAATGATTCGATTGAGTATTCCAACAGAGGCTGGTCATTATGGTGTATTGATTGAGAACTTTTGCAAGGCAAATCTGTTTGATCGGGCAATTAAGTTGTTGGATAAGCTTGTTGAGAAGGAAATCATCTTGAGGCCACAAAATTCTTTGGACATGGAAGCTAGTGCCTATAATGCAATGATTCAGTATTTGTGCCACCATGGTCAGACAGGAAAAGCAGAAGTCTTTTTCCGGCAATTGATGAAGAAGGGTGTTCTGGATCCTACTGCATTTAATAATTTGATCCGTGGGCATGCAAAAGAAGGGAATCCTGGTCTTGCCTTTGAAATTCTAAAGATCATGGGTCGGAGAGGGGTGCCCAAAGATGCAGATGCTTACAAGTTGCTTATTGAGAGCTACCTAAGGAAAGGTGAGCCTGCTGATGCTAAAACATCATTAGATAGTATGATTGAGGATGGGCTTCTTCCTGAGTCTGGCATATTCAAGTCTGTGATGGAGAGTTTGTTTGAGGATGGAAGGATTCAGACTGCAAGCAGAGTTATGAAGAGCATGGTGGAGAAGGGAGTGAAGGAGCATATGGACTTGGTTGCTAAGATCTTGGAAGCTCTCCTCATGAGAGGTCATGTTGAAGAAGCCCTCGGACGAATTGAGCTACTGATGCAAAATGGGTGTGCACCCAATTTAGATAGCCTTCTATCTGTTCTTTCTGAGAAAGGTAAAACTATTGCTGCTCTCAAGTTGTTAGATTTTGGTTTAGAAAGAGACTGTAGCATAGACTTCTCAAGTTATGAGAAGGTGTTGGATGCGCTCTTAGCTGCGGGAAAGACTCTCAATGCATATTCAATATTGTGTAAAATAATGGAGAAAGGAGGGATCACTAACTGGAGTAGCCTTGAGGATTTAATCAAGAGCCTTAACCAGGAGGGGAACACAAAGCAAGCAGATATACTCTCTAGAATGATAAAAGGAGGGGAGGCAGCTAGTGGAAGCAAGAAAGGGAAGAAACAAGCAACTGTTGCTAGCTAAATTACCTTTTGATTAGAAAATTTTTGGGTAGTTATATTGTGAGTACTATGATCACAAGTTTTATTATCAGCAAAAATAAGTTCTGAAAATTGCCATTTGTTCTTCATTTCAAATGCAGGGAGGTAACACATTGATTAGCTCATATGCCCCTTGATACTTAAATTATTCTCACTTGAGTCTTGTTGGTTTAACATTAAGGATTTCAACCCTGAGGAATATACGGAAAAGATACAGTGGAACTGCAGAAGTTCTTATCATGAAATGTTTGCAATTTCATCATATTTGTTCCATTCAACTGTATTTTGAGAATCATGGATCAGGTTATGTAAATTTACAGCATCCGATTTATTACTGCTCCTTGTACCTCCTCCTTGTTAGAACCTTCTCCTTGGTAGATCAATCCTTTTTTCTGTTTTTCTCCTTCAGAATTGCTTCATAAATGGCAGATTATTCAGGATTTTGATAAATTGGAACATCTATGCTTGGATGTTTATATTCAAATAGTAATGATCATTGCTTTAGACCCTTCAAAAAAATAGTAACGATCACTTTTCTTTGATTAAATTATAATAATAATAACAACCATAATCCATTGTTACCAAAGGGTATTTAAGGTTTATTTGGTATATTAAAGCTGAAATTTCAGTTGATGTTTACGCCCCCAAAATCAATGCAGTCCTGCAGCTGCTGTGTCTATTACACCGTTAATAGCATGCAATGTCCAATCTACTTGAAATGTGGACAGGAGCAAACTGCTTATACAAAATTAAGAAAATCCTTCTCCAAAAAATAATTTACCATGCACAAACACAAAACCCTACTTCACCATTCATTGTTTCCAAATTTCTTTTTCAACTTCTACTCAAACTCAGATAAAATTAAAAAAAAATACCTCCAAATTCATAAGCCCTGGGTGATCCAGACACAGTAGACACACGGAAGGTCATGATGAATTTAAAAGCAACAAATCTCCAATACACCACCAGCTTTAGCAACTGTTGTCGAAAAGTGAAAGACTTTAGATGTTCTGCAAATTCACATTACAAAGAAGACAAAAATACAAAGTCCAGCGGCTCTTAAGTCTTCTTCAGCAAGACAGAATTTCATAGAGCACTTTTATTTCTTCTTCCTCACTCCATTGGCCAAGTTTCCTACATTTAGCACCACATATCATGAGCTTCTAAGCCAGTATCAAAGAGACAATGTTAGTAGAAATATACACACAAGGCAGGACGAAAGACAAATGGCTTCTTTTTTTTTTTTTTTCCTTTTTCTTCTTTTAGAGCAGAGAGAGAGAGAGAGAGAGAAAGAAAAGAAGTGTTTGGTCTTATAATCAATCCCCGTAAAATAAAATACATGATAACACTGCATAGAGACTCTTTGGAAACCTGTTATTAGAGACTTGTTTTAACCGCATGCACACAACTATATCCAATTTAAACATAAAACATTGTCTAAAAAGCATAGACATGTGACATTACCAAATCCCTTCCTTTTCTATGATGTGCAAAGTAACTAAAATAAATCAGCCATAAATCTAATCTTCTGAAGGAGTGCCTTGCTTGTAGTCTTCTCTCATGCATGCTAATGTGTTATTGTTAAAATTTGCCAAATGAACCATCCTTAAAAAGTTTACATAAAGAAATAGACAATATAAAATACCAGAACCGTACCATTTAGAAAGCATGAAGTAGAATGAGCATTAAAATGGAATTTAACCAAGTAAGCAGAAACAAGAATCACCTCCTACGATTAAGGGAGCACATGGTCTGTCACATTCACATAAGAAGTACAAACATGATGAAGTTGTAACATTTCGAAACAAAGACTGGCCTTGTCGGTAGACAGTAAGATTTCCCACAAATATATTCAATAGTCAGCTCTGAGACAAAACCACCAATTCGGCACATTTGAATGGACATACAAATCAAAATCATTTCCAGAGTTGTTAATCATGGTAGTTAACCAATCATTACAGGGACGAAACTAATGTCTTGGAGACAAGAGGTGGAGCTAGGGGACTGGCTGGAGAAAGTTCAATAACATATGGCTCCATAATCTTTGCACAAAATCAGCCGTGCATTTGATTTTTCTAATTTTTTTTTTATTTCCTATAACTCTGCTAAAAAGTTAGGTAATCCCTTTGCTTTTTCTATTGTTAGTTAGACTTTGGTTTTCCTCTTCTTCTGACATTAAGACTTTAATTCTTATTCAATCTTCTATGTTTAAAATTCATATATACAACAATGAACTAGAAAATCTGGAATTTGAATATTCTTGACTCATCAAAAATAATATATACCTTTTTATACTTGATTTTAGATTTTTCATTTCTATATTAACTTTTAGTTTGATTCTCTTTATATATGTGTTACTACAAATTTTCTGGCTCCAACACTGTTGGAGACTGATTTACAATTTCTTTACCTTTGCAATTATCTGTGTGCCTTTTTAGTCTCTTGTTTAATACATTTTGATGGAAAGGAATATTAGTTTATGTGTTTAGTGTTGGAAAATTAATAACGAATGATTGATTTCTAAGAAGAATGCAGAAGTAAATGGAAAAAATCAAGATTAAATAAATGCTGCAGCTAAAAACAAATACAGAATAATTGCATTGAAAACAGTGAAAGTAAAATTCCCCAATGAGTAAAAAACAGAAATTTAACTAAAAACCCTAATAAGTTGACATATGCAAATCAAGGACAAGGAATGGAAAAGCTGCGGGTGCATCTGTACTGAAATCAATAAAGATTAAGCGAAAACATCGCTAGAAAAATAAAATTTGAAAGAAAAACAAGTACCAGCAGTAAAAAAGAGATCAATTAGAAGAAGAGGCAGAGAGGTTTTCTAAGAGCTTTTTATCCCTTCTTTCCATGGCGACGTCCCACATATCGTTGCCGATGTGCTTGGGCTGTTTCAATCAAATTAATTTTCAGTTGAGGAAACGTAGAAATCGAAGGACGTTGAAGGAACCGATCCAATAGATATTACAAATTTCAATAAAATATTACTCCAAAAGAAAAAGAAAACCGACCCGGCCATGATAAGCTTTGTGGATTTGATACTGAGCGTTGCCCATAATGCAGAGCATTCCAGCGATGATTCCAAGTGGAAGTGCTGCTTCCAACCATATCCAAGCCATTCTTTCTTTCTTACTCTCAACGCTGCCTCCACTCTTCTCTTTCCCCTTTTCCTTTCTCCTCCAGTTTCTTTTCTTTTCTCGATATCCCCTCCGCAAGCTCTTCCAAGTTAAGAACGGCTAAACAGTTCTTCGGGCCTTTAGCCCAACTACTCAATTGGGCTTTGGCCGTCCAATTTTATTTCATTGGTAAATTTGTGATAAAATATTTGGATCATTAAATAGATAAGAAATATGATAGAAATAGTTGTTATGATTTATTATGGTATTTAATTGATAAAAATAATTTTAAGATAAGATAAAATATTTAATAATATATATAATTATTGTTTATTTTATTTTTAAATATTAGTAATGTATAATTTATTTAAAATATTAATAATCAATAATTTCAATATTAATATTTTATTTATAATTTTGATATTATTATCATTATTTAATTTAAATTTTTAAATAATAATAATTTACAATTTATTTAAAATATGAATAATTTACTTATTAATATTTTATTTATAATTTAATCATTAATATTTTAAAATATTATTTTTTTATAATTTAAATGTTATTATGATTATTTATTTTATTTTTTAAATATTAATAATTTGTAATTTATTTAAAATATTGGTAATTGATATTTTAAATATTAAAGTTTTATTTACAAATATTAATATTGGTAGGGTTGTAAATTTTTAAATTTATGAGGGGCAATTTAATGTTAATAATTTTTGAAGCTATTTAATGAGATATGGAATAGTTAATACTAAGGAGGGGTTAGGTGTAGTTAACGTAGATTTTTTATTAATTTTGAGGAATAAGTTAAACGGGGGAATTGCTATTTCTCTTTTTTCTTTTTTTTTTTTTTGACTTGCAGAGGATATACGTCCGAATTGATTATGGCTGACATGATGCAAGAAAAAAAGGGCCCTTGAATATCAAAATAATTACAATTTTCTTTTTACCATCAAATGCGTCACTTTCTATTTTATTACTATGTCACACTCTGCTCAATTTAAAACTGTTTTTTTATCGATAAAATCTTGAGAAAAATAGTATATTCCGAATCTTAAGCTAAGGGCATAGGTGTGCAATTTCTTTATCTGCCTTGTTGAGGGATTACGTTTTTGATAGCATAATTAAATCGGAACTCCTCCTGTTACGAAGATGGCACACTGTATGGTACAAACACTTATATTTATACTTAAAATAGTATTATAATTATTCTTTTGAATTAATTAAATATTTGGTATTCAAATCATAGTGATACTATTGATTCGGCATTTGAAGAAAGAAAAGTTTATAAATTAAATACTTCATCTTTCCTTTCATTAAATAAATTGCACGTCTCGGTAACTTTATTAATCAAATAATGACTGTGGTAAAAAATATTTAATCATAATGTGTAATGTGTGAAAATGACAATTCACGTTATCAATTAATGAAGTTAGCAAGATGTACAGTCTACTTTATAGAATGAAAGTTTTGCATTTCTAATTGTAGATTTCTTTTTTTCTAAGTTCTAAATCATTAATTTTATTGTACCTTAAGTTATGGCATATATGTGCAATTTCTATATCAGCTTTGTTGGATGGATAACGATTTGAATAGCGTCAATAAATTCAATCTCTCTTGTTATCGAAATGAATAAATTAATCAATTTTTTTTTAATTTGTGAGTGCGAGATTTGAATCTCATTTTTTAGATAGAGGGATTATATACCTATTAATGAGTCAAATATTCGTATACAATAAATAAATTACCCAATTGAATCAATTATACCTTCAAGTTATTTAACCCAGTCTTATATATTTTTCTTTAATAATATAATCAAATATCTACGTAATCGTCATTTCTCTAATTGAAATTCATAGTAATATATGTATCTATCCATTTATCTCTACCATTCTAATGACTAATTTGACATCAGGGTGAAGTTTATAAATAGTATTGAAATAGGGAGGTGGCGTTATTGTGAGGATATATAAAAAAAGGGATATTCCACATTGTACATTAAAAACAATTACTAAAATATTATATTTATACATTCCAGTTAAATGGCATTATAATTATTCTTTTGGGTTAATTAAATATTTATATTCGAACTATAATGAAATTATTAATTTGACATTTCAAGAAAAAAATGTTTACAAATTAAATACTTCTACTTTCATTTTGTTAAGAAAATTGTATCTCTTGTTCACTTTATTAGTCAAATAGTGACCGTATTCAAAAATACTTAGTCAAAACATGCTACGTGTCTAAAAACTTTATATTTAAAATGACACATTATGTAATTGATTAATAAAATTAGTAAGATGTACAATCTATTGCATAGAATGAAAGTTTCCTATATCTAATTGTAGATTTTTCTTTCTTCATATACTAAATACTAAATAATTAATTTCATTATATTTCGAATACTAGATATTAGTTAATCTTTATCTTTTCTACATTTTTTTCAATTATTTTTTATTTCACAGTTTTGTTTTAACCTCTTTTTTTATATCCCAATTCTCTTTTATTCTAATTTTTATTTAATAATGTATGATGTGGCAATATTTAATTGGACAATGTAATGAAATATAAGGTTTTATAAGCAATCCAGATAAAAAAATTAAAATTCTTGACAAATACTCAGGTTTCCAAGTCATTTTGTTTTTTTTTTTCCACTGAAACTATTTTGCTCGCAACCTTTAGAACTTTTTACTTTTCACAATTATTAATACATTTGTTAGCTAATAAATGTCTTTTTTTATTCTTTAATTGATATATTTGCTATATTTTTGTGAAAAAAAAGAATAATTTATTGTTAAATAATAATTAGTAATTGTGCAAACAGTATGTAACAGTTTTGATGGGAAGCAAGTTGGAGGTGAGAAATGGCCAATGGTAAGTCAATCGGGTAAAATGCTCCACAGTCCTAATCCCTCCAAGGGCTTGACCAGCACAACAATGATTGATCACGCTCTTTCAATTAATGAAATATTGATTGACAGCACTACCTTTTGCCCAAGTGGCTTAGTCTCCACGGCCTTTGTTTTTCCTCCAACTCACAACAATCATCAACGTCAATTTGATTTAATTTTTTTTTCATCTTAACTTTTATATTTTGGTAAAATAATATATATTTTTTTAATTTTGATTAATTTTGTAAATACAAAATAAATTATAAAATTACAGAAAATACTATTCATTACACCGCCGTCAATAAACCGCTTTTCGTATTTTCAATCGCACCGCCTTGGCGAACCGCCCCTGCACTTCATGGAAATTGGGTTGAGAGAACATAGGCAGAGACATACGTAGGCTAGTGTGTGTCAAAAAAGGGGTCAACACCGTGTGCCGCAAAATACACTAGAATTATCCAAACAAATAGGGAGATGGAAAAGTTAAAAGGGCAAAATATAGCAAAGAAAAATGTTAACGAGAAGACGTTAGAGGGAAATTTCCTTGCAAGGTTAGTGAGTGATCAATTCTTGAACGGCGTCGTTCAGGATGTTACCAGAAAAAAGAAATAAATAAAAGAAAGGGTGGAGCGTTGTCCACTCTCACAGTCCAGCTAAGACTGCGTTGGCAACATCGTTATCATTCGCCATTGGCCTCTTGCATGTGTGGGGTCTGCTTTCTCTCCTCAACACAAATCTGATCCTCTGCATGGTTGACACGTGGCCTCCGGACGCTGCAGGGCTTCACTGCATTCCTCCGCACACCCAAAATTCTCCAAACTCAGCCAGCCAGCCTCAAACACTGGGCATGGGTCAGCAGTAAAAACCGTCTTTCTCTTTCCTACCTTGACTAGGCTTCCTACTCTTGGCCACTCTGATTTTTTTATTTTGGGGGTTTTCGTATAATTCTTAAAAAAAGGAAAAGATCGGGACATGGTACTCCTAGTAAAAAGTAGTAAAAGCTTTTTGCTGCCAATCTCCACCACTTACTACCTTAAAAAGATCCACTTGTTTCCACTCTCACAGTCCAAATCCCAAATCTTTACTGCACTCTTTGTATTATTTTTTTAATTTTATTTTTTTCAAGGCTTTCGTTTGCAGCACCCACTGCTTTGGAGGCAGGGGCAAAGGGTGAAATGAAATACTACTTCGAAAGAAAATTAGTGGAAAAAGGGGGAAAAAATTAGTAATTAATAAAGATTTGCCATCCTTTCTGCAAATTTCACAGAGAGCTGTCGACCCTTCTATTGTTTTCTCTTTTCTTTTCTTTTTTTCTCTTTTGTTGGCTCTTATTACAAACACCCCCCACCCCTTTTATTGATGGTGTTGCATTTCTCCTTTTTTCTTCTGCAACAACCACAACTAAAACCCTTTTCTTTTCTTTAACCAAAATTCCATTTTTTTGGTTTCTTGAAAGAATCCTCAAAAGCCAAAGCCATGTCAGGTCTGTATAATCCCAACTTCTCACCTGCGAGAGCTGCTTCTCCACAGATTAGAAGCACCCCAGACGTTGACAGGTACGCCCCCACTTCACAAAACAGAAAAGATAACTTAATTTCCGTCTTCTCAACCATATTATTAAAGAGGCTTCATTCTTGCTTATGTTTTTCAATCTCGATTTCTTGTCTTTCCTTTTGGGGTTTAACAGTTTTTTGATCTATGTGGGATTTTGGGTTCTTTTCTTTCCTCAGTCAGTACTTATCAGAGCTGTTGGCAGAGCATCAAAAGCTTGGACCTTTCATGCAAGTCCTTCCGATATGCAGCCGACTGTTAAATCAAGGTTACTTCTTTACTCTCTTACTCTTGGATCTAGGTTTTTTTCTGGGTTTTTTTTTTCTGCTTTTAATTTACCCATGTTAGATCAGTCTGATTGAGTGTAGTGATGAGATGTTCAAGTGTGTTTCCTATTCTAATAACTATCTCTTCTGAGTTGTTATGGTCTTCGCTTGATCATGTACTGAACCCAATGTTTGTTAGTTAGCTATGTTTTCCAATGCTGAAACATGACAATTCCCATCACACCACTGTGTTTTGGATAGTGCCTCAACCCTGGAATTAGTTGTTTACAACAGAGTCAGTCAGTGATAGTTGTTCTTTTAATTAAGTAGGCTTAAGTGCCGCTGTGCTCAGCTGCCGCACATTCAAGAGTATCAAGAATTTTAAGCCTCAGGTCTACCTGGTTTCTGGTTTGAGTTGTTTTTTCCCCCCTTATGATTCAAGTGTTACCAAGATGCATTTGAAGAGATTCTTAAGTTTTGGATTTTGAAAGCTTATTGCATTTCGAGTTTTGCTGACGTCTTGAGAAGAAAGTTTGACTATAGGAAATCCAGACTAGAAAAGGAATAGCATTGTAACTAGAGATTCGGTAAATATAGGTGAAAGTGTAACAAAAGAAAAAACACAGGACCCATGCTCTGCTAATTTGAATTTCAGCAAATCTTCTGATGTTTAACCTGAGTGCAAGAATGTTGAGGTAATTTTCTTGATAGTTTGCACAAAAAATGATTTTCTGAAGCCTTACACATCCCTTATTTAGCAGCAAACAGGAGTTTATATATTTTTCCAGTTAGCTGACCTTCCTAATATCAAAATTCATATTCTTTCCATTTTTTAGGATGTTTTCAAAATCTAAGGTTTTTTTTTTTGGTGATGAGTCTTGCCTTAAAATGGCAGTTAACTGAAATCTGTTTTATTTTACTTGTGGTCAATGTTTTATCCATACTTTACAACCTTCATTCCACTGTGGTCCTCTTATGTCTTTCTAATTTGATTTTGGATGCTACACCCCTTTCATGCATTGATGTATTTTCATAACTTTATCTGTTTCTCATTTATAATGGTCTTCATATGCAGAGATATTTCGAGTCTCAGGAATGATGTCCAACCAAGGATTTGGTGACTTTGACCGGATGCGGCATAGAAGCCCCAGTCCCATGGCTTCTTCAAACCTTATTTCAAATGTTTCTGGGACAGGATTAGGTGGCTGGAATAGTCTTCCTCAAGAGGTAACTATTTATAAATTTCACTCTAGTGTCTTTATTTTGAATAAATATATATATATATATATATATATATATATCTTTACATTTCTCTTGCTTGGTTGATTGAGTACGTTCTTTTGAATGCACAATTTGGGTAAACTAAGTGACAAGTTGTTTTTGCTTTGGATCCTCTGACATGCGCTTTAAGAGTAATTTTGGTCAACACCATTATAATTTTAGTGTCAAACATTGCAAAGGAGAATCATAACATGCTGAAATCTTGTTGTCCTTCAGCATCATAAAGATCACTAGCAAACAATAAAGTTTGAAGTGGTTTCTTTTTTATTAGTATGATCAATAAGCTTTAAAATCAGTTCTTCCACTTTTATTTGTGCTTTAGATTGCAGACCATGTGAAAAGGATTTTGTTTTTATTTTCCTGCTACTTTCATTCATACCTTATCTGACACATTATACGTACAGTTCCTCTCTTCAGGAAATACATGACGAAATGCATGCCCATGTGACCCATATTGGTGTGTACATAGTCATATAGGAATGAACATATATGTTAATTTGAATACTATCTGACTGTTCTATAACTATGGCTTCTGATTTTGGTTGCTATGTTCCATTCATTAAAAATGGCTAAATTGTCACTAAATGAAACTATGAAAGCATTCGTGCCAAATGGTGAATATCTGAATTTCATATTAACCCTCTTTGCATCTGGTTGATGACTCAAACACGATGATTGTTTAATCTCCAATATTCTACTTAATGATGATCCTTTTAAATAACACAGATGAGAACCAAGTTTATTTCCTGTCCAAAATGCTATGGTTTGCGAAATGGTAGATTAGTCTGCTTGAAGTGCAAAAGGCTCTGCTCAATTCTAATAATGGCTATCTATCCTTTCATTTCTGGTTTCTAAGGTGTATTCAACTTTTGTTCCTATTTTTCCCCTTTTCTTCTTTCAGTTGGTGAACATTCTAAATCTCTTTTGTAACATTTTGGTACCTGTACTTTACATGAAGCATTGGGGAACGTATTCTCTTGGAAAGTCGAGTGTGTTTGCGTGCGCAAGGGTTTTTTCAAGCTAAAACTTGTTTTAATATCTTGCTTCCAGTTATCTGGATTGAGCCTACTGATCTTTTGTGCTACTGTTGCTTTTTGTATTTTGACAGAGACTAAGTGGACCTCCTGGGATGACAATGGACTGGCAAGGTGCACCAGCAAGCCCTAGTTCATACACTGTGAAGAGGATTTTGCGTCTTGAAATTCCTGTTGATACATATCCAAATGTAAGCTTTATATGAAAAATGCTAGTGCATTAGATTAAACTTTGTTTATTAATCATATCTCAAGTTTCAATTGAACGAAACAAACATTTTATGGGTATGAATACTGATGTTTAGAATCTGCTTTTCCTTTGTTGTTAGTTCAATTTTGTTGGACGGCTTCTTGGCCCTAGAGGCAATTCATTAAAACGGGTAGAAGCTACAACTGGCTGCCGTGTATACATTAGAGGCAAGGGATCTATAAAGGATCCAGACAAGGTAAAGCTACAAAGTTATAATTACTATTGTTGTTGTTGTTGTTGAAAAGGTCTGATACCACTAATTTCTGCTATATCTCAACTGTGATTCAGCTGAAACTGACAGAAAGATGCAATGAACTTGATGGCTGCATCCAATTCCCACCCCCCCCTATATTTTTACTTAACCTTTTCTTTTGACATATAAATTGAATAGTTTTGGATAATAATTTCCCATCTTTTCCATCTGAAGGAAGAGAAGCTCAGAGGCAGACCTGGCTATGAGCACCTGAATGATCCACTCCACATCTTAATTGAGGCTGATTTACCTGCTAATATTGTTGATATAAGGCTTAGACAGGCACAGGAAATCATAGAGGAATTACTTAAACCTGTGGTAAGTGGCACCAATCTTGTTCTTTACTTCTATGATGTTTATTAGCAATAGGTTGTTGTCTCCTATGCTTCCTTCTTGAAGCTCCATTATTTGTCATAAAATTACCTGTTTTTGCTTGTGGAAAGCTCTTTCCTGTGTCAGAAACTTCGGCTCCTCACAATTGTGCTGCAGGACAATTTTCCTTTGATTTGTCTGAACTTCGGATATATTTCCGGACTAGTTTGAAAACAGAAAATTTTTTTGAAGTATATGCATCCAATCATAAGTCTTCAGAGAAAATTTAAGTGTTCCGTTGAATAATTTTTTGTATGTTTCTTGACGTGAGGAATGAACAGGATCTCTAGTCATTGAAAAATATTATGTGCTTGCCTACACCAAATCCAATTCATCTTTCCCAAATGATTGAACACTCAATTTGCAATCTAAATGACTTTGGTTTAGGGGGGAAAAAAGAGTTTACTTAGATTACAGCCTAACTTCAAACTCTGTTGATTCATAACATTTGGTGCATAAAACACCTTTTCTCTGTGCTCATATATGACACTGGGAAGTGTCTCACATTTGGTTTTCCTTTTATCAACTTGCAGGCATCATTGTGTTAAACTGTTATTGTTAATAAATATTTTCATCCTGTGTTTTCTAAATGTCATATGTAGGACGAGTCACAAGATTTTATCAAGAGGCAGCAGTTGCGTGAACTGGCAATGCTAAATTCCAATTTCAGAGAGGAGAGTCCTGGTCCAAGTGGTAGTGTTTCTCCTTTTAATTCCAGTGGAATGAAACGTCCCAAAACAGGACGCTGAGAATTTAATAATAAATTTTCTGAAAATGTTTCTACCCTACTCCAGAATTTCATAGCCATGTATACCTTCTGTTACATATCAGTTCAGCAGAGCTTGAAAAGATTAGGCTAACGGTTCTTGCTGGTGAGCTTTCTGGTGGGTTCTTCATTATTAAATTGTTTGCTTTTTGGCAAAAGAAAAACAAAAATGAAAAAAAAGAAAACATTTAAAAAATGAATTATATAGTTGGCTCTCGGAGTTTAGGTTTGGTGAGGTCAGTTTTTCTGTAAACTCAATACATTCATTGGATTTATTCTTGTGTTATTAGCTTTAAGGAGTGTGCAATATATATTTTCTGTTGCAAGCATTAGGCCTTGTGAGGTGGGATCGAGTTTTGTAGGTGTGTCATGTTTGTTGTTCCGTTGTAGTTTATATTAAGCATAGAAAATGTAAGTTGGGTCCTCTATTCTTATTCTTTTTTTTTTTTTGGTTGACTATCTTGAACCATATGGATCTTCTCTTCTCTCTGGAGTCATTTTTTTTCGAAAGTAGTTAGAATGTTATTTGAGAGATTATTATGGCCCATGCACCTTCTCGTATTGGCTGGAATTTGTATCTTTAAAAGCTTTGATGAAGAAAGTTTGTTAAAAGATTCTGAACTTATCATCTGTTGCTTTGCAGCCTTGGCACAAATGTAGCATATTCGAAAAAGAAAATTAAAATAGAAAAAACTAGCTAGGTTATGTGGCTGAGTATTATTCTATATGCTGAAGGCTATCCTTTGGGGGTATTTTCTGAAGGATCCAAGTTACCTTACCATTGTTTCTTATGTTCTGCAAGCAAAGCAACAGAGAACATTCATGTGGAAAACATGTTGGAATTCTGCTCAAGTGAGGAGTTTGGGTTAACATGTTTAGGTATATTCTCTTGTAATTAAAATGAATAAAAGTGGGGGAGGATTGAATATTGTTTGAGAACTTGGTTTCTACTTCACCTGAAACTGGACCCCATTCGGACCGAAAGACAAAGGGAGAATACCTAATATATGTTGTCAACAATGGGAAGGTGAGTGAGATAAAACTAGTAATAATAAAGAGGCATCCTGGAATAATAAAGTATGTTCAGCAGCCAAAAGAAGCGTTTGAGGTGAAACTTTTTTTTGGATCCAACATAAGCATTCATTTGTTTTAATTAAGTTTTCCTTGCCCTTTGCTTGCTAGACTGGGGCTGATGATTCAGGGTTTTTACAGAGCAAACGTATAGTATCTGATCTAGTAGTAGGATTAGGATTCAGTTGAGGGGCAGAAAACGTTAGCTTTCACGTGCGTAAGACAAAGCCCGAACATGGCTTACAGTCCACTGCCCATGTGCAAGCTCATCTCTCGGGAATCAGGATTGTTTACTTGCCAGATCAGCCAACTGTCCCAATTAGGGGTTAGTAAATGGATGGATTGGCTAGTTTGATTCTGTACATTAAATGAATCAAATATTTTTAGAAAGTTGATTAAAATTGATCAAATATAAAAATCGATCAAATCGATCAAATATAAAATTAATTTGGTTAATTTGATTTTAAACCAATAGTTCAAAATTTTAACACTTTTTTTTTACAAATTCCAATAACTAAACTCATAAAGTTCATCCATAGTTATAAAATATACAAATTATGCATAAATTCAATATATATATATATATATATATATAATATTGCTTTATTATATATATGAAATTAATGACACAACTTATATGTTATAATGTTTTATATTAATGTTTGTATAAATAATAACTAATTATAAATAATATGTTATAAAAACTAAGATGATAATTAACAAAATTATTAAGTGTAATCATATAAATAAAGTTTATTATAAGCTATAGTAATGCTTATATATAAATTAAATATATGTATATATATAATATTTATATAATTATATATATATTCATAATATTTTATATTACGAAATATTATTAAGGTGTAATAATTATACTATATTAATATATAAGATATTTACTATCATATATTATAATATTAATATATAAGTTATATCATTTAAAATATATAACTTGTAGTTCCATATTAATACAGATTTATAAGTAAATAAATATATAAAATTAAAATTAAATTGCTATGATTATGATTTGTATATGTACATATAATAAATTAATATGTTTTAAGTATATTATTAATTGAGTTTATTATCAATTTCTTTAATATATATAAAAATATTATATATATTAATATATATAAAAAATTAGTTTGGTTTTTTGGGTGGATTGGTCTAAAATTTTTAAAACCGATAACTAACCAAAAAACCATTTGAACCAAATATTTTAGATCAATTGATCCAATAAAACAATTAGATCGAACAGTTTTATTCAAATTTTATTTAGTTTGAGTGAATAATTGGTCTGATTTAGTTTTGCTCACCCTTAGTCCCAACCATGGCATTTCAACTTGTACATTTTAATTGTTTGCTTCTTGTGTTAAGATTGGATAGGTAAATGACAAGCAATTATTAAACAATCTAATCGAGAATTGAACTAGTAGTGTTATAGAATTTTGGTTTAATCTACTGGTTCACTCCTAATTTTTTTTTTCAAAATAGCATTAAATGTTTATTAAATATGATGAGAAAATATTCAAAAATATATTTGACTAAATGATTAAACTTTTAATTAAAAATTAAGAGGAAAAGGGTTCAAATCTTTGCCCCTTTAAGAAAATTTAAAAACAAAAAGTGAAAAATTTTAAGAAAAAACCCCTTCAAAAAGTCAACCAAAATCAATACAATTTTCTGATAACTTGGTCGGATTTTCTCAACATCGATTACTTGCCAACTCATAAGTTTTTCATATATTAATTGAAAGTATAATATCTAAAAAATCTCTAAATTGTTTAAAAAATTTTAAATAATTTTTTATTTTTATTACGTTTAATCAAATTATTGTATTTTTATTTTGAATCAAATAAATTTTTATAATTTTATTTTTAAGTCAAATAAATCCTTATGATTAATAATTAACTTTGTCAAAATGTCATTTATCATTGTATTTTGTGTGATGTTGACGTAACACGTTAACATATTATAATTAATGATCATGTAGTATACCGATATATTATAATTGATTATGACGTGAATAACATAATCATGTGACACTTTTCACCTTCCACATCAACTTCATGTTAGTGCTATGTGGATATAAAATGAAAAGTGACATTTTGACTAATGACAATTAGTCAATCATTAGTTATAAGGGCTTATTTGATCAAAAATAAAAGTACAAAAACTTGATTGAATGTAATAAAAGAATAAGGGCCTATTTGAATTTTTTAAAATAGTTTAGAAGTTTATTTGAGCATTATGCTTTAATTAAATGTGAGTTTACATAAATTCTAAATCTAAAATTATACTCTAATCGATTTAAGGCTCATTTCAACATTACACTCTTCATTCAATAACATAACATATCTAAACTTCAAATAAATTGAAAAAACAAAATTTTTTGTTTTTAAATTAATATGATAAGATTAATGACCTTGACGTTGAATTGGTTTCTATTTACATTCAAAAAATTGTATTCATTGAAGTAAAATATAACATTTGAACTTTGATATCAGAGAAATAATCTTTTATTAGCATAGAAGCCAAACTTAATAATGATTAGTAAAACTTGACTTGGATAAAATGACTCGTTTAAACTCAACTTGATTTAATTAAAGCATAATATCTAAAAAATCCTTAAAATTATTTAAGAAAATTCAAATAAACCCTTATACTTTTATTGTACTCAAATTTGTCATTTTTATATTACATGACATTGTTTGTGCAAATGGGGTTTTGATGGAATTTAAGAACCGGCAAAATTGACTTTAAGGTGAGCCTTTCAATAGATGTTATCTTTAAAACTTATTTCGCTTTCATCACTCGGTATGCAAAGGGGAATAATGTGAGTACCCTTAGAGATACAATGAAGCCAACATCTAACTTCATCTTGCACTTTACGAGAGTAGATCGCTAGATACACCCGAGGGTTTACAAAATTGTTTGACTTTATAGGCTACTTTCTACAGTAAGTAGATTATAAAGAATTTGGACGCTTTTGTAGTTGATGGGAACTTAAGTGTTTATGTTAATAGAACACAACATTTTTCTTGCTCTTGATTTTTCTACTCTTGTTTTGTTTTTGATTTGATGTGTCAAAATGGTTGGCAACAAACCCTTTATATAGGCTTGCAAGTCTTTTCTTCAAGCACACAACCCTTTCATTAAGGCACCATTTTGTCTAAA
This sequence comes from Theobroma cacao, assembly GCF_053813885.1. NCBI lineage: Eukaryota > Viridiplantae > Streptophyta > Magnoliopsida > Malvales > Malvaceae > Theobroma > Theobroma cacao. The sequence continues at coordinate 31,540,226 of NC_142642.1, forward strand.
AGACATCTTCACATTTTGCCAGATATAACTTTTGGATAAATGTATTGTTTCAATAATCATCTTATGAAAGGATAACTATTCATTTCATAAAACATAATCTTTGAGTTATAATTTGAAACAATAACTTTTCATATTTAAACTTTTGAGCTATTTTGTTTTTCAATTTATCTCATAACTTTCGAATGTCATTGTACCAAGAGACATAACCATTCCCATGAAAACCTGCCAAAATCCAATAGTCACATTATTTCACTTTATGTGACACAACCTTTGAGCTAAGATAATTTTTCATTATGTGATATAACCTTTGATTTTCAAAATACACCAACAATCTCCCACCATTTTCAAAATTTCCAAATACCAACAACTTTGGGAATCTTATGCATAAATGAAGGTATCCCGCATATTTGAACCTTCATTTAGTGAGTGTGGTTGGTTCTAGTCTGAATTAAGTAGTTGACCAAGCATTGAACCATCGATTCTTCATTTGACTAGTTGAGTTACTAAACACACACAAGCTTCCTTGCTCACTTTGTATCTAGTTTTGCCAACATGTTTTATGGCCTTGTGTTTTGCATCCATTCATGAGTGCTGTTAGAGTCAAGCCTTTAGCTCCTACAAGTGGCCATACTTCCACTCACATAGGTGGCTTCCATCGAAAGTATTCCGTAATTATAGTACTTCAACATATATATGTTATGAGTCTATTAAGAACTTTGTTTAACTTTACCTTACACACTACGGGAATCAAGCACTATACACCTTGGGATGGAAAATATAAATTAGTGTTTGCAATCATCCATATGGTAGAACGGTCAGTACTCAAGACTTGCAGGTTGGCCACAAGAATCGAGGTGAGCTCCCACCATTTGAGATTTAGTTGATAGGTTTGAAACCTATCCTTTTTTAGGTCTTTATTGCCAAGTCTTTTTTCAGACTTTTAGTAAATGGATCCGTTAAATTTTCACAAGACCTCACATAACTTATAGTGACTATACCATCACTGATTCTTTTATAGTGACTATACCATCACTGATTCTTTGTCTTACAATGTTATGTCAAAGTGTAATATATCGACTTTTTCCATTGTATGCTTGATTATATGCCTTTGATACAGTTGCTTCATTGTCACAATGTATCAAGATTGGTGCAATTGGTTTAGGCCATAACGGAATTTCATAAAGTAAATCTCTCAACCATTCCGCTTTTTGGGTGGCAGATGTTAAAGTTATAAATTCAGCTGCCATAATGGAGTCTACTTGACAAGATTGTTTCTTAAACCCTAAGAAACAACACCCCCATCAATTGTAAAAATCCAACTAGTCATAGAAATATAATTCATTCTATTTGAGTTCCAACTAGCACCTGTATGCCCTTCTAAAACTGAAAGAAAATCTTAATAACAAATGTCATAGTTCTTTATACTCTTTAAGTATCTTAGAGCTCTATAAATAGCATACCGATGTTCTTTACTGAGATTATTTGTAAATCAACTTAGCATCCCAACCGCAAAAGTAATATTCGGCTTTATACAAACCATGGCATACATTAGGTATTCAATCACCTTTGCATATTCATTTTGTGCTATTGCTTGACTTTGTTAGGTATTAGCTTTAGATTAGAACCATAAGGCATAGTCATTGGCATACAATCTAACTTACCATACTTCATCACAATCTTTTCAAAGTAATGAGATTGAGACAATGTTAGGCTATTATTGTCTTTATCATTATTCTTATACCAAGACTAACATCCGCCACACCCATATTTTTCATGTCAAAATTCTTTTACAATAACCTTTTTTTGTCTTCTATTGGTTCCAAAGATTAACATGTCATCCACATGTACACAAATGATGATACCTGGAACTTACTATTGACACATTTATCAGATTGATAGATCTTGTAGCCATTAGCTAGCACAACCTTATCAAACTTTGATGCCATTGTTTAAGTGTTTGTTCTAATACATACAAGGGCTTTACAAGCTTACACACATTCTTTTTTTTTTCAATTGACATTATTGTACCTTAATGTATAATCGGAATGTCAAATTAACACATCAATGTATATGTTCACACAAGCATCATTGTACCTTTATTGCACAATAGGAATGCCATATCAATGATGTTGAATATCTAAATTACACTATTATGCCTTTGATGGTAAAATGGGAATGCACCATATATCAAGATGTTAAATTTACATATTGGCACCATTATATCTTCATGTATAATAGGAATGCCACATGCCGCACACTTATCACGTGAACCTTGATGGTATTTACATATTGGCATTATTATACCTTAATGTATAATAGGAATGCCACATGTCCACTTATCACATGGACCTGGATGGTATTTATATATTGGTATCATTACACCTTAATGTATAATAGGAATGCCACAAACCCATGCCTTGTGTCTTCCATCACATGACCTACTTTAGGATATTTATCTTTCTCATTTTGTTTGTGACTTCATCTTGGTTCCAATATTCTTCTGTTATTTGAAAATGATTATTAAGGTCTTCGAGAGATATCTTTTATTTTTTACACTTTAGAGTTTTCTTAGTGTCTCTTCATAATGGGAGAAGTATGTCAATTATAGAAGACACAATAATAACCTTATTCATATCAAGATCATATATGAATATAACAAAATTTTTTTTTCAACCAATATACATTTTTCATGCATATCAAATACAATATCATGCATATCAAATAAGGAAAGAAAACTTATCTTGTAATCTGATAAAGAACCATTTTGTCACATTCTTTGTCACCATCAAATTGGTCCAACTTTTGCCAATGAATAAAGTTTCCTCCTTCAAAGCCAATGAACTTGACAATGTTAGTGTATCACTTTTAAGAAAGCCATTGAATTCCAACACCACGAAAAATAAGTCTTAAAACTATTGGTGCAACTGGGGTTTAGATGGAATTTAAGAACTGGCAAAATTGACTTCAATGCGAGCTTTTCAATAGACGTTAACTTTAAAACTTATTTCACCCCCACCACTCGGTATGCAAAGGGGAAAAATGCATAGCCTTAGGGATACAATGAAGCCAATGTCTAACTTCATTTTGCACTTTACGAAAGTAGACCGCTAAATACACATGAAGATTTGCAAAGTTGTTTAGTCTTAGAGCCTACTTTCTGCAGTAAGTAAATTATAAGGAATTTGGACGCTTTTGTAGTTGATGAGAACTTAAGTGTTTATGTTAATAGAACGCAACACTTTTCTTACTCTTGATTTTTCTGCTCTTATTTTGTTTTTGATTTGATGTGTCAAAATGGTTGGCAACAAACCCTTTACATAGGCTTGCAAGTGTCTCTTCTTCAAGGATACAATCCTTTCATTAAGGTACCATTTTGTCTAAAAGATATCTTTACATTTTGCCAGACATAACTTTTGAATAAATGTATTGTTTCAATAATCATCTTATAAAAGGATAACTATTCATTTCATAAAACATAATTTTTGAGTTATAATTTGAAACAATAACTTTTTATATTTAAACTTTTGAGTTATGGTGTTTTTCAATTTTTCTCATAACTTTTGGATGTCATTTTATTAAGAGACATAACCATTCACGTGAAAACCTACCTACAATTTAATAGTCATACTATGTCACTTTATGTGACATAATCTTTGAGTTAAAATAGCTTTTCATTATGTGACATAACCTTTGATTTTGAAATAACACCAATAGACATTGGCGTGACATTAATGTAATATATTGACACATTATAATGAATGATAATATAGCACGTTGATATGGTATGATGCTACAATCATATCACATTTTTTACCTTCCGATTAACGCGACGTCAATACTACATGTATATAAATGATAATGGACTTTTTGATTAATGATAATTAATTAACTATTAATTATAAAAGTTTATTTGACCTAAAATAAAAAGTATAAAGATTTGATTAAATGTAATAAAAATAAAAATTTATTTAAATTTTTTTAAATAATTCAAAGGCTTTTTTGAACATTTTGTCTTTTATTAATAACTTGAACTTGAATAAATCAGACTTAAACAGCTGAATTGCCACTTCTAAAGGAAGTTATCAAATATATTATTGGTAAAAATATCAAAATCTCTTGAAATTTGATGGAAATTACACTTGTTTTTCATTTGTTTGAACAATACCTTTTTCACCCTTTGAAAGAGTAACGATGTTAATTACAAAGTTAATTTTAAACTAAAAAAAGTATATCCATTTGTTATTTTTTTTATTTCAGATTTTGTTATTTTTTTTTACTTTCCTTATCCTTTTTTCCTTTTTTTTTGCCCAAAACCAAGACCTTTTCATTTTAATTGCAAAATTATGAAATTTAATTAATTATATGTAATATGAAAAGATTTTAATTAATTTTAAAATCAATTTTAATTGCTGTTAAATTAAATTTTAATTAAGTTGAATTATAAATTCCATTAAGTATTAAACACATTAGATCAGATTATATTTAATTGAAAGAGTTGGAGGTGGGGAGAGAAAATAAAAAGCACAAAGCATAAAGAAAATTCGACCTACTAGATTCAAACCGGCAACCTAAGCATATCTAACAAGTTATTCTGACTACAGTCCTCCGCTCCACCAACTAAGCTAAGGTCAGAATTGAACGGGAGGTTGAGTGTATCCAATCAAGTAATTTTAACTGAAAAAAGTAGGCAAAAACAAACGGGAAGTTTAGTTTTAGATATCTAATAACTAAATTAATCGAATTTTTGTTTAAAAATAATCGAAATCGAATTGAATTTCATAAATAACTGAACTAACCGAAATCGAATTAATTCGGATACTTCGGTTTGCTTTTCGAAAATTGAACTTAAGAAATTTCTTTTTCTTGTTTGTATATATTTATTTATATTACAATTTTTTTATAAATCAGTATTACAAAAAATATTAAAAATGATGATAAATAATTATAACAAATAAGATGGATACTCATACAAACAATAACAAATACTTAAAAAAATATGGATAAAAATAATAATAAATAATTTATACTTTATTTTTCATACGAAAATCTCATTATACTCTTATTCAAATTCGATTAATTCAGTTAGAATAATTCTTAACCAAAACTGAATCGAATTAACTCTAATAACTAAATTATCTTAATTGAATTACTCGAAAAATCAAACTAACTGAACTAATAAAAATTTAATTCATTTTAATTCAATTCTTCTATTCGATTTGTATTTACGCACCCCTAAAAAGAAGTGAGAAGCGTGGTGGGAAAAGGGGATGGAGGGAATGATAATGTTATATTAAAAGGTTGCTTTGGTGGGCCGTCGCCATAGATGGGAATAAATTAAAACGGTATCCTTTTTGGGCATTTGCCAAAAGGTTTGGACTGGACGGAAAAAGGACGGGCCTTGAATTTTTTTTGTTTTAGGGTTTTAGGTTTGATTAACGTCAACCCCCTTCTCTCTGCGCTCTCTATAAATTGACTCCTACTCTTTCGTCTTCACCAAACTTTTCCCAGCCATCGTGCATCCCTCCCTCTGCAAATATCATAATAATTCTTTCTCTTTTAGGTACATTTCTCATTCTCTCTCTTTATGTCGCTCTTTTGTTTTTTTTAACATTAAAAATGAAGAACGTTGCCTGAATCATATCAGGTCTTACTCACAAAGCCTTTGGTTTGTGGATCTCTTTTTCTTTTTTTTTTTTGCATTATAGATATGTTGATAAATAAAATGTTTTCTAAAAGGAAAGAATCTATGCAGGTTTAGATTAAGGCTTTGTGGAGTTGAGTTTGAGGAATCAAATTTAATCGAATCTAAGTAAGTGGATCGATCGATCGGATGGCGTCCCTGGCTCGGTATCGTTTCTCGATGCTAACGAGGCAATTCCCTAACATGAGTGAGAGCCGCCGTTTCAAATCACAATCAGTAGATTTTGTTTCAGTCCCTCAAAACCAATCAATCCGCTTTCTGAACACCAAGATTTCCAATCCCAAACTTCAAATTCCATGCGCTGGAGGAGGAGGCGATGCAGATGGTGGGATCGGTAAGAGCGGAGGTGGTGGCGGAGGAGGTAGAGGAGATGACAATTCTAATTCGAATTCCAACTCCAACTCCAGCGACAATTCATGGCAGGGGGTTGGCATTCTGGGTCTTTTCCTAAGCGGCTGGAGAGATAGGGTTGCAGCAGATCCCCAGTTTCCATTCAAGGTTATAATGGAAGAGTTGGTGGGAGTCAGTGCTTGTGTTCTTGGGGACATGGCATCTCGTCCTAACTTTGGTCTTAACGAGCTTGATTTCGTTTTCTCAACTCTCGTTGTGGGTTCCATTTTGAATTTCACTCTCATGTATCTCTTGGCACCCACAGCCTCCGCTGCTTCTTCAAGTCTCCCTGCCATCTTTGCAAATTGCCCACAAAGTCATATGTTCGAACTGGGCGCTTATACCTTCATGAACCGTTTAGGGACTTTTGTCTTCAAAGGGACTGTGTTTGCCGCTGTTGGATTCGCTGCAGGCCTCGTTGGAACCGCAATCTCTAATGGGTTGATCAACATGAGGAAGAAAATGGATCCCAGTTTCGAAACACCCAACAAGGCTCCTCCTACCTTGTTGAATGCTCTCACCTGGGCTATTCACATGGGTGTTAGCAGCAATTTGAGGTACCAAACCTTGAATGGGATAGAGTTTCTGTTGGCCAAGGGAGTCCCCCCCTTGGTATTTAAGTCATCAGTGGTGGTTCTGAGATGCTTAAATAACATACTTGGAGGAATGTCATTCGTAATTTTGGCAAGGATGACAGGAGCACAAAGTGTTGAAGCGAAGCCAGCGATGGTTGAGGTTGGATCTGTTGCCGAGAAGGAGAAGTTGGTGGTCGAAGGTGACAACTTGGACACCAATCAGTCAACTTTCAAGTGATTTCAAACTCTTTTTAAAAAAAAAAAAAAAAAAAAAAACTCTGGGCAGTTTTAAGATTTAGGCGTTTTCTCCGCCTTTGTCTAGAACTTGGATGTGGCATGAGATCATAATTAATACTTGTAATAAGATCCAAAGTATCCGGGTTTGATTCCATAATAGTTCATCATGGGTAGGTTTAGATATAGCCCCTAGATTGTCTTTCAGTTGCTATTTCTCGTCATTTTCAAAGTTATAAAGCTGCTTTACCTCAACGAGGTAGACGTTACCATCTCCTTGTTTTTAACAGCCTCTTCTTTTAACCATATTGACCTGTTGCAAAAAATGATCCATGGTGCTTAGCAGCAGTCAGTGGCTTTTTAGCTCTGTTATTACAAACAGCCCTAGCATTGCCCGTGGACGGTCGTGAGGTTGTCTGGATCGAGGGGTGGCCCTGAAAAATCACGTCTTGATCATTCAACTGTCTTTTTTCCTCCTTCCATGAATGGTTTCATAAAGATTAGTTAGAAGGTTTATCTATTATATCACTTTAAAAAAAAAAAATGAAAGAAGAAAACTGTTCAAAGGAAACTTTTCTATTCACCACTGCGAGAATCTTTGAGCAATCTGACATGAACTCTGTCTCAATGTAAACATTCTTAATCAGAACTAAGGTCTCATGTGATTTAAAATCCAAGGGAAGCCCAACAAGCATTCCCACTCCCCGCCTTATCCGTTAATAATGTGTAGTAAGACGAAAAACTAGTGTACAATAGAAACCCCCATCTTCTCATGTTGAACTGTAAATCCCACTGAGGCCTTCGTTTATATCTTTTCTTCTCGAGATTCTGTTCCACAAACCAACAAGTAAACACTTCAGCAATATGTCGTACTTGAGTATTGTTAAAAGCACTATGGTGCTTGAGCACGATCATCTTATCTTACAGCCTCTGGAGCAGAATTGCAGTAAGGTGTGTGCAAGCACACTAACTTGGTGCACGTTAAACAGAGAGTAGCAAAACCAACTCCTACTGCAAGCCCACAACTGCTTTTCCGCATATCCAACCTCATTGCTCGTTGAACTATTCTAACAAAGCATGGGAGCAATCCTCCACATGCCAAAACCATCACATGGTCAAGACCGCTGTAGTCAATTCCTGCCAATATTGCTGCGATTGCAGATATCGGGCCTACAAAGCCAATAAGAGCAGCTGCTGCAAGAGAGCCATGCCAACTGTCAGTAGCTCCAAAGATGCAGCTGGCCACTGCCGCACCACGAGGAAGCCCATGGAGGGAGACAGGAAGGACCATGTGTCGACCAAGTCCATAAGCTTTTGGTGCAGCCACTCCTAGCGCAAGCCCCTCAGCCAGAGCATGGAAAGCCACTGCTCCACATGCTAAAAACGACTTAAGTGTGAGAACACTCACAGGAGATCCTGTTACTGACGGTAAATTACTTGAAGAAGCTCTTTTGTTACACACAATCTTCAAAATACTAGAGCTTGAAACATGGACAAATGCAGCGCCTACAATAAGTAGTGACATAAGCGGGAAGAATCCCATCTTAAAAGACAGAAGTAGTTGCAGTGGTCGCCAGGCACCAAGGATGAAGGCAATGCCAGATGCAGCACCCATGAGAAGGGCATGCTGAAGGCGGAAAGCAAGAGCAAATGCAACAAGAACAAGGCCACCCAGTAAAGGTCCAAGACCAAAAAGCAACGAAACAAAGAAGCCAGAAGCATCCTCAGAACTGAAAATTTGATAAAAATATAATTAGTTAATGAGAAGAGACAAAATGAAATCACAATAAAATCGTAAATAGTAAGGTTGGCATTTAAAAAAAAAGATGGCCAATATTGCATCAGGGGCAACAAGCCCACACATCAAGCCTAAAACAAGCTACATGATCAGGCATCCGTAAGAATCAACTTAAATGGTCATATCACACTAAAACAACCACGACCAAGACATCAGAGAATTCTACAAAAATGGAAAATAGGCTCTAAAAGCACAAAAAAGCATAATATTGTTATAAAAGTTTTGAAATCTTCTGTAATATTCCAAAGATTATAACTCCAGCAAGATGCAGGATAGAGAATAGCAAGGAAACCCAAAGTAGTTGCATTTACTCATGCAATGATGTTATATCAGGCCACACACTCTTCTCAACAAACTATTGTTCAAACAACTCACTTGTAGTCATGACTGAAGTTCTGGAACAAAGCGCTTAGAGCTTCCATAAATGCTACTGAAATTGTAGCTGCTGATGCTACTGGAGTCGGAGAAGCTTCCTATTAAGAGAATGGTCAAACAAGATTAGTCTCTTCGTATTTACAATTTGCTATTTAAATAAAGTGGTTTTAGCCTTTTAAGCTTTGCACAAGAGAGAAACTGAAGAGGATGGCAGTTGTAGTTATTCATTAGCATAACTTGGGAAGTTCTTTACAGTGTCCTTGACAGGATACAAAGCAAAATAGAACAAAAGGTCTTGAAAGATTATTGCAGAAGCAAATCCTCATCCTTGAAGATCCAAACATATATTTTAAGTGCAATAAGTGAAGTCACCTTAAATGCATCAGGAAGAACCTCAGCAACGACCATCCAGATCATACATCCAGCAGCAAAACCAGTACAAAAGGGAAGGAATTTATTAAATGCATCGGCACATATGAAAGAAGGAACTGCTACAATGGGCTGCAAAAAAAATTTAAAGATAAGGGAATAAACAACTATTTGAGGAAATAGAAATTGCACTCAAATACGAACAAAACTTTAATTGATTTACCCTCTCATAAATCTGAACCTTAATATTTTGATTTTTATTCTTTCTTTTGCTAATTTCAACAGATGACACCATCATTTGCTATTGTAAGATCAATCAAGCATGCACTTGACAGTTTGTAAGAAAGGTTTCAATCACCCAGAAAAAGAATTGGTTCTTCACTCATCATCTGTTGACAATGGATCCTCCATTTAAAATACTTACCATGGTCTTTATTTTAAACAACCTTCCTACTTCACCATTGCTTCTTTTACTTTTCTTTCTAAACCAGATCTTGAAATTTCTAAGTTAGAACTGCTTTCCTTTGACATGGATAGATACATTCAAAGCCTGACAAACAGTATTAAATGATTAGATACCTGTGGTAAGGATGTAATTACACTCCATAGCATTGCGTTCTGTGGAGAAACACCCCTTGATGCAAGCACCATGCTTACGGCCAATCCCTCTGGTATGTTGTGTACAGCTATGGCCAAAGTAACCAAAAGGCCTTGAGTAAAACCTTTTGAGCCAGCAAAGGAAACTCCAACACCAGAGCCCTCCCCAAATGAATGGAGGGTCATAATCCCAATGACAAGAACAACTTTAGTTGCTTCTGCTCCTTTTATGTCCAGCATACTTACTTCCCCGTATTGTTCAAGAAACTGAAACCCAGAAATGATGGTAAACATTATAAGATGTACATTACCTACAAATACAAAGACACACCACAAGAATACAAGTTAAAGAAAGAGCATTGTATATGACATGCAAAATCAGCAGCCTTAGAGTCTCGGCAGAAGCACTACTGATCCTCTTCCGTGATAAGTGAGAAAAAGTGGAAAACCTTTTTTATTTGCAAGGTCTGGAATGGAACCTTGACATCATAACATGTTTGACGTGTGTCTATAGGCATTGAAGGTGGGGCAAGAATAGTGGCCCTTTATGAGAACCTAGGTATATCACAATTCCGGTTTATTCAGACGTCATATTAGTCCATTTAAGGAATATAAATTAGCATGGCTATTTGGTTGAAAAGGAAAATAAATTAGCATGCCTATTTGGTAAAAAAAATAAAGAGGAGATGAAAATAGAGGATGGCGGAAGAAAGCAGAGAAGCAGATAACGGTCCTACAATGGCATTAGATCAAACTTAATAACTGAAATTAGAGACAGTGATCACCTTCTTACAAAGCAAAATAAAAATGCCACCTGCTAAGATCCCAATCACAACCCAACTTCCAGCACCATGTTCCTGCCCTTCCTGTATGAGATCAAAACTTGCAGCCAACATGACCCCAGCAGCCATTCCATTGCATATCCCAGCCCACTGAGGATCGAGCTCCACAAAGAAAAAAGGAACTGCACCTAAACCAGTTGCTGCAGCCATTGCTAATGTAAAAAGTGCAACTGTGGACACAGAAACTCTGTTGTAACTACCCTTCCAGCCACCCATTGCATTGTCGTTCTCTTCAAAATTTCTGACCTTCTCTGTACCTGTGCCATCGATAACATTGTTCCCTACATTTTTGTGGGGAGCTTTTATTCTTTGTGAAATTTCATTTTGACCATCTGCTGTAATGCATTCAAGGAAGACCACGAGGAAGAACAAAAAGAGAAGCAGATGCTTGAATCTAAACTGCATTGTCTTTATCATCCCCACAAATCTATCACCAATAATGAAAGTTATTAATCAAATGGAATTCCCCTGCTCGGAATCCAGAAAAGTCAGAAATCAGAAGTAGGAAGCCGATCCTGCGGTATGTTTGGAAACGCGCCTGAGCAACATAAGCTGCGATTAAAAAGCAGAATTTTCGTGAAAAGCCAAGTTTTGTCAACGAAATGACTCAAACATGACCTGGAAGGGCCATTGAGGTTTGACAACAAGAATAATCGGAAATAAACTACGAAAAACAACTGTAACAAAAATCCTCCGGAGCTACAGTCCAATACATTTGAGACTAAAATGAAAATTAGATGATCTTAAAGAAACAGGGCATTGTCATCTGAAACAATCAACCTGATCATCATTTCAACTTAGCAGAAACTTCCCAAGATAAGAAAATCCCGTCAAAAATCCAAAACCCTAATTGATAAGATGAGTAATCAAGACCCTAACATGAACCAAGATGTATCCTTAAGAATCCCCACTTCCCCAATTCAAACAAAAAACTTCTTTTTTTTCCTCTCTCTTTCTCTCGGACAGTCCTGTAAACCTAAAACGAAAGGGAGTGAAACAAATTGAATGGTGGACAAAGAAAGACCTGAATTTTGCGATCAATGACAGATTTCACAATTAATAATTTGATAGAAGAATTAAAACGAAAAAAGAAAACCGAAATCAGATAAAAAAAAAACCCCCCAAGAAACGAAACGTACCTGCAGGACAAAAGCGCTTCCAAACAAACAATCGAGCTTCAACGATTTCTTTTTTTTTTTTTTATTTAAATTTCTTACAGGAAGAAGAGACAATTAGGTTCCCAAAGAATAAACCCTACTGTGATCACATAAATCAATTTTTAACTTGTTTCATTTGTGCTAAAATAGTCAAAAAAGAAATGATCGAATAATTGAACAAAATAAAAACAAATACAAGTAGTGCGTAATTTCTTTTTCCAACAGGAAACACAGAAAATGTTATGTCAGACTCTCAGAACGCTGTTTTCCGCCGCTGATACCCAAAACCACCAACTTGAGCGAATAAGCTTTTTCTTTTTTTTTTTAAATTATTTTATTTTATTTGTCAGTCACCATAAAAATAAAAAATAAATGGATAATGACGTCATAGAACCTCTTGACTTGAGAGGGTGGGAAACCGGAAACTAATGTTGGAAAAAACCAGCTTCCAAAGCATTTGACCCGTTTGAATCAATTTTTTTTTTAAATTACTAATTGTAATAATTAATTTTTTTTCTTGAGTTTTCATTAATTTCTGATAATTTAATCGGTAAAAATAAAAGGTGAAAAGCAATAAGCAATAAGAATCTTGTCTTGTGTTTTAATTAAATTCTAATCATTTTATCCTTAAAAATAAAAGGTAAAAAATAATAATCAATTGTGTAAGCGATTTAGGATTCAAATCCTGTCATATACGAATTTAATTTAATTTTATATTAATTAGTATAATTATATATTGATTTAATTATTTAATTTAATTCATTAATTTTTTATATAAAGCATAATATTTTTATAATGATAATTTCTACATTACTTATAACTTCAAAAAGAAACAAAAATAAAATGTAAAACCAATTACAATATTAATCTCTATAATAAATACCGTATAAAACATTTTGTTATTTAAAAAAATAACATAAAAATTTGTCCAATTAAAATAAAATAATTAATTAAAATGGACACTCACGTTGTGACCAGAGACGAGATGCTCGGACGTGTAAGGCCCGGCTAACTAAAGTCAAGAAGAAGTACAAAAAACCTACTACCAAGACAAGATGGGTAGGACGTGTAAACGCGCGCATGATAAAGTCAAGAAAAGTAAATTTAAATTATTAATTATTTTTTTAAAATATACCTAAAAAAATATGCACCAATATTTCAAATTTCTTCATAATTTATAAATTAAATACAAACAAAACTAGTGATTAAATACGCACTAGGCTTACTCTAACAAAAAGGGGTATCATGAAATATAGCTACAGCATGTTTGGTTGGGAAGTGACTGAGTCATTCTTTTTCTATTCCCAGTGAATATTTATTCCTTTGTATGATTGTCAAATTATCCAAGGAACATTTCCTTGTAATCTTTATTCCCCAAATCACTCAAAATAAAAAATTAACTAATCCCAACCCTCAACGATATTTAGAATTCAATGGGTGGGAGAATAACTTTTACAGTTAATAAGACAAAAATGTTTTTTATAAAAAAAAATGGAAAAAAAAGAATTTAAAATAAAAAGTTTAAATTTTTTATTATATATTATAAAAATTAATTAAAATTATTAATTATAATAATATTAAAAATTGTAAATAAATATTAATATTTTAAAATTAATGATTAAATTATAAAATAAAATATTAATTTTTTGAAAATATTAATATTTAAATTATCAATTATTAATATTTTAAATAAATTATAAATATTTAAAAAACAAAATAAATATAGATGATCATATTTTATAATAAAAAGTTTAAGTTTTTTATTATATATTATAAAAAATTAATACTTTAAATTTAAAAATTAATTAAAATTATTAATATTTTAATCACAATAATTTTTAAATTAAAAATAAAATATTAATATTTTAAAATGTTCATTCTTAAAGAATAAATAAAATATAAATATTTAAATATGTTAATATTTAAAATATCAATTATTAATATTTAAAAAATAAAATAAAATAAAAATAAATAATCATACATTATAATAAAAATATTTTCATCATTTTTTATTATTTTAAAATTATTTTTTACCAATAAAAAACTACAATAAATCATAACAATAATTTCTATTTTATTTTATTTCATCAACCAAATTACATAATAATATTTTTATTTTATTATTTTCCTATCTTATTCTATTCTTACAAAGTCCCATTCTACTCAAAATCCCTAATATTCAAAACACTAGCATATTTACATTCCTATAGTTTCACAAGAGGTTTTACGTTGTTCTCTTCTCATCCGTTGGCACCAAAAGAGTTGGCATGAATGAACAGGTGATACTCGATAGTATGTGTTCGTCTAGCCTGTGCTCTCAGCGGGCTGTGATGGAAGGAATAACACCACTGATAAGATCACTTCCTGACACATTCGATGAGGAGACATACGGGTCCCTGGTACTATAGGATGAGGATGATGACAATGACTTGCCAGATAAGGAAATTAATTCGGAAGAAACGGAATCAGTCTCTGGCATCATCTTGAGCATGTATTCTAGCTCCCTGACCACATCCAACGTCGATGGTCGCTTCTCTGGCTTGTCATGGCAACAACTGAGGGCTAGACCTACAAATCTCTCAATGCATTCAGAAGGATAAGAACCCATTCTACCGTCTATTAGAGAGAACATCATGCCTGACTGATGAGCCATATTCACCTGAAGATTGAGTTCAGATTAAATAAGAAGCTTTAAGGAAATACAAGAGAGGAACGATAAGATTGACCAAAATTGTAAAATGTGCAAGACAAATGTTGTTGCAGCTTTCAAACAAGATTCAGTTAGGAATATAGAGAGGACTATGCAGGAAAGTACCTCCCGGACGATGTTTTTGCCATGTGATATTGGTTGCATACCCGTCAACAGCTCCATGAAAACAACTCCAAGGCTATAAACATCACTTTTGTCAGTCAACTTATGGGTCAGAAAGTATTCTGGATCCAGGTAACCCTGCGGACAACGAGAGCAATAAATAGTAAAAATTCAGCAATGCAATATGGTGACTAACATGTAGAAGTTTATGTCTAAAAGAACGGGACCCGATCTGCACATGGAAGTCTATGCTTAACCGATAGTGCAACTGAAATCTAATCTCTCTGGAAGAAAAAGAATAAACTTCACTTCTGAGTTTAATATACCATATATCATATAATTTTCTGTGACCTGATTAATCCGACAATTTTTCCAATAGTTTCATCCTACAACGAGTCAAATATAATGTATAATGAGATGGCTTTTAACCATGTATCACTGACAACTCCAACTTAAGTCTAAGACAATCTTTCCTATAATATCTTTGATGAGTCCCGCTAAACAGAGCCAAACTCACAGGTGTTCCCTTCACAACTGTGGACACGTGATCCGGCACAGTCCCCTCATCTTCCAGGACCGGAGCTAACCGTGAGAGACCAAAATCAGCAACTTTTGCATTAAGCTTGGAGTCAAGAAGAATATTGCTGGCTTTGATATCTCGGTGGAATACAGGAGGATGTGCTTCAGTATGGAGGTAAAGAATTCCCTTGGCTGAACCCAGTGCAACACGTAATCTCATTCCAAAATTTAGGGTTTCTTTAACTTTAGCTGCATATCAAGGTTTACATCAATTTTATGAGCTAAGAAGAGATTTTGAAAACATATCAGCATCAGCATATTCACGAGCCAAAAGATTCAAAAGAAAATTGATTCATACCGCTTGGATATTTGACCTAAAATCTCCAGCTCAAAGAGCTAGGTTTGAATTTCCCCACTTCAAAAATAGCACATGACAAACTATTTGGTTTTCCCAAATAAACAAACACCTCAAAAATCTAGTCCAATTCTAAAATGAACTAAGTGTAATCTTTGTATGCTAACACCAAAATTTTTGATAATTTGTTAACACTTCATACATAAAGTAGAAGTATACAAAATAAGGAGCATAATATAAAAATTGAAAGGCAATAAATCCTGAAAACTTCATACCAGAAAGCCAGTCCCTCAAGGTGCCATTGGGCATGAACTCATATACCAACATCTGCAAATCCACCAATAACCCAAAGATATGAAGTACATCTCTAATTAAGTCACACCTTATATACCTAAAAACTGATGAATACCCTGCTTAGACTTTTCAAAACCACTTCATAAGGACACAAAAAAATGTGCATGCACACCCCCTGACCCACACACACAAGTGACATAATACAGGTATTTATTGGTCAGGACCACAGGAATATACCTGTTCCCCTTCTTCATCACAGTATCCAACCAATGAAACTAGGTTACGGTGATGCAACCTTGACAAAAGCTTTATCTCTGTCAAAAATTCATTTTGTCCCTGCAAAGATCCTTCTTCTGCACGTTTTATGGCAACAACTGTTTTATCGGATAAAGTTCCTTTGTACACTTTTCCATAACCTCCTTGCCCAACTTGAGTTGAACTGTTAAAGTTGTCAGTAGCAAGAGCCATTTCTTTAAATGTAAAGTTTTTCACCCCATCAATTTTCATAGAAACCCTTGACGCTGCAAAGTGAAATAAGAAATTTAGACTCATTTTCAGTGATACTTAGAGACTATATTATGGGGACAAAGAAAGACTTAAATAGTTATATTAAGGAGCTTACAAAAACGTTTTCTTGACATTGCAAGCTGGTGTCTAGCATGCCTTCTTGTAATTAGAATTGTTACTACAGCAGACAGTGCAACTGCACAGGCAACACCCGCGCCTACAATGGCTAGCAAAGTGCCCATCCTAATACCCTTACTTTCATTCTCCAAGTTCCCTACAGCAATAACAATCAAATAAGGCATCATTAATAATAATGATAATAATAATAAAAGGAAGAAACTGTCATAGAACTACTATACACAAAATTAATCTATCAAATAGCTCACTGTTTAATTCTTAGAATAAAATGATATACATCCACCACATTTCCTAGTTACATTCTAGCTCATTGTACCAAAGGACAGGCTTGCTTTTCTCAAATGTGTACCATTTAACATGCCAAAGCAGCTTGATTTTGCTCGTATTGGTTATCTCATTTTGTACAAATAGATATTCTAACAATTTTTATACCAATTTGATTTCTATATATCTAGCAGAGCACTCTCAACATAGTTAAAAGTGAAATTCAAGTTCTGTCCTAAAAGGTTCAAGCCTAAGAATATACAGTTTTTGGTAGCATTTATTTATTTCAGGCTAGTAATAAAAACCAGCTTCTCAATTACTACTCTACCTTGTCATCTATACATAAGAAAGCATTTTATTCCATTAACTACTACAAGAATGCAAGATGAAATACATACTCTCTTCATAAGGTCCTAGTAGAGTGAAGTTAAGCAACTCATATGGTCCAAAAACGTCGTTACGATGAAACTTCCATGATGAATAAAAGTCTCTGATTCGCTTAACTTCGCTATTATCAAAAGCATGTGAGCTTTTATTATCGATACTAGGAAAAAGCTTCAAGTACATCCATAGACGTCCTTTTTCCCAAGAGTATGTATCAATTGACATTTGATATAGGCTTAAGTTCAAAGAACTAGTCATGTACACCTCAAATGGCTGGATATATGGAGGAAAATAAGAAAAACTAGGGCTCTTCAGACGATATCCAATTCTGAGAGGTGCTGCACAGAAACATGGCACAGGAGATGCTGGGATATACTCATAGAAACCGTCTGTAGGGCACTCTTGAGTTCGGCATTGCACTGGTGAGTTGTTTAAGTATGTAGGCATCTCTCCGGATTCAGATCCACAGAACAGGCTTAAATTCAATAAGTTTGCATTATTGCAGACAGGATTGCCTCCAAGCCTAAAGAAAAACTGCTGAAACTGTAAGGATTTGAGAAATGAAATTCAAGACAATGCATGACAAAGGATGACCTTTTTTTATTAATGCGCCAATTATTTTCATTACAACTGAAGGTGAGAAAAGAAAGAAGAGAAGGGAAATAATTTAAACGTGTAAGTGGGAAAAGAGAAAATGTGCTATGAGCCTAAGATGTAACCCATTAAACAAGACAATGCATGGAAAAAATATTTAAGAAACAACATATCCTGTCATTTTCAATTATGAGCCATTTCTTCTGTAGGTTGTCTTAAAATCTTAACAACTTTCTAAAGCATACATAAATGATACAGGATAAAGAGAAGCTGACTGAAGAATTAAATTATCTCAGATTTGATTTAATCACTTTGATGTATTGTTATGGGTTTTATTGTAATTTCTAATATGTGGAGTACTTTAGGTTTAGCTTATAAGTAGATATGTTGTTTAAGTTTTTGGTGGTTAGGATTATGAATTTGAGATTTTGGAATATTGACTATTGAGCTTTTCCATTCTCCTGTTTTTTTATCCCCTAATTTCCTTTGTCTCTCCCATTTCCCCTCTAATTTTCCGTCCTATCTGTATCCTAGGTCAATAAGTTTAAACATCTATTATTTTTAATCAACCTTATATTACCTTGAAAATTTGGTTGTAAAGGAAATAAATTAATTGTGCTACATGTAATCTCATATGACAAATCTCATAGCTGCACATGGTCTTGCTCATACAGCTTTTGATTTGTTTTAAGTTCATAATCTACAAATTGAGCAAGTTGATAATGAGATCTATTGACCATTGCAAATGGCCACTTCTATTACCATTATCATTAAAGAATTAATGTAAAAGGCAATGAGTTTTTTTTAATTAGTATTTTGTTATTTTACTATAATACATAGGAGGCTACCGCATTGGTAGACTCTCTACTTCTCATCTTCAATGTATTCTCTCTTTCTCTTTAAATTAAGATGGTATCAAAGAAAACACAATCCCCACCTATTGAATCTCATGTAGTACACTTGTCCTACCTATGTGTGAAATACATGCCATGTGATAGTTTGTTGTCTCTACATGCAAGGGGAGTATTAATGGTGATAAATCCCACGTTAATTAAGTTTTAGAATATCTTGACTTGAGTCCTTCAACATAAGAGAGCCCTCTTTGCTAATTGCCAACTGGTTTAGGTTGCATTGCTCGTCATATATTTCATATGACATTCGAGCACATAGGAACTCCTATGAATCAGATCTTATATATTAATATGCTTCATAATAGAATTTGACATGGTATCAAACTTTTATTTTGCAGTAAGTGTGTTAGCCAACTTTTGGAATCTTGAAAACTGTAATAGGGATGCTATTCTATATATCTAAAGATATCTCAAAAGTGCTCCAAGACATGGCCTACTTTAGAGAAACCATGATCATCTTCAAGGAAAGGGTTATTCTGATACAGATTGTGTGGATCCCCATTTGAGATCTACCACTTACATATTTTTGTTTGTTGGAAGAAACTTAGAGTATAGGAAGAGTTAGAAACAAATAGCAAAGAAGTGTTGATAATGAACCGTAGCAAACACCACTTGTGAGTTGGTTTGGTTGAGACACATATAGGAAGAGCTCAATTTTAAGCAATCAAGTCCTATAACTCTCATGTGATAATCAAGCAGTCATTCATTAATTATTTATATGGAAATTTTAGTAAAACATTTGGAAAATCAAATGCATAAAAGGAGTTGTGTGAAAAGAAAGATTTATGTAAGTCTATAATAAATAACTTTGAAAAGAACTCAAAGATTAATGAAAATGTTAATAAGAAAAATGAAGAAAACTCTGCGGGCTAGGAAAGAATTATAGAAAGACAGCATGGCCATTTAACCCTCCCCCTCCCCATCCATGAACCCAAGGGCACAATAACAGTAAAACTGTTAATTTTTAGGTATAGTTTACTCAAATTTTCACTTTACTAGCAAAACATATTTTGATAGATATACCAACTAAAAACAAATTAAACAATTAGTTGACTGAGGCTAAGGCATGATTCCAGAGATATAAGAAGTTTACCTCAAGGTAACATTCACCGGAGGATTTAGATGTCCTTGAATGCTTGAGAATGAATTGTTTCTAAGATCCCTGAATTTTGAACGTGCAAAGAAAGGAAAAATATTATCAATATATTCTATTTCATAACTACATTGCTTTGCAATGTGCATGCATGAATACAAAGCTCCTCAAAGAAGTGTAATGGTTTATGGTTAATGCGAGTTCTCTAATTTCAAGATCTTACAACGTAAGTTTAGCACTTGTACTGAAGGACATATTCTGCCAAATGTTGGTAGGGACAGGACCTGTCAGAAGATTGTTCTTGACTGATCTGCAATAAACCATCATTTAGATTCTAGACTCTGCAAATATATTTGCCCATTAAAGTCACAAGAGCATCATATTTAGATATTAAACAAGCATCATTCCATGATAGGAAACATATAGCAGTTTTCATATGTATATAGATTCTTACAGTTCCTGAAGTGAAGGAAGGTCCGAGAAACTTCCAGGGATAGATCCGTTTAGCTGGTTATCTGAAAGATCACTGCAATTAACAAGAAGCAATTTTAGGAATTTGTCTTCATTGCGTTTTGATATAATAATCAAAAGGACAAATTTCAAAGATTAACTTATCATTCGGTTTAAATATGAGGCAATTGGGATATCCAGATTGAAGCAGTTGAAGATTGACAAGAGATGCTTTATTTATTTTTTGAAACAGAACAATTGATAAGTTTAAATTGGCAATTTACTTACATGGTTGTCATATTCTCTGAAAGCTTATTTGATGGTATGGGTCCAGTAAGATTATTCCAGCTGAGATCCCTGGCGCATAAGTGCAGAAACAAGAATAAGACTTCTGAAAGTCTTATTGCATAAAATAAATGCAGCCCATTAAGGTAAATATTAAAGACCTCACAATAAATTAAACAGTAACCCAGACGTACAGATATCTAAGGCTTGATATCCTGCTAAGATCAGGAACTGCTCCCTGCAAGCTGCAATTTCTAAGACTTCTGAAAGTTGCCACAAGAAATAAAATAGCATCAGCAGTCTTGAGCAGATAGGTGCAAAATATTGCTTGTACAATTTTTTCCATTGTATTAAATACGAAAGCAAGACAGAATTAATCAGGAGAGTGAAAAGTAGGTTATTTCAACATTAGACTTGATGTATTTCTATCTTAGGAGCAATTCCATGGTCTTTATGATTTTTCATTTTAAATCCTAATGACACAAAATCACTACCTTTGTAAGCATCAGCATTGCTACTACTTCACTAAATAAACGGCAAGACTAAATGGTTTACTAACACTCACAATTTTGCTAATCTGGAAAAGTTCCCATAAGAAGCTGGAATATCAGAGCCATTGAAGTTGTTGTTATCAAGCTGGCTGTGGTTATGAAGAAAACAATTAATGTCAAGAGAATTGACAGCAATCTAAGAAAAATGACACATGCATGCTTATCAAATTATGCTATTTAAAACTTTAGTAAATGGCCAGCACTTGGTATGATAAGAAAAAGGAATTACATCAATAAAGAAGCCAGTTAAACCTGGAAGATAATGATCAATAACTAAATCACATAATGGGGAAGATGATTGAAGGGAAGAAACATACAGTATGGCCAGGTCTGGTATGTTCGAGAATTCTGGTGGGAGATATCCAGAGAAGTTATTACTATCCAAAAGCCTGCGGAGAATCAAAATTCATATCACCAATCACTCACCACAAAATAAAAATAAAAAATATAGATAACCATGCAAAAAATTCAGAAAAAGAAAACCACATATGTAGGAGAGCACATTTTATATGAACTTACAAGTGAACCAAAGTGGATAACTGAGATAGCTCAGGGGGAATTTGACCACTAAGTGAGTTGTTGTTGAAGTGGCTGCACGTTACAAACAAGCAGATAAGATACAGAGAAAAGTCTTAACCTCCTTGTTAAGTTAAAATAACATTTAGCTTGTAGATTCACTTACAGATGTTGCACACTGCCCAAGTTGGCATATGCTTTTGGTATTTGGCCAGAAATGTTATTCTCATCTATTTGAAGTCTATTCAGATTTGAGAGGTAGCCAAGTTCCTCTGGCAAAGAACCCGATAATTTGTTTCCGTTCAAGAGTCTGCATACATAAATGCCATGCAGAAAGTTAAAACCAACAATCACTGTCAAAGAGCCATTCATGTAGATATTAGAACAACTTTGAATAAATTTCGCACCATAAATTTAGTCATGGGCTTATATTGAGACAAGAATAGAATTATGAGAAAATTCCTTTTTCTGTCAAGTATCCCTTCTGATCCATCTAAAAAAGATATTTGCGATTAACTAAAATTCCTTTGTTGAAGAAGAAGGAATAAGAAGAATCCAACTTACAGGAGTCTTAAGGTACAGATATCATCTTAAAATGGATATTTGTGATTAACTAAAATTCCTTTGTTGAAGAAGAAGGAATAAGAAGAATCCAACTTACAGGAGTCTTAAGGTAGAGATATCACCTTAAAAAAGATATTTATGATTAACTAAAATTCCTTTGTTGAAGAAGAAGGAATAAGAAGAATCCAACTTACAGGAGTCTTAAGGTAGAGATATGTCCTATCTCCTTAGGTATACTGCCAGTCAATTCATTCCACATGACATCTCTTCCAGAAATAAAAGAAAATTGGTGTTAGCCTCAGTGGAAATTGATCAGGAATGGTTAAGATATATTATATTTCTCAACTCACAGTGATCTGAGATGAGAAAGTTGGCCAAGCTCAGGTGCTAAAGTTCCAGAAAGATTCATATTTAGTAGCTGACTGCATCAATTTACATAAGGCAGTTAGCAACAACAACTGTACATGTCCAAGCTTTATTGATAATCAATAAAATGAATAACGCCGAAAAGAAGAGCAGTAACCCAATTACAAGTAGATGTGGAGAATGAAAAGATTGGTAAGAGAAAGCGTACAGCTCCTGAACATGGAAGTATCCATCACTCCCAAGATTATCAGAACATATAACTCCAGTCCAGTTAAATGTGCAAGGATCCCCTTTTTTCCAATTTCTGAGATTCTTCATGGGATCAACTAATTTCTCCGTCACTGCCATCAAAGCACTAACTGCAATTGGAAATGAAACATATGCTTACTTGAACATAAAAGGGAATTTAGCAATGTAATAGTAGTAACTAATAAATTCCTGGCTGCGGCTTCAAAATTAACATTATTAGTCAAAAGCAAAAACATGTATTTCACACCAAAACATGCTTAGATGGGAAGGGAAGCAATACAAATTAGCCTTACCCGATAGTACGATCCAAAATTCTATTATAGCAGAATCAGACAGAAAAGAAATAAACTCGATACCAACTTGATACAAGTACTGTGATAGGATTGTTACTCTTGCTATTATTGTTATTTGGACAAATTGGTTATTTCATATATAATCAAGGTCAGCTATGATATTTGAGACCCTATATATACGCGAAAGTTATTTAAGCTGCACCCAGCATAAAAGGTGTTGATATAGAAATTTCTATGTGTTAGATTACAGCAGCCATAAAGAAAAGACGTAGCTTTTAAGATTATTGTTGGAGTTATGGTCGAAGAAATTTTTTTTTTTTTTTGCTTTTACTTTTGAAGAATATATCGAAAATTAAGAAGAAGCAAATGATGATTGGTGAGAAAATCATTTCTCACCTTCGGAAGGATCTGTTATCTGTGCAGCAGCAAGGAGCAGCAGCAGACAACAACACCACAGCCACAGGCCCAGTATGCAGTCGCTCACTCTCATCATCATCATCTGCCAACTTCAACTAATCAAATATTGAAAAAAAAAGAAAAAAAGAAGAAGTTTCCCAAAAAATACTATGAAATTTCTATCTCTTACTACTTTCTCCTAGTAGGTTGGGAAAGGTAGAAAGAAGGAAGCAGAGGCAGAGGAGAGTGACTAAGATGCGGATAGCGCTTAGTTTGAAGCAGAGGCAGAGGAGAGTGAATGAGATGCGGATAGCGCTTAGTTTGAAGCGTCGCGGCTACAGCCTTGGCGTTCGGAAAAAATCAATTTGAATATTCATGGAGATGGAGAAAGCTGTTGACTTTCCGCTCTCAAAAGCATTGTCGTCATGGTCCGTTCATCGACATTTCCCCATCAACTGCCTCGGAGATATGGACAGAACCCGTTTCGATATCTTTTCCGTTCTGTCCTCTACCTGCTCCCCCTCGACTTCCTAGGACTAACTAACCAACCATTATGGTTCATCAAGCGCGCGTGGTGAGAACCGCCGACTGGTTTGAGCCTGGAGCATGGGCGTGAGATGCAATGGCGCGTGATATGATAGTTTCTTTCGCTTTTGTAGAGTATAGGACGTGCCTTCTTGGACGAGGACTATAGGTGCAACGTGGTGGGAACGTTTTAAATTTGCTTGGAGAATCGAATCCAATGGCATCGAAGCGTGTAATATTGTGGATTGCGATGCATTTGACAAATACGAAATTGTACTGGTACGGTAAGTCAAGATCAAGATTATATTTTTTGGGCCACTTGTTGAGATGAGATTATTATTATCAATTGATTATTTAAAAAAAGAAAGAAAAAAAAAGCAACAAAGAAAAAAGACTAATTATGGTTTGTCTAAACTTTGCCGGATGTATCAAAGGATCTTTTATGGGGTTTGATTGGATAGGTACTATCAAGATTGATGGTACGAAATGATATTCTAATGGTTTGCAAAGTGTTCTTTTGACGGGAAGAGAGGACGACTGGTAATAAGTAAATCGGACTGTATTAGAGGTGATAAAGGTTGAAATAGTTATTGAGGTGTAAGTGTTCTGATAGTAGACGGTGAGAAATAACAAGGAAGGTAAAGAAAACGGCGGAGCACGGCGTATGAAAAAGGTTGAAAAAAGAGAATATTTGGAAAACTTTGAGAATAATATCTATTGAGGTTTTGATTATTTTCTAATTGCTTCTCAATTTTTTAAATTTTTATATTTATAATAGTGGGTAGAAAGAAAATATTGTTAAAAGTACGTGTTTAATTATAGAAAAATATATTTAGTATGAGAAAAATATGTTTGTTTTTATTTTGAGAATAACATATTATGTAAAAAATATATTAAAAATCAATTTATTGAATGTTAAGAGAATGAATATGTAATTGGATATTGAGAGTAAGTTTTGAGTAGTGAAATGGTAATACTTAATAATATATTTATATGTATTTTTTTTTTAAAATAAAGATATAACTCGATAAATCTTGTTACTCTTTATGAGTTATTTTTAATTTCTCTTTGTGACATGATTGTTCCACGTTATTTTCATACCATAAAATAATATTTTAAAAAATAATAAATATTTAAAATTAAACATATACAAAGATGAAATGCACAATTTCAATATATACATATTTATTTTATTTATAATATACATAGTTATCTAGTTTCCGTTTCTCACGTGAAAACAAAGCCGTAAAGACAAGTAAACAGGGGGTAATAAACAGCCTTCAACACGAATTTTCTTCAGGATTAACTGATAAGAGCACATCTGATTCATGTGTTGAGTAAATAAGGGTCTGGTGGCATGGCAGGCATCAGCGAGGCCTGATGGTGGGGATTACACCGCTAATAAGTTCACTTCCTAAGATTTCGGTGGTCCCTTGGGAATTCCTGCCAGAGTAGAGAGGCGATGAGGCATACCCTGCTGACATTCTGCCTGCAGAGGAGGCATCTGACCCTGTTGGAATCAAATCCGACTCCGGAAGCACTGAACATAAGTTCTCTAACTCTCTCACAACTTCCAACATCGTTGGTCGTTCCTTGGGATCATCCTGGCAACACTTCAGGGCCAGTGCCATAAATTTCTTGGTGCACTCAGAAGGGTATGAACCCATGCTCTGGTCTATGATGGAAAACATCAGTCCGGATTGACAAGCTCCATAAACCTGCAGTAGATGTTTTACTGGAAAGGTGTTATTATTTGATAAAAGAAGTCTCGATATGTTTATTTATCAATGATTCAGCAGAGGAGAAGATTTTCTACTTATTAGAATGTAGAGTTTTAAGCAATAATGAGTCGCATCACAGTGTTTGTAACTATGTTGTTCCATTAAGAATGTTGAGATGAATTAAGAGAAAGAATCAGACAAGGGAAAAGATGTTTCTAGGAGGCATTTTAAATTAATTCTCTGAAAATGTTACAAAACTCAATCACCAAAATCAATCCCATATTTGCAGGAAGTGATTTACCTCTCGGACAATGTTTCTCCCATGAGAGATAGGCTGCATCCCTGTCAAAAGTTCCAGAAACACTATTCCAAGGCTATAGACATCACTTTTCTCTGTCAACTTGTGAGTCAAGAAATATTCTGGATCCAGGTAGCCCTGTACAGGAAAACAAAATGGAAGTGAACTTCATTATAATATTGCAAGGAAATAATTAGCCAACAAAGCAGCATAAATATTTGACTGCAAGCAAGATCTCATGCATCAAATGATGGCTTTAATATTTCAAAAATTTATGTTCACAAAATATAATTTTATCTTTACTAAGCAGTCGAATACATAGCATTCAAACACTCCTGGATATGTATATCTTTACAAATTTATGCTAGTTTGCTTGTGGGGAATGTGATATTATCACAAAGTTCTTACTGGTGTGCCTTTCACAACTGTGGATACATGAGCTGAAGCTCCTTCAGCATCTGGCACTGGTGCAAGCCTTGAGATTCCAAAATCAGAAACTTTAGGATTAAACTTGAAGTCCAGCAATATGTTGTTTGCCTTAATATCCCGATGAATTATTGGTGGGTCAGCTTCATTATGAAGGTAGAGGATGCCTTTGGCTGAACCCAATGCAATACGCAATCGCAGAGGGAAACTCAAGGTATCTCTGTATCTATCTGTGATGTTGCACATAAAACAATGTAAAATTTTGCAGCAATATACGGCAACAGTTAAAATCACTGAACTGGAAAGGTTTTCAGCTTGAAGGTACCAGACAAATATCAAGCTGAAGTCAAACAGCATGTACAATTGGGAAAATTATCAGGAATTTTCAGAAATTAAAACAACAACAAGAAGAAGAAGATAAAGCATTATACATTTGAAAGAATCCACCTGTACAGTTTAACCAAAAGAAAAGGTATTGCTGTATTTAGCATGCAGTTTTATTCTAAAATCCACTTGTGGGGTAAAAGTTTGTATCCCATTAAATTTTCATTGCTGATCCAAATAGCATAATTCAAACCATCACACAACTATATATGCCCTTAATATGAGATAGAACATGAGAAATTTACCTGAGAGAAGATCATGGAGAGAACCATTGGGCATAAACTCATACACTAACATCTGCAAAGAAAAAAGCCAAGCATTATCTATCTATATATTTATTTTGATGCAGATATCAGGTATTTTGAGAAGGTTGCTATTTGTTGTAAATGCATCTGACTTAAGCTGAATTGGTATCTTTTAGTACAACTGCACAATAAATTCAGTATAATGTATAACTTGCATAATCAGTCAATACGATTGAAGCAGCATTAAGAGGATCTGTAGGGAATATTTGCAGCCTTGAAATGTAAAACATAATAGATTTATCCAGTTAAAAATTAGTCAACATAGTCGACAATAGTATATGAGCAAGTATGCAGCAAGATTATTCTACATTTATGAGAGGCATTGGTGATAGCTCAAGTGAAATTCCATGGGTTAGCTATTTATGCATGGGCTTTTCCCATGATTTTCTGTGACTGGTTTTCCCTTTTTTTTCCCTTTCTTGTTAAATCTTTGTTTCCCTTTGTATTCTGTTGTATTAATTTGTTATGTCATGCTCTTCCAAGAAATGGAAGGGACTGCAGTGACTGCACCTGCTCGCCTTGTTCGCTACAATATCCAACCAAAGAAACCAGGTTCCGATGATGTAACCGTGACAACAGTTCTATTTCAGTTATGAACTCTATTTGACCCTGCAAAGATCCTTGTTGGGCACGCTTTATTGCTACTACTGTTCCATTAGCCAAAATGCCTCTGTAAACCTTTCCATAGCCTCCTCGACCAACTTGAGTGGTGTCAGAGAATCCGCTTGTACCTGCTTCAAGTTCTACAAAGCTGAATTCCTTAACACTTTCAGTTCTGATTGGAACCTTAGCAACTGCAGTGGGAATAAAAAAGGAACAAGGAGGAGGATTAATTTTAGAATGATCATTGCCTTTATATATGGCAAGAGATGATAGCCACGGCAGATGAGATATTATATGTGGACTTACTTGACTGTTTTTTTAACACTTCACGCCGGGATTGAGTGCGCCTTTTGTAGAAGAGGACCATAATGGCCAAACATATTGCTACTACAGAGAATATGGCCCCTAAGATTATTCCGATTAGGGCACCTTTACTTAGTCCTGATTCCAGAGGCTGGAGTTCAACTGAAATAACAATAATCGGTAAGCAAATTTCCACTAAAGAAATGCAGAATACTTGAAAACTACTGGAGCACCTTGTCCAACACATAGAATCTACTAGACTATTAATCAGAGGATTAGCACTGGGAAGGGAAGAACAAAAGACAAAAGGATTTACTCACATGCCAAAAGTAGAGTAACAAATCAACATGCATAATGTTCATTGAAAAGGTTTCTGACTTCATTTTCCACTTTCTGTTTTGTTTTCTTTTTCTTTTCTATTCATGATTTTTCCCTAGCCCAAGTTTTTCTTGCTGAAGGGAATCTTATATTTGTATCTTTAAGATAATAATAAAAAAGATTTACATGGAGAGTACTAATGAATAGGTAAGACCCTGATAAGAGGATCCTTGTTCTTTCTATACTAATTTATATGAGAAAGTAGAAAACATGCAAAACCTCCTATAAAAGACTCCTCATTTCTTAGTTGAGATTTATAGAGAAAGGTAGGTAGCCAAAACGTTCTCCTGTTGTATGGAATGTGCTATCTTCAAATGATAAAGAACATAT
Source organism: Theobroma cacao (assembly GCF_053813885.1). Taxonomy (NCBI): domain Eukaryota; kingdom Viridiplantae; phylum Streptophyta; class Magnoliopsida; order Malvales; family Malvaceae; genus Theobroma; species Theobroma cacao. Next base: position 31,569,078 of record NC_142642.1, read on the forward strand.
TGGATTTGCAATACATGATCATATTAGTACGAAGTGAATGTGTTTTTGATAGTTATGGTATCTTTATGCCTCTTGTTTTCTGTTTCTCTTCTTTTTTTTTTTTTTGGTAACAGCAAGGGAAAAACAGGTTTGATAAGATGTTTTTGTTTAAAGAAAAATGAAAAAGAAAAGGGCACATTTATGACAATTATTAACAGTCTCAGTTAGATCTCAAAAAATGAAATTAAACTGTAATTGCTAAATGAAAAAGATGCATGGTTGAAAAAGGAAAAGAACAAGGAAAGAAGGAGACAGTACCATTAGAATAAGGTCTGAGGAGTGTAAAGTTGAGCAGCTCATATGGACCAAAGGTGTCATTCGAAGGAATTGCAAAGGTAGCAATCATGTCTCTGATTCGTTGGATCTCACTATCATTGAATTTAGCAGTAGATTGAGGGAAAATTTTTAAATACAGCTGTAGCCTAGGACCCTTTTGCCATATAAATGAGTCAACAACTAGTTGATAAAGATCCAAGCCAAGACTGGCTGTTATGTACAACCTATATGGATTGGTATATGGACGAAAATCTGATATGGTAGGACTTCTTAAACGTAACCCAACTCCAAGAGGTGCAGCACAGAAGCAATATAGAGGAGATTCTGGGACATATTCAAAGTTTTCACTTAGAGGACAGGATTGAGGTGGGCAGCTGTTATTAGAGTTACTTGAGCTTCCAGGTACAAAATCATCATCTCCAGTTGTAATTCCACAGAATTGGGCTATGTTTAGTTGATTTGCTATGTTACAGACAGGATTGCCCTCAAGCCTAACAATCCAGGAAGCACTAATCAGAGATTATCAAAGTATTTGCAGTTGTTATGTTACATAAGTATAATACATACTTTTAAATATCCAGAAAACTAAAAACAAAAACAGAAACAAACACATTACATGTACTCTTTAAAACCAGGCTCACCTAATTGTAACATTTGAAGGAGGATTTATACTGCCTGAAATATTTGAAAGTGAATTGTTCTGGAAATCTCTGCAAGTAAAGCATATGCAGAGAGGATCAGGTATGTGCACATGAACTTGGCAGGTCCAGCAAGTCAGCCACCATGCTGGATATACTTAATCACAATAGCAAAAGATGTCATATATCTCTCAACAATATCCTGCTTTGCTATTTCTTCAAGAAAACTTTTCCAATAAATGCAGCTGAAAATGATGGCATTCTGCCCCAATGACTTACATGATAAGTCTTGCTGCAGCAGTAAAATTCACATTTTGCCAAACAGTAGAGGGAACATCTCCACTTAACAAATTGTTTTCTAGTGACCTGCCACACAAGGCAAGCTTCATTAAGTCAGTTTGTCGTACTATCATTCAATTTCAATAAGATATGAGTAAATTTCTCAAATATTTTTGAAAACCACAATAAAATAATCCAATCAACATTGCTGAAACAAGTTATATGAAATTCTTGTGAAGGAAATTGGAAGTAAAAACTGAAGAGTACTTCTTACAATCTCTGAAGATGAGGAAGGCCTGAAAAGTTTGAAGGGATAGATCCATTCAGCAAATTGTAGGATAGATCACTGCACATTTAAAGAACAAAAACGATGATGACTCATTTTATCATATAAATGAAAAAGAAAATTTGTAAATGGTACCAGCAACTAAAATTTGTTTGTGTGTGCATATGTCAGAGAGAGAGAGAGAGAGAGAATTGAGTTTTAGTGACTTTGTATATCAACAACCCTTACATAGTTGTGATGTTATCAGAAAGCTTATTTGTTGGTATCCCTCCAGTAAGGTGGTTATGGCTCAGATCACTGTAATATGAACAACATAAAAAATTGAGATATACTCAAATTTGGTAATCTGGGAAAACGTTGCTTAACTTGTTTAAATCATCATGCATACAAAGCAACATCAATATCAAAGGTCAAGTGTACAAATTAGCAGTATTTCAATATGACTAGCTTTATTTCAACAATAGAACAGTGGCATTGGTAAATGTATCAACACACAAGTAGACATGTTACAAAAGAAAGCAATTAGAACACTCTTAAAAATGCTCAAACACTTACAGATAACGAAGTGGTTGAATACTACTGAAATCAGGAATAGCTCCTTGCAAGTTGCAGTTCCTAAGACTTCTGTTGAGATGAATGGAATAAAATAACACAGAAATTTAGCAGTTTGGAGACATCATAAATTTAAAAAGAGGGACTGTAAAAGCCCACGCTACAACTCTAACATTTGACTAATCTTGATGTACTTTTCCCCTATCTGAAAAACATGTTTGATGGTATGCTTTGATAGGAAACCCTGAATAAACTGAAATCAATAGAGAGGGAGAGAGAAGCTGACAGTTTCACCAGCTTGGACATGTTGCTGTAAGAAGCAGGAATCTCAGTTCCACCAAAATTGTTATTATCAAGTTGGCTGCAATAAAAGGAAACAGTAGTATGAGAATTAATCATAATTCCATTCAAGGAAACCATAATTATTTCAAAAGACAGCAAAAAGATGGAAGAACTTTAGGAAAAATTGTGTTACACCAGATGATGAAGCTGTTCAATCAGCAGTCAACTAATGTTTAGTAAAATTTCACAGGTTAACTCATTTTACAAGAAAATGGTCATCAATAGAGATGCTTCATTGCATCAAAGTCATTAGTTCATTTGGATGTATCAAAGGCAAATAGGATAGATATAGCAATAGTACTTGATTTCTTCTCCCAACAAACAAAAAAAAAAATATTCTTCTTGTACTTTGTATTTACATGATATTAGTTAATTTTGAACTAAATTGCTGATATGCTTCATTCATTAGCAGCAAGATCCTAAAGAAATTGCTCAGGGACCAGCACTCAAAACGTTGATATTTTTAACACTGGTAAACGAGAAAATCTAATTGAAGTTAAAGATAAGAATACTTTTTTTAAAAAAAGTTTTTAAGAATACTTAAAAGGAAAAGCATACATACAGTATTTTCAAGCTTCGCATCTGTGAATATTCTGACGGTAGATACCCTGATAAGTTATTATTGTCCAACAGGCTGCACATCCATGGATATAAATCTCTGATGTTATTCTGTTAAAAATAACATCTGTAATGCCATTGAATTATTACTGAGCTTACAAGTGTAGAAGTTCAGGCATGGTGGAGAGCTCTGATGGAATCTGACCACTAATTGAGTTGTTGTTCATGTGACTGCAGTTAACAAAATGCATAAAAGATAAAAGATTATTAATGCAATTACTTCCTAATAAAAATGTATTTACTTTAGTATTATCTACTCACAAGTGCTTGCAGCTGACTAGATTTACAAAAGATTTGGGCAGTGTTCCTGATATCTGATTCAAATCCACCTGCAACATTAGTAAGTTAGGCAGATAACCAAGCTCGTCGGGTAAAGATCCAGAAAGCTGATTTCCACTCAAAAGCCTGCAACCACGAGTAGTCTTGTAAGCTTTCCGCAATCACTTACTTGAAAAATTGTCATATTTTTAACAAGAAATATCTTGCTCTGTTCTTACAATGTATCAAAATTAGAAGGAAAAAACTAGAAGAAAACAAAAGAGAGAGAAGCAAATCAAGAACCATTTCCCAGTGATTATGTAACCATATCTATCTCCAATCAGATGATAGATGAATTCACAGAATTACATATGAATTTACTTGCACATAATAAAATTTTTTAAGAATATTTAAGAATAGAAGACAAGGCTCATACTGTAGTATTAAACTTACAGAAGAATGCTGATGCCTCATAAAGAAAAATGCCAGCTAGTTTTCGAAAGTAGTGTTCCTCATTAGCCTAAGCCACAGTGTCATTATGTGCTTGAGTTATGATTTTTAGAAATGGTAGCGGATAAAGTCTATGGTATTCTAATCAACCATATAATTCATACCAGTCACCATCTGCCAGCACCCTCTTTTTTCTTTTTTTGGATAAAAGAAATAATTCCATTAACCAATACCAAAGCAGGGAGACCTGCAACTGCAGAACAACTCGCAAACAACTACTAAAACACAGAAACAAAAACTATCTAAGAACCAAAAAAATGCTGACTAATTTCCCAGGAGAATCTGCGATCCACTTGAAACCAGAAGCTTTACACCTAACAGAATTAACTATTAGCTGAAAAACTTTAGTATCAATCAGACAAGAATGTTGATGAAGCATGCAGTTTCTTACTCTCCAAATGTGGTTGATATAAGCATTCCCATTTGCCAATATTTGTGCATCATGCATTATAGCCTTCAACTTGTACAGGGAGAAATGAAGTTAATCTATAAATTCTACCATCCATTAACTGATTATAAATCATTATGTTTGTATCTTATCGGAAAAAAGAAATATCTGGCATCCCAAACATATAAACCTGCCTTTATACATGTTTTGACACTAGAAGCATTTTGTCTTGCTAAGCACAAAATTTCTTTCCAATCTACAGAACAAGTGAACAAGCTAGAAATTTGTCAAGCAGGTTGCAAGGAAGAAATACCATTGATAAAGTTTTTGGTAAGAAAAACATCCTTTTGTTACTTTCTGAATATGAATTACTTACAGGAATTTCAAAGATTTTATATTGCCTATCTCCTTTGGTATGCTGCCAGTAATATTGTTCCATATAAAATTCCTGCTCAAAAGGAACGAACAGAAGCAATAAGTTATTGATGATGAAGCAAGAATTTGACAATAGCTCAATGAAAGACAAGGATGAAGACTTAATATCCCCACCAAGATCAACCTAGAAGATAATTGACCTGATACCACTTACAAAAGAGTCAAATTAGATAGTTGGCCAAGTTCAGGAGCAAGTGTTCCAGAAAGATTCAAATTTAGCATCCGCCTGCATAACAGGAGAAACCAGGCAAAAATAGAAAAATATTACCCTGATATAGTTTTGAAAGATGTATCACTAAAACATACCATCCTAAGTCTCTATCATTTCTTTAATGTTAAGATTATCATCGTCAACCACCGCCAGTGAAGAATCAAACCCATGGGAATCATTTCCCACTAGTGATGTAAAGAATACTAGCTCAAAAATTAGTGCAGAAGAACAGTTCCAGAGGCCAATTAAGTCTACTGACATCACTCTCTGATTCTTCTACTGTTAAAAAGAATGGACTTTGTGGATCGATCACCTTAGCCACTTCAGGTGCATATTCATAGAAAAAAAATTATGTCTTATAACAAAAAAAAAACATGAAAGTGACAGAGTGAGGAGAAAAATGCAACATCCAAGAAATCATTCAATTTTGAGATTATTAACTCCCACAATAAAAGTTGTTGTCTTGTATCCAGGATAAACATCTTCACTCTTCAATCAAGTGCACAGTTCAACAAGGATATTGCAAAACAATCATAAGTCTGATAACGTAGACATAACATTTCAAAGACGAACTTATAAGAACCAAAGTTAGACATAAAAATAAATCAGAGTAATCAGAGAGCAATCAGTGAATAGATGAATAAGCGTACAATTCTTGAACATGGAAATAACCATCATCTTGATTCGTGGTGCAGATTACCCCGGTCCAGTTTGACTCACATGGATCACCTTTTTTCCAACGTCTGAGAGTTTTTCCTGGATCTTTGAGTTTACGCCGAATAGCATTCAGTGCATCAGCTGTAATTCAACACAAACAATCATTAAAAAATGATTAACACCACAACAAGATGAAGAACCAAATTGTCTCTAGAATTTGTCATAATTCTTTTGCTTATGAACGGAGCACAATCAAAGAATTTAAACCAAAACAAAACTAACCGTCCGATGGATAAGTAAGCTGTCCTGAAGCAAGAAGAGCAAAGCAACATGAAACAAGAACAACAACAATATTTAGTATCGCCTTTGCCATCTGTCAAACATACATGATCAACACAAAACATTCTTATGATCAGTACAACTGTAATGAAAAGAAGCTCATTAAAATCTATATGAAGAAAAAAATTCAATAAATTACTTCATAAAACAATTCAAAACGACACATACATTATATTGGTGTAATAATTTAAAAGAAAAAAAAAAGGAACAAAACAAACTTAGCACAGCAAATATAACAGCAGAATAGCAAAATAAAGTGTAAAATGCATGCCATTCTTTCTAGGAACCACAACAAGACAGTGTTAATGCATGCAAGAGCTAGCATTATTTACACATAAAAATGTTAGGGAAAAACAAAAAGAACAAACTGAGCAACATATAGATACATTAACGAGCTACAAGAATGATGAAAGTTAAACCTTGATACAATGCGAAGGCAAAGATGTAAAGCAGGTTCTAGTTCAAGAGGAGTTTGGCAGTTAGTTTATGCTGACAAGTGGGTATAAAATGAGGGAGAGAAGCATTTTTGGATGGGAACATCCTATGACTAGCGAAGGTCAGAAAGGACGATTGGCTCAGTACAAGTACAATGCTAGCTGAGAACATTCTTGTGAAATATCAGGTCAAAAAAGAGTAGGTAAAATGGCACTGTCCAAGTTGGGAATTTTAAGATTTAAATGTGGCTTTCAAGCACAAGGACTTCGTCCTTTCAAGCTTAAAAAAGCTGATAGGATAGAGAAAGGTTAATTTCTTCAAGTGCAAATCCTTTACTTCAACCCTTCCTCGTGACGCTTATACTTGATATTTTATTTTTTCCAACAAGAATGTGTATAATAAAGAAACTTTGCAATAAGTCAACTTGTTACTGCCTTGCTTTTCTTTTTTTTTTCCTGCCGTCTTTCCTTAATTTTAGGAAAGTAGAGAGCAAGTAAACGAGATAATTCATGTTTTCATGTTTTAATCATATCGTGTAAATATAAAATATTAATATTTATGTCTAAATACAGATACATTTAATAAATGTATAAGACGACATAATACGATTAATATATTTATTAGATGTATCATGTTAAATTTTATATGATACGATTAATGTAATTAAAATTTATATTATTTATAACTTGTTTACATAATTGATACAATTAATACATTTAAAACAATTAAATTAAGATATGGACAATCAAAATATAATTTTAGTATTTAAATTTATAATAAAAAATTACAAATATCACACTAAATATCAAATATAATAAAATTTAACATCAATAAATCTAATTAATCATAAAAAATATTATTATTTATATAGATTAATAAATGAAACTTAATATATAGTAAAAATTATCTACACGACACGTGAACATGACTAAATAAATAAATAATAAATGAGTCATTACACTACAAGTGAACATGACTACATAAATGGATAATAATGAATCACAAGTTATATAGATCACAATTTTAGATACATCTTAAATGAATTAAGCGAGTTTGATATGGTTAAAATATGATTTATTTATGTTTTAAACGTATCGACACGATTAATATACAAAACACGATGAACTTAAACCAAACTAGTTTAAATCCATGTGGTGCTGGTGTGGTGTTGTATACAAAATTACCATATCTAGAAAGGCGCAATTCAACACTCGAAAGTCGTAATAATCATGAGGAAAAACTGGAGTTGAAGAGATTGGCAAAGGTTATCCCTAAACGCTGAACGATCAGAGATGAATTGCCAGATATTCATAGCCAGAAGCCGGAACACAGATTCAGCCACGCATCTGTCGGTTGAAGTCGAAGAGGCAGTTCAATCCTGTCCATTTCCATCCTATTTGTGTAATCAAGAAGGGGGCGTTTACTAAAAAACAAAGGGAAAGTAGACTTTCCCATTCATTCCTTATCTGATCCTATACCAATTCCAAATGTCAAGTATCAATTCAATGGCAATAGACAACCACGTCATCATCATAAACAAAGGAATACTTCTTCGTACATATATTGTAACAATCTTTGGCGTCTTCCTACAGCCAATAAGCGTAAACTACCTTGAAGTGCTATGAACAGTTACTTGCAATTTTCAATGTCCGTTCATTCGACTACTTGGGAAGTTAAAACCCACACGTCTGTCCTGTCCCTGGGTCAGTTCTAGCTCGGAACAACCTCCAATTTTTTTCTATTACAATATACTTAAATGGGTAGAGTGAAGGTCAAACAAACTCCATTGACACAGTAAATATGCACCATATAATTAACAAAACTCTACACTTCCAAATTGAATGAGTAAATGAAGTCTACCCAAGAAAAAATTTTGTTAAGAAACACTCATCACCTAATTTCGTTGACAATTTTTACCATTAGCAAAATCAAGAGCAAACAAGTTGTTCCTTGTTTTCTTAATTTCACTCTTTTAAGGCAGTCTTAGCTATTACTGCTCCACATAATTTGATGGTAAAATTGACCATACTACCACAAAATGCATGAAAGGGTAGCTGCAGTAATACAATTTGGCTATGAGATAGCAACAGCATAATGTGCTTTTAAATTCAAATTATTCAAATGTCAACAAAAGAAATATATAAATATATATATTTATTGCCACCATTTCTTTGTTGACATTGAATAATTTGAATTTAGAAGCACAGTATCCTTGCAACCAGTTGACAAGCAACAGAACTTCATACAGCAAGAATGTCATTGAGTTGTAATCAGACACCTCAAACCAACAGTTACGCCACTTGCGTGAATCACCCTTTGAATTCATGCATTTTCAGGCTTTAAAAGATAAAAAAACCCCTGATCTATTCAGTTGGTCCAATAGTGAGTGACAGAGACTAGATAAAAATGCCCCCTGATATAATTTGTTTTGCAAATCCATAACAAATGAATCATTTAGAAACAAAAAAGTATCGGCATTCAGTGTTACAATGACAAATGTATGATTAATACTTGACTTACATACAGACACCCTCCTCTAATGTCCCAAGCTCCTCTGAAGTCTGATAATAGATGAACCAATGTGATGAAAGCACACAAACAAATCTGCCCTTGTTGAAGTAAGAACTGATTCTTTTCCTCATTGAAAATGCAATTAATACCTTGGATACCAAAACATACCCTTAATGCCTTCTGGATCAGGTTCAAAACCTAAATTCCGATAAAACTCCACAACTGCGATCAAGTATAACAAAATTATTTGAAAAAATTCAACAAGTTATATACATATACACATATGACATAATTTTGCAGCAGTAATGGAAGAGTGAATCTGTTTTAATCTTTCAGATTGGAGTTTAATTTCATGGCAAAAACTTAAATATAAAGGGCGCGATACCTTGACTATCTGCGAAAAGTGTTATATTACCAATATCCCTCTGTAGAAGAGTCCTTATCAGCTTTTCAACCATGGCCTTACCAAGGCCTTGGCCCTGCATTGCATGTATGCTATTAGAAAGCAACATTGAAGATTGCACGAAATAATTATATATGTCAGTCACACAGTTTTATTATTTTTTTAATCAGGGAGGGGAAATTCCAAATACTTAGTCCATGGATCCCACTCCAAGCATTGAAAAAGGTTTTTAATATCCCAACTACAAACTAAAAAAACATTGTTTGGATAATCAAGACCTATTCAATCTAGACTTTGCTTGATCTAAATAAATATTGCTACTTGGTTATTACTTATTCCCTAGGTCCTTCCTGACCCTAAGCAGCTGAATTCTCTAGTTTTACACGTCAAGGGCACAATCATGCCACAGTCAGATATTCCAGCAATAAGTGGATACCCTTTTTCCTCAACCAGAAAGCACAAATGCCTTATACTGATTTTAAAAGAGATCCAGTTTATTGACAAAGACTATCTATTTAAGAATGAGATTTTTGAGGATCTATCCTGATCTATTGTGTTTGTAAATATACAACTTTCTTCTCAGGAAAATAACCTTTACATACAAGATCATCATATATGCTATACTCAAGTACCTGATAGCAAGGATCAACAAGAACATCCCAGATTGTAGCATTGAATGCATGATCTGATGTAGCACGAGCCATGCCAATTAGCTTCTTTTGCTCGTCCCCTTCTGTCAAATAACTTCCCCAAGTACACTAAGATGTTTATCAATAGTTTTAGGAATAGAAAGATGGTTAATAAAAATTTACATGAATTACTGCAACTAAGTAGCAGGCATTTCAACATTAATTGCATACCTGAACTAGCCAATTTCCTAACAGAATGCAATGTGGCTACCATGTAACTATTTTTTAAAGCTGCAGCTAGTTTTGACAATGGCCTCCTCGGCCAGCCAACCTATTGAAACATGACTTTATCATTACATGTGTTAATAAATTTGACTTCTACAATAAAGGTGCAGAGTACAGCATAACTTAAAAGCAATAAGATTGCAATCAGTGTAACAGCTTACATACTCCGTCAGGCATTTTCTGGATGCATGCTAAGAAAGATCCTTACCTTATCACACAGGGCTTGAAGCTCATAGATATCCACATCTCCTCCGGAAGAGAATATTATTTGTTCAACTTCTCCATCTGGTTGAGACTTTTCAACAAGCACAAACTCTTCAGGCAATGGTTCTTCCTCTTTTTCAAGTGTGGATGGTGGTTCAATTATTTGTGTTGTGTTGTTCTTCAAAATCCTATGACAAGAAGCAAAGCAGAAGTTTTCTGCAATGAGACTAGAGAAATAAGGCAAATGTGTTGTTTCTACTGGTCCTATGGTAAAACTAAGCTACAAAATCGCTTGTAAGAAGAGGGAAAATTAACAATTGAAAAGAGAACTTGCACGCACACACAAAAGAATGGGGAACAGAATCTAGGGTGTCCAAAGAACTTAACCAGTCCCTCTTACGCTGAACAAGGCCTCATTGCCAGAATGAAATTTAGATGGGACAAAAACCCAAACTATGTTTCGGAAAAACTTTAATACTTAACAGAAAGTTCACAGAAACAGAGAGAACGGCAACAATGTAAGATTACCAATCTCAGCATACACATGCATGTGAGTGTCTATGGTCTAAATTAACAAACAAATCAAAGTACCCAGATCTAATGGACTCCCAGAAGCTAGCCTTGAGTCGACATCCCTTAAGCTTTCTGTTTGCTGCAAAAACAAAAACACGAGTTCAAATCCTAAGTATGTTATAATTCAATCTTGTCTTGCTCTTGTACAACAAAATTCTAACAAAGACTAAAAAGCCAACTCACAAGTACAACAATCCAATAATAGAAAAAGGACCACCACAACAAGGAACAAGCGGTCAACTTAATATAAATCAAACAAGCAGCTTTAAAACCCTTGGAACCAAAAGAGAAAAGAAAACCAGTCATGGGGCAGACAGTAAATACCCTTCCAAGTCCCGGGATTTATATTTGGACTGAGAGGAAAGAACAACTGATTAGATACTTGGCAATGGCAATCGTAGGAAAGAATTGGGCGTCTGCAAAAGCACAAATGAAACCCCATCAAACAAAAACAAGAACAAAAAACAAAAAATTGAAAATCATTTGAACGGGGTGCCCTTGAGTTCTTACATAGAAGACGGCGCAGCAACGTTGTGAGTAAGCATTTTCCTTTTCCGTTTATGTTTTTGGTGGTGGATAGTTCGGATACTTTCTGGTTATCCTCGCCGAGGAGTCTGCATTCTCATTGAGACGTAGACACCACGAATGCCAAATAAAAATATCAACTACTGGCCACTCGCTCTCGCAGAGCAGCCAACATTTCTTCAAATTTACCTTTTCTCCTCCTTGTTTTTCAGTTTTACACTCACGCCCCCCGCCTATCCGAATATGAATTCCCCTACAGCTGTCATGCCGAAGGCTTAAAAAGAAGTAGATGACAAATACAGGAATCTTGAAAAGATTATAAAGGTAAAAGCAGCACGCGTTATCAAGTTAGGTTTTCAGAGGGAGAGTAACATTTCATGATAAAATGGTATCACAGTGAATTCGACCAACACTTGATCCACACTAAAGTACCTCTCGAGAAAGAGGCAAGCGGGTAACCGATGAGAATAAAGATATTTTCGAATTGAATGAAGAAAAATATCATATCAAATATTTTTTTTTAAAAAGGCAAAGCTGTTTTAATCCGTACCGAGTAAGTAGAGTACCTTTTAAAGTGTATACGTATAGATAGTGATGAAGTCAAGGTTTTAAGTTTCAACAGTTGAAAATGACAATTTTAATTTTTGAACAAACAAAATTATAAAATTTTTAAAAATTACAAATAAAATTTTAAAACAAAATAAAAAAATATAATTTTTTTAAATTTTCGAGAGACAACGGCCTTACTAACCCCTTTCCCTCTGCCTGCCTCTGCGTACGAGTGTTACATATTTTATTTACTTAAATTTTCTTAATTGTGAGTAATGACATCATGATAGACAATTATATCTATATATTATTTATAGACATATATAAAAAAGGAAGAATTTTTATTTTATTTAAAAAAGGATTGGTATGTTACTTTTTGAATATAAATGATGTATTAATTATTGAGTTAATTATTTTTGAAAAAATAATTAAAAGTTTAAATATAGTTTAGTGTATATGGGTTGGAATAATGTGTAGGTAAGGATTTATGTGGTGTTTAATGCTGTACGCGAGTTTGGATTTTAGTTAAAGTTTGGGCCAATACGAGTCATGTTAGTTTAGAAGTAAGGAAAAATTTAAAATGGTTTTATATTTGATGTATTTTTAGTATTACAAAATGTTATATAAATTTTATATACTATTGGTTAGTTAAATTTTGTCACTTTATTAGTAAATAAATTCAAAAACTAAGAACCATAAAATTTACGTACTCATAATTTTAAAATATTTAATTTGAAAGACTTTTTAACTTTTATTTTTGTACATTCATAAGGTTATCAAATATAAACCAAATTTAGAATAGAATTGTTGAATTGTGGGATTTGGAGAACCAATTCAATGATTATTTAAATAAATTTTGGTAATGCAAAATCAATTCAATAATTATAAATATTCAACATAAGAAAAGAAATTTAGAAAGGTAAGAATCAATGCATAAGAAAAAGGAAAATAAGGGGAAAACGCATTAATTTAAATTATAATAATAACACTTAATATCAATTTAAATACTCATGAACTTTTGCTACCAGGATACAAATCACCACGTCTAAAATTGATATGATGGATTTTTTTTGTGCTTTTTACTTTGAGATTAATTTTAGAAGTATTTATTAGTGTAATTAAACCAATGTTTAAATACTCATATAAGATTTTTATTAAAAAAATTATATTTTTAATTGACTTGAAGATACAGAATTTCATGATTATATGTAAATTGTGAGCTATAGTTTAATCATATGATGAATTATTTAAGTGAAAAAATAATAGCTAATATATTGATTTCAAGTTTAAAAATTTAAGATTAGTTTGACTTTTTTTTTTAATTAATTGAAATATGATGGAAGATGACGAGTTGTGTATTGATAATTTATTGAGAAATATGTATGAATGACAACTCATGGAGTATTTGTAATTTTGAGATATCTATATCCAAACTCAATTATAAAATATGAGATAAAATTTAAAAAGTTATTGTAATTTTGATAATTTTTTCAATTAAATTTCTTATTTTTTTATTATATCTAAATTTTAATTTATGTTATCATATCAATTTATCAAATCATATGTCACGTAAATAAAAAAAATCAATTAATATTAAGTTTAACAGCAATCATATTTGTATTAAAGTTAAATGTTTGTTTGAACTTAAATCAAAATTTAAATAAAATAAAAGATAAAAAACTTAATTGAATAAATGACTATAATACAAGAGTTTTTTTTAGGGTTTAAGCCTAAAATATAGTACCTATAACCTTATTGTAACCTGATTAACAATACCTTAATAAAAACAGATTAAAACCCAATCCCATTTTTTTTTAAAAAAAATGAAACCCATTTATTTAGTTAAAAAGTAGGTACTCACTAAAAAACCTACACAACTTTAATTTAATAACAAATTATAAAAATTATTTTATGTATTTTTTTAATCAAAATTAAATTAACAAAATCAAAATAAATTTTATAAATAGACAATTTATAAATTCAATAAAAGATTTATTAAGTACGGATAATGTGTATCCTAAAAGGTCAAATAAAAAATTTATCATTTATAATTAAACGGGAATAATAAATATTCTAACCTTCCTATTCACAGACTTAAACCTTTTATTCATTATCGTTGATTTTTTATTGGACAACGAAAAAGGACAAAGCAACCGAATATCATTAGGATATTTTTATATTGCAATTTGGAATTTTATTTTTTTTATTATAAATAAAAATAAAATAGCAATATAGAACAACTAATTGAGGGAATAAAAACGCAATGTACTTTGTACCTAATAATTGCCTCTTTATGGAGTTCCGTGCCACTTCTGTCGCATCAGTCCACCACCTCATTTCCCTACGTTCTCTTTTGACCTCCATAATTCGTCATGGATTTTTGTTCTATTTACTAAACTGCCATTCTCTTGCTAATCCAATGTGGTCCACGTGGACATTCAACCTTTCACCTGTTTTTATTCCTCCTCCAGGAACCTTTCCTCTTTCCCTTGACCAACTTTATACAATCAATTTCTACATATAAAAGAGTTATATTATTAAGTATTGACAAAGAGTTAAAGTAAGATTTGGATAAAAATATTAGGATCGAATAGTAATCATCTCCCATTAAATAAAATAAAATTTATGATAACATTAAACTTTTGAGATTTAATTTGGATATAAATATTAAATTTGAAAAGTAATTCTCTCCCTGTTATATAAAATTAAAAATAAATTATGATAATATTAAACTTATAAGATTTGATTTGGATAAAAATAAAGTAATCTTCTCCCGTATATAAAATAAGAATTATGATAATGTCGAACTTATGATTTTCATGTTCGATATTATCATTTTAAATAAAATCCTCAACCGGTAAAAAATTAACATATAAAGAGATTTATTAAAATATGGATTAGATGATAATAATAATAGGAAGTAGGATTAAGAGAGGGGCTTCATTATTTTATTATGGGTAATAAGTAACAAGCAAATTGAAATATGGTAGGAGAGGTATCGTAAGCATGGAAACTTTGTCACGTGGTTCCGGCTTTTAAGAAGGGCGTGAAGCTCTTTGACTCTTTTACTTCTTTAGAAGATTACTTCAAAATGCGTGAGCCAAATCAGATTTAAGAAAGAAACAGCAAAAGCAAAAGAGGAGGAGGCGTCAGGCGTGGCTTGCCTGGCTGTTTCGTTCCACTGAATCACTGTTGCGTTTGCTTTGATTTTTTTTTTTTTTTGTCAAAAGGTGAGAAAGAGAAAAAAAAGAACATGGTTACGTTTGCAAATCCACAATGAGTAGGAGGCTATTTGCGTAAAACTCAATCACTAGCTACATTTACCCTTTTTTGTTCATGGTCTCTGTAGGTCATACATCTGCTTCACTCCACTCGCTTCAATCCTGCGAATGGGTTTGCACTCTGCTCTGCTGTGGACCTGAAGCTCTCGCTGCTTGGAATATTAAAACCTCAAAACTGAAAGCAAGACGAAGAACGGGAAAAAACAATGGTCTCAGACAACAGCTCTGTCACTTCTTCTAATCGTTCCCCGTCATCCAAGTTTGGCAACTCCTTCACCACTCGGTAATGTATATTTCCTCTTGACACCCACACCCATATGCACATGCATGATGCATGTGTGTTATTTAGTTTTACATTTATACTTGGCTTGGCATTTGGCAAGGCAAACACTGATCATGTTACTTGCACAGAAGTTATATTACTTCTTTCTTTTCTTAATGATTAGTGCATTTGCTTTGTATGGTTTAGTGTTTACTAATACACTAATTAAATTGAATCAGAGCTTTTTCCTTTTGTTTTCCGGTGATGGTTTGGATTAGAATAATGAGATCTCGTCTTGTTCATAGGTTTCTTTTTAGATTAATAGTTCATTATTCTAATGTTATGTTGGACTTGTGTTGGTAATTACAAATATTCTTTTTATGATTTTTCTGACATTTATTTAATATATTTCTTTTTTTTTTTTTTGTATAAGATCATTCTGTTTGATTGAGTTTTCCTTAGGCTCTCTACTTTCCCTAATTGAGAGTGAAGATAATGATCTGGAGAGTGAACCTGGTAATTTGCTGTTATTGAAACAACTGGCTAACCAAACAGAAAACAAAAATTCTTATCAACCTTAAGCTACCAAATAAAAATTGTTTTTGTTACTGTGGTTTTAAAATAACTTTTGGCGACTTTGTTTTATGTTGGCACTTGTCATTGTGCCATCATATAGATCATAATTTGTTAAGAAGTCGAATGCCTTCGGTCAGAGAGCATTTGAAATGTTCGATGTTGGGAGGACGTAGTTGTATGGACATTATCTTTGCACTTATTAAAAAATGATGTTGGGTCTTTAATGCATTGTTAATCAAGTTCCCAGACTGTTTTGAATCAACATGTTGATACATGTCATCCATAATTCATTTCACTTTCAGAGTGTAAAGAAGCCCTGCAAATCATATGTAGACTAAATATAATTAGTTCATTAATGGCTGGTATATGCTTCTTCTTCTTCTTCTTCTTCTCTTTCTACTTCTTTAAAAAAATTTTCCATGCCTTCAGTTGCTTTTTCTACCTTTGTTTCACATTTCTCTTTTCTAGGAATAAAGTAAAAAAAAAAAGGAAAAAGAAAAAACATTCATATTCTAAGCCTGCATGTAGTTGTCTAGAAGGACCTATCACTAGAAAATAGGGCATTTTTATATGGTCCCAATTCTGTGGTTGTGCTACTTTGCCAAAAGTTCATTCTGGTACAATATTGTTTAATATACTGCTAGCCAATTTGGCATTACTGACTTCAAGTTCTTCATGCAGAATCTTTTCAGATGTTGCAGGGGATATTACAATTTCTGTTGATGGAGAGTCCTTTCTACTGCACAAGGTAAGCTTTTCTTTACAATCTTTAAGCCACTCTTTTTGTATATTCTAACGAGTTGAGGCCTGGTTCATATTTATTGTTTTGGTATATGAGTTCACTAAAGCGCTTTGATTTTAAGGTTTAGCTGTTGTTTTTTAATTTGACATCATTGAAGCTTAATAGACATTTTGAAAATTTGGAATCAGATCTTTCCAATCCAAATAGGGAAAAGAAAAGAGTAACCATTTTATGACCAAGCATCCCTGAACAATTCAAAACATAGCTTTATTTTGCTGGATGTTTACTCTGTAATGAGGGTATAGGTGGGTAGATATGCACTGGCAATGTGTTGGCAATTGCAACACTATTAGGTTAGCAATTGAACTAATGGGCTTAATTTTTGCCTCGCACAAAAAGAATATGTGAAATTCACATTTCGTAAGTACTTCAAAATTAATTGAAGTATGTTTTTTTGTTTTGGTACTCTCAAGTTTCCATTGGTATCTCGAAGTGGAAAGATCAGGAAAATGATTGCTGATGGTAAGGATTCTAATATTTCAAAATTGGAGCTCCTCGACTTGCCAGGAGGACCTCAGACATTCGAACTTGCCATGAAATTCTGCTATGGCATGAACTTTGAGATCACAACCACAAACGTTGCCCCTCTGCGCTGTGCTGCAGAATATTTGGAAATGACTGAAGACTACCGGGAAGAAAACCTTATGGCACGAACTGAGATTTACTTGAATGAGGTTGTGGTTCTAAGTCTTGAGAAGTCTGTGGAAGTCCTTTCTACGTGCGAGACACTACCTCCAATAGCAGAGGAAGTGGGAATTCCAAATAGATGTGTGGAGGCTATTGCCATGAATGCATGCAAGGAGCAGTTGGTGTCAGGTTTGTCTCGATTAGACTGTGCCAGTGAAGCTACAGAACTTAAGAGTGGATGTCTGGAGTGGTGGATTGAGGATTTGTCAGTTTTAAGGATTGATTATTATCAGAAGGTTATATGTGCCATGGGGAGAGTTGGTGTTAGACCGGACAGCATTGTTGAATCATTAATGCATTATGCCCAAGCATCACTGAAGGGTGTTGGAAAATATCAAAGTTGGAATCCAGTAAGAATGAAACCAAGTCCTGGCATTGGAGAAAATGACCAGAAGACAATTGTGGAAACCCTTGTAAATTTATTGCCAGCAGAGAAGAGCTCTTCCATTCCGTTGAGTTTCCTTTTTGGGATGCTTAGGATGGGAATTATGGTGGAAGCTACCATGGCCTGCAGGCTTGAGCTTGAGAGGAGGATAGCTTTTCGATTGGAAATGGTTTCACTTGATGATCTGCTTATACCATCTCTCCTCACTGGAGATTCTCTATTTGATGTTGATACGGTCCACAGGATACTTGTAAATTTTCTGCAGCTGATTGAAGATGAAGAAAGTGAAGATTGTGGGTATGAATCAGAAGGCCTTGGTTCTCCGAGCCATGGTTCTTTGTTGAAGGTGGGACGGCTTATTGACACATATTTAGCAGAAATTGCTCCTGATCCTTATTTGAGTTTGCAGAAATTCGTTGCTATGATAGAAATATTACCCGATTATGCTCGAGTTATTGATGATGGGCTTTATAGAGCAATTGATATATACTTGAAGGTAGTTTTCTTTTCACAATTAAATATAATCTCATAACATCTTGGAAATTATTCTATGCTTTCCTTCTAGTGAAGGGTATATGTTGTTCAAACTTAAGGGTTTTTTTCTCTCAATTAGTAGTATCGTGTAACTTTTGTGTCTTTTGATGGCTGAGATGCTTTTCAAGTATATAGTCAGACTCTATGAACAGAATCATCATCGTCTATCTTGGAACTGAAGGCATATGTTGACCTTCGTTCTTCCCCCCACTTTCCCAACAGCACTACCACCCAAAAAATCTCAGCTGTTAGTGTTATTCACCTGGTGTTATTATTATTTAATTTCTTAAATATTCTCTGTTGGCTCAAATTCCTTTGAAATGGGTTAGTTCTGCCACTTTTTCCCTGTAGGAACTTCATTGCCTGCACAATTCTTACCTTTTCTCTTAATTGGGATTTGAAACAATCATGCGTTTGATTTTAAAGGAAACCTTTAGTCTCCTTTGGCAATGTCTGTTTATGGTTTCAAAGGCTGACCTTGCTTTGTTTAATACCACTGATTAGTATTCTTTTGGCTCATTTGAATTTTTAATTGAAAAGATGAGAGAATCTAGTTGAAAATTAGCATTGGAATGCTATATATGCATCTGAGTCATTGACTTTGTTTATATTGGGTTTAAGCTGAGCTAGATATTTCAAATTTTCTTTTAGGCTCATCCAATGCTAAGTGATCAGGAGTGCAAGAAGCTCTGTAAATTCATAGACTGCCAGAAACTCTCTCAAGAAGCCGGCAATCATGCTGCACAGAATGATCGACTCCCAGTACAGATGGCAGTTCGAGTCCTATACTTTGAGCAGCTTCGTCTGAAGAATGCCCTGTCTGGAAACTCTGGAGATGGATTCCTGTCCCAGAAAATAAGCAGTGGTGTCCCCAGTGCTGCCATGTCCCCTCGAGACAACTACGCTTCTCTGAGAAGGGAAAACCGAGAACTCAAGCTTGAGATATCGAGAATGAGAGTTAGGCTGAGTGAGTTGGAGAAGGAGCAGATGTTCATGAAACGGGGGATGATGGATAAGTCAGGAAATGGGAAAACTTTCTTTACCTCTCTATCTAAAGGGATTGGAAGGATCGGGATTTTTAGTGGTCCTGCTGGAGGAAAACGACAAAAATCAAGCCGGAAGTCTCGGGGATCAGACGGGAAAACCGGAAGGAGTCGCAGGTATTCTGTCTCCTAAAATTTTTCATCTTGTTGTATGCTATTCAATACTAGAACGTGAAGCTTCTGAATGTATATACGACTTATCCTGAATTTCTTGACATGCTATTCATTCGTAAGTGGTTGGTTAAAGCAATGTTCAGCCTGGACTTGAGCATGTGCTCGTTCTCACACGGTAGCTTAACAACTACCTACCCCCAATTCCTCCAACCTAACCAGCCCAGAGCCCACCACGATGCGGGCCTCTAAATAATGGGGCGAAAGGGAGTGGAGCCTTTTCTTTTCTACTTACAATGTGCAATGGTTTTTTCACCATTCATTAGTCCTAAACAGGCCTTGAGGCATCAGGTTTGCATTCCAGGACGAGAGGGGTGAAATTTATGGGATGGGAAATCAGGGTTAGCTCAAGGCTATATGTACCAGACATTTGTCCCGTTACCTTTATTTATTCTTAGTGGTAAGTATTCGATTCTAGCACCGGCAGAACCAATGAGGTAGTGAGTGGCAGGTGGTGGCAGTCGTAATTTTTCAATTTTTAATTTTTATTATTATATATATAATTTGATATATATAATATAATTATTTTTATAATTTGATATTGGATTTTAAGATGAATATATAAGAAGCTGAGAGAGCTTGAGAAGTCTCAAAAGTTTAACACGGTTGGTTGTTGTATTTACTTGGTTTTCATATAACTAATATTTAGTTTCATTATTTATAGGAAAGGAGAAGTGAAGAGTATGTTTGGTGTAGGATTAGAGCGTGGCGGAGGGACGAAGAGACCGTTTTACCGAGACTATTTGGCCATATGGGATACCGTTTAGCTCGATCAATTGGCCCCCATCCGTTATTAGTATTTTATTTTATTTTTTATGGAAAACTTTTGTAAATCAGATGTAAACTAGCAATGATTATATATGATTATTTTTTTTGGGAATTAGTATCTCATTCATATCATTGGTGCAATTTTACTAATTAAACAGAACTTATTGAGTGTGATGGATCCCCATGATCTAATTAGGTCAAACGTATACCATACATTAAAACTTAATTAAACAAGGCAGCTAAAGGTTACTCCAAAATTATTTGCAGAGTACATTTATCTCAAATTGACAAACAGATGGAGAGAGTAATTAATACCACTTTCAGAAAAATACACAAAGGCTGAATTAAGTTGTGAGTCTGCTTGAGTGATTTATAGTAAGAGACAAACACAAAGGATAGAGATTGGTCAAGCACCCACTTGTCCCACCAGACGCCTTCGAATCTGCATCCATAAAATTAAATAAGTAACAAATTAAAGCCCAAAACCCTTCACTTGCCATTTCACAAATGATGCTGATCGACGCATTAAGAAAAAAAAAAAGAGCCTACGTCCTTCAGAAAACACCGAATAAGTTCATCATCCTTACCAAATTTGTCACTGTATTATGCCTAATTAATATAAAATTAATGAACTAGTCAACATTTGAGAAGGATCGAAGAAACCGAAACGAAAAAGGCCAATATTAATCTATCTAATTTCTCTGGTTTGTAGTTTAAGTTACGGTTTGTGCCAAAACAATTACGTTTTGTAGTAGATCTATATAAATGTCAAGGAGTCAAACCTCTCAAACCTGCAGCAGGTAGGATGATGCATGTTTCTATACAAATTAACATATATATCTTGCTTGCTAATCATTTTCAGTAATTTTCAACTTTCTTTTTAATTTTTTCTTCTACCAGCGATGAATTTTACCTCTGGTAGTTTCTGTCTGAAAGCAACATCCAGGCGTGCATCTAAAGTATTCTCGCACACTATCTTCCCATCTTCTGAAGCCAACACAACTCCGCCCGAGCTTAATTTGATCATGCATGCATATCTATTAGTACTATAATTAAACCAAGCAAATAAAAAGGTTTTCTTTTCTTTATATATATATATATATATATATATATATATGTATGGTTTGCATGCATGCAAGCAAATTACTATTATGAAGGCAGGCAGGCAGGCAGTAGAATAGGCAGAACAGAATCATAGTAATTAATTAGTATAAATTACCAGTAAGGGTCATGGGAATCTGCATTAGAGGGAGGGGGTGGAAGGTAAACGTTGTCGATGGTAATTTTAGGGGGTTGTACTTTGAGTTTGTCAGCGTACTCCCGTTTTGCTTCTTCTAAGACAGACTCAACGACCTTGCGATCAACCTCTCTGCACCGCAGCAAAACTGCTACCTCCCTCAGCCTCACCAGACTCTGCATGTATTATACCATATGTATGATAATCAAGAACGAAATGATTAATTGGGATTCATGCAATGCATGATAATTAATGAATATGATTCAGAGCATTAGAATGCAAATTAGCGAATTAAGACCTGAACAATCAAAGCTTTGAGGAGTTTTTTATATCCCCTTTTGTCATTAGAGAGACGCAGAAGCTCCTTCCTGGCCGATTCTTTTATGGAATTCACCAAATCATCCTGTGCTTGAAGAACTTTTAAGCGCGACGCGTTCAGTTGCATTGAGTACTGGCTGCATTCATTCATTCCCATCAGACTTCAGCAAACAAATTAATAATAACAAGGCATGCAATGATTGTTGCAACTAGGCTCACATTTTCTTCCGGACTTCCACCTGCTTTGCCTTGCGCTCATACTCTTGTTTGATCTTTCTCCTTTCAACTTCAACTATTTGCAGCTTCTCGATGTTAAATTCCTGAACATTTACATCATTGTTAGCTTAGGAAACATATATACATCTATATATCAAGAGAAGAAGAAAAGGTAATAAATTACAAGTCAACCTCTTCAGCAGAGACAGATATCTCGTTGGCTTTCTCCTCAGCCTCCTGGCGGATGAATCTGACCATCTGCTGGATTTGCCTCGACACATCTCCGTCATTCATTCTTCTTCACTTGCTCTTGCTTAATTTGCTACTTGATTAATTGCTAGGGATTTTCACCAACAAAACCAATCAGATAGGATTGATCAGCGACGAGAAAGAGATTGCATTCCTTTTCTTTCTTTTCTGTTTTGTCAGTTCTGTACGTTGGGAAGCTAACAAACAAAACTACTTCCTTCCCCTGTCTATGGCGAAATTTCCTGCGAACTTTATTTCGGTTTTGGACCTTGAATGAATCCAAATTATGAACCATATTTTAATTTATTTATTTACAAAATTCTTAAAGAAATTATTTTTAATTATCATTCTATAGTCCTGTGGTGAAATTTTTAAAGTTCATAAACGAGGTTATATAATGAGGAAATTGTGAGAAAAAGATCTCGTGATAAGGTGATTTCAGAAATAACCATCCATATAAAGTTATTTGTTTCTAACAAAAAATAAGCATGAGTAGACCAAAATGTCCTTAAAAACATCGTTTTAAATAAATGCTCAGCTGTTTGAGCTATCTGCCTCCCGCCAGAGAGAAAATAGAAAAAAATAAAAATAAATGCGTGCAACTGTTTGGGCTCGGTCATCTTTCTCTCTCAACTTTCTGAACTGTCTTAACTCTGGCAAGTCTCTGTTGAGCACCATCGTTGTCAGCTCTCTCAGATCTCTGAACTGTATGAGCTCTGTCAACTCTCTGTTGAGCACCATCGTCATCGGGCTGTGGTCTATCTCTTGGTATCTGGCCACATTGTCGTAGATTAACAGACCCTATAGCATAGATGACATCAAGGTACCTGTTATTGGGTTTATTTCTGCAACACACTTAAATTTTTGAAACATTTGGTGTAAATTAAAAGATGGATTAGAAACATTGCCCAGAGTTGTTACACGCCATGCATCTATAACATGTGTTAGAGTTATTTTAACGCGTCACGACTATTCCTGACGTGTTGTGGGTTAACTAGTTTTTTGGGTTGTTAGCGTGTCACGGCTATTCCTGGTGTGTCATGGGTTAACTGAATTTATGGGTTTTTGACGTGTCACGGTTGTTCCTGGCATGTCGTGGGTTAATTGGTTTTTTGGATTTTTAGCGTGTCACGACTGTTGGTGTAATGAGTCAGTAATTACAGTGATTGACATGTCACGACAGTGATGCATGGCGTGTCACGACATTTGACTTGATATGCATGGCGTGTTACAACATTTTACGTTATATGCATGGCGTGTAGCAACACAACTGACAAATTTTTTATCACGGCATGTATTGTGTAAAATGATTGACAATATTTTTTTTTCAAAATTTCAGTGGGGTTCCAATTGTGCGACTTGTGATAAGACACGATGGTCAGTGGGTGGATGGCATTTACAAGGGTGGTGAGTCACGAATGCGGGGGGTTAGGAGTGATTTGTCGTTTGTGGGCTTGACAAAGCTAGTTGAAGATGTTGTTGGGGTAAACTTAGAAATTGACGAGATTGAGATACGCATTAATCAATACACCCGGAGAGCTATCACGGCCAATTATCAAGGACAATGAGGATGTTGCATTAATTTTGCTAGAACAGAGGAATGTTCCGGCTGTGTATGTTAGCATTAAGGGACGCCAAACAAATGTTATATCACATGAAGAAGTTGGACAACATGGTAATCAGCTTAATCAAAATGAGATTTACAATGCTTCACATATACCACAACATTTCGTCCGTAACCCACAACAATGGCAATTGAGGTATACACAAGAGTTTGTGTAGCCTGGTAGACAGACGACATTCGCAGAATAGTTGGCTGCACAGTTCCAATCAGGATGTGCATCAAACCAATTTCTTGCTTCTCTTGAACAAATACAATGATCGGGTGAAACTATAGAGTGTGTAATGCCATTGTCAAATGAGAATACGACAGTTGAGGACAACAATGTGAGGTTGGATGGTGACACTGTGACGCTGGAGGATAATACTGCATTTGATGAGGGAAATGAGGATTTGTTCACTGTCGGTGAAGATAGATTTAATGACACTTCAAATGATGGGCTTGAACAATCACAAGATGACAGTTCAGACGATGACTGCCTTTATGACAGTGACATTCCAATTTGTAATAATGTTGAAGGCAAAACAGAACCTGTTGAAGGTGTTGATGTAGGAGATGTTCAGTGTGATGACCCCATATACAATAACCCCATCGCTGGTGAGAACGGGATTTGTTCCCTTGATACATTGCTCGATGACAGTGATTAGGAAAGGGGAAATGCAGGGATATCTCGTACGTGGGTAATTGTAGGTGCAGAAAGGTTCTCTTTCCAAACAATGACCACTGAGGAGTCAACATGTGCCGAAGATCGCTTATACAAAGGAAGAATGTTTTCATTGAAGGCCGAGTTGAAACGAGCTTTGAACATGTTGGTTATAAAAGAGAAGTTTGTGATGAGAGTAAAAAGGTTATGTAAAGCTCGTTATAAGGTTGGTTGCAAGGACAAGGCATGCAAGTTTAGTGTTCGTGCAACGAAGTTACCTGATATAGGAGAATATTGGCAAGCTCAGACATTCCACAAAGTACATACTTGTACCGTTGATGGTTTGCAAGGGCAGTTTCCAACTACGAGTGCGAAAATGATTGGTGAACTTATGTCACACAAGCTTCGGGCTAATGGAGTAGCATTAAGACCTAAGGACATAATTTGTGAGATGAGGGTTTAATGGGGATTAGAATGCTTGTATGGTAAGGCTTGGCAAGCGAAGGAGTATGCGGAGAGGCTTGTTTTCGATCCACCGGAGGAGTCATTTCAACTACTACCATCGTATTTTTATATGTTGGAACAAGAAAATCCTAGCACAGTGACTGTAGTGGCTACTGCTGAGGAAAAGAGATTCAAATATTGTTTCTGGTCATACGGGGCTTGTATTCTGGGGTTTAGGGATGTAATGCATCCTACGGTTACAATTGATGCGATACATCTGAAAGACAGGTTCAAGAGTGTTCTGTTTGTCGTTGTATGCAAAGATGTGAACGAGTGCGTATATCCAGTTGCATTTGGCATCGGCCATGTTGAGGACGAAGACTCATGGATGTAGTTTTTTAACAAGCTGCATGATGCGGTTGATTGTCCTGAAAGCACTATGTTCATTTCTAATCAGCATCTCGACATTAAGAAAGCAATCCAAAATGCATAGCCAGAAGCGCACCATGGTTTATGTGGTTACCACTTGAAAAAAAAACTTTAAAAACAAGTTCAAGCGTGACGATGTTTGTATGCTTTTCACCCTTGCTCGAGATTGCTATAAGGTGGCTGATTTCAACAGACATATGAACCAGATACAACAGATTCACCCAGGAGCCCACACAGACCTTATGAGAATAGGGCTTGAGAAATGGGCATGTGCATGTTCACCGACAAGGCGATACTAAATGATGACATCCAACATTGTGGAATGTGTTAACTCATGCTTGAAGTATGCAAGACAAATGTCGATCACTGTTTTGATCGAGTTCATCAGAGACATATTTCAGCGTTGGTTCCATGAACGGTACGAGGAGACCGTCAAGGTGACCACGCCCCTCAGCCCTTGGGTTGCCAAGCAATTGAGCAAAAGGTTCACTGATGCACATCGCTTTCTAGTTAAGCCTATCAATCGAGTGGAGTTCGAAGTTAAAGACGGAAAGATGGACGAAATTGTAAACTTGTCCAAGAAGACGTGTTCATGTTGTGAGTTCCAAACAAATTTATTGCCATACAGCCATGCCATTGCAACAATAAGGTCAGAATATTTTTATTTCTTATTTGAATCGTAATTGACATGGCATTTACATTGTGCTTGAAGATTGAGTTTATTGTGTTTTTCAATAAATGCAATCATGAAGCCATTGAATTCTGCGCTGACTACTACAAGACAACCATTTTGGTGGAGGGTTATTCAGGATCCATTAGGCCTTGTAGGGCATCATAGTGAGTGGGACGTCCCTCTATCATGTGAAACAAATTATCGTCTTGCCCCCACCTTGGCAAGGCTAAGCGGGAAGACCTAGGAGGAGAAGGATTCCATCAACTGGTGAAGGTAGTCGAGCACGGAGATGTTCACAATGCAAGAGGTACGGGCATAACAGACAGAACTGCTCATCCCCATTTGCAGTTCCATCCATAAATTCGGCACCATCTCCAAGTCAATCGGCGCCTTCACGACTGCGCCGACCCAAAGCATATTCAAGTTGCAGACAAATCGATCACACACGCAACTACTGTCCAATACGAAGAACAATGTTTGAAAATGTAGGGTGTGTTGTGGATGAAGTCAGCTTGTCCGTCTAACTAAATGTGTCTGCAAATTGTAGTTGATTTCATTTTGCTTTATGGATTTGTCTGCTCAGTCATTCTATGAGCCACTTTTAGTTACGAACTTTGTTGCCAAACATTTCAGGCAGATAAGCCTGTCAAGGCCTCTTTCTGATCAAGATCTTGTTAAAGTACATTGTTACATTGTTTGTAAGAATGTTTCAGATTACAATCTCCATCAGACAAGAGCCTTAACAGGCTTATCTGCCTGAAATGTTTAGTAACAAAGTTCGTAACTAAAAGTGGCTCATAGAATGATCGAGCAAACAAATCCGTAAAGCAAAACGAAATCAACTACAATTTTCAGACACATTAAGTACAAGCGGCTAGACAAATCTTATGAGGGCACAACAAGCATAGAATGGCTACCAATATTAAGAGATAAAGTCCCTATACTGTTACCCCATTTGTCACATTTTATTACCACTTGTATCAAATAATTAATGATTTGATTTAATTGCTTTCTATTTCATTTGATAAATCGTTTATGTTTTTACTACAAGTCTTGTGGTGACACGTTAAGTGCATGCAGACTTTGCATCTCATGCAAACTAACCTGATATTTTAATTTGGGGGTTTTCGACTCTCATATGCTTATCCATACTCAATATTAAAACCCATGATAAGTGGTGGCAGCTGCATTACATCACAAAGACTCTCAAAGAGATATGAGAGTATAATACAGTGAAGCCAACGTGCTTCGGGATGCTCCTAGATGTCTAACCACAAGCTTTGTCTATCAAACTTTGATCTTGCTTACACGGTTGAGTTGATTGTAGCCCGGTACAGTTTTCCTAGTACCCCAAGGGAAGCATACATGGGTTTGTCAACCCTCTGCATGAAGTCTGGAAACTCCCTTGGTTTCAGGGATCGAGCCATCTCAGTTGGTGTTGCTGTCTTTGCAAAATCAACAGCTGTAGAGTGAAGAGTTGCCAATTCTAGGCTGGATCGAGACCTCGAATCATGGACGTAGAATCGACAACTTTTCACTCTATGGCTGTTGATTTTGCAAAGACAGCAGCACCAATTGAGATGGCTCGATCCTTGAAACCAAGGGAGTTTCCAGACTTCATACAGAGGGTTGACAAACCCATGTATGCTTCCTTTGGGGTACTAAAAAAACTGTACCGGGCTACAATCAACTCAACCATGCAAGCAAGGTCAAAGTGTCGTAACGTGCGGGTCCGGGAACCCGACTACCAAACGAGAGTGAAAACTCTAAAACTAGGAGTCGCCACCAATCTTTTTTACTAGGTGCGATTGGCCACCTATTGACTTGATTCTAATTGACGAAGTCTTAAATTAATTTTAAGTCTACCGAAGAGAACTTTAAACTGGTCTACGATTTTCTAGATCTAGGCTCAAGAGTACGGTTACGCCCGAGGAAGGATTAACACCCCCGGGACATCTGTTCCATGAACGGTACCATTCTTAGATTATCCTATTAGGCTTTAATTTTTAAGTTCACTATATTTTCTTATTTATTATTCTCTTATTTTATCTCCTATTTAACCTAAAATGGAATGCAAATGTGAGGCAAGATGAAATACATGTCATGAGATAAAAATGTCGGACAAATAACCTTGTATTGAGGACGTTCTCTCGGATCCGCCCATCATACTAGTGGGATCCGGGGTGTTCTCTCACCTAAGGAATTATCCGATAAATTCACCTTCGCAAATTCGAAGAATAAATGCCGTCATCGGGGTCATCGTACATTTTCTTTTTAAAATAATATTTTCGTGCATAATGAACCTAATACAGGCAAAAGCCTTTTATTAAAAATGTTTCTCGAGCCCTCCCATCATACTGGTGGGACTCGATGACACCTTTTCACTTAGGAAACTTTTTGAAAAATACCCGCCTTCGCAAGATCCTCGAAAGATCCCATCATCGGGACTTAAACTCGAAAACAAAAATATTTATATGCAATGATATGCATGATGCAACATATATATATGCTATGCTAATGCAATTATCTATTTTTTTGTCATTTTTTATTATTTAATTATTATTTTTATTTTATTTTATTTTTTATTATCATATTTTCTATTTTATTTCTAATTATTATTTTTTATACTTTACATTTTTTATTCGAGGTTACTCTTATATTTTCCTTTTATAATTAGATAAATTGTTTATGATTCCATTTAATGCTTAATTTTAAATTAGTTGTTGTCTTAGATTTTTATTATTATTTATTTATTTATTTGTTTATTTATTTATTTAATGTCATGTATATTGCATTTTCACAAATTAATTATTTACTATATATTCGAATTATTATTATTATTTTCATCATTTTTTTATCTATTGTTATTTATTTATTATTTTTATTGAGTAATTTTTGTATAGTCAAATTCTTTATTTATTAAAAATTTCAGAATCTTGAAATCGATGCCCTCCCATCGTACTGGTGGAGCCTTGATTCGGATTCCGAACCTAGGAAATATGGGCTCATGATTGCGACTTCTCGCGTCCCAACTGATCATCCCATCATCGAAATTAAATTGAAAAATTATTTTATTAATAATTCTTCATCTTATCCTATTTTCATTCTATCTCCATTTGCACCCATCTCCATTTTATACAGAACTATCTTTTCACCCAATTTGATATTTTCATATTTTATTTTTATTACATTTTAATTCTAATTCTTCCTAATTTATTTTCATTCCTATTGTCTCTACATAAATTTACATAATTATGTATCTCATAAATATGTTCCACATTTCATCCTTTCCCATACTTATATTTTTTCTAAACAATATTCTAAATCTAAATATATAATCCTCTCATATGCATATATTATTAATCTAAATAAATCAATTCCTAACGTTAAATGTTTACTTTTCCTATATTTACTAAACTAAATCTATTAATTTTCAATAATTAAGTGTTTGTTTATTTCTCTATGTATATTATGCTTGGATCTGTTTTTTTTTTAATATTTGAATAACTATTTTACCTGATTTATTATTTATTTATTATATAAACAAATATATATAATCTTATATTTTTTTATCTACTCTCATTTTTTATCATTTTTTTATATATCATTAAACATTCTATTTTTATCCTCATCCATCTTTATATTTTTCTTCTTTCTTTTTATTTATTATTATTATTTCTATTTTCTCTTAACATCTAATCATTTTATAGGTATTTTATCTTTTTATTTTACCTAATAACCTACTAAAACTAATTTACCTTCATACCAAACATTGGGCCAAATACAACCACAAAGACCAAATAAAAAAAAAAAAGATTTACCTTTTATGGGCTAAAGCGGCCCAAGATAATCGGATCGCTCCAACTGATCTGCTTCCCAAGGCCCTCAGACCTCTTCCAAAACACACCGTTTCGGTGCCTTATTTAGCAGCCCTTGGTGTGCCCAAAACGACGCCGTTTGGAGGGAATAAAAGTGGATTTTGAGTGAGTTGCCAGACAGCGTCGTTTAAGCCTTTCGAGCCCTAGCTATAAAGCCCTATTTTACTTTTCTCTCTTTTTATTTTCCTTTTTGTTTCTCTCTCTAAAAAAAAACTCCTTTTTACCCTTTTTCTAACATATTTCCTTCTCACCGGCCACCACTCACAACCGGACCTCCCGTGGCCGCCCCAAATCGGGCTCCTCTCTCCCTCTATCCTACTATCACCCTGGTCAGCTCTTCCTTCACTGCCCAAATCGGGCTCCTCTCACTCTCTATTCCTCTATTCCTTTCGCTGATCGATAAGCTCTTTCTTTTTTCTAGGCTATCATCGGCAGCGTTAAACCCTTTGGCTGCCCACCCATCACTTTGCCGGTGGTGACTTCCTTTCACCCAAGCTTGGGAAATTAAAACCCAAGCTTTAACACCTCCACTGGTGGCAGTAAAACCCCAAAATCTATCTTCTAACCAGCGACAGCACTATTGCAAGACTTTCCTCCATAACCGGTTATCAAAACCCCCTCAAAATCTCCTTAAAAATAAGCTTCAAATCCTAAAGCTAAACTATTTTCCTATTCTCCTTTTTTCATTTTATTTTTTGGTATCTTTTTGATTTGTGGGTTATTGTGGCTGCTAGAAGACTAGGATTTCTTTGGTTTGCAGATTTTGGCTCCCGACTCCCCTTTTTGCTATAGTGCCCCCTCCCCTTTATACTCGGTTCTTGGCTTCTGGAGGGGGCACGCTCTCACTACTCTACCAGACGTGAATTTTTAGCGTTTGGTAGGGTGAAGGTGGCTCCTGGCAGGGTGCGTCCGTACCCTGCCAGTCGTACCTCTTTTTTTTCCATTTTTTCTTTAGTTTTTTGTCATTTTCATTCATTTTTTGTTTATGATTTTTTTAATTAAATAAATTTTATTATAATTTTTATAGTGTCTACAACTGCCTCTCTTTGTGCATTTCGAAAATCTGAAATAATGCAAAGACGTAGACACTGTATTTGACTAATTTTTTAATTCTCTTACCAAGGTTTTTTTTTTTTTGGTTTGTTTGGTTTTTTTTTTGTTTTTGTTTTTTGTTTTTTTTAAATGAGACTCCTCAAAGCTGAGGCAATGAAACTTTAAAAAAGAACTCCTCAAAATTGAGGCTACGAAACTTTTAAAAAAATGAAACTCCCCAAAGCTGAGGTAACATAACTTTAAAAATATGGCTCCTCAATGCTCAAGCAACATGACTTTAGAAATGAACTCTTTAGAGCTGAGGCAACAAGACTTTAAAAATAAACTCCTCAAAATTGAGGCAACAAGACTTTAAAAATGAACTCCTCCAAAATTGAGGCAATGAAACTTTAAAAATAAAACTCTCCAAAGCTGAGGCAACGAGACTTTTAAAATCTTGAAACTAATTACCCGACGGTTTTAGAAGATACACTCGGAGGATTTAAGAGAATAATGTGCCCAGAGGTTTTCAGAATGTATCCGAAGAATTTAGGAAATGTGGCTCCTCGAAAACTGAGGCAACGTAACTTTAAAAATGAAACTAATTACCCGAAGGATTTAAGAGAATAATGTGCCAAGAGGTCTTCAGAATGTACCCGGAGGATTTAGGAAATGTGGCTTCTCGAAAATTGAGGCAACGTAACTTTAAAAATGAACTCCTCAAAACTGAGGCAACGAAAACTTTTTTCTTTTTTGAAATGGTGAAAAATAATCAATTCCTCATCTGAGGTTCTACGACTTTAAAGATGAATTTCCTTCTTTTCAGTTGTTTTAAAACTTTGAACATGGCAATTTAAATATCCTAATCATCTTCATCAGCTTTTTTTTTTGGTGTTTTAGAGCTTTCTCTTTGATCATTGGGGGATGAACCGATCACGCTTCTAATCTCTCGTCTTCCCCAATTCATTGCTTACAACTGTTTTCTTCCTCTATCATATGCATGGTCCAATCATTCTACACATTTTTATTGTTCTCCATTCTGTTGCTATTTCCATTTCTTTTTTTCTTTTCTTAGTTTTTTCTCTTTCTTTTTTATATTACCAGACTCCATTTCATTCCCCGTCAATTATGATCATTTTTCAAAATACTGTAAACATTTCTTTACTTTATCATGCTCTTTATTAAATATCATTCCAATTTTATGACAAATGCAATGCAATGTACTCATATCTCCTTTTTGGGTAGAATGAAAATGATGACAATGTTGGGAGCATAAAGGCTATTTTGCATTAGAAAAAAGGGAAGTTTCTACAATCAGGCATAATGACAAGGAACAGGGGGAAAACTAATTAATACAAAAGAGATATAGTTTTTTCTTAATTACTGTTCTGATAGATTTTGACAGTAACCTCGAAATTTTATCCCGAAATAGGCACAAGCGTCAGCTCCTTTGTCTTTTGTCTAAACGTCTCGGATCATGATTTTCACCCCTTCTGTGTTAAGCCCTTGTAGTATTTGGACCTTCTTCGTATTTAGATCGCCCTTTCGGGTTTTTGCCCTAAACACATCTCCCATACTCAAACTGCCTTTTCAGGTTTTCAACTTAAAAATTTTTCTTTCTTTTTTTTTATGCAAAATATTTCTTGACAGCATCGGCATTCACTGGGTTGGAAAACTCCCTTCCGTCCATCTCTGCCAAAATTATTGCTCCTCCTAAAAAAGCTTTCTTCACCACAAATGGTCATTCCCAATTCGACGTCCATGTCCCGCGAGGATCTTGCTGGTTCGAAAGAATTCTTTTCAATACTAACTCTCCCTCTTGGGACTGACGAGGATGAACCTTCTTACCATATGCCCTCATCATTCTCTTTTGATATAATTGCCCATGGCAAAGTGCCGTCAACCTTTTTTCTTCTATGAGATTCAATTACTCATAACGTGCGTTTACCCATTCGGCTTCTTCTAACTGTACTTCTTTAAGGACCCTTAGGGAAGGGATTTCTACTTCAATTAGCAAAACTGCTTCCATCCCATACACTAAAGAGAATCGCGTAGCTCCCGTGGAAGTTCAGACTGTTGTGCGATAAGCATGCAAAACAAAAGGTAACTTCTCATGCCAATCTTTGTATACATCTGTCATCTTTTCAATTATCCTTTTGATGTTCTTGTTGGCTGCTTCTACCGCTCCATTCATCTTTGGGCGATAAGGCATTGAATTGTGATGCTTGATCTTGAACTTGGCACAAACCTCTTTCATCATTGAACCATTGAGATTACTAGCATTATTTGTGATGATCCTTTCCGGGAGACCATAGCGATATATTATTTCTTTTTGGATGAACTTACATACCACTTTCTGGGTCACATTAGCATAAGATGTTGCTTCTACCCACTTAGTGAAGTA
Organism: Theobroma cacao; assembly: GCF_053813885.1. Taxonomy (NCBI): domain Eukaryota; kingdom Viridiplantae; phylum Streptophyta; class Magnoliopsida; order Malvales; family Malvaceae; genus Theobroma; species Theobroma cacao. The sequence goes on from NC_142642.1 coordinate 31,602,673, forward strand.
GTCGATTGCCACCAGAATAAACCGATGCCCATTTGATGCCTTCGGGGTTATTAACCCAATCACATCCATGCCCAACATTGAGAATGGCCATGGTGATGTCAATACATTCAGTGAATTTGCAGGAGTAAGGATTCTGTCTGAGTATATCTGACACTTGTTACACTTTCGAGCGAAATCTATATAATCCGTTTCCAACGTGAGCCAGTAATACCCTACTCTCATGACCTGTTTTGCCAACATATGCCCACTTGCATGTGCCCCACAAATTCCCTCGTGAACTTCCTCAACTATTTTTCAAGCTTCGGCTAAATCCACATATCTCAAAAGCACTTGATTCCTACTCCTCTTGTATAAGATGTCCCTATCCAAGAAGAAATTCATTGCCAACTTTTTAATGGTTTTCTTATCATTTTCTGAGCTTTGCTCCGAATACTGCTGAAACTTGAGATAATGCACAATATTATGGTACCACGATTTCTTGTCTACTTCTTCCTCTACATTGGAGCAGTGTGCGGGGCACTCTCGAAGATTAATCATGATGGATTGAATCTTGACATCGGTACCAACTTTGAACATTGCTGCCAACGTGGCTAATGTATCAGCCATTTGGTTCTCCTCTCGGGGCAAATGGGTGAAGCAAATCTTATCAAAATTTTCAATCAGTTTTGAAACATACTTATGATACTGGATTAACTTTGAGTCACGTGTCTCCCATTCTCCTCGCAACTGATAAATAACCAAAGCAGAACCCCCATACACTTCCAAAATGTGAATTTTCCTCTCGATTACTGCCTGAAGACCCATGACACAAGCTTCATATTCAGCCACATTATTGGTGCAATAGAAGTTGAGTTTAGCTATGACGGGATAATGATCTTCTTCTAGTGACACTAACACGGCCCCTATGCCATGCCCCAAGGCATTCGAAGCTCCATCGAAAAATATCTTCCAATTCTCTTTCTCCTTTGATTCTTCCTCACTTGTTAGACAAACCGACATTAAGTCCTCATCTGGGAACTCAAACTCCATGGGTTCATAATCCTCCTCCACCCTTTTCGCCAGAATATCAGCAATTGCACTTCCTTTGATAGCTTTTTGGGACACATATATGATATCATATTCGAACAACAACACTTGCCATCTTGCCACTCTACTTGATAAGGATGGTTTCTCGAAGATGTATTTAATAGGATCCAACTTCGCAATGAGCCAAGTGGTATGATATAGCATGTACTACTTGAGTCGATGCGCCGTCCATGCTAAAGCACAACACATCTTTTCCAACGAGGAATACTTGAACTCGTACTCAGTGAACTTTTTACTCAAGTAGTAAATTGCTCTTTCTTTCTTACCAGTTTCATCATGTTGTCCCAACACACATCCCATGGATCCCTCATTTATTGTCAGGTAAAAAATGAGGGGTCTCTTGACCATAGGTGGTACCAACACTGGCGGACTCAACAGATATTCTTTAACCTTGTCAAAAGTAACTTGGCACTCTTCATTCCATGCCCTAGGATTGTGCTTGCGAAGGAGCTTGAAGATTGGGTCATATTTGAGTGTGAGTTGTGATATGAACCGGGCTATATAATTCAACCTTCCCAATAATCCTCTAACTTCTTTCTACGTTTTGGGAGGAAGCAAATCACAGATTGCTTGAACCTTATCTGGGTCAAGTTCTATTCCTCTTTCACTAAAGACGAAACCAAGTAACTTTCCTGAAGTGACTCCAAAAGTGCACTTTACCGGATTTAATCTGGGCTGAAACTTTCGTAACCTCTTAAATAACCTTTCAAGATTGGTCGCATGGTCCTCTGTTTTGCGAGCTTTTACAATCATATCATCCACATACACCTCAACCTCTCTGTGCATCATATCATGGAAAAGAGTCACCATGGCTCGTTGATAAGTTGCCTCAGCATTCTTCAAACTAAATGGCATTACCTTATAACAAAAGGTCCCCCACATAGTTATGAAGGTAGTTTTTTCTCTATCCTCTGGTGCCATCTTAATTTGGTTATACCCTGAAAAACCATCCATAAAGGAAAACATGGAATGGCGAGCAGTATTGTCAATGAGGGTGTCGATGTGGGGCAAAGAAAAATTATCTTTTGGGCTAGCTCTATTCAAATCTCGATAGTCCACACATATTCTTACTTTCCCATCTTTTCTAGGCACTAGAACAATAGTTGCAACCCATTCAAAGTACTTAACTACTTCCAAGAATCCTACGTCGAATTGTTTTTTCACCTCTTCCTTAATTTTCAACAGCATTTCAAGTTTCATTCTTCTCAACTTTTGCTTAATTGGTTTGCATTTAGGTTTCAAATGAAGTTTATGGGCTACAATGTTTGTATTGAGTCCTAGCATATCTTGATAGGACCATGCAAACACACCTACATATTCATGAAGTAGCTTTATTAGTTTTTCTTTTTCAGTCGGCACCAACATCGTACCAATTCTAACTTCTTTCTTATTTTCTTCATTTCCCAAATTAATCGTTTCAAGTGTCTCTTGATGTGGGATAATTTGTCTCCCTTCCTGTTCTACTAGTCTTAATAAGTCCGGAGTTAAATCATAATCCACCACATTTTCTGTATCGTCAAGTTCACTAACACTTGTACCTTTTTCAAAATTAACCTCAAAACTACTGTCATTATCATCTTCGCATTCATTATTTGGAATCCTGAAAAGTAACGGGAATTGAAAGATTAGAGCTATTGTATAGATAAACAGTTAAAATCAAGGGATAAGATGATAAGAATGGAAATGGTGAATCATGAGAGGAGATATGAGAAATGCACTACGCATGTCAATTTATTAGAATGATAAATGATAAAAAGCCCGATAAATAAAATTTCCAATGCTTTTGGGCATAAGCATGGATGTTTAGTTTACATTACTTTGAAATTGAATCACAAGTGACTAGTAAACTCATGGTGGTCCAACTACTCAACTTCAACTCAGATAGTCCGAGGTATGTAGAAGAGATCCCCTCCGTATTTCCTAGCTGCTCTTCAACTTCCTCCGTTACACATATTGATAAATCAGAAAAGGCTTCCCCTAATGCTGACACTGATTCTTGGCTCCCAACGGTGAGTGATTCAGGAAAGATGCAGCCTCCGAACCGAAATATCTCGTAGAGATGAAGATATATCATTCTATGGTTTTCCAACCTGTGCCCCTTAAAGCGAGCCAACCTTTCCCTTCTTTTTTCAGCTATTATTTATTCTCTTTCCTTCTTAGTCGGCTTATATCCCAGGCCAAACCTTTCTTCATTTTTGGTAACACGTATTAGCCTTTTAATGCCTTGCAGTTCTCTTCCCAGTCCTACCCCCGCTCGATATCCTTTCCCTATTATCTGACTGACAGCCATCTTGGTGGTTTTGGAAAGTCTCGAAATGGGTGGTGTGGTTCCTTCTCCAACATATGTGGTGTTAACAAACTCGAAGGATCGAAAGGAACATTCAAGCACTTCTTCCGTCGCTTCCACGTAAGGAGTATCCCCTGGCTTGCTTATGAGTAAGTCCTCTTCCTCGTTAACACATACAATCTTCCCATTCATGATGAACTTGACCTTTTGGTGAAGCGATGAAGGTATAGCCCCAGTCATGTGGATCCAAGGTCTTCCCAACAAATAATTGTATGAAGGAGCAATATCCATAACTTGAAATTCAGTGGTAAAGGTACACGGGCCGATTTCTATCGGTATCTCAATGTCCCCTACTACTTCTCTTTTTGTCCCATCAAATGCTCTCACAATCATCTGGCTCTTTCTCATGTAAGACATGTCGATGGGTAAGCGGGCCAAGGTCCTCATGGGCATCACATTTAATGACGATCCGTTATCAAGCAGCACTTTTACAACGGTACAACCTTTACACTTGGTAGTGATATGTAAGGCTTTGTAGTTTCCCCTACTTCCAGAAGGGATTTCTTCATCGCTAAAGGATATTATGTTACCCAATGATGTAGTCCAAATTTTCAACTGAAATGTCATGATCCATATATGCTTGGTTCAGAATCCTCATCAAAGAGTTCCTATGTGATTTCGAGCTGAGGAGCAAAGATAGTAGTGAAATATGAGCAGGCAACCTGTTCAATTGCTCGACCACATTGTACTCACTATGTTTAATGAACTTGAGGAACTCGACAGCTTTCTTTTTCGTCACCGACCCCTTTGACCCATCTGTCGATTCCTGATATTGCACTTTTTCTTCTCTCAGATTTTGCTCTTTTTCTTTTCCTTTCTCCTTCCTAAGATTCTCTAATGCCTCCGGTGTATAGCAACGTCCGTTGCGGGTAATCCCCCCAACACCAGTTATATTTGCAGTATTATCTTGAGATTCGATCATCCATTTCCCCGCATTTGAAACTTGTACATTGCAATTGTAGTTCCACGTGACAGCTTTGTCATCTTTGTAGGGGAAAGGTTTAGGGACTTTGATGGTCATTTTGGCATGGGTTCTGTCTTCCACAAATTCTCCTATTGGTTCATAGAAAATGGTTAAAGGTTTTATCTTCATTGGGTGAGTGAAATCTTTGGCCATCATGTTTACTACTGGCCTTGAGGCTTCCATGTAGAATTCAATCCTTGATTCGTCCATCATCCTTTGCACTTCCTTCCAGAAAGAACTACAATCTTGAATTAAATGCCCCGCGCATCCTTTGTGATATAAGTAGTATGGTCCTTGGATATCTCCCGAATTATTCACGTCAAGACATTCTGACCAAACCTCGAGCATATCGGCCTTTACCAAGGCTTCAAACACTTTCTCCATGGGGGTTTCCATTTCCGAATGTTTCTTTTAACATACACCTCCCCTTCGATTGCATTTACCCCTACCCCAACATGATTTGGCAACGGGTTATTGTTAACATTCTGTTCCGGCTTCTTTTCAAAATTCAGGATTCCTGCCTTGATCAACCCTTGCAACTTATGTTTGAATGTTGTACAATTCTCGATCGAGTGACCTTCGACTCCATAATGATAATCACAATTGACGGAAGCGTCATACCATCTCAGGAATGGAGGTTTCAATGGCTCTATGTATAAAGGTGCCACCGGATGGTTTGTAACTAACTGAGTGAAGAGTTCAACATATTGGATTGGGATTTGGTCAAACTACACTTTCTCTTGCTTGTTTTACCATCCTCTTGATTCACCGACAGTATGGTTGTTTGAAGGTGTTGTTTGTTATGTGGTTGAAGCTATAACGGGTGTGGAAGTAGGTGGGTGGATATTTATGGGGTAAGGTGTCCGTTGGATGGGAGCATATGGGTACAGGTTAGAAAAGGCATTTGGCATGGGTGGATATAGGTATGGGCTTTGTGAAGTGTTATTCACAACTGGATAATAGGGGTATGGTGGATATGGCTGGTAAGGCTTGTAGCTTCCTCATTGAGGTTGTCCCGAAGTGATGGCTTGGGCTTCTCCTTCCTTCTTCTTAAAAGTTTTTCTTTTTTTGTGTGTGCCATATCACCTCTTTCTATCTTCCCTTGTTTAATGGCAGTCTCTATCATCTCTCTTAAAATCACCATATCAGCGAAGTTCTTTGTGGCACTACCAACCAACCGTTCATAGTAAGGGTCTAGCAGGGTGTTAACGAACATCATGATGGTCTCTTTGTCAATCAATGGTGGCTGAACTTGAAAAGCCATATTCCTCCATCTTTGAGCATATTCTTTGAAGCTTTCAGTGGGTTTTTTCTCCATGTTTTGTAAAGAAAGGCAATCTAGAGCCATATCTGTAACATGCTTATACTGAGCTACAAACACCCGAGCAAGGTCCTTCCACGTGTGGATTCGATTGCGGTTCAGTTGGACGTACCATTTTGCTGCAGCACCAGTGAGGCTATCTTGGAAGCAATGTATCAAGAGCTTGTCATCATGGGTATATGCAGCCATCCTTCTGCAATACCTAGTGATGTGTGTGATCGAACATTTGGTTCCATCATACTTTTCAAAGTCTGAAACTTTGAATTTTAGGGGTATAACCACATCTAGAATGAGACAGAGTTCGATTGCATCCATAGAGCAATACATTCCTATTCCTTATATCATGCGTAGTCTCTCCTCTAAAAGGTCAAATTTTTTGTGGGTATCGGGATTGTCTTTTGATTCAACGGATTCACACTTGAGCTTCTCTTGTTCTTTTCGATCGTCTAGATCAGGTACAGAGATGGGGCCTAAAGGACTTGTCCCTCTAATTAGCCTCTCTTGGGCATAAGTCGGTGGTGGCCCTGTAGGCATTGGCATCCCAAAGAACGGATATTGTCCTATCGATGGCATGAGGATAGACGCATTCCTTGTTGGGGGTGGTGTGAATCCTGATGGATATACAGGGTCTATATTGGCTTCTGTCTGTTAAACATCTTCTGGTGCACCAAAATTCCCCACCACTCTTTTCCCTTTATTTGTCGACATCAACTCCAAAATCTTTGACAACTGACCCATAATCTCTTCTTGCTTCTTCTCGATCTCGTCCATTCTCTCCGAGTGTTCGTCCCCCATGTACTTAGAGCGAGCTCTTGTGTTGTATCTGTGTAGGGTTCGTTTCTCTAGAATTTTATTCTTTATGGGTCAAATAAATAAGTTAAAATTTTATGTTGGTGAATGCATTGTCATTTATTATTATTATTGTTTTATTTTTTTATTTTAATGAATCATGCAATTATGATATATGCAAATGGACATGTAAAATGCACATAACAAGCAAAATAAACTTAAATTAATATGGTAAAGATAAATAACAAAGTGTTAAAAATAATGAAAGAATAATAAGCAATATCATGTGTATTACTAACGTCGTTAGACATTATTTACTCCACAATATTTTATTATATCATGGGGAAATTTAAAATAGAAGGGGCGAAAGAGATTCCTTCATGTGTACATTTTAATGGGGTATATCCTCACGGGTAAGGCCCTACCTAGGGTTAAGCTGTTCTCGGTATTCTATATGCTGAGTTAGGATTACAAACAGAGCTAAGGTTCCCAAATCATTCCTCACTGTCGTCCACGCGGACTAGTAAGTCACCTCAGTCCTCACCCATTACAGGCTTCAAACGGACTAGGTTCGATTTGAGTGAAAGTCTTTACTAGCCTGTGCGGAGGTTATCACCTCACGAAAGCGTAGCTACTAAACTCCCTCCTAAAAAGGACATAACCCGGGTGGAGGGTTTGTGCATGAATGCAAAATGTGCTGTGTGTGTGAAGGAAAACATCGAGTTCGGAGTAACAATCTCACATCCCTTTATCCTAAATACCCCACAATTATTAAAAGTAATAAAGTAATAAATGCGAAATAAACGAATTCACCAAACAAAATATGCAAAACAAATCATTAACACTAAGGAAACATCGAATTATTTAAAGCCTTGGATAACCTTTTATTATTTCATGGTTCGACTCTCGGAAGTCCCCAGTGGAGTCACCAGCTGTCGTAACGTGTGGGTCCGGGGATCCGCACGTTACGACAGTGAGTGAAACTCTAAAAAATAGGAGTCGCCATCAATTTTTTTTACTAGATGCGATTAGCCACCTATTGACTCGATTCTAATCGACGAAGCCTTAAATTAATTTTAAATCCGCCGAAGAAAACTTTAAACTGGTCTACGATTTTCTAGATCTAGGCTCAGGAGTATGGTTACACCCGACGAAGGATTAGCACCCCCGGGATGTTCGTTCCATGAACGGTGCCATTATTAGATTATCTTATTAGGCTTTAATTTTTAAGTTCACTATATTTTCTTAGTTATTATTCTCTTATTTTATCTCCTATTTAACCTAAAATGGAATGCAAATGTGAGGCAAGATGAAATGCATATCGTGAGATAAAAATGTTGGACGAATAACCTTGTATTGAGGATGTTCTCTCGGATTCTCCCATTATACTGGTGGGATCCGGGGTGTTCTCTCACCTAAAGAATTATCCGAGAAATTCACCTTCGCAAATTTGACGAATAAATGCCGTCATCGGGGTCATCGTACGTTTTCTTTTTAAAATAATATTTTAGTGCATAATGAACCTAATACGGGAAAAAGCTTTTTATTAAAGATGTTTTTCGAGCCCTCCCATCATACTGGTGGGACCCGGAGACACCTTTTCACCTAGAGAACTTTTTGAGGAATACCCGCATTTGTAAGATCCTCGGAAGATCCCATCATCGGGGCTGAAACACGAAAACAAAAATATTTATATGCAATGATATGCATGATGCAACATATATATATGTTATGCTAATGCAATTATCTTTTTTTTTTGTCATTTTTTATTATTTAATTATTAATTTTATTTTATTTTATTTTTTATTATCATATTTTTTATTTTATTTCTAATTATTATTTTTTATACTTTACATTTTTTATTCAAGGTTACTCTTATATTTTCCTTTTATAATTAGATAAATTGTTTATGATTCCATTTAATGCTTAATTTTAAATTAGTTGTTGTCTTAGATTTTTATTATTATTTATTTATTTATTTATGTTTCTATTTATTTAATGTCATGTATATTGCATTTTCACAAATTAATTATTTACTATATATTCGAATTATTATTTTTTTTATCATCATTTTTTTTATCTATTGTTATTTATTTATTATTTTTATTGAGTAATTTTTGTATAGTCAAATTCTTTATTTATTAAAAAATTCGAGATCTTGAAATCGAGGTCCTCTTATCGTACTGGTGGAGCCTTAATTCGAATTCCGAACCTAGGGAATATGGGCCCGGGATTGCGACTTCTTGCGTCTCGACCGATCATCCCATCATCGGTATTAAATTGAACAATTATTTTATTAATAGTTCTTCATCTTATCCTATTTTCATTCTATCTCCATTTGCACCCATCTCAATTTTATATAGAACTATCTTTTCACCCAATTTGATATTTTCATATTTTATTTTTATTACATTTTAATTCTAATTCTTCCTAATTTGTTTTCATTCCTATTGTCTCTACATAAATTTACATAATTATGTATCTCATAAATATGTTCCACATTTCATCATTTCCCATACTTATATCTTTTCTAAACAATATTCAAAATCTAAATATATAATCCTCTCATCTGCATACATTATTAATCTAAATAAATCAATTCCTAATGTTAAATGTTTACTTTTCCTATATTTACTAAACTAAATCTATTAATTTTCAATAATTAAGTGTTTGTTTATTTCTCTATGTATATTATGCTTGGATCTGTTTTTTTATATATTTGAATAACTATTTTACCTGATTTATTATTTATTTGTTTATTACATAAACAAATATATATATATATTCTTATATTTTTTTATCTACTCTCATTTTTTATCATTTTTTTTATATATCATTAAACATTCTATTTTTATCCTCATCCATCTTTATATTTTTCTTCTTTCTTTTTATTTATTATTATTATTTCTATTTTCTATTAATATCTAATCATTTTATAGGTATTTTATCTTTTTATTTTACCTAATAACCTACTAAAACTAATTTACCTTCTTACCAAACATTGGGCCAAATACAACCACAAAGACCAAATAAAAAAAAAAGATTTACCTTTTATGGGCTAAAGTGGCCCAAGATAATCGGATCGCTCCAACTGATCTGCTTCCCAAGGCCCTCAGATCTCTTCCAAAATGCACCATTTTGGTGCCTTGTTTAACAGCCTTTGGTGCTCCCAAAACGAAGCCGTTTGGAGGGAATAAAAGCGAATTTTGGGTGAGTTACCAGACGGTGTCGTTTAAGCCTTCCGAGCCCTAGCTATAAAGCCCTATTTTACTTTTCTCTCTCTTCATTTTCCTTTTTGTTTCTCTCTAAAAAAAACTCCTTTTTGCCCTCTTTCTAACAGATCTCTTTCTCACAGGCCACCACTGACAATCGGACCTCCCGTCACAACCCTAAATCGGGCTCCTCTTTCCCTCTATCCTACCGTCGCCCTGGTTGGCTCTCCCTTCACCGCCTAAATCGAGCTCCACTCACTCTTTATTCCTCTCTTCCTTTCGCTGATCGATCAGCTCTCTCCTTTTTCTGGGCTATCACTGGCAGCGTTAAACCCTCTGGCTGCCCATTTATCACTTTGTTGGCGGCAATTTCCTTTCACCCAAGCTTAGGAAAGCAAAACCCAAGCTTTAACACCTCCACCGGTGGCACTAAAACCCCAAAATCTATCTTCTAACCAGCGACAACACTATCCCAAGACTTTCCTCCTTGACCGGTTATCAAAATCCCCTCAAAATCTCCCTAAAAATGAGCTTCAAATCCTAAAGCTAAACTGTTTTCCTATTCTCCTTTTTTCATTTTATTTTTGGTATCTTTTTGATTTGTGGGTTATTGTGGCTACTAGAAAACTAGGATTTCTTTGGTTTGCAGATTTTGGCTCTCGGCTCCCCTTTTTGCTACAGTGCCCCCCTCCCCTTTATACTAGGTTCTTGGCCTTTGGAGGGGGCACGCTCCCACTACTCTGCTAGAGGGGAATTTTTCGCGTCTGGCAGGGTGAGGGTGGCGCCTGGCAGGGTGCGTCCGCACCCTGCCAGTCGTACCTCTTTTTTTCCATTTTTTTTATTTTTTTGTCATTTTCATTCATTTTTTGTTTATGATTTTTTTAATTAATAAAATTTTATTATAATTTTTATAGTGTCTACACAAAGTTTGATAGACCAAGCTTGTGGATTGACCTCAATGAGCATCCCGAAAACGTATGCTTCACTGCATGAACTCCCCCATTTCTTGGAAAGGCAAAATGTCAAGATCCTCATACTGTATGCATTGGATTTGCAAAGCATGGCACAGATGCACCAGTGAGTTAAGCCATCATTTGCAACAAGGTATATAGAAGAAATAAATAAGGAATAAATGTGAGACACGCCATGCAAAACAAGTGAAATGTTGTGACACGTTGTGCATATGAAGTAAAATATTTTGACACGCCATGCATAACAAGTAAATTGTTCTGACATGCCATGCATAACAAGCTAAACGTTGTGACACGCCATGCATAACAATTAAATTGTTCTGACCTGCCATGCATAACAAGTAAATTGTTCTGACATGCCATGCATAACAAGTTAAACGTTGTGACACGCCATGCATAACAATTAAATTGTTTTGACCCGCCATGAATAACAAGTAAATTGTTCTGACACGCCATGCATAACAAGTTAAACGTTGTGACACGCCATGCATAATAATTAAATTGTTCTGACCCACCATGCATAAGAAGTAAATTATTCTGACATGCCATGCATAACAAGTTAAACGTTGTGACACGCCATGCATAACAATTAAATTTATAAGTCTTAGAGATTTATGGCGTGACATGGCACGATCCAATTGTTCTGACATGCTGAGTGGAAGCAGATTTATGGGCTAACACACTAAGTGGAAGCAGATTTATCAATTGACACGCTAAGTGATAGTGGATTTACGACATCACATGCTGACTTCTTGCAGATTTATGGGGTCACACGCTGAGTGCAAGTAGATGTATGTGGGGACAAGCTGGGTGGTATCATATTTATGGCGTCTCACACTGACTTCTTGCGACTGTGTATCAAATTAAATGTATTGTATATAGAAAAGGAAATAAATTCTTGGTATCAAATTAATTGTGTATAGGCAAAAAAATTAATTGTGTATAAAATAATTATATAAAGTATATTGTGTATACAGAAAGAATTAATTCTGTTTACAATGGATTGTATAAAATAAATTTTGTATACAACAAATTTGTGTATACAAAAATTTTGTATACAAAAAAATTGTACAGACAATGGCCGATATGTTCAGGGTTCGCTCTCACAACTATTGGAAAAAATTTCTAGAGCATATTGCCGACGCATTTTTGCAATCATATTCTGCTTAATTTTGATCTTTTTTTATTGCACAATATGGTCCATGTACCCTATCATGAACATACCGCAGCTGACACTATCATTATACCGATGCACTTTGGCTTTTGGCAAATGAATATCCAATGGCATCGACGTCAAATCCCGTCTCTTCCGACGTATGTTGTTGAAATAACCGACTTGGTGGCAGATGAATGGCATCATTGTCGTCAAAGGTGTCATTTGACCTGCACGAACTCCGTTATCCTTAGCATTCAAAGTTCTTGCTGAGTCCACCACTTTGATCGTCTACCTCACCAAGTCGATCTTCACAACCACCCAATGCCCACCAACGTTGCAAGGCACGAGGATGAAATTCACATCTTCCCATTTTTTGGCGTATGTTGGCATTTCACCCTCTACATACCCCGCAACTCATCTGGAATTTGCATTGTGGCCTAGGCATTTTCTGTTGGAAATTCAGTGTGTAGCATACGTATGGTGTCCTGTGAAACATGTAAACATTAGCTTACACTTCATGCAATAAAAAACTTAGTATTTATAGAATTGAATAATTTTTAAATAAACTTACGAAGAATATCATGTCAACCATGCATGCACGGGTAGTGTACAACTTCGACTTCGGCCCTGTCATTCGCTTGCAGAGTAGGTTGAGGCATGCGTCAATATGTTCACTTGTCATTTTCTCATTGGGATCCTCTAAGGTTATGAAAAAGTCAGCCCCTTGATCCCTTAAGATGCCGACGTTATGCCTGCATATGTAACATAATGAATTTCATAAGTCTTGGTGGATTAATGTTTCATTAAAAAACAATATTTGCAATGTTATTTACGAGCTTACCTCGCAGACTCGTCTTTCTTGAAAGCTTCATAGTCTTCTACGATTTTATCCATCACATCTCGACGGGTCATTAAAGGGTCGACGAATGGGCTTGCCATGTATTTGTTAGCCATTTTCAACCGTGCCCGCTCAGTTGGGTCTGAAACTTCTGATGCACCATGATGGACAACAGATGACTCTGGTGACGACGACCGTATCTCAACTGCATCAGGAGTGCTTTCATGATAATGAACGATAACTCCTGCTGCTGCATTGACGAATATATTGACCGGAGGAAGATGCTCTCCTTCAGCCATGATTGAGTCAAGCTCCCCGTCCCCTCCAGCAGATGCATCGATAATGGACTCGGGCAAAGGAACATGCTCTCATTCAGCATCATCTGATGGAAGGGTGACATCCACTACCACAGCTTCATTAACGATGTCATCGACATGAGTTACGTGCTCTCCGTCAGCACCAAAAATGTCATCGTCAATGTCAACACCAGGATCATGATGCTGTCCATTATCAGCACATCGTGCTTCAGAGCAGCACTGTGAGATGGACCGCTCTACAAAATTGGAAAAATTGTTAGTTAGCTCATAAAATACCACAAACCATAAACAGTAAAATGTTATAACATGTCGTGCATATCAAGTAAAATGTTGTCACACGCCATGCAAAACAAGTAAAATGTTGTGACACGCCATGCATAACAAGATAAACTTTGTGACACGCCATGCATAACAAGTAAAATGTTGTGACACGCCTGCATAACAAGTTAAACATTGTGACACGCCATCCATAACAAGCAAATTGTCGTGACACGCTAAGGATAACAAGCAAAATGTTGTGACACGGCATGCATATCAAATCAAACATTGTGACATGCCATGAATAACAAGTAAAATGTTGTGACACACCATGCATATCAAGGCAAATGTTGTCACACGTTGAGGCTGACACGACAATAACTAACTATAATACAAATGTCCTAACCCTCTAATGACCAAAAACCAGTTAAACCACTACCACTTAACCCCAAAAACCATCAAACTAGCAAGAAAACACAATCTAAATAGTTGCTAAACGTAAACCATCAAAATACAAGCGAAGATAGAATAACATACTTGTGATTTAAGGCCATTAAGAATTCGACCAACGATACGGTCCTCAAGCGTCTGCATTGCTAGACTCAATGACTGAATTGAAGCATTTAGCTCTAACATCTCTTTTTCATGCTTGCGCATGATCCATTGGAGCTGACAGGTAGTGACTGCTCCGTCATTGACTGTTCTCGACTGGGTCAACTGCAATAACATATATAATTGTGTTATTCAATAATCATATATGGAATTGTTGAACATTAACCGTTACAACTTTAATATCCTAATCGGCGGCTTATTAGCAGTCTGCGGTGGAGCCGGACCGATCGGTGTTTAAGGACCTGTCGTCACTTTCGCAAACTATAATTACATATATAACTGTGTTATTCAATAATCATGTATGAAATTGTTGAACATTAATTGTTACAACTTTAATATCCTTACTGTCAACTCGTTAGCTGTCTACGATTGAGCCAGACCGATCAATGCTTGAGGACCTGTCATCGCTTTCGTAAACTGCAATTACAGAAATTACTGTGTTACTCGATAAACATATGTGGGAATGTAGAACACAAACCGTTAGAACCGATCTTACCGACAGGTTGTTTCCATTCTGCGTCTGAAGAGGATCGGTGGGTGGTTCTAGAGTTACCGACGCATGGTCTAACTGCAAACACAAAAATGTTATTCGATAATCACATATGGAATTGGAGAACACAAAACCGTTACAATTGTCCTTACCGACTGTTCACTACCTTGACCATGGTCGTCCCCTTCATCCATCAACTTAGGGCTAGACAACTCATCAACTAAAGCAGCGACGGTGCGCATCCGCTTCGTGCCACCAGAGGCTCTTTTCTCCTTCAAGCTTCTATTTTTTTGCCTCGCACCTAAGCCCCAATCTGACCGATCCTCCATGTACCTTATTGGCACGTACTCGTGTCCCTCCTATAAGGGGACATCAAAGTCCATAAAATACTCCCAGAAGGCCTCATCCGCAGTGGGTTCCAACGTCTCTAGTGCCCACAATTGTAAATAAACAAATAAAATGTTGTCATTATCGAATAGGGAAAATTATTATACATATATAACGTAAAAATTAACAGCTGATCACTCACATGGTTGATGACTCTAACTCCTGAATTGCCTTGTAGAAGTCTTTTGGCTTTTGATTGCAATCCCATTTGCACATTCGTGGGTAGACGTTATCCTTCGGATCAGAGGGGATAACTATTTTTTGGAGGGTCGAAATTGCCTCCATTGCCCAGAACTGCATGTTAAATGTAACCATTATCAGACCGTAAATCATAAACGAGTGCACCCATAAATTTTTTTTTCAAAAGAAAACTGAAAAATGTTACGTGATAGTACCTGTATCACCTTGCGAATCTGTAAATGTTGTAGCGTAACCGAGTTTCCTTTGTCACGCTTGAGTCAGGCACTTCAAACCCCTTCAAAAGGTAGTCCAAGGTCAGCTTCCAAATATAGTGCCCCCATGGGAAGACATTCCAAGCGTTGATGTCCTCCACCAATGACAGCAACCAAGGCGTCACTCGTCTACGGTAGTCTTGACCAAATAAAATGTTATTCACGATCAAGAGGAGTGCCATCTTGGTTGCGTCTCCTGGTCGCTGGAAGTTGCCCCCACGAAAAGTATCAAGCAAAGCCTGCAGCTTAACGCTCTCCTGCCCATTCCAGTATCTGTCATGAATTCCCTCCGCAGCAACCTCGTACAGTCGTCTAAACATATTCGGCATTAGACCAAACGTCAGCCTGATGATGAGGCAAAACTCTTGCTTTGATAGTCGCGCCTTGCTCTTGCTAATGCCAAACCATAGCTCGTGGTCCATGGACTGGCTCTCAGTGATCCAGCGAATCATGATGTTGTGCAAGAGATCGGCGTAAAAGTACCCATGTGGATAAACATCTAGGAGCATTCAGAAGCAGGTACGCTTAACTGGATCGTACTCCCCCTTCTATTGGAGAGTCTTTGTGATGTAATGCAGCTACGACCACTTACAATGGGTGTTAATTGCGACGTTGAACGCACACTTTTCCCTCGGCATGATCAGCAAACTGTCAAGATCCTTATATTGTTTGCGCTGGATCTGCAAAACATGGCACACATGCACCAGTGAGTTAAGCCGTCATGTGCAACAAGGTACACTAAAGACATAAATAAGGAATAAATGTTGTGACATGCCATGCATTGCAAGCAAAATGTTGTGACATGCCATGCATTGCAAGCAAAATGTTGTGACATGTAATGCATAACAAGTAAAATGTTGTGACACACCATGCATAACAAGTAAAATGTTGTGATATGCCATGCATAACAAGTAAAATGTTGTGACACACCATGCATAACAAGTTAAATGTTGTGACACACCATGCATATCAAGTAAAATGTTGTCACACGCCATGCATAACAAGTAAAATGTTGTGACACACCATGCGTATCAAGTGAAATGCTGTCACACGCCATGCATATCAAGTAAAATACTGTCACACATCATACATATCAAGTAAAATGCCATCACACGCTATGCATATCAAGTAAAATGTTGTCACACGCCAATAACTAACTATAATAACAATGGCGTCACACAGTAAACATCCAAAACCCCTAAAACCACTACGACTTAACCCCAACAACCATCAAACCAGCAAGAAAACATAGTCCAAACATTTGCAAAATAAAACAAAAAACCAGAATATATCAAACAAACCCAGGAAAAAATCAAAAAATTAACGAACACAAGAATGTTTTAATTTGAGACTCACTAACCTCTTCATTCATGGCCGATATTTTTGCTGGTGCTGTGGTGTCGTTACGCTTGCAAAGAGCCTTCTCGAACACTCTGATACCAGCGGGAATGAGAAATGAATCACACAAACGTTACGAATACTGAATAATAACTGTTTAAAATGAAAAATGGCCTTCTAATATTCTTATTTATTCTGAAAAAAGGGAATTAATTCAATGAAAGTCCAAATGATTACCACGTTAACTGCCCGTTTTTTTTTCCTCTCTTTATTTCAAACCATGACGTGTCAGTTGCTCAAGCACTGTCGTGTCACACACTCTAAACCATGACCATGGCGTGTCACCAACTTTGAACTTTGGCATGTCACAGCTTCCCTCCATGGCATGTCACCAACTCTGAACTCTAGCATGTCACAAATTCCCTCCATGGCGTGTCACCAACTCCTAACTCTAGTGTGTCACAGATTCCCTCCATGGCGTCTCACCAACTCTGAACGCTGACGTGTCACAGATTCCCTCCATGCCATGTCACCAACTCTTAACTCTAGTGTGTCACAGATTTCCTCAATGGCGTCTCACCAACTTTGAACGGTGGAGTGTCACAAATTCCCTTAATGTCGTGTCACCAACTCTTAACTCTGGCGTGTCACAGATTCCCTCCATGGTGTCTCACCAACTCTGAACACTGTTGTGTCATAAATTCCCACCATGGCGTATCACCAACTCTTAACTCTGAAGTCTCACAGATTCCCTCCATGGCATCTCACCAACTTTGAGCAGTGCCGTGTCACACTTCCCAACATGACGTTTCACAAACTCTAAACCCTGCCCTGCGACAGCCGTATAACATATGGCCTGCTATAGCAAGACCATTTCCTGCTTTGGATTCACATCTTTCTCCTTTCAATTCACCACCGTATCAAGGATTTCTGGTTTCACATCATTAGCCAAGCTTTTCATTCATGACGATCAGTTCCTCGTTTGATTTAATATCTCTCTTCTCCTATTATCTGAACGCCATGTCTCAAATCTTTGAAAACCCATCTCACGCAACATTATTTTATTTTGCATAACTTTCGAAAAAAAATGGGTATTTTGCACAACCAATCTTTGCATATTTATTTTTTTTGTCCCATTTTTCACCTATTTAAGAGTGAACGCTAACGAAGATGGCTCATTAAGGGCATTTTTGTCCCAAAATCTAATCTGATAGCTAAAAACAGTTAAAATTATCCTAAGGGATATTTACAAAAACACGTTATTTTTAAAGGCTAAAAAAAATCTACTTAAATAATTATCATTTCTTAATTTAACAAAATTTTCTTTTTTACGACATTACTTGTATGGGTAACAATTATAATCTTTAACATACACAAAATAGAATAAATCAAATAAATTAATTAACTAAATATATACATAATGAGATTTGAATTTAAAACTTAAAAAATCGAGAATCTCTGTCTTGTTATTGAGAAAAGATCTCATTAGATTAAATTTATACTAATATTTAATGTCAAAGATTAAATTTGTGATGCAAGTTTAGACATCAAATACTCTCTAATAATAACAAAAAATGAAAAAAAAAAAGGAAAGAAAACCGACAATATGAATATACCATTTGAGTATTGCTAGACTCACATTTGACTTATGGTTATGATTATTCCATTAATTTATGCTATGACTTTAGTTGAGATTTTGGTCAATAAGTAAACATGAAGAAGCTAGCTCCATTGCTGCTCTACTAGATTGCTTAAGGGATTCATGTAAACAATGCCAATGACAACAAGTCTATGATCCCTTCATTGCCAGAGCCTGCAGAGGCATTCCATACAATTTATTTTTACATTTGATTTTTCTTTTATTGGATTAATTTAAGGAACACAATACATTGGATTTGGGAGTTTGAAAGTTTGGTTGCCTAAACATTCCCCCTGCAAATCAGTCCATTGGTCGCCAACGTTCCCCCATATCTTGTAGCCTTCTTTCATTAATTGCTTTCGAATTTCAGACTTGAAAACCACCGCACTTTTCCCTTTGAAAGCTTGGGTCCTATTAGAAAGAAAACCAAAAGGATTTTAAATTAATTAGTAATGATAATCAAATGGTTGGAATCTGTATCTTGTAATTGACATTTGGATGTGTCTGATATAACTCCAAATCAAGGTAAAGTCTTGTATTATGCATGTTGACTCTCTCTCACAAAATTACACCCATGCAAGCAATCGGCTTCATTTTTCGACCAAAGCAAAACCTTAGGCTATTTTGTAGTTTGTAATTTAAATGTTATAGTATCTGACGGATTTTCATATTAAAATTACATGAATCTAATTGACCCATTCTGATAAAGTTTCAGAGTAAGCTGAGTGTGTCTCTGTACTTATCCTATAACTAGCTTCCTGGAAATTTCTCTAGGTATAGAGATTCATAAGTTCCAAGAAATTAATACCCCACGTGTATATTAATCAAAGGAAGGAAAAGAAAGTAGTAGGTGAACCATGCATCATCCATCTTACCTAAAAATCAACCTTTCATAGCCGATGAATCCTTGGTTATGCAAATTAGCAATGGTGGCAGGGGCTAAGGTCTCTTCGTCTCTCCCAGTCACCAGGAACACCTTAAATCCGCTGTCGACCAGCTTGGTAAACAATCCAAGCACCGCAGGAATCGCTGGACACGCTCCCATCATTGCCCATGCCTTGAAACCTGAAGGATCGTAAGGGTCACACCTAACAAAGTTGAAATTAGTCAAAGCTAGGATCGATCTGTTGAGCGGAACCTTAATCAGTTAGCTGCAGGATGGAAATTAAAGTACATTAATTAATTGACAGTTAAGCAAATTAGTTAGTACCCGTATTTCTTTCCCTGGTAGTAAAAGATATTTGAGAGGCAGGTGTCATCAACATCCAGGATCCAAGCATCCATGCCATCACCAGACACAACCAGATCAGTAACGTAACTCTTTATTTGTTCCGCAATATAGTTCATGTCCAGCTCGTATTGCCCGCCAATCATGTAAGTTTCTATGTAGTGTTGGCAATGAGTTGGGACGGTGCGCCACCCGCGCACATTGTTAGCCTCCACCGCCAGCCGCCAGCTCAAGCAGTCGTTAGAGTTACCGTCAGCTGGCTCTCTCGTTCTCCAAAAAGGCTTTGTGCCTATTGCCTTGGACAACATTGCTAAGAAGAAAAAGATGAATATCTCACGCACCCGCTTCACCATTGCTGAAATCATATGGTGGTCCTAT
The DNA here is from genome assembly GCF_053813885.1 of Theobroma cacao. Lineage (NCBI taxonomy): Eukaryota > Viridiplantae > Streptophyta > Magnoliopsida > Malvales > Malvaceae > Theobroma > Theobroma cacao. The sequence continues at coordinate 31,622,456 of NC_142642.1, forward strand.
AGGAAATTAAAGTGCAGTATGATATTTGTTATAGTTAGCAGTTGAGCTATAATCGTAGACAAATTAATTAAGAGAGATAACGGAGGAAATTAAAGATGTTAAGCAGCTCCCAATTAGTAAAATCATTTCATATATAGTTATATCAACTGCTTGGGTAATTGGATAGAACAGCATCGTTTTAATTTAAAGATTTTAGGAAAGAAACCTCGTGAAGTCATAGAAAACAAACAGAACAAAAGGAGAGATAAAGATAGCAATCACCATTAATTATGAGGGGACTGCAAGCATGAACTGCCAAAAACAAAGATGGAGTTGAGGGACTTGGTTTGGCTTGGCTGGTTTTATATGGTCGATTGACAAAAGGCATTAAGCCCACTTGGCAGATATCGAATCATTAAAGATGATGGCAGTGGAATAACGTAAGTAGTGGGGAGGAATTCTATGCCTACATCCATAGAGATACCATTTTCTTGTGGAAATTTTTAGCTAGGAACCAAGGAAAAATGGCATCTTATGAGGAAATTTATATTCATCTCCTGTCACTTTTGCCCGACTAGCAAGTCCTTGTCTGCCGCGTGCGGTTCCACCGAATTATGTAAAGAGTATTCTTGGTTGACTTGGTCTACTATCTCTTTTAGCCAATTCACAAAAGCCAAGGTGAAGAAGCAAGCTTCATCAAGTGGCTGGGGAAGGAAATGGGCATAGATTTAGTATTTCGATAGAACCAAATGGGACGCTGCCGCCCCCTCTCTTCCTTGACTACACAGGTCTGTTCACTAATAATCAGTAAACTAAAGATTGAATGTTTTTGATTTGAAGATTATTTCAAAGTTGATCTAATCCCCGGCCCCGGGCCCGGCCTCTATGATATCTCTGCTAATTAAGCAAAGAAGCCAATAATGTGGGGAGATTTGCAATGATCAAACCTCATTTCCAACGCTAGAAGCAAAAGGATTTAGTGCATATTCTTGCCATTTGTACTAATCAAACACAAAGGAATTGATTAAACTTGGGAGGAGGAGGCAAAGAAAAATTGTGTGCTGATAGATTAGAAGTTATTCTAAGAAATTGACGGATAAAAGAATGCACACTCTAACACTCAAGTATTTAATTCATTAATTAGTATATAATTTTCTGTTTAAATAATAAAATTTGAATCTCTTTTTTTAAATCTAGAAAAAAAACTCACATATACTTTAGAAATAAAGGAATTGAAGAGGTCAAAAAGATAATATAGGATATTGATAGTCACAAACTAAGCAGGTCTCCATTTGGAGGCGGTGGCCTTGAAAGCGATATGAAAGAGCGAGGAATATGTGTAGCTGCAACACAACAACAACATCTGATTTGAAAGGAAAGCACGGATATGGACTTTGATGGAGTTTGTTTGAGCTGCTAGCTAAGTATACTTCTCCTCAACTCCTAGCCCGTCAGGTAAGCCCACAAATTTATTGGATGGATTAAAATTCCCTTTTTTCAAAAGGATCCATGATCACTTTATTGTCCTAGTCAATGAAGTGTTTAAAGGTGCAAAATGAAGGGGCAAAGGGGGCCAAGGAACGAAAGAAGTGATAGCAGATTAGATAATTCACTTTTACCTTAAAAGTTTTAGCACGTGCATATATATATATATATATATATTGTTAAACATATATAATCTAAAATCAATATAAAATCACAATATAATTTTTAAAATTTAACTTATATAAAATTACAGATATATTTTAGTTCTTAAATCGTGGACAAGTAAATGAATAAGAAGGAATAAACACAAGAACAACAAGTAACATGATAAAATTGAACTCTAATTTTGTATCAATATTTAATTTAGGATCAATTAAGAATTTTTGGAGAGTTCTAATTAATTTGAACCTAAAGTTAAGGGACAAATTAAAAAATTACATGTAACTCACAATTGCCTATAATAATTATACATGCATGATAAATATTACTCTTGTGATCAAATTAACAATATAACAAGCATTATTAATTCTTCCATATATGCAAGACTCTGGTGCGCATTATGAATGTATAGTTTGAGTTAGGCAATCATTATATAGAAATAATACATGAAGGTATAACAGAAATTAGGTTATCTTTTAACTACCATGGTAATCCCGTTGTTAAATACAAAAATAAATAAAAAGAATTAAAATATCAAGATAATGATCTGTAATATTATCTTTTAACATTCATTCATAAAATACGAATAATTTTTTTTCATTTAAGAGAAATAAGATTGGAATTTCGTTTTTTAAGCAAGAAGAAGGTGCGTACATCTACTAATTAAGTTAAATGTTTAAGTATAAAACAGAATAATTAAGTTGAGACTAATTGAGAGAAAACTGGAAATGGACCCCGGCCGTCTGACCCAAAAAGAAATAATGCAAATGAATCACCTTGCAAACATTTGGCTTGAGAAAAGAAGGACGGCAGTTAGAATAAGGGAGACGTAATCCAAGACCGGGTGGCAGAGAGCTAGCAACGTTGTTATGTAGCGAAGAAGAAGCAAACAATAGACGAGCAGCAAGCAAAATTCAGGAGGGTATATATAGAGAGAATAGATGACCTTAAAATCAGGCACTAAACCGGATAAAACCTACTACTGCTCCTCCTCCTCCTTGGGCAGCAAAAATGTGGGTGCGGGTGTCGTCAGAGAGCACAAAAATGGTTGTCGATGTGGCATGGAAGAGAACTGGCCCATTGAATTTCGATGATGATGATCAAAGTGATCAACGAAACCAACCGCCGGGGTCTGCATTGCGGGGAAGCTAGGTTAATTAACCCCAAAAGTGGGGTTGGAGTCAGAGCCCATCCACTTCAACAAAAGTGGAGGCACAACCGTTACTGTCTCAATTTGCCTTAATAGTGAATTATACAAATATAATCCCCAATTCCTTTTTCTTTTTTCTTTTTTTTTTTTTGTTAATTTTCCGTTGAGCATTTAATTAGCTTGGCATTTGCCGTGCATGAGTTTGCCGTTTCTGTCTCCTTCCATCTTAATTGAGTGCATCTGTAATTATATATTCCACATCAACAATGTGCCGACCAATCCATGGTCGGTGTACCACTGTTTAAAGAATTAATGATAATAATTAGTTAATTACAATAATGAGGTTCTAGTTCGGTGTACCAAAGTTTAATTTTGATTTTTCTGTTTAAGAGTTGAAAACTAGTAATAGATTCAATGTAACTTTAAAATGAATTTATATAGATAATATAGGACTCTAATAGATTTGAAAATAACATCATGAAATCTTCCGAAAAGCAATATTAATACCGCTATCATCAATGTCCTTCCAACATTCCATTTTCCCACCACCATTACAGGCGCAATCCACTACTGCCAATTCTCCTTTATATATATATAGAATTCATTGGTTTCAAGTCCATCCAATTAGAGGTTAGTCAGCATGTATCTGTTTTCTTTTGTCTTTTTTCTTTTTAATTTATATTCACTTTGCAGTCAAACCATATGTTAAATTACCATAGAAGAGCAAAAACAAATGTGCTTGATTCAAATTAAAAATATAAATGACATGTTCAATTAATTTGGTCAGCACTTCCATGAGTGGTATTCTTTCTGAAATTTTTCTACTGTTTGGGAATTAGGTGGAGTGGAAATCTGTGAAATTTCATGAACCAGGATGAGGCAACATTAGCCAATGAGATAGAGAAGTTATTATCCATGTAAAGTTCATTGGATTGGTTGGACAGTTAGTAGATACACAATTACGTTAAACATATGTGGAACACACGCAATAAGAGATCTACAAAACAGATAAAAAGTAGAAGAAGAAGTAGTAGTACATCAGCAGATCATCAGCAAGCAAAGGGTCAGAATTTATTAAGTCAACCGGGCCTATTGGGATGATTTGTTATGATAGTGGAAGATGAGATGAGAGAAGGCTTTGACATTTATCCAGTTTGATCATTGAAACCCACATGGCCAAAATAATAGTATTATCTTTCAGTTTCAGATGACAAAAGACGGTGCCTCCAACAAGTCAGAGATGATTTGTTAGTCTCCCATTATCAGCCACCCAACCCACCTCCTTCCATTATATGGGAATGGGAGAGTGACTTCTTTCTTTATGTCAACTAGGGAATATCGAATACCCTCCATGTTCCAACAAACATATTGCCTCAGCCGATTCTCTACCAATTAATTCCTCGCTAAATGTTTGTGGTTCCAACCTGTGTATGTCTATTGGCCGGGCTCTCCTTTTTACCTAAAAATAAATATATAAATATTGATCTGGCTGGCTCTGAGTTCCCCCTCTGGTCAACAATATGGTTGTAAATAAACTATACTAAGTTAAGCACGTGTAGAATTGTCAATTGTGTAATGGACTCAGGGAAGGAGTGAATTTCTTCTTCACCTTTTTCTATCACAAATGCCACACCATCAACAACCAGGCTAGCCTGCTCTGGAATTTTATTGGTTCTATGACTATTCTCAGGTTGGAATGAACACCTGTTGGGCAAATTATATCTCAAAGTTTTGTCCACCGAAAGCAGTAGGAATGCGGGGGGTGGGGGTGCCGGGGCAAAAGCCAAAGCCCATGTTAGTGGGACACTGCCGAAATCCATTTCTTCCAACAGTAAAAAACAACATCTCAATGAATGTGGGCTAGCGCTTGGCTAGCTCATGGACCTCTTTTCTTGTTCTTGTTCTTCTTTTTCTTTTCATTTATTTAAACTTGAAGTCTTGTGATAAAATCTAAATTCCAAGATGTTTTTTCCGAACATCCCCACCCCCCAAGCACATGGAGCTCACATTTGGCTAATTGTCTTTTATGTTTTAATCTTTTTTCAAGAAATAGGGTGGGGTTGTTTGAGCTCGATTGCTGCCTAGCTTGAAAGTATTCACTCGACACGAGACGTAGATATGCAAAAATCTTCTCTGGTATTGGTAGGCACATGAAAAAGCTGGACGAAACACATGAAGGTGCAAATGATGGGATGGTTATTAATTATTACCAATTTTATCATTCCTGACTTGCTTTCTTTGGGACACATAGACAGAGCACAACTCATCTTTCCACTAAAGAATTTGACAAAGAGTTGGAACTTAATTTGTGTTGCTTTGCTTCTAAGAGATCACCCATCTGGTGGTTTATCATATATATATATAACATAGTCCAGGTCGAGGTTGGTTTCCTAATCTAATTTTTTACCTCAATAAAAGCCCAACCTGCAGTAGTCTTCAACAAATTTTGACATGAAGAGTTAGATGCATGCACATAAAGCAAGATCACCCGGCCATATTAATTCTAGTTAGTAATTGGAAATGATGTTGCCAATTAAACTTGGTAATTTTGAACACGACATAAGAAGGTACGGGTTAAATAAGTTTTGAGTTTAGTCTTAACGTGTTTTGTGTCTAATCGTATCTGATACGAAAATTTTCGTGTCTTAACCTGTCAGACACGTCAAACACGTTTAAACACGTTCACTTAATTGTGTTATCATGTTTAATCGTGTTATCATGTTTAAACGTGTATACGTGACACATTTATTAACCTATTAAAAATTAATAGTTAAAAATTATTTTAACCTTATATAAATAATTATTTTAATAAGTTTTTTTTAATTTTATAAAGGGTATAATATAATTATACATGCGCAATCGTAATTTTTAATTTTTGGTGATTATTAGATGTTATTATTATTTTTGTTTAGTTATAATTACTTTTATAGTTATAGATTTTAAATTTAAATAATAAAATTATATTTAATTGTAAATATTTTTATTTAAACGTGTTATTAATAGTGTCATGTCGTATATTAACACGTTTAATAAACATATTAATCGTGTCGTGTCGTGTCGTATCGTATTACACGTGTATTAAATATATACGTATATATATTTTAAATTTAAGACATGAATATTAAACGTGTCGTGTTCGTATTTAACCTTAATATATTTTGTGTATGATACTTTAACATGAATTGTCAAATCTATTACCAATGACACCCGACTCCAAGACTTTCATGCGGGAACTCATTTGCAGTAAAATTCCAGGATATATCCATGTTAGGTTGCTTTCTCGATCTAAATTTGCGAGCAATAATTGATGGCACATGTGAGTTCTGAATCATTTTACCGCTTTATAAGCTCCAGACGGTGACTTTACCAGCCACCAGTTGTCCCATCTCTATACATGCCTCTCTCCAGTCTTTGGCTACTTCTGCTTCTAATTGCTACACTAACCTATTGCATAGTTGGTGAAGAAATAGAAAAGGAGCGTAAGTAGTAAGAAATATGGATAAAAAGGGAGTCAAATGGCCTTGCCTCTAACGCCAACAATTCCTTTTAAGCATGTTCTAATTGTGATGCCTCTTCAGAGCTATACAACATAACATATGGACATAATTAATTAATTATGTCAAAATCGTTGAAACAAACGAATATACGTAATTGATTAATTTTTTTAATTTATAAGATTTTTACATGGCACAATACAATAAACATATAGACACAATTAATCAATTTAACTATGAATAATAAATTATTTTATAAATTTTAGATATTAACAAATAGATTTAAAGGGATTAGATCTCTTTAAGTTATGTTTGTTAATGCATGTTAATTTAACATATCTAAACAAGACATATACAAATTAGACAGATTAATTCATATATTATATAAAAGGTTTTGTTTGTCGATACAAGTATAATATCAATATGATTATATAAAACTCAAAGTTATTTAATTTAATGTCGTGTTTGTATTGTGTCATCAAATGTTATTTAAAATTATCTATTTTACTTAATTCAAGTAACAAATGTGGAATAAAATTTAAATAAAGATCTTATCTTACTATTTAATGTTTTCTTAATTGTAGAAGAATTAAATAAAGTGTGGAAGGGATTTAAATTGTAGAAGAATTTTCCTAATTCGTCAATGGTATGGGGAGAATGGTGATCAATTGCTTGGGACCCAAGCGGAAAGAATAGTTTTTCGTCAAAAAAAATTATGGAAATGAAGGAAGCATTAAATGATAGACAAAGCACAGGTCAAGAACATCGGCTCGTAGGTGGCTTTTACAATTCATTGGAGGGTGGCAGCGTCGGACAGGGATTGTTTTGCTCGATGAAAGTTTAGAAGAGTTTGGTGGGCTTTAGTCTGATGGCCCATACAGTGTTTGCGTACCCATCATTTTCTGAAATATATGGTCCATCCAACCTTCTTTAATTTAACTGCAACCATGCAGGGGGCTCCCCCGCCATGGCCCTCCACGATATTTCAGGAGACGTGCACCGGATTTGTTTGGTCCACTCCAAGGACTGTCACGTCTTGCCTCATATGTTAATGCCTTTGGATATATGAAATTCATATATAAAGCTCACGTAAACCATATATATTTGGAATGATCAAATCACTGGCATTAAATAATATATATATTAATTTGAATTTAATGACTGAATCAACTGTCACCAATAAACAATCAAATGTAAATTTATATATATGTATATATATAAAAAGGTAAATAAACACTCAAATATTTAATTTATTAATTAATGTATAATTTTTTATTT